>NC_135133.1:6092197-6705219 GCF_050908995.1 Andrena cerasifolii
AATTTTACCATTGATTCTAACTGATTGAAGATTTGGGAAGAATCGCGACGCGTTTTCCTCTAGAAATTACTTCGAAAAGACGCGTAGATGGAATCGTTCGGTGTCCAAAAGCTGCTGGGATCTCTCCGCAGCCTCGTGTGCTACCGTTTTCATCCCTCGTTGCTTTTGGAGCCTCGCTATATCCTTTTCATCTACAATGTATAACAGAGATTACTCAGAGCACCTACTCGAGCCTTCTTTCCCGTGGAAACACGCGCGAGATTGCGGCGAAGGATGCACAACAGGAGGAAGACGTAACGAGGTTTGTCGCGGGGCGCTAGGATGTCGAAGGGAACTTCCCCGAGTCGAATGCGCGGGACAATAGTTTCGCTAGAGGAAATGCAAATAGCGTGGCTGGCTTTCGGAACGGTTGTCGGCCGTGTCAGCTTCATAATTCGCTGGAACTTTGACTCTGGTTGGCGGCCTTTGACCGAGAATCTTGCCGCGGTCTGAGGGTGGCAGAGTGACAGACACTTCCTCGACTTTGCTTGGCCCCGTAGTTCGAGATGGCAACACCTTTTCGCCCGGACCAGACGGGAATCTTACCCCGTGTAATTCGCAAGTTTTAATTGCACGTGTAGGAACGTTTTCGAATCCTTCGTCGTTGGATGATCGCCGCGCGAACTCTTCGCGAATGCAAATTACATACCGACACCGACGAGTGTCTTTGTTCGCAATTGAGCACGCTCTAACGTTTGTCGAGTTCCTGGGAAAATTGGCGAATTATCGAGAAAGAATTATTGAAGGAATTGCGGTTGCGATGGGCTTACGAGGTTACAAGTGTGAATCTTTTTCCCACACGCGTGTTTAAGGGGTTACGCTCAATCAGGGGGTCGAAAATGATGTGATATTTGGATTTTTTTCTCAGAAACTATAAAACTTTAGTCGAGAAACTTTTTTTTGTTTGGGAGGTAGTACATTTTGCTATGTCTCTGAATTTTGGCGTTAAACAATATTTATTTATAACAAAGTTATTTACAATCTCCTAGATATCCTGTCCGAAAGAGTGGATTATCTCAAATCGAAAATTGAAAAAAATTTAGTTAATATATTAAATTATCTCGTCCTTGGATGAAGGATTTTTGTTTCTGTTGCTTATTTCTTGTTTTAATTAACGAAAATTATGTGGAATTGTGACTGAAAATGCCGTGGCTGACAAACGTCATTTTGTCCTAAATCAATATTTAAAAAAAACCTTCGTCCAAGGACTAGATACTTTAATATATTAATAATCCAAGTAATCGTGGTCATCGCAAACCCCTCTTTCGAACAGGACATCTAGGAGATTGTAAATAACTTCGTTATTAATAAATATTTTTTAACGCGAAAATTCAGAGGCACAGCTGAATGTGCTACCTTTCAAACAAAAAAAAAGTTTTTTGAATAAAGTTTTATAGTTTCTGAGAAAAAATTCCGAAAACTCACAGCTTTTTCTCCTGACTGAGCGTAACCCCTTAAGGGAACATTCATACCAGAGGTAATATCGTCAAGCCACACAGCTTCCCCTTCAACTAATTTCCTCGATCTTCACCGCGGAAAGAGCTATAGATCGTCCCAGTTTCTGGAATCGCCCCATGCCACATAAACCTCCTTTCCAGCGGGGTGTTCGCGGCGAAGGGGGGCGCCTATATTTAGCGTGACACATTTAAACGCAGCAACCCTTTGTGAAGACGAAACCCGCACGCAATTACCCGTTTGTTTTGTAAGAACTGCGGAGGCGCGTTGCGTACATCAATCACCGTGTCAATAAATAACCACCGGCTCGCTCCTCGCCCGGGCGGAGCGCGGACGAGAAATCCAGCGCAAATTTGGAGGACGCGAGGGGGTGGAAAACGGGCCACTCGTATCGCGGCCAAAGGCTTGGAACTTCTCGACGATAAAAAGGAGCGTTTCTTTGCAGCGTATCGAGGCATTCTTATCCGGGATTCTTTCGTCCGTCGAGCAGGAACCGTTGAGGGGAATGGAAGAAAGTCGAGTGAAGCGTTACCCGGCGACCGTGTCAGTGGGTCACTTTTCCGCGGGGTTACTTTTACTCTCTTCCGCAAGGCCCCTCGAGCCGCGAAACAGACGCAGCACGTGACCCATTTTCGCGCTTTCACCCCACCCTGGCGAGCGTCCAGCTCGATTAACGCGTAAGTCACGAATTGATACCCACCCCTTCTCCGAGCGGAGTAGCCACCTCCCCAGGATGGGGACCATCGGGAAGAGGCCTCTCTTGAGACGTGATTTACGGGGAACGGCGTCGTACGCCGATCGGATTAAACGTTCCCTGTATCGACCATGTCGATACCTTGGCTTTACGTGGCGCTCGCCCTACACACGCCACGGGGAGATCTCGTTTATTGCCCCAACCACGGGCTCGCGCATTAAATAGCGCGAAAATTACGAGATATTGGGTGTCGTTGTCGATTAAACGGGTTAGAACCTTCAACCCTCTTTATGACGTGGGCGTGCCTTCGGGCATCAACGCTGTCGCGTATATTTCGGTTCAAGTGTCCATTGACCTTTAGGCTGCTTTCATTAATTACTTTATTGCCTCTGGAAGGGGAATACATAGGGTGACTGCACAGCAGTGCTCTGCAACCTTTTCTCACCCCAGGCGCACCTAAAGGTAGCCACTCACTACGCCTCGCATTGTATCATTTTATTCTTCCTATGCTTTTCTTGTGTATTTTGACAATTATACTCGCACCGCACCTCGCCTCGCCTCCCTGGTCGCGACTCCGAGCCGCGGATTCTTCCTCGAGAATATTTTGAGGAAGAGAGACGAGGCTTAGTGAGTGGATGCAATGCCATCGCACAGGAAGAGGTTCTCTAAGCAACTGACCAAACACATGAACCCGAGGCAAGCTCAGATAACTTCAGGTACGGAAAGCCCGTGGCGATGCGAGCCTGGATGTGAGTGCGAAAAGAAGTTGCGCCGAGGCGCGGCGAGGCGTAGTAAGAGCCTACCTTTACTCCGCGGCACATCGGTTGCGGGGCATTAAATTCGCAGGATTGTTCACTAAAATTTTCGAAAACAGTTGCTTGTCTAATATCCAACCATTTCATCGCACTGTCCCCTGTTCGTATCGCTAGGAAAAATCGATGGTTCGGTATAGAAGGACAATGATTTCCGAGCGCGATCGTCGAAGGCATTTTTGTTCACCGTTTCAAAGAACCCGAGCCAATCGATGCGCCAACGCCCAGATAGCATCGCGGCTATACACGTAATAGCGCATCGATCGATCAGATTGATACATAAGTCACGCAATTGGTAGTAATGTCGGCGTAATCCTGCGGGGATGGACCGAAGTCATAGAACGTGATTCACGCGGTCTGGCGTGATCGGATTAAACCTAACGGATTCGGTCCGCAGCCTCTGCCAATACCCGTCGCCTCGTATTGCGCCAGAAGTTACATGGTGGCGGCGCTCAAAGTGTTATCCGAGGCTCCGTAGACGTCGCCGATATCTTGCTGTCTGTGCACACAGAGCCGGGCCATCGTCGGCGTCGAGATTACCGTGCACCATCGATAATCAGACCGAATCTCCCCGCCCCCCTATTGCGGAAACGCCGCCGAGACTCGCGGACATCCTCGATTTCACGACTGGCTTAATGTGCATCGCGGCACCGATCAATCATGAACCAGCAAACACTCTCAAGGGGGAAGCGTAGAAAGTCAATCGACATAGCTTTGCTGCTCCGCCAGAAGATTCATTGTGTATCACTGGGTTCTGCATAGAGGATGGTGTCAAACTTGCGAGTGGTTCTTCTGTTCCGAGTTACTCAGGCTGTTCCTTGTTCTACAGGATGGCTCCTGTCCTCGAGGTATAGATGCGAGATTGTAAATTGAATCTTCCCAATCCTGCGCTGGATTTTGTCCCGACGTCTTTGCCGAGGCATAGGTACTATTGTCTCGAGTGGGGGATTGAACAAGTGGGCTAGGAGTAGTCAGCAGTTCGGTGTCACCCGCGTTGAGCGGAGATGATCATTCCTCCCGGCTTTTGTTTCAAATTCGTCGAGCGTAACCGCGCGATCTGTCGGCAGTGCGTGCTGCAATGGGGGAATGACGCGACTCGACGGGCCGTTCGGAAATTTTGATCGATCGTATTACCAGCTGTCAGACCGCGGGCCAGAGGGTCGAAGCCGTGGAAGCAAATGCACCTAACGATCTACGCGGATCCAGCCGATTAATCGGCGCGTCACGTGTCGCCTGTGAACCCCGTGACGTTCACGCGCGAAAAAGATCAAAGGCTGGCTAGGACAGGCGCGATTTTGTAGCCGGCCTGGCAACGATGAGCCTTACTTATCAGGCACAATGACGTTTCATCGTTACCTGCCCGTCGTGACGCCTCGTGTCGTCGATTACCACCGCGATATTCATTACACGCTCCGCTCGTGTCAGCGTAATTACGGCCAGCTTTTCTCCTTGGCTGGTCTACCTTTCCGTAATTAGCGTTCATGGCTTCCTCGACTGATCGATGTCGCGCTGGATCCTCGTGATCGATGCCACCGGCGCTCGATTCCACCAACTAGGTCACAGATCAGGAGATTGAGGTTCAGACGTAATTGGTAGTCTCGCGCGAGTCGTGTGGCTGAATGTTATATCAATTGCTGACGTATGCATTTCACTCGTCGAGATCAGGACTCGTGTAACAAAAGAATACTTCCACCCTGCCAGCATTGAGACGAAAGTCAGCGCGGGGAGCTCTCAACTCTGGCGCAGCCAGAGGGGCAAGGGGAGCAAGGAGATTAATGTAACCGCGACTGAAGTAACCAAGAGCTTGGTAAACAGAAAAGGAAACTGGATTTTATTGGTTAAATCAATTTTTATAATCGCCTAATGAATTTCATTGAATTTGCATTAAAAACAGTTCTATCCGTCCGACTTGGCTCTCCCAAGATTAAAACCTGAGTGCCTACTGGCTTTCAGTGTTAAAAATAGCAAAGATTTCTGGTATACAGTGAAGTATGTGGACCGCAGGTCCTGTCGCTATTCTTACCGCGTCCAGTCCCCAAATTTCACTGGAAAACCCGCGAAACTCTATCCCCGGGGTAGGCACACGCCGTCGATGGTGTCCCGTGGGCTCGAGTGGCGCGCACGATGGACATGCGGTGGTGTGTGGTTAACGAGCCAGCGACAACGACCGATTAGACAGCCGCGTTAACGCGCGATTAAAACGACAGCGGGGCTAACAGGTAAAATCCTAGATGTCGTCGATGCCGCGAGTGGGCTGCTTAGCGATGATAGGCGGTCGAGCCACGAAATCGCGCCGATTGTATTCCAGATGTCGACCGGAGTTGTATGCGAGACACGCGGGTTAATTACGATTGATCAAAGCGTTTGATTACCGGCACGATCGGCGCTCGTTTATTCGATGACAATGGCTTCGCTTTGGGCTTCCGTCATTCACGCTTTCGAGCTGACGTGCATAGTTCAGGCTGGAGGGACAATCGCAACGGAAGATGGGCTTAGGAGGTCGCGAGGGCTTCAGTATCTTGGGGAATTCATTTTTCAGGGACCGGGATTTCGTTGACTGGAATTGATGAGCGGAAAAGTGCGTTCGTTTGCACCTGAGCAAAGGTCTGGGTTTTTTTGAAAGGGGGAATTCTCGTATAACAGCCCCAAAAGTAACTGGTATTTAAGAATTTTTTTTGAAAAAACTGTTCGTCATATTGGATCAAACTCTTTTGGGTTATAAAGAGGCACCTTTAAACTTGCGGAAAATATTTTTTTCACGTCGATCCTTCTTATTATTTATTAATTATTATTGTGGAATCTTGTCGACCTCTTCGACGACGTAACTCCTGTTGGCGGGGTGTGTAGCACCTATCGCAGTCATCTGATTGGAAAAATAGTAGAAGTTTTTAAAGTTAGATAGTTTACGCTGGGATTGGTCCACTTGAAAGAGAACAGAATGAAAAATTGAAAGACTTATAGCGTTCGAAAGAAAAAGTAAGTTTTTTCCATAGACAAATTTTTCATATTATTGGTATCCCAGTGGTAGGGGAGACCGGGGCTAAAAGTTCCGGGGGTAAGTTGCTCCGACGGCTCTATCTTCAAAATAAAAAGAGCGTTGTACTTTAAATTATTTTTTCCGTGTGAGTTGATCACGCCACTCTGTCGCCCACTATAATAGCGTCCGCGACAGCGAATTGTGTGGTTGTAAGCAAGGAGCTATTAGTCGCGTACCAGATAAGTAAAAATTTTTCTATCATTACTTTTTGGTCTATTTCAATTATTTAACGTCGATATTATAGATTGAATCGTTCTTATGGATCAAATGACATTTAAGAACATGGTGTAATAGGGTTTATCGTTTGAATACATGTATAAGCAGAATAGTCTTTGAAATTGCTACATGTGTCGGTAGGGGCTAGTTGTTACCGTAAAAACTTGCCCCGCCGCAAATAGGTCTGTGAAGATAGCACCCCCAAATTCGATTTTTTAAAAAAACTCAACGGCATTCGTTTGTTCATCGTATGCGCATGGTTGCCCATAAAAAATTTTCGTTTGCCCACCATTCAAAAAAAAGTTATGAACAAAATAATAAATTTGTCTTCATCACCCATCATGAATGCATTTCAATTTTTTAAAAGAAGGATACGAATGTACCCGACCTGACCACGATTGCCCACTCTCAGATTTCGTATGCTCACCCTCCAGAATCGAATTAAAAAATAAAAACCTCGAAAAGAAGGGTACAGGTGAAGCGATCGCGTTAAAGTTCGATTTTTCTAGAAAATATTATCAAAATCGGTCTTTCAACGATGCAGTCCGTTAGTTTAGATGTAGAAGAGATTTGCCCATGCATTAATTTCGTATGCCCACCCTCCAGAATCGAATTATTAATAAAGATAGCCAAGAAGTGCGGTACCCGTTGAAGCGATCGCGTTAAAGTTCGATTTTTCTGGAAAATATTATCGAAATCGTTCTTTCAACGATGCAGTTCATTAGTTTAGATGTAAAAGAGATTTGCCCATGCATTAATTTCGTATGCCCACCCTCCAGAATCGAATTATTAATAAAGGTAGCCAAGAAGTGCGTCGTTGGAAAGAATTCGAGTGTATCGCAGACATCTGTTTACGTTTCGGCAGTGGCACTCGGCGCTGCTACCCTTTAGGGTATCAACGCTGCGTGTCGTCATCGAACGTGCCGAAACGTAAACAGATGTCTGCGATACCCTCGAATTCCTTCCAACGACGCACGAAAGTCAGTCGGTCTACAGAGTTCGGACGCAACTCTTGCAAGACCGTGCATTCATTTACGGTTTGTGAAGTAACTGTGAGATTATATTATTTTCCGTTGTGCGATATCATTGCGGTAATTAGTGAAAAATGACTAGAAAACCACTCTGGTGATATTCTGCACATGCTGCAGATGTGTGAAAAGTGTGAAGTGTTCGATGAGCGATACAAATTTAAGTGTCGTTCCAATAAAGTGAGAAAGAAGCGTGTGCAACATTTTTTGGATAACATGTCACCAAACACCTTCAACCTTTACGGTGAGTACAATTGATTTTGATAATTCATTCGGGAAAAAACGAACGGAAAGGTATTCGGTTCAACGGGTACCGCACTTCTTGGCTATCTTTATTAATAATTCGATTCTGGAGGGTGGGCATACGAAATTAATGGATGGCGAAATCTCTTCTACATCTGGACAAACGATATGCATCGTTGAAAGAACGATTTTGATAATATTTTCCAGAAAAATCGAACTTTAACGCGATCGCTTTAACGGGTACCGCACTTCTTGGCTATCTTCATTAATAATTCGATTCTGAAGGGTGGGCATACGAAATTAATGGATGGGCAAATCTCTTCTACATCTAAACTAACGAATTGCATCGTTGAAAGACCGATTTTGATAATATTTTCGAGAATAATCGAACTTTAACGCGATCGCTTCATCTATACCCATGTTTTCGCGGTTTTTATTTTTTATTTAAATTCTGGAGGGTGGGCAAATGAAATCTGAGAGTGGGCAAACGTGGCCAGATCAGAATAGTTATTCTGTGAATAACTACATTATTTTCCAGTCATTTTTATGGTTTATCGAAATCGGAACTTTTAGCCCCGGCCTCCCCTAAGTGAAACGAGAAAAAAATTGCAAGTATGCAGCAAGATTTTTCACAGGAAATACGGGTTCGTACGGGCGGGGACGCAACGTCGGGTAGAATTTCCAAGGAACCATCGACTCTCCATCGGCAAGAGGCCAGGAGGATTGATCGGAGCCGCTCGACTTCTTCGTTCCGCGTTTACCGCCCCATCGAAATCATTACGATATCGTTGCCGACCTATTCGGCCAACTTCCGACGGTCATTTCTCTGTGCTCCCGGATCGATGGGCGATCTCTCGCGCGATCTAGAGATCTCCTCTTTTCCCCCAGCGCCGCGCAATCTCTTTCTTCCCCCATTCTCTCTCGCCTCTCGTTTCCCTTCGGCTCCCCAACCCGTCCGCCTCTTTTTCACCAACCCCCCGAAGCCCACACCCTGGTCGATGTATTGCCTCGTTGGTATCGATCACCCGCCACTTTATCACCGCTGAAACGTGCCCGCGCCGCGGTTTATCGTCGCGCCGCATTATGGCGATACGTCGACGCGCGGTTTTGCTGGCATCAATTGCCACTCAGATCAGCACGGGCGGTGCGCCGGACAGGATGACTGTCGCTGATGACGCTGAAAAGGCAGAAGAAGGACAGCAGTGGCTCATCTGCTATCTATGGTTCGATTCTGCCAAGGTTGGGGCATGAAATCTGGTGGGTGTTTCGTGCGGCGATCTGGCAGATAAACTGAAGGGGGGACTCTTGATCGTCGAGTAGCGAAAAACGCGTTTTCTGCCACTTGAGTCGGATTCGCGAAGATTTTCTCGGCTGGAAGACGCGGCCTGTGATCTGGTGATACGATTCAAGGAACTTTTTGAGCGTGGAGGAACGATGACCTCAGGGTTTGCATCGATGAAGAAGCAATGGTTGGCATGCGTGATGGTTAATGAAACATTCATACTGTAGTTCCTCCATTGATCATTGTTCTTCCCGAAGGGGCATAGAAGTGAGTAACGGAACGTTCTCTCTCTTGGCTCTTCGGACAGTAGGTAGTGGCAGATGTTGAATGCTTTCTCAATAGACAGCGTGTAGCAACCGGCAGTCCTTCTTTGGAAATTCATCTTCACGTCTCTGGACGGTCCTCCTCCTCCAGTTCCCACTGGGATCGCGACACGCTGCTCCAATTCGCTGAGAGCAGAGGAAAAGCGGCGACTGATAAGGCCTTGCAGGCTATAACCAATGGTTTCAAGGACGCGGGAATGCGTGCTGGGAAACTTGGAGAAACGTAAAAGGTCCTACGTTGATATGGCAGCGCAGAGAGAAAGGCACAATGGAAAATGCACCTTTTATTCGCGCTGGCGCGTGTCAAGGCTGCCTGACTCCGCTTCGCCTTCTGTATCCTCGGTGAAGCGGGAAAAAGTTTTGTTTCGCGTTCTCGCGACTGCACCGTCGCTATTCTAGCTGAAAGTCCGTGTGCGTCGACGTAGGCGTTGCATAAAGGTTGCGAGAAAGCACGCATGCAAATTAGCCAAGCGAGAGGCTAGTATCGGTTTGGTCGCGGCGAGAATCTTCTTCGGGCGAGTGCACCGTGCACAATCATCGCCCTTAAATTAATAAGGCAAGAGAAATATTTCTAGGATACTCATTCTTCCCTTCTAAGTAGAAATTCACGTATATCGTATTGAAAAGTCCAAATGTTCTTCGATGGTAATATAAATGACTCTAAAGTATTTTTTAAACCACCATGTAACCACCTGCCTTGCAAACTTCCATTGTTTAATTGAAGTACTCTCGCCACCTCCGAACACGTCCAATTCTTCTCCCACTTCGATGTACATACTCTCCTCGATATATCCAGGATCGATATTGCATGGATATAGAACGAAACGATACACCTCGTACACGCAGAAGGTAATCCGTTTAACAGAAAATCCGCACAGTGCGCATCCCAGGGAATCGCGTTATCAAATCGCCATTCCGCGAGCCTCCTCGATTCGTCTGGCATCCGGGTGGATATTGTTCTCTTCGCGATGCTTCTATTCCGCTATTAATATTTTATTTATTACAATTTCACTGTTATAAAATTTTGTTTACTTGCTGTAATGTTAAACAAGGTACCCTTAAAGTTCCGAAAGGATTAGTGCATTGGTATCATTGCAAAAAATTCCTAAAGATTGATACAAAAGTAAGCCGTTTATGCGGGCTTCTCCCCTTAACCCTTTACTGGTATCCTGGAGTCGCTCGTGACCCCAAGCACCCAAAGTTCGATGTACAATTTTCGGTTGTCTAAGTTGGTAAACTGAATTTCTAATTAATTTCAAAATAATAGTTTAACTTTCTACGCTTCTATTATTTTCTACGTTACCTAAGAAGAAAATATTCATAGTGGTTGCTCTAGTGTCGACTTTACAAATTTCTATGTCCTTTTTTATTTGGGGTCTGCCACGACCCCAGTATACCAGTCACGTTTGCCAAAAACAGTATACCAGTTAAGGGTTAACATACCGCGGCTTATGCACCGTTGTCCGATGAGAGAACTCTCGATGGCCAGGACTTCTCTTCCCCGTTTTTCAAGGTGTTTGTTTCGTTTAATAATTAATCGCTCCATCGGCTTGCGCAATCGTCGGCGATTTTAGCACGTCCTGTGTCGCGTGCATCACCACCGGCTCGTGAGTAATTATTGCAAGTGGGACGAGCATATTCGTTAATTCGATTATAGGAAGTAAATGCCACTACTCCTCTCCCATAATTAATCGAACGTTCCCAACCGGACTTTCCTCGGAAACGCTCGAGCGTATTCGAAATGCCATCGACGCGCCACAGAAGTGTCCCGGCGTGAAAACGCCCTTAAACGTTCGCTCGACCAGAAACTAATTATTTTAATCGGGACCCGCTCGTCCAGATGATTCCCCGCGCCACGGGCGTGTTTAAAGTTTTATTTCGTCTAAACGGGTTTCGATCGCCGGCACAGTGTCCGATCGCGAGCTCCGGGCCCCTGGGCGCACCGTGTTCGATTGTAATTACTGTCGAATGAATTTCCGCGATACGCCCCCTAATAGGATTTTATTGAATCGGAACTGTCCGCATTCGTTTTCAACTTTTCCTCCCTCCTCTGTCCCCTTTTTTTCATTTCGTCGTCCCTCTTTTATTCGCCCCCTGCTTATCTGCCCTCTCTCCCTATTTCATCTTTCTAGCAGTTCCACCGGGCCGGAAACTCGCAAATATTTACGCGGCCCGCTGAACCGCGAACGCGCGGATATCGAGGTGACCAGGGTTTAATAATGCCACGCGGAACGTCATAAAGGGCTCGGTCCAATCCGATTGTCGTCCCGGGTAATTTTGGTTCTTATCTCGCGCCGAATGGCCTCGGTCCCAGTGCGAGCCTCGATTATTTCACTGATTTCATTCAAACGCGCATATTCTTTCCCCGAAACGGTGCACATTTTCCACGTATCGATATTAAATACCCTCCGCTACGAATAACGCCCAAACGTACCGATCCAATCACCCCCCCCGAAATTAATTTCCAGAGCGGCGTAGCTGGGCGTAACGATCCGATAATCGCGAGTTTCTTCTGTGTCGGTCGAGCGCATTTGCGCGTGCCAAATAGAATTCCCGGATGGGGCCGTTCTGTGTACCAGTTAAAGCCCTTAATTGCCGACGGGGATCACATTGGTAATTACCATTCGGTACGCGTAGGCCCATCAAAAATTGAAAGTAGCCGTGGACCGCGAAACGACCATGTTTCGACGATGGGTCACCCGCGACGGTATTTTTGCGCGTCGTTCCGCGCGCCAGGCCCAGCAGGAGCGCCTCGTAAATCGTGCGATTAAATATTCATCGTTAAAATGCCGACCTGCTCGTAATTATTTCGCCATGTGGCCGCTGAATCACGGTCCTCCTGCAAAATAAGTGCATCGCCGTGCCCGCGATCCGCGTTATTAATGCCCCCCCGGCCTCCGCGGGTTTGTCGCGCTACGCCGCGGCGATATAAAAGCTATCACGGTGGTGAATGAATTCCGCGTAACCATCGACGGGGTATGTGCCGTTGCGGCGGGATACTTTTGAAAAATGGGGAAAATCCTGCGGGCGTTTTGTTGGGCGAGCGCGTTCGTTTCCCTGCTATAAGCGCCATCGATTGCGGCCAAGTGTTTTGTCCTCTTCGGGGGGCTTTTATCGAGCACAAGATTGCGCTGAAGACTCCTTGTCAAACTTTTAACTGCACTTTACGCGGGAGAAGCTCCTCGAGCGACTCGATAATTCTATCTTCGGATCGGGTACAACGATCCAGGCTGCAACCTGCGTCGATTGCACCGTGCAACTTGATGCAACCGCGATTTTGCGATACCGTGTGATCCACCGAAGTCTGAGGCGTTCTGTTAAGTTGGTAATCGAATTCCTTCGGATGGAGGTCGATCTTCTTTTGTCCACTTTAAATCAGAGGCTTATTATTAGTAGTAATAGTAGTAATAGTAGTATTGGAAGTAGTAATGACATTATTAGTATTAGTATTGTTAGTATTATTATTAGTATTATTATTGAACGAGTGGTCACATGACAGAAGTGGGAAGCTATAAGCTATGATAGAGTTACAAAATACGGGACAACGTCACGCAGCTTTGTGCAATGATGTAGGAAATTTCTTTGAAAGTCGAAGAAGGTATTGGATGATGTGCAGCTAGGGAATACAATCCCGGGATCCCGCGATCCTAACTGTTTTTTGGATTCCAAAAATCCTGGGATTTGATATAACTAATCCCGAGAATTGTGGGATTTTTTAAAAATGTGAATTACTTTAGGAACGCCTGAAAAAATATAAAAATAAACAGAATAAATAAACATAGTCATTCCATAATAATAAGGACAATATTAATAATAATGATTTATTTAAGTAATAATGTTAAGTCGCATACAACTAACTGCACCATATTTATTTTTACAATGATATTCTCACTTTCCGCTATTTCGAAATCGCGCGAGTTGCAAATCGCAACTAATCTGAACACGTAAAGTCGAAACATTGTAGGTATGTACGTACTTTAGGTGCTTTGCTGTTTCTTCGTTTGCGTTTCCAAAAATCTTAATAACGGTTTACTGATATTATCTACTTATTGAGACTTTATTATTCATCATTGTTCTACTGTTTTATTATGAAAAATGATTTTAGCTTATGTTTCAGACTAATGATAGAATGCAAGTTTGTTTACTTTAAGTAAAGATTTAGAATTTTAGCACATAATAAATCATTTTAATTACTGAAATTTTCTATTACCCAATCCGGGGATTAGTCCCGGAATGCCGAGATAGACTTCCAAAAAATCCCGGGATAGTAAATAATGGCCAGGATTGTATTCCCTAAGTGCGGCATTCTTCATCCATTCATTACTGTTTTATTTACGTAATTCTGCGGTCCGTCAGCAAATAGTCATACACTTGAACATTTGAATATGTCTCCCATACGGTTTCCCGGTTTCTCCGTTGCCGCGGCTACTTTATATTTATTTCCTTTCGCTCTATATTTAGTCGCGTTGCGTTATACGCTTGACACGCCCGTCATCGTGTCGTTCGCGAATAACTTTCATCAAGTTATGAAAGTATGTTTCGCCGTTCTCGCAATTGCGCGGCTGGCGCTCGGGAAAGGGAAAATTTCATCGTCGCTCCGGGTGGCTTTCAGTGAATTTTTATAACGATCGACGGCGAAGCATTATGAAGCGACGGCTAATTAAATTTCGCGGTACCGACGTTGAAACGCGGAATGACATTCGATCGTGCCCTAGATGCTTCCACAGCAGGCCAGCTGTTTTTCTAGCTCATTAAATTCCACAGATTAACGCCCCGAGTGCCAAGGATCCATCGCAATGTGACTTTTCACCCGTTTCCTAGGATGAGCATCCAAGAATTGTATCATAGAGAGTCAATCGTACGTGCCGGACGCTTGACGCGAGATTATCTTGTCACTCGGGCTTGCGATTACTGCCGAATGCTGGTGACACCCACTGAATTGCGTTTCTCAGTTCGTAGTACAATTTTAACTCTATTCCGCGACAGGTGTCGGTTTCACTGTAGGGAAAACTTCATTTCAATCCCGTTAGATTACTTTAACGCGATTAATTAATCAAGTGTCGATTAGTAGCGACGGAAATACAATTGGAGATGGTGTATTAGAAGAGTATAATCGAAACGAGGGTAATTAGCTTGTCGAAGCTACTCCCCCCGTTCTATTTTATTTACTTACCCCCATTGTGGCCTCCGCGAATTTTTGGCGAAGCGCCGCGATATAGAAAAGTTTATACAGAATTGATTCTCACGAGGCAGCGGCGATTAATTAATTATTATTAATTTCCTACGCTGCTCTGCTACCTACCCCTGCCACACTGGCTCGCTCTCATTCGTCTCTAATCCGCCGGTGGATCTTCCCTTTATAATGCCGCGGCAGTGCAATCTCGCCGAGAAAATCGATTTACTAAATTCACCCTCCTGTTTATTCATCGTCCCGCCATAAAAATGCAACGAAAGATAACGGTGCCAGTCACCGACCCTCGGACAGAATCTTGGGCGAGGATCGATCACGTACCGCGTCGATTATACAGCGACGTACACAGGTTCGGGAGATGTAGGCTTGATGTTCCTCGGAGAAAATGCCCTTCGGTGAAGTCAGCGGAACGGTTCGACAAGCCACGAGGACTATAATAAACGAGCTTTACGATCGGGCCCGATGTGCATCGACATTCTGGACGTGCCTTGACGCGGTCGAGTTTCTTTCGCCCCGTCGCACGCGGTGACTCGCGAATCTGTATCGTTTCTGGATTAAAAATGTAATGGATTCCTGTTCGCGGTGACTGGTGGGCTCCCGAGCGAAATCGACGCGCTTCCTTCTGCCACTGGCTAGGGACAATTGTATTTCGATCGGTTGGCGAGCACTTCGTTCGTGTTCTCCAAGTTTCGCATTGTTATAACTCGATCTCCCGGAACGAAGGGTTCCCGGTCGATTAATTGGGTCACGTTAAAGTCGAAGGGAACCCCGGGGATGGACGAAACCGCGCCGTAAGTGTGGATACGAATCGACAGGCTCGTAATTAGCGTGGAGCACTCTCCCTGAGCAGGAAATTAATTAGCTCGGACACGTGTAGTAACAGCCGCGTGGAGGGAACATCGATTCTTTCCCTGCGCACGAATCGCGTGATCAGCAGCGAGGAATCGAAAGTCGAAGACTCGAGGCTGGTTGCGAGGAGCTTCCTCTTCCTCGACGGGGAATTATTTTTGTTCCGAAGCCTCGGTAATGAGGACACGCGTATATATCCAGCCGTGGAACGGAGGGTTGATTAATTAAACTGCACAAAGCACGATTAAGTAATTAATTTAATTAAGCAGGTTAAAAACACGGGGACACGAGGCACTGCCTACAGAGGGTAACGAGGCAGAGGGATCGCAAGTTTAATTTGGCTTCGCGAGTCTATCACGGCTCGTTGATGCTAATAAGATTGGTCGCGTTATGAGCGACGTTCCGTGCGTAAGAAACTTGTTACCATCCCAGTCACGTCTCTATTTAGCTATTCCCAGCCGAACTAGCGAAACGTTCCAAAGCATTATCCACGCGGAGCCGCGAGAACCGAAATAGATCAAAGCAGGAAGCGTCTGCGCGAATTTTAGAGCAGAGCTCGTTTCTCGGCGCGCGTTAAAGCCCCAAAGAATTTCTCATCTGAAGAATCGCCGCGCCCTTAGACACAGTGCATATTTCCCCTTCAGCTGGGCGCGGGCCCATTCGTCGCGGCGAATAAGTTCATTGCTAATGCACGCGGTCGCTTAACCCGCGCCGAAAATGGAACGGGTGCGACGCCGCGGACGAGGAGCGGTAAATCCACGTCGCGGAAGTTCGGAAACGTGCATCGCGAGCTCCAGGCTTCCGCGGGGGTTGGAAGCCTGGGCTGCGCCCCGCCCTCGCGTGTACGTACGACGATGGAAGAAACGCGGGGGTGGTTGGAGGGTGGCGGAGGATGGGGTAGCTGCGGGACAAAGTGAAGCGAGCTTGCGATGGCAAACAGGGGAGCTGCCCATCATCCGGGAATCGAACTTTCCTCTACGACTCTACGACCTCGAACGGCTTCCAGGATCCCTTACAACGCCGATCCTTTTTTACGACCTGGATTCGGATCGTATCGCGCGCTTCTCGCGGCTATACTCTCCTGTCGACGGCAGATAGGGTAATTATGGGAGAGACGCCGCACTTTCAGGTTTTCGTGTTTAAAAAGTATTTTAAAATAGATACCGAGGGAAATTATTTATTTTTTAACGACAGATCTGATAATTTAAACATATTCGCGGACGTTCAGCTTTTTCACGTTTTATTTTTATTTCATGTGGAATGAATGCGGGAGAAACAAGAAAAGACTATTAAAGGTAGAAAAACAGAAATTATATCTGCAACTATTTATTTTTTTCAATTTTATTGTAATTTATCTTAATACATAAAGCAGAAAGTGTTTGCGTTCTTGTGTGTCGCCTAAAAATTGTCGAACGCTAAACTCTGGGGTCACGAAATGTTGCCAGCTCAGTATGCCCAACTAATCCAGATGAATGTGACTATCTTCACAAAAAACTAAATAATTTTTTTTATAAAATCGGAATCTAAATTTCGGGCGAAGCCGAGTAGTAAAGTTAAGTAGTAACTGTATAAAACAGAAATATGCTTCGTTTCACTTTTCTTCAGCTACTTTTTTTTAAATAAAAAGTTAACACTAACAAGTTTAAATGGAAAATTAAAAGTGTTTCGAAGTGCAGCATCACGCCCGGAATTGTTGCGTCTCTCGCAACAAAAGGATGTTTTTGACATTAATTTTTTAAGGGTGATAGATATTAAAATTATGAGTTTCTTCGATGCAAGTAGCACAAATTGTTCAACTAACAATAGGTATCCTTGGAGAAAGCTTTCCTTTCCACAAATTTAGATTCGTCGACAATTCTGCGCAAGGTGCGGCAACTCGCCCGTAATTACCCTACACACGTTTCTTCGATTATTATTCGGTGCGAAGCCTGCGAAATTCTGTTAACTAGCCATTGGCATGGATTTGCCGCAGTTCGCTCCATATCAATCCATTAATCGAGCGATAGACGTTCGCATGCCGCGTGTCAGATAATCGATGAACCGTTTCGCGACGAACGACAACAGTATCCGCTCGCTTCTCCTCCTTTCGCGTCCGACGCGTCGTTTCGACGAGGCCGTGCATCTATCGCGAGTAATGGTCGGTAAAGTACGTTTTAGTGGAGACCCAGCTCAGGCGTGCCAGTGCACAGCCCGCGTTAATTATGGTTGTAAGCTGAAATTGCGATCATATCGACGGCAACGCCGTTAACTCGGTTCCGTGCATGCACTCTGTCTCTCCCTCCCCTCTGTCCCACCCTCTCTCGTTCGCGTCTCCGTACGTGTTAATTCGGTGTTAACATCTGTCGCCGCTAGGAACTCGTACGAATTAGCAGCGGTAACGAGCTGCTCGTTAGAACGGAAAGCGAGGCTGTTTCGCCTGCCAGCTTCGCAGACACTCTTTCTGCTTAATCGCCTTCGATACGCATTCCGGCGGCGGGATTATTGAAACGCGGGATAATCCGGTCTCGAACATAACCGATCTGATTCGGCGCCGCTGTTAATTGCAAGCTCGTTTCGCCGTTTAGCCGAAGTATTTTTCCTGCCCGCGCGAGAACCACTGTTACGCAATACGTCGACGGTAATTATTGCATCGACGCCCGATCGGGCTGATCAATAATTCAGCGATCATTGCGCGAGCTCGTGCCCCAGAACGGAATACACGTCGAAATAATCGAACGCCGAGGAAGTTCGTATAATGTGTATTCAATGAGGCGAGGATTAACGAGGGGAACGAGGCTGCGCCATTCGGTGACGTTGCATCCGCATCGAGGATTTGGAAAGGCTCTGCGCGGCGGATCCTTTCGCCCCGGTGATCCGCTGCCTTCGATGAAATTCAGTCCCAACAAATTTCTAATGATAGAACGCGATTTGCGCGGCGGATAGGAATCGTAGGGGCGCGCCAACGCGCTTGCTTCGGGGTGTGGAACTCGTCAACTACTCTCTGGGGATCTTGGGGAACGACGCGCTGGTCGTAGAACGCACTCCAGGCGAGGAAGCCAAGCTCGAGACACCCGACGCCTCCTTTAAACGCTCCTCGACAGTTTTTCCGCGAGTCCTAACCGCAATTACGGCTTTCACAAGCGGTTACGCGCGGATACGCGCGGCCGAGTGCTTCAAAGACGTCGTAGACGTCGTCATTAAGTCGAGTGCCCGTCCTAACTACCCGCGCGTGTGCCCCGACCGAAGTTAATCGCTAGATTGCGCGCGGACACGCGCGAAAAACCGCGACTATTCCGCTGTGTCTTGTCTGGCGTGCAAACGTCGCGGCGTTTAATCGAACCGGGGGAAGAAAAGGAATCGGTGTCCGAGGTGAATTTTAAATTCGAAGACCCTCCTATCTGGCGATAGCGGTATCTCGTATTAATTAAGGAAAGTTTCGACCGATAAAAGCGAGTCGCTCGTCGCCAGTGATAACGAAGAACTCGAGGAGCGAGGAAAAACGCGGAGGAATAAACTGTGGCGCGATACACCAGCGCGATGTTTGAAAGGCGAAGGTGAAATGACTGGTTGAAAGATATATTTTCACAAAACTCGGCATGATGTTTGCTCAAATTTGAGAGGCTGTCTGAGTAGTTCTAGGGGTTTAAAAGCGTGGCCCCTCTGCATTACGGCGACTTAAAAAGCAATTAACTGGCTGACGAACCAGCCGCGGAACAGAGGATTTATATGCGAGCTGGCTATCGGTTTTTGTTTCTCTTTCCCAGCCGGTAGTTTAGAGTAAACTGTACTGTACTTGTACGTGCGCCGTTTCTACGGCTTCAATTTAAAAATTCTTCGGCGATTGCTCGTTCCCTCGCGTGTACCTACGCGCATTGCGGCCACTTCGGGAATGTAAATGAAGCTTTCATAAGAATGCACCCGTGGATCCGTCGCTTCGAGATTTATCGTGCTCGTATTTAGAAGAAACGAGGAAACGTTGCTTTTTTTTTTTTGTTTATTTCAAGTCAATGAAACGATTATTCATTGTTCCGAGAAGCAATCCCGCGCGGAACGAGATTTAATCGCAAGGCAAAATCCTGGGAATATGGAACTTCGGTTGTTATCACATTTTTCATCCGATCCGCCATGGAGAGATATTAGTTTCGCCCGGGAAACAAATTCGAAAAACATTTCATTCCGCGAGCTGGAGTAGAATATCCGTGCGTGATTAAACGGAATGAATACGCGGCAACTCGTATTCGTAACTTGTAACGCGATGCCAAGCATATTCTAAGCTAGATTAAACCGTTTTTACTGCGCGCCCGAGCTCTGTCGCTGGTGCAACGTAAAACATGTGCACGTAGAAGAGAGTTGCCAATATCGTACTGGTCGCCCAAATTGTACCTCATCAACTTCTCGATAATTAATTAATATAAACCGCTTGCAATGGTAAAAATATCAAGTACTTGCGAAATGAGAAATAGAGACAAAACTATTCGAGCTTACACCCTGTTTTTTGCGTGCTATAAACATTTAACCCTCGTCCGCCCCTCGTGTCAATTTGACACAGTTTTCCCGTGATAAGTTACAGTGTTCTGTTATTTGTGTTTTTTGTAAACAAGCAGTATGCCCTGCACATCGTTTTATCTTATGCGAAAGTGGTGAAAAATCTAAGATTAGAATATTAACTTATCAATTTGCATAAAAAATATCGAGAAATAACTGTTTACCTTGTCATTTCATTGATTTTTTACCCGAATGAAGGAAGTTTTACGGAGAAAAAAAGAGAAAAAGAATGATAAAGTAAATAAGAAATGTGTTAGGAATTTTAAAACATCTAGAGATTTTCTGTGCGATTTCTGCGATATATAGCTCTGCTCGTGATCACCCCATGCAGTGTTCGCGATTACCCCACTGCAGTCGAGTAATTACAAACACCAAGGGTTTGGTTTTTCCATTATAAAGTTAATTTTCATTAAAAATTTTCCAAATTTCGTTACAGTAGTTTAGAGAGAAATAGTTTAAATATGTTTGTAAATAAACAACAAATTCGTGTCTCACATAGTTTTCGTGCTGTTCGCTTTTTTGCTAGGTGTTCCCAATCCAATACTAAAACCTGCGTTCAAATCAGTACCAAATACGAAAAATTTCGCAGAATATAGGCAAGCCTCCCCTACCAGGTCCAAGTTACGAATCTGCAAATTGCGTTCGACGCGTCGCAGCTCCAAAGACTATCTCCCAAAAATTCTACAGTAGCCCAACCCTCCCCGACTTCTCCATCTTTGAAATTCATCAGAAGCTATCAGACTTCCAGGGAATCGAAGCAGAGTCATTCTTATCCAAGGCGAAAAGTGTTCAGTCCCACAAAGCACCCTGGAAATGGATTTTTTTTTCAATAAACCAGCGAACGGGCGACATAGGGCGCGCAACACTTTCATTATCCTCGTTTATCGCGAGGGTGCCGCGACGAGCGCGGCCCGACCACCGTTTACATCGCAATTTCGGGGCTGGCGCGTTTGTGGCCGCGCGGCATTTCCACCGCCATATTTTTGCCAGCCGCAACTGGACCCTGATCTGTCACCGGCCGCTGTCATTTCGACACCGTTGCCCGCCGATAGACGGCCAGATGGAAACACACGCCCGGAGACGGATAGACGCGGCGGAGTTTTATGGGCGTCGCGGTGACGCCTCTTCGCGCGGCCGAAATTGAACGCGCTTCGAAATTTTACGAGGCCCTACGCGGCGAGATTATTTCGAATAACACGGAGGGACGTGTAGGAGTTCTGATGGGTCTCGTTACGCTGGGTACATTGCGCGTCGCGGTCAGGGATAGTTGCGCTGCGAGCTTGTTCATAGAGAGTTTAGAGATACGTGGACGATTATAGTCGGGGCGAAGTTAATTGGACGCTGAGGGTCGCTGAGACAGGCTCTTACTATTTGCGAGGGTGTTAATAATTGACTTAAATGCAGAAGGATTTTTTATTTTCTATACCAGTCTTCTTACCGAAGTGTTTTTCGTAGATCGATGGGTTTCCTCGTGGGAAAGGAGAAATATTTTCCACCCCGAAATTTTCAGTACCCCTGAAGATTCTCTCGGGGGAGAGGCCACAATGGTGCCTGGGCTCTTTGCTCCGCGTCGAAATAAAGGGAGAAGCCCGATCGCGGGGTGAGAAATAACGGCGCGAGCGGGAAATCGTTCGGAAATATACTTTCGCAGGACCTCCCCTTATCCTTGGGATAAGGTGGCAAAAAATCGCCTCACGTTTCGCTGAAACATTGATTTATCGTTCCCGCCAAAATGCTGGCGAGCTTCTAGCGCCAATGAGCCAGGCAATCCACCGTGAAGAAACTTAATAACCCATTTTTCCCATCGAGCGTAACAGAATCCTCTTCTCCCGACTGACTAAACGTCTAGAAACGAGCAAGCACAGCTCGCCTGGAGCTTGCCGACTCCCCGAGCTTAATAAACCGCGCAGCGGGTAAATGCGCGCCACGGACGGAGGGTCGATAACGAACGGTTCATCACCGAAAACGGTGCTCTCTCGCCGTTGGATCGAGTTTCACGGGGCTCGATGGAAAAATTCGCGTCGCGGAACGAGCGGAAAGGGCGAGGCCCGCGAGGGCAGCGCGCGGAATGCATTTGCCAGATTAAAAATGCCGTTGGAGTGCATCGGGGATGCCTGTAAATATGCTCGGGGAAGGACGAGTAACCCCGCGGGAGGGGCGGGAAGGGAGACACCCTCGAATGAAATTGGATCCGCGATTCGAAGCGTTCCGCCAAGATTTCACGGGCTGCGCGGAACGCCGGAAGAAAAATGGGTCCATTCGGCGGAATAATCAGGGAAGCTCGCGTAATCATTTCGCTGCGATCGAGCAGTCTCTCAGCGAGATCTAGCTTCACCCTTCCCTTCGCCCTCGTACGTGTGCCTCGCGCCGCGCCCTTTAAATCCGCGGGCACGTGATGCGTCCGACTAACGACCCACTCGAGGAGCCGAAACGTGTCTCTTGAATTAAGCACCGCTCGCGCTCCCGTAGATTTCAAGGGGGGCTGGGCAGGGCCGGAGGGATCGGAATTACCCCCGACCGCGATGAATAATTCAGACAACGAAATATATTTATCCCGAAGATTTTTGCCAGGTCGGAACCGACTGCGCGCGGGGATTCCGTCGCGAGCGTGGATCTCTCTGTGGCGCGGATTCTCGCGGCGACGGTGGAGCTTTGGGAAGATGATGGCGGCAGAAGTCTCTGGTATTCGGTGGAAACGTGGTCCCGATTTCAGCGGAGATAATGTTTTGCGATGTTGTTTGAAGAAGGGCGCTCTTTGCTGGGATTTAGGTAAATTGCGGAGGGGGTGCGGGAAACCTGCGAGGGGTTGCTAATTAAATTATGAGATTTTGGCGAGGCTGATAGGATTTGATAGAGGTTCCTTTCAGCTGCACGGAGGATATATGCTTTCAGAATTCCGATTGATCAGCAATTTATCACAGAGACGGCAGTTGCAAGCAAAGTGAATGGTAATGCACACTAACTATGCTGGCTGTACACCTTGTTGCGTAAATGTCAGAATTCTTACACAACTCCCGCGTTACGTTGCATCTTCCTGACACATCGCGCTCGTCATCGCACCACGTTTCTTTACCCACCTTATTATATCGTATGAGTCTACATTCTCGATGATAAAGGCACAGTGGCGCTGCGTAAATGCGTGGCGCGCTTATTACGTGGGTTGCTGAGGTAACCCACGCATCGCGCAGTTCATCTTGCATAAGCGAATATTAGATTGTTACATGAGGATTGTCCGCGACACGACTCCGTCGATTAATGTAGATAGCACACGGGCTTCGAGATGCGTAGACGTAAATGCAATCTAAAGATCTCGCTCGATTGCATTAGGATTCAATCCCACGGTAATGCGCGACAGTGTCAGGTAGCAGTGGATAGCGACGGATAGCAGAAACGCTGATCTACCCATTAAGCTTTTCATCGAGCGTGGCTAGAGAGAATAGCGCGATTCCAATTAGAACTTTTTCCCTCCGCGCGGGATTCTTCCCACCGATTTCCATTCTCTCGACCGACATCGCCAATTCCATCCCCGTTCTGCCGAGGCGCCCTCCATTTTCAGCGCCGGTTCAAACTGATTTGTCGAAAGGATCGCTGGCCATCTACGGTGCGGGAACGCGATTCATATCGGGCAAAGTTCATCGACAGCTTCCTCTCTATCGAGGATCGTGTAATTAAATTCCTCGATCTCCCGTCGCGAACGACTCTCTTCCCATCGATCGTCGCATTCATCCCCGTTTCCCATTCGCCGAGGATCAACTTCCGGGTCATGAAAGGCACCGCGAAAGGTATCCTCCTGCTAGAAAAATGTTAGGTCAGCTCCCAGGTGGCACGAGGCATCGAACGAACGACGGTCTGATATTCTTCGCGAGAAACCCCTCTTTTCGCTGTCGATTCTTCCCATTCTCTGCCTCCCCTAGCCTCCCCGCCCTGCCGGATCATTTTCAATTTATTTCCCGGCGTTTTTTTTTCCCTTCCTTGCGCGGGAATCTCTTTCTGGCGCGGGGCCCAGAAGAGTCTCTTTGAAACGATACAGATAGAGGCACGCGGACCGGGACAAAGGTTTTGTATCGCTTCGGTGGGGGTTGATTAATGGACTTCTTGCTGCGACCGATGTTACGACCGACGAGTGGAGAGGAAAAAAAAAGCATTAAAGGGAGGTGGAATCGCAACGCTACCGCGGAAGTACGATCGATTAATTGGAGTTGTCGAGCGTCGTGATCAGCCGCTTGTCGTGGCCCGTTGTTTAATCGTTTTTTGATGGGAGGCTTCGCGGGCTGCTTGCTACCTGTGCTGGCCGATCGATTCGTCAATTATGTCGAGTCGCCGGTGCATTTCAATCCCCCCTCGTGCTTTATTAGACTATATGAAGACAGTTTACCCGGATGTTACTCGCGTAGCGTATCGACGCGCGATCCTGAGCGTCAGCGTTCTGCTTCCCTTCGTCGTCTCAATTGCAAAATGCTGGGACGCGCCTTTGGTGGGCCGGAGGCATAAGCACCGTTGTCAGCTAATCTCAGGCATTCTACTTAGTATTTATCATGCGGAAGTTGCTACTGATTATTTGCCCGTTTAATGGTTTTCGTGTAACAACCCCAAAAGTAACTGATATTTACGATTTTTTTATTAAAAAAACTATTGTCAATATTGGATTAAACTCTTTTGGCATGTAAGGATGCATCTTTAAACTTGCAGAAAATATTTTTTCTATGTCGATGCTACTTCTTATTTATTAATTACTATGGATTCTTGTTAACCTCTTCGCCCACTTTGGCGCCTTGTATTTCCTTCAATTATTAATATTCTTAAGGTTCTTTGGCCTTAAAATGCACGTTATATCCGTAATAAAGTATTGCGAATCGTCTTTCAATCCAGCCCAAAAGGAACCGTTCATTTTAGCCGTCTAATTCCCTTATACTCCCTTAATGGTAAATGTGCCCGGAATTCATCCCAGTCAGATTTACAAGCGCCCCCCGAAACTTAACTCCCCTAAGCCCAGAAATTCACCGCATGAATTGCGCACGTAACAGCTCAATCGACCCAGCAGTCGTTCGGCAAATCCCCGCGACCGATTCTTCGCCAGCAAATCGTCGCATCCGTGCCGCACACTTTGCTCAATTCGCATTCCCCATTGACTGTTGCAGACTCGTAAACCAAGGATCCACCGACGCCGCGCGGACAAGAAGATCGATACAGACCGATAGCGCAGCGTTCGAGAACCGTTCTGGCCAGGAAGCGGCATCGTGGCTCTACATCGTCCCTAATTGACAGGTGGAAAGAGGCCGGGGGCGGGGGGGAGGGGGTGGGACGAGCAGCAGAGGGAAGAAAGGACGCCACGCGTGCATCAAGAACGGGGATACAAGGAGCGTGGGCGGAGGAAAGAGGGGAGAAACGCTCGAAATTTACGAGTGAGCGGGTTTGCTTGCGCGTCTAGGAGGCAAGCTCAAGATACCTTGGGGCAGTCGTGGGCCGTAACAAATGGTCCAACCGTAAAACCAGCTTACCCGTTCAACCACATAGGAAGTAGACGACGGATTTCCGCGACACGTCCACCAGGATTCGCGCCGCGTTCTGAGCTATGCAAGCATAAAGCTCGGAGCGAACGCTGATACCTCCGACGGCCCCCGACAATTGCCAACGCCGTAGCTCGTCCAGCCCGACCTCGTTTTGCAGCTGGAACCGCGACATGGTCTCGAACGAGCAACACCAGCGACGGGCCCCGTCGATTTTCGCGTGACCGGGAACTATGTCGCAGTCTCGGTCGACTGACTGCTGAGTGGCCGAGGGTGGATCCATGAGGAGCTGGGCCAAATGGGTTAAAAGCGATCGCGACGGACGGCGCGACCCCGTGCTGCTCGCAAAATGGTGATCGTGCTGCCCTCGTGGAAACGCAACAAGTGGCGATCCGCTCCTTATTCCTGAGCTATCATCGATGCTATCCGACGGACGGGACGGAGCACCCGATCCTGGAGCCGTCAGCTTCGATCCGAGGATCGAGTAGACCGCGCGGGGGTGGATGGTCGTTGGAAGATCGGTGGCCACCCTTGTCTCTTGGAGGAGCTGAGAAAGAATTTGCATATTCGATCGGTCGCGGAAAATTCTGTCAACAGGGCGACTTAACTATTGTCGGAGGTAAAGTGGAGCCAGAGGCAAGCTCCGATTGGAACACGCCGCTGATCGATCTTCCTTAAGAAGAAGGGCTGTGTCCAAGAGTCGTGCTCGAAGGGATCCTTGGATTCCTCTCGATTCCCGTTAATCCTCGCCCAGGGAAACGATCGTGATCGCGAGACGGTCCTCGACGGGGTCGGGCTCGATCCTCGCGGAGAGATTACCGGAGGGTCCGCGACTATGAGCAGAGCCGATGCTCGGCGAAGGAAGGGGACACTTTTCAGGAATCACGAGGGATCCCTGGCGTGGTCGTCGCGACTGGATTTACGTCCCTGAGGGAAGGATCGTGGGGGGGCTAATCTGAGAGGCATTCGGACGCCCGTCGGATGAGACGATGGTGATGAAGATTTCCGCGATCGAGGCTGGCGTTCCTTTACTAAGCGCCGTCGGTCCGCGCTGCGTCGTTAAGCAGGCCACGGTGAAACGGTGCGTCGCGGCGCTCCTCCTCGTCTCCGTCGCCAGCATCTTCTACTACACACACTACATCATCAGCAGCCCACTGGCTAGGTGAGTTTAAGAAACTTGAGTATTGCTGGAAGGATCGACTTCGGGGATAGGGAGAAGTTTGGAGAACGGGAACTTATGGTTCGGAGGACTTGGGGGAGGTTTCCTAAGTCGATTCTTTCTTTTAGTTTAGTTTAAGTTCCTGGAGAGCATCAGAGAAGGATGCATTGCCAAATATTGTATTTCTTATCGAATATCCATCCGTCGAATGCTCCGCGTTAGTTTCCCTGGTCCGCTGCATCGTAGATTCAGAGGTCCACCCAGGGCGCACCGAAATTTCTAGTCGGAGTTTCGGATAGCTCCAGCGATCGTAAAAATGCACAAGGAATAGTGTCGATAAACAAGCCGAAAAACCGCCAGAAGGAAATTGCTCGCTGCATGTCTGAAGCCAAAAGTTCAATTCCAGTTGGACTGGCCCAGTCCGCTGCCACGAAATAAGATTACAAACGTCGGTTTTATCCGATGTTTTTTGCCCATTCAATTTCGCACAGTCCTCAGGGCTGGCCATTTCGTTATCGCGCGTCACTTCACATCCCCGATCCCCTATCGCGCTAATAAATTCTTCTGGCGCAATTAGCGGAAATCTTTCTTACGTGTCCTGCGTCTATCAAGCCTTACAGTCGGTTCCGTGCATGGCGAATGTAACTTTACTGCCAGCAGGCATGAAATTCCCCGGTCAGATTAACTACCCCCCTCCCCCCCCCCGATATTCGCGACAGTTTTTTCCCTTGAAAATCGCTCCTTCGAGTCGACTTTTATATTTCCCACTGCGCGCTGGGAATACTGACAAATTATCGGCGAGCATTTATACATCGCATCCTATTTCCTGTTCCTGGCTGGCCACTTTGGCGTTTTATCGTCGGTTATTATCGATCGTAACTCGATCTCGCCGCGGACGCGGTAATTTCGGGAATTTCAATCGAAATTACGGCCACGCCCCTGGTTCGCGTGCGCTAATTTCCCCGATCATTTTGAGAAACGGACGTAACGAAGGTGGATTCATACGCGATATCCGCGAGCTGGCAATCCGATGGCGAATAAGTGAATGTATATTCGCGTCCGCGGCTCTGCCAGTCGATGGTGCGCGAGCCAGCGATCGGTCGGAAACTGTTTCATTGGAATTCTTGCAATTAAATTTGTCTCGCGCCCGCGACCCCCAGCCGACGCGCGCTAATTCGGGAATTCCAACGGCCCCCTTTGATCTACGCGAACGCCGCGACCGTAAATACCGGCATTGATCTTTTATAAGGGGTGTATTAAATTCGCGTGATTACCGCTGATCCAATTGCATCCACTCTGAAACATCAAACTCATTGATAGGTAATTTAATGAATACCAGTGTCCGCGCTGTACGAGCTAATTTCCCTATGAGAACACTGTGGTTGAAACAAGGATCTCCTAGAATGTAGACTCGGTCCCAAAAAGGAGAGACAAAAGATTCTTGACAGCAACCCCTCTGTGCTCGGCGATGTGGTCAAAAGTGGAGGCTTGATAAATCGTTTCCATGCATCTTAGAATCCGATCGATTATGCTCCATGCTACCGCAATCCTCATACAAATTAAACTCCATCAGTCAAAGACTTCCCCCAGCAATTACTAGAACCACAGACATTAATCTCACGAGATCAGTCATAATTACAACCACTTCTCCGCCCGAGGGTTGCAATTCATGACCCGTTTGTATCAGTCTCGCGCAACCAATTCCCCAGCCACCGTTTTTTCCTAGCCCCGCGAGACAACAGTGATTACGAGGAATGAACCGCCCAGCGCTTCAGACGCGGCGTAAAAACTCCTTGCGAATCCGACATAATTGACGCTGTATTCCCACCGAGGGCCGCTTTATTCCGATGTTCCCCGACCCTTTGCCAGCGTTTCCTATCGCGCGATAGCTGGTCCACAGTTAATTAGCGAAGACGTATAACCCCACGGGTCGGACTCGAGGCGGACGTTCGTCTCGAGAGCTCGATATGGAGCCAATCTGGATCTGGCTCGCTCGGTCGGATAACCAGGAAGGGCAGCGACGGGAGCGTCTCGCCGCCGATTGCTACCCCCGAGTATACACGCCCTTCGGCCAGCTGGAAATCCGACGTTATTTCGTGGCGGGCGTAATTACGTCGCGCCAAATTGTTGCTGGCAGTTGTTTGACTGCCGCGGTTTCCTCGGGGACCTATATCTTAATTGCGCGGTAATAAAGCCGGGCGAGCAGCGGCGCACAGTTCCTCTGGATGCCGCGGATTTGAAGTTAATTACGCGTCGGGGCTGGCTTTGCAAATGATGCTGACACGCCTCGAGTGTCGCGCGTTCGGTGGTCGAGGGCCTCGTTCCAGTGCCGCGACTTTATCACTCGGTGGTGGGAATCTTGAGGCCTGAGGGTGCTACGCGGCTGGCCCAAGGGTGGAGGAAGCCTGTGCGATTGGATCAGTGGGAGTCTTGAATGAAGCGGAGTCGACGCGGCGGGAAAGGTACTTCGGCTGGAAGATTGGTCAGTGGAAGTTGAAGCAAAGGAATTTAATGTAATTACTAGCGGATTACGCTTTCAAAGATATCTTTGTGCCCGAATAATTGATCGCGTTTACCCTGGGCAGGCTTTTAGCTGGCCACGTCTTTCCATTAATTGATGCAGTGCTTCGCCCCGACACGGATCAATCTTAATAGATAACCTATGACCATTCTGCGACCAATTGTAGGCTCGGAGTAAACCGTCGTCAATCACGAAACCTAATACTCCCGCGTGGACATTGACATGTAATTTCGCATCGGCCTGGTCACGGAGATCCGTGTCTGTCGCCTTGGAGGCTGAGCGATACACTGAATCACCGGGACCGCTGTGTACCACTTTCGAAATGGGATTCGTGTGGTCAGTGACTCCGCGCTCTTAATTCTCCCTTGCCCGGGGCACCACTTATTAAGTAGGATCGATTGCGATCACACAGGCAGGGCTAGAGTTTCTCGAAGCCACGGGGAGCTTTATGTCCCCCGCTGCTCTTATCGCGATCGGAGGAGATTGCTTCCCTTCGTTCCTTTTCGAGAGTTCGGGGAATTGATAAGCTGGCAGGACACTTTTCTTTACGGCCGACTGTGAGCTGATGGCTCAGGAAAGCCGAGGGAAGCCGACCGAGAGTTCGATCTCGCCGGAGATTAGAAGTATCCATGCGCAGGGTGTTATTTCTGATAATAACCCCTCGAGCTTTCCTCCGACTGAGTGCATTAATTCCCACAAATTCGCACGGTTTCGGAATGAACTCACTTGCTGCGTCGGGCAGCACGCGAGCCACGGGCAACAGAAACGAGTCCCAGTAACTCGGCGAAGTTATCGAAACGCGATTAACCGTGCGAGTACGGTGCGCGAGCGTTGGGAACTGGACGGCTGGCCGGGATCGCGAAGTAAAGCCACGCTGAATGCTCGTGGTCGCGCTAAGAGAGCCGATGCATGGTGTGCGAGCATGCCTTGCACCGCGGGAGAGAGAAGCGCATTCTCTCGATCGTGGGACGAGAAATGCGGCCGGATGTTTGTCGCACGCCCAATCAGCGCCAATTCAAGCTTCTCGGAGCGGAGCGGGCCTTACATCGGCGCTAAGCTCCGGCTACAGACGCTCGTCGTCCCTTCCTTTCTGCCCAGCCACGCGCCTTTCTCATGACGCATCCTCCTGCCGAGGGGAATGCACCGGCTCAGCCTGCACAGATTTCCCCAAAATTTCCCGTGCATTCGCTACGAACGCGTGCAATTAACATTTAACGCGCGGATGAAAAATTGTGTAGGAATCCACGTCCAAAGTTTCAGCTTGCAAGTGGTCATTTATTTTTTATTCTGGGCTTAGCACGCACACGCGATGATCGTGCTCTTGTTTGTTATAGCAGTGGTCCCAAATTTCCAAGTCTGTATTAGATGAAAGATAATAGGTACCCGCGTCTGTTGAAAGCTCGGTTCACAGGTGTCCCAGAGAAAAGAAAAATGAAGAAAAGGGATAATAAAAGAAGGAAAAAAGAGAACGAACAATTTTTGTTCGATTCAAATTAATTTAATTCTATAAATCGACTTCACCCTGTAAACTCGATATGACAATGGAAAAGTCATATTATTTAAATATGTTAATGTTTATTTCTTATATCTTTTTATTCTATTCTCTTTATTTCTGTTATTGTCCGTTTTTCCGTGAAAAGTTGTTATGATTTTTCGGCGTTGAGAGATTGTTTTAGGCCCCAAAATATTTCTTGCCTCCGGTCCCCTTTACAGAGAAGACGGCTCCTGCTGGGTGTGTAAGATTCTTCTGCTCTTCAAGCTTATTGTTAGACTTTCGAGAGAATCGAACTCTGCGGTTTGCCTTCAGAATTAATTTAGATGTTAATAAAGAATTGGATGGGTAAATCTGGAGGGATAAAAATCCTATCAGCATTTATGAATTTGACGAGGGTAATGGATGAGGGTCATCAATTGGCCTGCAATTTTGTTAGTGCGCACCGTGCATAATAACGCATCAGGCGCGCCGCGCGGTGTGCAGAGAAAATTCCGCGATATTCTGGATCGAAAACGTATTAGAAATGGCGGGAGCTCTTGCTTCCGCGCGATACATTATTCATCGTGCTTGTTCGCCGGCAGAAGTTTGATTATTCCGAACATCCGTCTTGTCAAGGTAATATCGAGTTGCGTAAACTTGGAGCATGAATGTCCCGCGGAAGACCGAGCTCCCCGAAATTTTCAACTTTTCGAAGTTTCGCGGGCCGCGTAGGTGTGTACATGCTCGTTCGCGATGTAAAGCGAGGCGAACGCCATTATAAAGCTGCCGGGGTCGTCGAACGGAATTAAAGCGGTTCCTTCGTCGCGCGAATTCGCGAATAAAGTTCGTGCCTCCATTCGCAGAGGAAATTTTCACGCGGGATTCAAAGGAATTTTAGTGAAAGGTTCTCGACTGCCTTTTTTTTTTACATTCCTCCTTGGTCATACGGAATAGAAATAGGAACGGGTGGGGCTCGCAGCTCTGACTCGGCGCCTTTCGCAAAAATCTACCCCCGAAAAAATTTTACCGAGAATCTTGTAGCTGCATCGATCGTGGCACGTCGAATCTAAACTCGAGATAAGCCACTTTAAATTCGACGCGAAGATTGCCACTCTTTCCCAAAAGCTACAAGTAAATTTTCTTCGCGGGAATGCAACTCGTCTCGCTGGCAGATCGAAATTCGTGGCACGGATACGCGGGATAGCGAGGCGGCTCGGAGCGGGAGGAAACGACACTTCCTGGACAAACATAATTTCCCAAGTCCCGCGAATTCGGTGTTTGCTCTTCCAACAGTCTAATATCCTGCGGAGGAGTGTACCTATTATGTGTCTTCCGCGCGAAGAATAATCGTCGGCAGATGGCGAGGACTGATCGATACAGCGCCGCTGAATACCCTGTAGGTATTATAATTTCCGGTAAATCTCCGGCAAAATTTTCAAGCACCTAGTAGCGTATTAATGAACCTGTTACGTCCTGTAACTCAATTCACTCGTAATAGTCTGCCCCCCACCTAACGTCCCATTTAAATCGTCGCGTATAAAATGAAACATTCACGCGAAATACCTGCGCTAATCAGAGACGAGTACAGGTCCAGCCCTGCGCCCTCGTTTTTCATACGAGTTCGCTACGAGCCCTGGGCCTGGTCCCGGTTGGGCAACTCCGCCGTGGATTCCACTCCATTTGGCCATCGAGTAACGACACCCCGGCGCAACTGTAACGGCGTTATGCATTCTGGATTGGCCGGTGGAAACAATGTGCCGTGCGCTTCGGGGCCATTAACGTGGCGGTCCTGTTGCTCCAGATGGGGGTGCGTGAGGAGCGACCCTAATTCTGTCAATCCTGGGGGTGTCCTCGGGCCGTCGGGCCGCACAGCCGGGCGATGTTAACTCGTAACTCTCATCGATTCCGGTGTAAATATACCCGGGGGCATGTATACGACCGTGCAGGATTTCCGTTACGCTAGATATACCGCGTGTAACGCACGAATCGGCCGAGGAACGGCCATACAAAGGGAAGGAAGGACGGGATGGCGCGGTGCGAACAGGCTAGGTTCGTGTAGGCCCTCGAAACACGAAATGCGGTTCCGCGGCTAGCAGATAACCTCCCCCCTCGAAGAATTAATAGCCCCTGTTATGAAAACGGCGGCCAGAGCGACAGAGTGCGCGTTAATGGCCCCGCGGGCCTCTGTTCGGTGGCGCTGGTCGAATAAAAATATTACTCGCGCGATATTAAGTCCTCGCCCCCTCTGCTTTATCGGGGCTCTCTCTATCGAGGGGGTGGTTTCTGCGTTTTGTTGCTCGCCGGTGAATAAATCTGCGGCGCGGTGGTGAATGGAAAAGGGGCGTGGCGTTGGAGACTTTTCGGACGGGGATTTGTGAATCTTTGTGGTGATAGGTTTGATAGAGGTGGAACATGGGTTTTTTCAAAGGGAGCCCTGGCTGGCTGATCCCTTAGCGTTGGTAGCGCGCGTCCACGGAGCGAATGTCACGGTAAAAATGTAATTCCTGTGTACGGGCCGTTTCGAGGGCCACTCGTTCAGGCCTTCCTATCCCTTCGTTAAGTCCGTGAAACGCTCGTGGAAATCGATATGACGACGAGAGCGCCGACTGTTTACCATGGAATCAGCGCCGTCAAAGAGCTGCCTCGACACGGAGCGAGGCACGCCCGTCCCCTAGGAAAAATCCGATCGATTAGCAGTGCGCCAAGCTCGCAAATCTGCTCGACACACATGATCACGCGAGATTATCGGGCTGGACAGTCGGCTCGATCGCGTGCCAAGTTGCCGTCGGCTAATCCTCGGTTTTCGGCCTCCGTCCGCCTCCTCCAGCACAACCCCGCGATGCGAGTGACGCGAGATACGTTCTCCGGGAGGGGGATGGGAATGGTTTCAACGGACTCCGATGAATTAGCCACGGTTTGTAGCACACGCTGGCCAGAGGGCCCGACCCCGTATCTGTGCCCGTCGCAAAGCTCCATTGAAATAGCCCGGCGATACCCGCCTCCGACAGCACGCTGGATGACGCGTCTTGCGGGATTTGTATCCGAGCTTTTGCCGTCGACTTTGATGAATTAGCCGCTGGACACCGAGCAAAGCCGGTCAAAGTGCCGGCGCCGCGCTAAATCATCGCGAAATTAGGAGATATCCAGAGGAATGGTGGAATTTCCCGGCGAATTCCGTTCGACCGGTAGCATTCATCATCGTGCCTCGGCGAATGGACAGATGCTGGTACTAGTGGCCTGTTACGACTCTGACTGAGCGCAAGTGACGAAAGTTTTCATTGCGCGGGGGTGGAGCCGTGGCGGATGGAGTTTGTAAGAATGGAGACATTGGAATTAATTGTACGATCGCGGTGCGCGACGCTGACGACACAGTGACCCAAAAGTACATACGGTAGGACTCGGCGTTCCATGCTACTTGACGATTCACTGCTCACTGACTTTCTAAAACTATACGCATTCGTGTCGCGTACGTCTTCCTGCATTCTTGGGAGCCAATTAATTCTGCACTTCGCGGTCGATTTGCGGCTTGAAGATTCTCTTGGTCGTTTTCGTTAGGCGCTCGTTATTCTACCCTGTTATCGAGATTCTGTAGGTAAATTGATCCTGGCTCTGGGTGGAGGGAGGGTGAGGTTAGTTCCACGTGAAATGTGTGTTGAATATAATAGAAATAAGAAGATTGCAAGCCTGGAGGCAATTTCTTCTTGACGTGCACTCTGAAACTCTCTCTACTGGTATTTTCTAGACTCTTCAGGTACAATGAATTCTCCGTAGATTGTCCGTAAATAAACTCTCTGGAGACACCCTGAAGACTATCTGAGAGACTTTTAAAAATCTGCCAAAAAGTCCTTAAAGGCTCGCGTTTTTTTTTAAACAACCCAGTCACACACTCTCGCGGAACACTCTCGTTTAACTCTCTCGTTTCTCCGATATTTTGCCTAGTGTGTAGCAACACGTTCCTGATAACAGAGAGCGACAAGTCCCGAATGAATCGCGAGAGAAATTCGTTCGATCAGCGTGCCGGTGGGAGTACGGTGTGTCCGTTAATAAAGTCGCTGATAACGCTGGCTGGAGATGGAAGGGTGGAAAAATTGCTCGGTCGGGGATGGAAGAAAATTCGACGTCCGGTCTGGGCCACTCTGAAGCGACGATCCTGGGAAAATGCGAGGAAGATGTACCGAATTGGAAGCGTCTCTTGATCGATCGTGCTGCTCGACTTGAGGGACACGACTCGAGGAACGAGGGCCGATTCATTTTGGGGATTGTGATCTGCGGGGGGTTGAGAATTCAGCGCGTTTAGAACCTAGGTGCTACAACGTTCGCCACAGAAGGGCTTGTAATCTTGTATCTCTATTTTTCACAGAGAACTGATTTCCCCCTGTCGATCCTTTGTCCAAGCATCCAGTGTCTTTGCTTTTGAGACAGGGATCTGCTAGATAGCCTCTTTCATCCAATAGCTTTAAACAATTTAAGGTTTTAATTCTATACAAAATCTGTAGCAGTGAATCTCTTTGTGAGCATCGATATGCAATTTCTAAATCGATCACAGTTTGACACGTAAGTCTCATTTCCAAATCTGTTGCAATCCGAACTCTAGGACTGCGTTTCTAAATCCACTTCGGGGTTCACGCCTTCTAGCTCCAAATCTATCACATCCGGAGTTCCCTAAGCTCTTGTCTTTAAACACATCACACTATAGCTTGCAGGCCTTGGCTTCTAATTTCATCCTACTTCAAAGCCCAGATCCAAGTCTGCCTCGGGTATCCAGCTGTACTCTTCGAGTTCCAAATTCTCGTCATTCAAAGCATCATCGTTTTCCTAGCTTCTTATCACCCTACTGCGTTCTTCTCGACTCGACAGCACAGAAGGCAAGGTTAAACGTGTCGGCCCAGATAGAACTCGGAGAAATAAGAAATCATCGTTTCGCTATCTTCTGACGCGCGATTCCCTTCAAGGGCAAGATTTTTCTGTATCAGCCGCGAACACGACACGAATCTCCCTGCCTGTCGCGTTGTTATCCTCCATAGGTATACGCTCCAAGGTCCTTGAGATGTTACCACGCGCCGGCTAGATTTAACGCTGTTGCGCGTTATCTGACACGCGATGCAACTAATGTGCAGCTTGATACCGAAACTGCAGCCCCGTATCCGCCGGATCTTCGATGCTCGGGGCTTGGAATAATCAGTAATATATGCGTGCCACCGATTCTGATACGCGGGGATGGATACACGCGCGATCGTCCGTCGTGTCTGACACCCGCGCTGTTTCTAGCACCGTGCGATCGTAATTCATTAAATGGACGTGTCTTGGAAGGGGTGTTCGAATGCACTGGGTCTGAAGAATACTGTAACCCCTTCCCCGTGTGTGTTTCAAGGGCGATCAATACTTTTGTATCTTCTATTTCTTTTGTAATTGCTGTCCACGATTTCGACAGTAGTTGAGGAACTTGTAGTAAGAGAGGTGTAAAATAACTTCGAGTAAATTAGAAAAAACTGTTTATTAAAAAACATTACAAAGAGAACACTAATTGAAAAATACATATTTTCACACAATAAGTAGTATTTATTGAGTTGATATGTTTTCATTTCTATTCTTGACGAAAAAATATTCTATAATAATATTAATGGGAATTAATATTAATATTAATTAATACTAGTAATTAATATTAATATTAATAGTAAGTACTATTAATAGTAATTAATATTAATAGTAAGTACTATTAATAGTAATTAATATTAATAGTAATATTAGTAGTAATTAATATTAATATTTCTGTTAATGTTAATATTTCTATTAATATTAATATTTCTGTTAATATTAACATTGATATTAACATTAATTTCCATTTTTATTTATTTGCAACAAATCACTCATTTGTTATCGGATTTGCATCAAACGTGCACCAAACGATGTATAATTTTTTTAACGTACCTATATTACAAATCACAACTCAAAACTGTCAAAAATGGAGCTGCACCCTTCTCGCTGCAAAGTCCTCAGTTCTCTTCAGAGGAGATTCCCCTATAATCCCACGAGCCCCGCAACATTAGGCATCCTACAGTATCTCTTCAGAATTTATACGAGCAAACTTGTGATTGACTGTGCCCCAGTATTCTCTAATATGCGCGAGCGTGCACGGAAGATGCTCGGCGTTCTAATAAGTGGCGCATGTCTGCGCGACTCCGTAATGACACACGTAAATTAGTGCATGCCCAGCATTCTCGCGTGTATCTGTTATCTGATAGCGGCAAGCAGCGCAAACTTGTGCGAAGCTGCGGCATGCTCCCGATGATATACACAGTCACCGTGCTCGTTCCGCCCGCTACGCGGGGATGACTGTTGGGATTTTCGTACAACCGGGGCGAGCCTAATCGCGTGTTTGATTATATCTCGTCAAAGGGAGTGGAGCGAGGGCGGAAAGGATTCCGCGCAGCGGAAACTGTCTTTGAATGCCGCGACGCGAAGATCGCGCGGCGAGATTGTCGCTGACGCAGGCGAATAATTTTCTGTTTCGAGGGGCGGCCGGGAAATTGGTATTAAAGTCAGCGTGGGACCGGCTGCAATCTAAATTCTAGTCGGGGAGTTGGATTAATTAGAGGTTTGGATTTTACGTCGGACAGAACTGGAGGGGAGAGATTAAAGCGTTCAGGTTCTTTGACGTTCTTAATGAATCTTCCGAGAGTGACCTGAAACCAGTAATGATATCAGTTTTACACGGGTTGCTTAGGGGTGGTAGATATTTTTACAGAGAGTGTCTCTGTCCCTGCAAACGCGTACACTGTGCCTCCATACCTTTATATTAATTTCCCAAACTCTTGTCACTCAGGGAATTTACTTTCCATTCGTATCCCACTGCAGGGATCGAGAATCTCCAGCATATCCACCCTCGCCAATCCGTCAGAATTAAAGACCTCTCATCGCTTCACACCGCTTTCCCAAAATCCCTACTTCCAATATTCTGTATCCTTCGTAAATATTACCCCGTCGATTAAAACGGTGTACCCTCCAATCTGCCCCAATCTCTCCGTCCACCCAGGTGTCAAAGACAAACGTATCATCGCTGTGCGCAGAAGGGAAGAGAACCTTCGAATTAAAATCTCCTCCGCGCCTCCAGTGCCTCGCTGAGGGCCGCGCGGGTACAAAAAAAAAAGTGGCGCTGTCGCACGAAGACGAAAATAACCGGCGAAAATAAAAATAACCAGGGCATCCTGCCGGCCAATAATTGGACTCCTAATCAATAGAGCGCGATCGGCGGACCGTGATGAACCGTTCAAGGGAAACGATGCAATTTATATATACCTACGCGGCCCGGCTATCTACGCCCACACACTCGCGCTCATCCCGCCGGCGAGCGTCGAGTGGTCCACTTGGGCACAAAGAATTATTGGCTTCCATTCTGCTCTCCAGTTAGCAGCGGCATCTGTCCGTCCACCAGCATCCTTCCACCCCCGCGTTTCCCTCGCATCTCCCCTCAGAGCACACGCCGTACATCAACTCGGCACAATTCGAAACATATCGAGAGAGTCCCTACCAACAGCCGAGAGCCCCCCTCGCGTTCCCTTCGCGGCTCCCTTCTCGGTCCACTCGCGAGCCTCGTTTTTGCCCGCTCCCAGACCTGGCCGCCTCGTCGCGGGCCGATTCATCACCGGCGTCCGACGAAAAGCCAGTCGATCTCTCGTATTTTCAAAAGGAAAACCCGTGGAAAATCCCGACGCCCACCGTCCTGGCCTGTACTACGTACATCGTTACCATTGTACGAAATATTTATGGCCAGCAGATACGCCGCACGCGGATTACGCCGACGCGGATTTTCCAGGGAAGAAGCCTCGAAGCTCGCTCCTCCATTGTCGTAGGGGCGCGCGCGTCCCCGTGTTCCTCGTAAACGGCTTCCACGGGAAACGCGTCCCCGCGATGCATTCTTGATGTTTGCTCGCCGACGTGGCGAGAATGCGGGGCTAAACCCCGCCGGGGAATTTATGTAACGCCGTTAGGGATAGGGCGGTTTTTTAATCTTGTCGCTGCGCGCGGGCTTGGCTCGCGATTTATCTGTTGGCGATGCTTGGGCGTTTTGGGAGCAAGGGGCTGTGAGGTACGGGGAGGTTGAAGAATGTTTGAGTGTGGAGCTAGTGAACTTGTCAAAAGGGATGAGTATGGAGCGATGGTTTTGGAAAAATCGAATATTTTCACGTGGTACATGTTCGGTAAGGTGGAGCTTAGTTTTCAAGTATGAAAATATGATCTTCTTAGTATCTCAGTCTGTCTCTTTTTATAAAAAGTAAAGTCGAGCAGAGTGTGAGCGCAATCGATCTATATTTAGGGGTAGTTCAATCATGGTAAAATTTCCAATTTACATGATAATTATATGCAAGGGTATGGAACGCTAGAAATTTCTTCAAATGCATTCATTTGTTCACTAAGGGGTTACCCGCAGTCAGTACGTAGAAAAAGAACGACGATTCTTTGGGAATTTATTTCAGAAAGTGTACATGCATATATTTATGCAAAGGTTTTTGTATTCAGATGAGGGACACTTTAACAGGTTCCATTGTAAGTTTCAAATAACTAAATACTTTTATACCAAAGTATAATATAATATCCGGTTAAAGTGCCCCTCATCTGAATACAAAAACCTTTGCATACAAAAAAACTTTAAAAATTCACAGTGGAATACCCCCTCAAAAATATGCATGTACTTTCTGAAATGAATTCCCAAAGAATTGTTCGTTTTCTCCCTCCTGACTGCGGTTAACCCCTTAAGAAAAACAGAAACTGAGAAAAGGTATCATTCTGCCCCATCTGACGTATAATTGAGTAAAACAATTAGTTGATTGTACCCCGTCTGCAGGGAACAGAAAATTCAACAAATGATCAAATATTAAATGTAAATTTAATATAACGTAATGCAATATAAATGTATAAATTAAAATATGGCCATTATATGTTGAATTTTCATAATTTCTCTAATCTTTGACAGACTTCAGCTACCCCTAAGCATAAGAATGTATTGCCCAAAGTTGTTATACCCATAGCGTTTGCATATCTAAAATTCTAAAGCAACAAATCAGAGTAATAAGACTTGTAAAAAATATATAATCTTCTTTTAACTCTTAAACTGTCCCCTAATGCTTGGCTATTCTGTTTTGGGGATGGAGAAATAGGGGGATGATGTAGATAGTCGGTCAGAGGTGGTTAAATGCATTCGCGTGTCGTTGAATACCTTCTAGTATTCTCAAAGGGCAAACTTAATCCTTTGAGGTCCTACTTTGAGGTACACTGTATTTCATTTTGGACAGTCCCATGTTGAGTCCACCTCCACATTAGATTCAATAACGACTGTTCCGTGTCCGAGAGATCCCAGGGATATTACCATTGCGATTGTGCATGTTTGCAGAGGAGTATGCTTCCTACGTAGCCCAAGTCTGATAACATACGCACGCTATACTACTGAAAGTGGTTAAGTCAATCACGTCCGCCTGCCACGAAACACCAGGCATGAAGCATTACAGTAAATGCTTGTCAGACGTTTCCCAAAGAACACGTAAATCCAACGCCTGGATCTTGGGAATTCACTTTTACGACCATTGGAGCACATTTACACGTGATACCCATTCGCGGAACGATTCCCATCGAAGAAGCCCGATTGAAACTCAAGTTTCTTCGAAACGAACGTAACCGTAGCGATCGCACGCGATGCACACCGGTGCGTGCACGCTGCACTCGGGCGGTTAGGGGGTAGCAGGGTACTGGATCGCCGCGGCGATCGCGACTGGCAGCGATCCTCGATGCCACTTGTCGATGTAAACGCGGCCTATATGCAGCGGCGTCGAGGGGGCCTTCCAGTCGACAAGCCGTTCTCTTTTCACCGTTTCGAGCGGCAAACTTTGCATTATCGGCACGTCGATGGAATCCCGCTTATCAAGCAGTCGCTTACAACTCGACGATACAGTAATTTCCCCGGCTGGCCTCGGGTCGCGCCTGCACTCGCCCGGGGTTAAAAGGCTCCTCGGTACACAGCGAGTGCGACCCTTTTGCACGCTGCGTTCCGTGGCGCGGCAGCGACGTGCAATTTAAAATTCCCAACTCCGCCAGCGGGCTTCTGTGTGCCGCGGAGTGTTTGATATTTCTGGAACGAGATTTCAGCTGACCCGTTTTGCTCGCGCTTTCGCGGCAATCGCGACAGAATCTGAACCCGGGCTCCTTCGAGCGGATGGGAGAGGGCCCGGTAATGACAGTGATCGAGATGACAAAGCCGCGTTGTTCGTATCGCGATGACTCCGTTAATCCGGCGTTTAAAGGCCGATGGCGCCGTGAGCTCGCGAGATGTTGCCGTAAGCTCCTTTTCCGCGACGCTGCAAGCGGATTAGCGTCGGAAAGAATTACCCGGCTGATCTCCGTGAAACCTTGCAGCGCACCGAAAGCGAGAGGAAGACGGAGGGTCCCGAGATCTCTATACGTCTCGCGACGGCCGTTGCTTTTTAAGGGCGCGCCCTCCACGGTGTAATCTTTGGGCGCCCCGGGGATTGCTAAATAGAGAAATAAATTAACGAGATAAAGCTCGTCGCCCGGGTTTCTTTCGACCGCTCCTCGAAACCAGGCCACGATTCCGCCCACTCGCTGTTCGCTCGCACCCCTCGCAGAGAACCGGGGGAGGATGCTCGCGTACGCCGATCGCCATTTAACGATAAGCACAGTGTATGTATTTCGGCGACACTGTACCTTGACGCAAACACGGAAAATGAAGCGCCACCGGAGATACGAAATGTCGTGTTAAATCCTTTCGATTCGACTCAGCCTTGACGTCGCAAGAATTGCATTAGGAGGGACGTTTCACAGAAACTTCCTTGCATTCGGCTAACAGGCTACTCGAGTGACGGAGGTTTGTAGGACGGAGGTTCCATTTTTTTTTTTTTTTTTTTTTAAATACTCTACCAAGGAAGGTGACACTCGACGAGTTTGCTCGCAAATTTCACCCCATGAATAATCGAGCAGGGCCAGTCTGTCACGTTGTCGGGCGAAGATTAAGGGGTAACGGCGTCGAGGAATTTTGCTAGCCAAATTTGAGCAGCTGCCACGTCATTAGAGGCGTTTCTGCCTAATTGTTTCAACGTCGAGCGTTTGGGCCTCGCCCTCCCCGTTCCCTTCGCCCCTGCCTCGTCTCTCGTAACAGTGACTCGTAACGTCCCACGTCTTCTGGAGCTTCAGAAATTGCGGGCGTTCCAGCGTGGCGTGCTCTTCACCCTTTGATGACGTATTAATTGCTTCGACTTTGATACATCTCGCTGAACCGCGGCGTTAATAACGTTTCTCTCATTGAATTTCGCTCGGCAGCTGGTTCGTGGATGGCGCCAAAGCCAGATTGAGCCGTGACGGTTCTGACGGCTCCTCCGCTTGCATTCTGCTGCGTTGCGAACGTCGATTCCGTGGTAGAATCTCTGACCGGTCGCGCGTTCGTCTTCATCCCCAATGATTAATTCCCTTCGATCCTCCCGGGGCTGGGTGGCATCTTACTCTCGATTTGATTAACGGTCCAGATCAATTTGCATTGGGATTGGACGGGGGACGTCTTAGGAACCGTGAAGTAATCCTGAAACCCCCTATTTCGCGGGGTTAGATGGGGCGTTTACGTCGAAGTTGGCTTCATAAACGAAAAATCAGTGTTACATTATTAGTAAATTATGGCAATATAACCATATTAGGTAAAATAAGTAAATGTTACGAATCGTCAACTAAAAATAACCGCGGCGACCCTCCGGAAAAGATTTCGCGCCCCCTTGGAGTATATCCATTAACTATTCCTAACACAATTTCTTGCACCACTTTCCAATTCTCTGAACAACGAATAATAAGGTGTCTCGTTCGCCAAAATGAATACGTCCAGTAGCAAAGATTGATAAATAGGAGATTGCCAAAGAATGAATGGTAATAGTTATAAAGACTGATTTGGAATTCACGGTTCTTGGTTATCCGGTGAATGACAGTTTTCGTAAAAATGATTGGAGAGGCGGGGTGCACGTTCTGTTTTCGCGCATCGACAAATTATTCGCGTCAAAAGCAATTATTCGCGATTATTCGACGAGAGACCTGTGAATGCCAGCGAACGTCCGGTTGCATTCGTGTAATTAGAGCCTTTGAAGGGGGGAAGCAGGGATAGGATAGGGGGGTGGGCGGGGGTGGGCGATCGATGCTCCCACGGGCACACGGAGGTAGAGGAAAAATTGGAATAAAATGGCCGAACGTGGTGTAACGAAGTGAAAGCATTTTGCTGCAACGTTTATTTCGTCCAATTACATTTGGCAGCCGTAGCCGAAGCTCACCAGGGCGGATTCTACGGGCTTGTTTATGGACTTCCATATATCAGCCTTACGAGCACTTAACAGAAAGAAATGGCCGCAATCTTTCGTCTCTAATTCAGTCACTTAACCGCTTGTTATATCCGCTTCGCGGGGACGCTCTTTTTCGGCGATGGAGATTTCGCCGCTGCCGCTGATAAAACCGTCCCCCGATGGAGACCGACGAAATTCATTTACTCGCGCGGCACGAGTCGAATTTGTTCGAATTAGCGTTAATTCCGTCGCCGCCGCCGCCGCGCGGGGGCTTGAATCTCTGGGCGCGGTGTGCCTGAAATTTCATATCGTGGGAGTCCGGACGATTCTTTCCACGCGACGTATCACTGCTCTTGTGCCACATCGAGCCTCATAAAGATTCATGAATCTTAATATCAAAATTCAGCCCCCTGCGAAAAGCACCTCCCGATTTAACAAGCATCTCCGCGATTCTCATAAATTCCATTATTACACCTGGCAACGAGTCATTAGCATCGAGCATCCTCGACACTACGAGCGCGGACCCCGAGGCCGGCCAACACAGCCACCAACAACCGCTCGTTAATTTTTCGCCGTGAATAAAACAACACCGGCCCGTCTCCTGGCCAGCGATCGATCATCGTGTTCGAGCTGGGCTGCAGTAAATTGACAGATCCTCTTGCTCGAGTTCCCCGGATTAATGCCGGACAGGGTCGCGAGGATCGATACCGGTCGTTCGATTCATCTTATTTTTCTCCAGGGCCGTTTCGGTGGCGCTGCCATTCTGCTGCGTCCACGCGATTCGCGCGACGGAATCGCAGCATCGTTTCTCCATCAGGGGGGGGAACGTGACTTTGAGCATCGCGCGGCTCTAAATTGCTCCGACAGTTCTTCTTCTGGCGACGTGTCCAACCCCCTCCCCTGCTCGCTGCGGGGGTAGGTGAGAATCGAGCTCGGCGATGCGCCTCCTCGAGGAGAAAAGGGGGAAGGGAGAAAAAGCTCGGAGGAAAGATCAGGCCGTCGTGACTGGGAGTCAGTCAGCCTGTGAGCGACGAGGGTGGCTGGAGGGTGAAAGCCCATCAAGAAGGGCGGCCAGCATCCGGCAATTTACGGACGTCCGGCGAAACTGATTTCAAGGCGACAGAAATTACTTCTTCGGGAAGCCGCGGTGGCTTCGATCCTCTCGTGCTCCACTGCCTCCTTCGACCCTTCTTTCACGCTCCGCTCGCGGCGAGCAGCCTCTGGGGTGCAGCGGCGAGATGCCCGCAACGACGCGGCGGATCGCGCCCACCGTGGAACGGGAATTGAACTCTCTATTCCTCTGTGCTCGGGATATTTGGTCCCTGGATGAACTGTTTCCACGATGGAATTGAGGATCGCGAGCGTCGGTGCGAAAGCGGCTCGCGATTTCCAGAGGAATATTTCCTTGCTGCGCGAGGTCTCGGGGATATGCGTGCTTCCATTCGCAGTATATTCAATTCGCTTTCTGAGATGTATTGGGATTGCGGTGGCTCGCGAAAGCTCCATCGTGGGGTTCAAAGAATATTTCACATATTTAGGAGGTAATATTGGCCATTGATGTTTGAGGCAGTGAAAGTAATGTCACAGTTCACTCGAAGTCCAATTTAATTAATCGCACCTATCTTTCAATCGTACAGCACTTCACCGTATTACTCAGGATTCTATGAAACCCGCACAACGGTATCACACTTTTTATGCCATTTTAGCGGTTCGTGTTCAGCTTAGTGGGCCAATAGAATCGCCGAGTCGCCTACTAAACAGTCCTCTCGCGTGGACGACTCGGCAACTCGCGAAATTCGAGAGCGAACTCCTCGTGCAGGCGGATGTTTTCGAATTCAGGGGGTGGAAAGCGCGGAGAGTTTGACTTGCGGCGATAACCGCGACCGAGCCGAAAATGAGTCGGGGCCCGGACCAATCGGCGTACACCGGTAATTCGAGCCAGTCGGCAATTTAGCCACGCCGGTTAATTCGATCTTTTGTCGGCCCGCTCGTTCGGGGCCAACAGCAATTCCGGCGGCGCGCAACGTTCGGTAATTCGGTTGACAACTCCGCGCGCGCACGATGCATTTTCGTATACACGAGTGGAGTGGAGTTGTTATTGGATTAGGGCATTTGATCGGCCAGTCGAATTACTTGACTGTTTGCACAGGCTTAATCGATAATGACCCTGTAGAGTTTGTCGGCCATGGCGTCGCTGGACTGCGTTAAACGCTTCCGACAAAAGAGGCCCGAGCACGATGACTCTATAGGTGAACAGCCTCGAATAATTTCGATCTTGAATCAGATTATTATGTAGCTTCTTTTCAAAAAGATTTGAGTTCGCTTTTATATATGTTTGTTACGATCTTTACGAATTGCACGTAAGGTAGTCTATTGCGTTTGATGATTTTTAATCTCTCGAACAATGCAGCTTTTTATTATACTTTCGAATTCTTATTTCACTTGTAATTTGAGTACCAGGTGATAGGCATTCAATTTCCCTCAAAGGTACAACGATTCTTCCGCGTTCCCTGCTTCGTTTGATAATAAAATTGAACCTTGGGGGAATATAGAGTTTCCTTTGATCGTCCACTTCCCCTTTTGGGTGACACAATGTCCAGTATCGAACTCGCAAGTACACAATGGGCGGAGAAAAGCCTGGTCAGGTTTTTATTGTACCTGGCGCCGTGGACTCGCGTGTCCAGGCAACGTTTCCTACGATCTTCGGGCACCGAAAGTTCGCCAGCCGGCGTACGTTTCCTGCCGCGCAGCTATCGACCAGAGATAAAAAAGTACGAAAGGAAGAAAGCGCGGTAGCACGAACGGGTCTAACGAGGAAAGGGGTACCGCGAGCGAATTCTGGGGATCGCGGCGAACGGGAAAGGGTGTTCACGGTACTTCCGGTAATTTACTCGAAGAGCGTTCCTGGCGAAACTTTTTTACGTCTAAAAAGTGGAAAAACTTTCGTCGTTGAGTTGCTGGCGCCTAGTATGAGGCGAGATTGAGACGATAGTTGCTAAATGCCAGCCTTCGAAAGCCTTTGATTGTGTGTAGATGCTTTTGTAGTCGGAAGCTGAGAGTTGGGTAGCTTCGTACTTTATATTTCCGAAGTATGAACGCTCGGAATTCAGATACTCCGAATTTGAGCGCTCTGAATTGGGATGCTTTGAGTTGAAGAACTCCGAATTCGAATGCTCCGAGGTTAAGAGCTCTGAATTCTGATGCTCCGAGTTGGAACGCTCCGAATTCGGATGCCTCGAGTTAGAGCGTTTTGAATATGGATGCTTCGAGTTGGAGCGCTTTGAATTCGAATGCTCCGAGTTGGAAAGCTTTGAATTCGAATGCTCCGAGTTGGAAAGCTCTGAATTCGAATGCTTCGAGTTGTAGCGCTTTGAATTTGGATGCTCCGAGTTGGAGCGCTCTGAATTTGACTGCTCCGAGTTTGAGAGCTCTGAATTTAGATGCTTCGAGGTGAAGAGCTTTGAATTCGGATGCTTCGAGTTGAAGAGTTCCGAATTCGAATGCATCGAATTGGAGCGCTTTGAATTCGGGTGCTCCGAGTTAGAGCGCTTTGAATTTGGATGCTTCAGGTTGGAGAGCTCTGAATTCGAACGCTTTGAATTCAGATGCCTTGAGTTCGAGCGTCCTGAATTCGGATGCTTCAAGTTGAAGCGCTCTGAATTCGGACGCTCCGAATTGGAGAGCTCTAAATTCGAACGCCCCATGTTGAACAGCTCCAAATTTATGTTGTAACTCCAAAGTCCCGAGTTTTAAAGCTGCAAATTCTGTAGCTACAATTTTCAAATCTTCCAATCGTCGCGTCTGCTCATTCAAAAAACACCAACTTCCAATATCCCATATTGGAAAATGCTCGCTCACGTACACCCCCGTCCCACTCCCCCAACCAACACAGTCCCAACGGGCAGCGTACATAGATCAAGGTGTGAGAACCCGGATGGATACTTCTCGATTGTTTTCCGAAAGTTTGCAAACGCCCCGGGACTCGCACGCCAGCCCCGGAAAGAAGCAAACGAAGTCGAAGCTTCTCCACGGTTATTTCCCTTTCAAATTCCATCAGAGACCTCGCCCATCGCCGCGGCGCGGCGGTAAACTCGGCGAAACAGGACTCCGCCGAACGACTTTACCTCTTCATCTTATATTCCTGCGATTTCCCGCGGAGCTCCTGGAAGAAGAAGCAGTTGGCGCATCGAATCGCACGCGATTCCCTCGATTGACGCGTTCCGAGGGCGAGGGGCACTCGAACCGCCAGAGATGGTGTTTTACGCAAGCGTGATGGGAATAGCGGGGTGCAATAGCTGCGAGGAAAAGAAAGAAGAAGAAAGGAAAAAGGGGGATCACGGAAAACGCCTCAGGTGTAATTCGATTATCCGCACGAAAAGCACCAGGCGCTGTTATATGAGGCGGTAATTCGAGGCCCGATCCCCCCCCTCCCGTATGCCATGTTGGAAGCAATTCTCGGTGTAATTTAATCGGCTGTCGATAGGCGACAATGGCGGCCGTAATCTAAAATTGCTTTTCGAGGGGCTCGCGTCGCCCCACGGAGGCCTTTATTAGCGTACTAACGTACCGGGACTCCCGTTACGTGTCCTCCCTCTTTCACCGTGAAATTCGAATATTTAATAAAAGAGGAAGCCAGGCGAGAGGCTTCACATCTTCTTCTCAGACCTCTAAAAGTGGCGCCAACGCTGACGAAACCAGGGGCCCTTCCCCCAAAATGGACAACCGAGGGTCTCGATAATTCACTCGAATTCGAAGAAACCAAGGACCTTTTTGAGTTACCCAAAAATGTCCCGCCCCTATCGCAAGGAGTATTCCCGTATAATAAATAACGTAGAGCACAAATTACCAGGGACCTGCTCGTTGGCTGGTATGATTGACGAGCAACGTTGCAAAGTTAACGAGCGACGTGGAGGCAGGACGTAAAGGGGGCAAACTGCTGCCAGAGATTTAGAAGGATGTTGATGCAACCCCGCCGCCAGTATCCCCCTAGTTGATGCACCGTCTTAATTAATAATCATACCATTGAGGTTGATGTTGCTAGCTAACACAGTGAATTTCACGAACTACGTCTTTGAATAATTCCAGTCATCCATTAGATGGGCATAGGCTGCCGAAGGTACCGGTGTAAAGTCTCCCCTGTCTCTCTCTCTCCCAGCGTCGTCGACTTGCACGATGCTCGGAAGCTTCGTCAAAACACTTTAACGAGCCTGGCGGGACGGATCGCGCGTGAACTCGCGAGCTGCTACCGACTTTCCCATTCGAGTATCGAACCTCGCCGTTGAGCGCACTGCAAACACCGCGCGACGGAAGTAAATTAATGCAGGGGGGTTAGACGGTGCTAATCGCGACCGAGTTTCTTGGAAAACACGCGGCAGCAGGGGAGATGATAGCTTCGGGGAAGACGAGGTCTAAGTTCGAGGCAGGATGATCGAATCTGTGTGCTCAGTGATCGTCGAGTTTTCCGAATTGCGAGGTCTGAGGGAAAGGAATTGATCGTGGGATGGGAGGATGGCTCCCCCTGTTGGAGAGATTTAGTGTGATGAAGAGGAGTTTCAGTCTTTGGAGGAAAAATGTGGAAGGGAGTCCGGGTACCGGTGGCGATTACCAAGTCTCCGAATGCAGTAGTCATAGGAAGAGTGGAGGTAGCAATCACTGACTTGATTCTTCGCGGTCGGTTCAGGGATCCCGCGTTCCACGAGTCTCCCAGCGCTCGAGACCTCGGAAGAAAGGATTGCTCCTCACAGAAACCACAATCGAAGGGCCATTCTGCGCTGGAAGTGGATAAAAAGAGAAAGCCAAGGGGATTTAGCTCGAAGTGGGATCAATTAAGGTGGAAAGCAGGAGCGATCGATCATCGACGGTAATAAAGAGCTTCCGCCAGGGCAGAACGGTCGCTGGAAGGCGCGCGTGCACGCGCGTGTCCCATTTAGCGAGCCTCGCATCGCAGGTTAGAAAATTCGCGTGTCTTTAAAAGAGTCGACATTGTACGGGGTCTTTTAAAAGATTCTATTCAGAACCATCGGTGAACCAGGATCGCGAGGATTTCTTAATTTTTGTAGGAGTTAAGTATCTAGTGTCCAAAGCGTAGAGACCTCGGGTAGTCGGCTTTGGGGAAATCGGTTAAGGCGGCTAACCAGCACACAGTGGATTCGAAGTTCGCGGGTTCGAGTCCCATCACCCGAGGTCCCATTTTCTCCTACATTTTTTTTCAAACACTTCCCTCTCATTCACTAGCATGTAATGATATCGATAAGGAAAACGAAGCAGCGTGGATGAATAAAAATCCCAGCATAATCCAGTGGGACTTGCTCGCAAGCCAGAATGGAAAGTCATGAGTCCCCACGAGGCACCATGATCCAGCCGTGGGCGGCGCTCGCGTTCAGCCCCCAAAGCGTTATCATAAATTCGTATTAAGGGGTATCCGCGCGCCGCTACGCCTCTGGCCAATAGGAACGTGGAATTTGGGTCAGATGGCGTCCTCTAATAAGCCCGCGCGCTAATAGGCTTACTTCCGGCACGCAGCCACCCGGTGATGCACGATAGGATGACGTTCCGTATCTCTCGGACCAGATTACCAGCGTAGTCGAAAGCTTATATGTGAGAACACGCACCATGGATCTTTCCGGATATGAAGCCAGCTCGGTTTTATGGGCTCGTCAGCCTCCCCCGCGCCAACCCCGTAATCGAGTTTAAGGTACATACACCGCTGCTTCCGCCACGAGCATGGCGCCATAGAGTTTAACGAGCCTGACGATCCCACGCCCCTCCGTCATTTTTGTGAGACCCGTTTTAGACGTAAACGGGCTCCGTGGCTCGTACTTGAAGAGCACCTGGCAAGAGTTACCCCGATGTTTAGCGTCTCGCAGAGTTGTTCTCGTGGTGTTACGATCTTTGGATGGGGGACATTTGCAGGGATTTGTGTAGTGTTGGCCTCTGCGATCCTCGAAACTTGTGTCCTCTAATAGGAGAATCGTGAGTTTTTATAGAAACGAAGAGAACGCGTTAAGAAGTGGAATAACTGTACAACCTATCTCAGGACGCTCGTCCCCCAAAGCAACTTACGCGGGCAGTCGCCCATAATGAAACCGATTCCAATTAAAATCCTAGCAACTAATGCAATCAAGATTCCATAGCGATCCTCGCCCAAAGACTAACCCTTTCGCCGGCTGTAACTTCACCGAACAAACGACAGTGACTAAGAGCCCCGTAAATCGACTGGCCGGACCTTCGTTATATAATTTCCCCCCCGGCAAGAAGCGCTTCAAGTATTTCAAGTATTCCAAGTCGCTCGGTCTGAATGCCCTCCCGGCCACATACTTTCCGCGGGCGTTCCCTTTCAAGGGAAAAGTTGCCGGCAAGTCGGCCCCGCACAAAAGATCCAATTTGAATTTCATACCGACCGATTATGGATGTAGATTCCCCGCGACGCGGCCATTCGATTCCATTCCGGCTTCCACACTGGCCGAATCTGCCCGGTGCGGAGCGGCTCTCGCGTTTCCGGTTAATGGCACGGAATCGGAGACGCCGAAAGGTGCCTGGAACGATCGCGGCGCACGCGAACGATGATTCAAAGCGATGATGCAAATGGGGGTTACGTGGATAACGCTGCCTCGCCGCGGAGAAATTACTTTATTAAGCAGTGACGCCTTCGAGGGGATTTCTGGAGCGACTTTGTAAGCTGAATTCGACGAATCTGTGGTCCTTGGTTGCGGGAACATTTTTCAGATGGGGAAGTAAGGATTTCTCTTTCTTTTTGGTGTATATTCACACTTAAGTAGCATAAGTCGCCTCTATATTCCTTCTTTTCGTTGTCTCGATTAAGTCTGTCCATTTACGATTATGTTTTTTTATCCTAATGCACCATAATAATAATTTTTCTCGTAATAATTTTTCTCTTAATTCTTCAGTTTTTACTTCTCTGTACTAGTTTCTGTTTAGTTTCAGTTATTTAGTCATAGGTGAGGCTTCTAACAGTCTTTTACTGCAGCCTCACCTTTTACTGCGCTATTCTTTATGAATTACTGTTCTTTGCATGTTTCAAGGAATAAAAACGAATAATAATAATAATAATAATAATAATAATAATAATAATAATAATAATAATATTGTTTTTTCTTTTATTAAGTCTGTAAAGTATTTTGTATAATTATATTGATTAGTGCTATTAACTCAGGATAGAGTTGAGCATGCCTACCGTAATGCGTTTGTTTTTGTATTTTCTATTTTCCATTTTCTATTTTATTCAATAACTCTTGCATATATATTCTCTGTCTATTATTATTGTACATTGTTATTAATCGTCGGGTCAGACTTAAAAGCAGCAAAATTACTGAGACTCGCGCATTACTTCTCTTGTGTGTGTGTGTGTTTTTTGTGAATGTCATAAAGACGTATTATTATTATTATTATTATTATTATTATTATATCGAAGCTTCTAATTTATTAGATACATAATTAATCGACGAATCAATTCGAGTAGAACATTCTGAGAAATGTCCCCATTAAAAGTCACCGTTGCGGTGTGAATTAATTGCACGGAAAAACGGAGAATATGGGCAGATATGATCGGAGTCCTTTAATCACCGACCAACAATCGGTGTTATAGCCTCGACACGGACATCGAGCTGCATCCGCGTTGATACCGGTCGTACACCGTTTTTACATTAATACGGGGAACGGCGGAATGAATCGAACGAACGTAACAAATTTTCGGTGTCCCGCCGTTGCACAGGCGCCGGTGAATGCTTTAAATCGAGACGAACGAGGCACAAAACGGAAGCTCGACCAGCGGGCTTAACGTTTCCAGCGAGCGTCCCGATACAGCGGTTTTTAAAGGGGCCACCACTCGATGGCGATCTGTCCGGTGAAATTTGTCTTGATACACGTAATTTATAGCGTGCCACCGCGTTGTTTGACCGTAACAAAGGAGGGACAGTTTATCGATCACCGCCCCGCTCAGACTTCGCAGCGAAAGGGTCGATGGTCAGTGGTTTATCGAGCAAAGTTTCGCGGCCGACGACGCGTTAATTCAGCGCGCATAATGCATCGCGCCACTTGCACCTGTGAGAATGTACCGTGCCAGGGAGATGCCGGAACTTTGGCCGTTCCAGTTGAGCTACGGAATGCGATTGTCATCAACAATTTGAAGGGACCATTTTTTAGCCTCTGCAGGAAATTTATTTAATTCTGTGTGAAACAGACCGTAACGTATTTTCTTCTTATAAAATTCGGCTATTTCTCTTATTTATTTATTTAATTGTACATGCGTGAAAACTCTTTGGTACACAGAGAATAAACAAAATTATTAGAGGACTAATACAAGCAGAAGCACAAAAATGAACAAAATAAAGGAAGAAATTAGTACCTACTTAGGTAGAAAATAAGCAAACAAATAAAAAAGGATTATTATTTATTTAACCCTTTAAGGTTCTTTCATCCCACACTGGGGATTGAGGAAAGGAAGTTTAAGTGTGCTCGTCTCACGTGACTAGATTGTCTGCTATTTCACAGTGGTTTAATCGAGAACGAGATATCACCAGGTGATCTACGCAGTGAATTTCCAGACGCTTTCTCGAGCCCGTGATCTCGACGTTATATTGGGAAGGTTAATTCCGCTCACGCAACGGGCTTAAGGATGAGAAGGGGGCTTTTTGAAGGGTGCATTCCTCAGGATCTTCCACTTGCACGGTCGCTGGAGTAAGAGCGATCCCGGCGCAGGAATTCTTTCGGCCCCGAAACGGAGCTGCGTGGCACCGGTTCTTTGGGACGCTTGGATTATCGGTAATCGTAAAAATGCCGTCAGATTTACGCCGAGTGGAGCAATTCGCCGCTTTGTGCGGCCCCGAGGGAGAGACGCCGTAGACGTTATCTCTTCTGCGAGTTGATCCTCATTATTCGGGAAAACCGTCCGCCTTCGTAGCGAAAAACGGCGCCAACGAAGCGTTAATTTCGAATTCGTTGGAACTCCATCGTGAACGAGAGAATACCGAGCCACTGGCATCCACGTGACAATGAATACTTAACATCCCCGGAACGTGCTTCACAAGTTGTTAACGAAAAAACAGTTCCTCGTTTCGCAGGCAACGTTCTAATTCCCGTTTTCCAAGGCACTTGAAATCCTGCTGCACTTTATCACCTAATTAAAAAGAACGTATCCTTCATTGTTTGCTGAAATTCTGAGGAACCCATCGTTTCACACCCGAAGGCCCAGTTTTCAATATTCCTCAACTGGACTAGCCACTGTCGCTTAGACGCTGTAAAAACCGTGTAAATCAAAGAGAAGTTCCTTTGACCGAAAGGAGAAGGCGGTGTTGCAGCAGAAAGTTTCTTCGCAGGAAGGAATATTGCCCCGGAAGTTTAAGAAGCTCCGGAGTAATAACACTTTCCGACTTGCCTCATCTAAACTTAATATTCTTCATGATTCCCTCCTGTTTGTTGCAGCCTGATCCACCGAGACACCAGGCCGGAGCCAGCAATAAGGTGTTCGACGCTGAGAGGAGCGACGAGGCTGCCATCGGCGCCGGATCATCGCAGCGAGGCTCGACTGAGAACAGACCCGAAGGTGTTGGTGTTCGTGGAAACGCTCTACTCCATGCTGGGCAAAAACATAGCCGAGCTGCTCGTCTCTAATCGAATCAAGTGAGTAGGGACGCACAGACGCGGCGATATCTGTCTCTATGCGCTTCCGCGGCCGCGATAAGGGTGATAACGCTGCTACGGGGAGAGCAGCGAATCGCAGTAATTCCGTAACGATAAACAACTCTCCTATCGACGAGCGCGCCTGTTATCGCGCCACGGGGCCCGCGAACTTGCGACTGCATTCCATTTTTCCACAGGCGTGTTTGCGCTGCATGCGGATGGACAATCGCCGGGGCAAAGGGAGATTCATTTCGATAGCCTTTGGAGGAATGAATGAGAGACAGGCAACCGCGTTTTCGTACATTCCGCGGTGCTACTTGATATTTCAACAGCGGAATTGGAACGGATGGGGGTTTGGGTATTATGATAACAGCGTAGGACAGCAAGGGGAATAATTATGTATGTAGTCGGACATGGAGATTGCTGATACTACAAATGTGGGAAGTATATTAATGTGTTTACTAAATGGGACGGTGTATGGAAGGTGAATTGGAAAACGTCATTTTTATAGTGACAAAATTTGTTAAGGTTTTGGCATCGTTAGACCTCTGCAATTCCTCTAATTTTCAGTATTTTAAGGTTCCTGCGAAACTCCTAGTGTTTAATATATACTCCATTCGCGGACCACCCTGTAGAACGCTATGAAATTGAAAGAGCGGGGTCTTCGAAGTTCCGCTAAGTCGTAGACGAAGTGGGCGTTTCGTCTTCGTGCCGCGCTTAAACTGGGTCGCGACAAAGTAGCGGCTCGGCAATTACCGATAAAAGGGGGCGCCTAATAAATCATAATCGTTCCAGTCGATTATTATCGCGACGTGTTCCCTCAAAGGAACCGGCCCCGATCGATCGCCAGCCTCTTCTCCGGCTGGCAAAACGCAAACAGCTGGCTCGTTTGCCGCGGAAAAATGGAACTGCCAACCGGCTGAAATATCGCCTTTCTTCATTCGTGTATTTAGATCGACCGCTCCGTTTCCGTCGCGGATGACAAATTTCCCTCGTCCGTGCTTGCGCTGCCCTCGTTAAAAAATCAACTCTTCGGGGGGACCTTGATCGCTGGATCTGTTATGATTGAGGGCTAGCGCGGACGCTTTCTGGGGAGGACGTCGTAACAGATTAAGAGAAGTTAAGGAAAGTAGGACGTTCGCGTTTAGCTGGCAAACGAGTCTACTTGAAGTCGTTTCGCCTAATTGCGGTAACATGGCGCGCAACCGGGTGCGTGTCTAAATATCCTTCGTTCCGACGCAATTCAACGTTCATTGAAGATTACTGTGCGCCTCGAGCGTCATTCCCTAAGTCTCTTGCGATTACTCATCCAACAAACGTTTGAAACCGCATTCCGTAGATAGAACTAACATCCTTCTTAAGATCTCCAAGATGTTTCGGTGCTCAAAAGCTTCACTAGCCTCATCTTCGATCAGGAGTATTATTAAGACTGTAGCGATACCTCCGACTCCGCCACTAGATGGCCTCTCGACCGATCCCGCTCTCTCGCTAGTTCTCCCTCACCTACTCTCTCCTATAATGTATTCCCGTTTCGTTCTCCCTTCTAACATCCCCGCGTCTAAATCAGGGTCTGCTAGGTAAGCCTTACTGATGAGTCCACTATCAGGCCCAGGGTGAAACGCACCTTCCTTTTCTCTCCCTCCGCCCTATCTAACACGCATACCTCTACCGAGGTTTCAATAACACTCGTGTTACACCAAACAAATCACCCTCGAAACACCCCGCAGCTCGGATCTGTTCGCGACAAATGCACCACCTGCAAGCTCGCAAGAAACCGAGTACAAAGAAAGAAGGTTTATCCCAAAGAACACTTCCGGGAACCGGTGTCTCGAGTCACCCACGGCCTGCGCTCACTCCGTTCTTGTACAGTCGCGCAGTAATGACGGGGTCTAATGAGTGACGACAACCGTGGCGCAGCGGCCACAGAGAATTAGTGTACGGGATCAGCTCGCCGGGATAGACGAGGTCGCCGGAGCTCCTCTGTATAACAGTTAGAGAGGCGTGATAGGTGTAACGATAACCCTGCGTCCGTGACGGAGGACTGGATGAAGCGTCATAGGTGGATAAAGTGACATTGGGTGCACGATGACGTGGCTTGCGAGTCGCGCGATTGTGTGCGAGGGTGGCCCGTGTAATAGGAGAACGTGCGCGGCGGCAAAGGGGTGTGTAAGTCGGCCAAAGGGGTGGCGAGGGGGGTGGCAGAGAGACAACCGCGTTGTCGTGTTTCGTGTGCTCGCGAGCGCGCACCTCTGTGCCTGTCATCCGATAATCAGAAAGCCAATCGGCGCACCTGTACGCGCGCAAAAGCCACCCATCCCTGTCTCTCTCTCCCTCGCGTGTGCTTTGTCCGGTGCAATTTCATAATCGATAATCGAGGCAGGACAGAGGGGGGCGCCGGCGATGGCCACTCGCCGGACGACGTCCAGTTGTGCGCGCGTCATGGGCGACGCTGGGAAATTTTGTTTTCCAAGATCACCCGGCGGACTGGGTGTGTTTGATTAAGTGATAGCCAGGTCCAAGGTCCGCGGGGGTGTGTACGCTCGGATGTCGCTGTCGGGGACAGGTCTGCCCGGGAGGGGATTTTTGTCATGGTACCGGGCGCTTGGAGTGTTTATGAAGGTCTCGGGGATCGAGGAAATGCGACAAACGAGAGGAACCGTGAGGAAACGTGTTAGTAGTTGAAGTATTTAAAAGGCTAAGTGGAACGATTCGGTGTATGGTCAGACACCGTACGCGAGACTATCGACACCTAACGCTCGTGGTATAATTTGTCAGAGGAATAGATTTAAAAAAGTATGCATGTCCTTGGGAGGAGGGCCTTATCAGACAAAAGACCATCCCCATACGTTCCAATGAAACACGGCTAGCGCGGCTATAAGACAAAAACGATCCCCGCGGGATTTATCATTTACACACGCCCCTTCTTTTAAATACCCCGTGTCCTCCAATATATCAAAAGTGTCGCGGCCAGGCCCTGCACGCACTATTTCATCGAGCGTGAAGCAGCCAGCCCCGTTTCTTATCCGAAAACAATGTATCAGGTGGTATCGATCGTCCGCGCTCCGCTTTCCTCTCTTTCCGTTTCGTCGTTATTTTTCTTTTTTTCCCTACCACCATCACCCCCCCACAGCCCCGCCGGTACTAATGCAGTCTGCACCACGACACTCGTTACTCGTGACATCGACACGGGGGTGGCCGCTCACGGGCAGAGGGTAAACGTTCCACGGCACGTCGCCAGGGGGTGGAAGCGTCGAACGACCCTCTCTTTCCTTCCACTCCTTTTTTCCCCAACGCACAGTGGGGAAATTTCGCGATTTTATGGCCAAAACCACAAGAATAATTTTTTTGAATTCGACAAAATAAATGCAAATGTTAATTGAAGAACTAATATGAGTATCAAATGCCACCAATTTTACTGTTAAATGTTTTAATACAAAGCTCGTATAGACTCCTAGATTCAAGGCATGGATTGAATTCCTGGTGGTGCGTGAGATATCTTTCTGTCCTCAAAATAATTATGTTTCGGTTTTTAATACGTAATTTATACAATTTTTAAAGTAGTGTTTTAGAAATAACCTTTTCATATACGAATCAATTTTCAATACATAAAATAGTTATCAATCCCATAATATCCTGCAATGATATTATTTTACGTTGGACTATTGATTCTATAAATACAATAGGTCTTCAATTGACATTTGTATTATATTTGTAAAATTCGGAGATTTCATTTCTGTAGTCTTGGCCATAAAATCGCAAAATTTCCCCACTGTGCAACGTACGCACGCGACGGAGCCTCATCCGCATTCGCCCGCCCTCCGCCCGCTATTCTCTTCAATTTCTCCCCCGTTCTCCGCCCCCCTTGATGGCTCCGGCGCATTCTCTCGCGTGCCCTCGGGCTCGCAGGAAAAACAAATGAACGGCGATCACAGCGTGATCCACAGTGTCTGGCGTCGCCGAGGGCGAGCTGGACTTTCTTCCCACCCTCGAGTCGTACTTAAAATCGCGCCATTTTCAACACCGTACGCGTTGGCGATCGGTGAACCGTATATTATCCCATTGATTCCTTTCTGATCCTCTAACTATCCGTTCATTCTCAAGAACACTATTACTCTCCCCTCTCAGCGCCACAGAGTATTCGTATCACGATTTCGATAACAGCGCGCATCCCTCCCGGTCGAAAGTCATTAACGGGGGTAGCGTGGGCGCACGCCCGTCAACCCCTTCCCATATCTGCTCCACAGCGACGGCTGACCCTGGCTTCATAAATACACGACGTTTCGTAGGCACTGTCGACCCTCGGTGACGCTTGTTCATGCACGCCGCGACATGACGTACGACCGACAGCGGCCGGACCTCGCGGATTTCCGTTCGAAATAAATACGTATCTGCCGGCGTCGCCGTTTCCGGCGTGGCCGCGCTACGAGCCTACCCTCAGACACGTGTTTTTTATGCTCTGATTTTTATTTTCCACCCCCCCGTCGCGCGAGGGGGAAATTATGAACCGTCAGCCGGGTGGGGGTTCTGGGAAAAATGTTGCCCCGTTTTCCGCCTGGACCGCGGCCAGAAAATCGACGGATAATGTCGAGCTGCGTTTCCTCGGATAATATTTACCAGTGGAAAGTGGGTGTCCTGAACGGAAGGGGTGGATTAAGGAGCTCGAGGGGAATCGAGTGGAATTCAATGATGGAACGAAAGGGTGTTCGACGAGCGATTTTGTTGCGACGGTAATTTTATCAGGGCGCAGTGCATTTTGTTTATAGCGGGTGTTAAGGGGGATACTCGTGTAACAGCTCCCGAAATTTATGATTTTTTTTTTTAAAAACTATTGTTAATATTGCATTAAACTCTTTTGAAAGACTGCAAACAAAAAATTCAGCTCGAAAACTTCATTTTTGTCCGAGTTACAAAGTTTTTTGTATTGGCGTAGTAACCAAAACGCTGCTGCTCCGTACGTTGGACCTTCCACGGGAGCATTAGACAGATACTGCTGATCAAATCCGTGGAAATCGGGCGCTCAGCCCAACAACGCGATCGACGGATGCCGAAGCCAGAAACAGATCCACTAATAGGTTAATCAGGATAGAAACAAATTAGAGGTGAGTTTCGGGCAGATTAGGGCACAGCTTTGCCAATTAGAGGCCGTATTTTAAACTAATTCCGCGGCAAACGGACCGACTAGTACACCCCTCGCGGTGGTTTTCACCTAATTATCTCGACGAGCCGGCGCGATCAGTTTCGAGAGTCGCGGCTCTTCCACGTCCACGATGGAAACCGGAAGCGAGCCTCGGGAAACGATTAATAACACCCCCGCGGAGGGGACGAAAGTCTCGGTCCAGAAACAATTCCGTCGCGACGGAAAGAGGCGGAAAATTCGTCTCTGCTTGCCAGGGGAACCGAAATTGATCGAATCCGCTCTATCGTCTAGCTGCCGCGCACCGTTGTAATTATCGCCATGCTCAATTACGCCCGGCGCCGACGGGTGGGCCGTTCGCTCGTGAAATCCTTCATTCTCTCGTCTTCGCGACCGGCTTCGTCGCTCCGCGCTCGGCTTTTCCCGCGGCGAGACTCTTGGAACGCAGCGTCGCCTAATATGTTTGTCTCTCGAAGCTCTGATGCGATTACCGAGCGGCAGAAAAGGTGAATAGCATCGGAGGAAGCTTCGATTCGATAGAGTTCTTCCTCGGTGGAACAGGGGTTTGTTGTCGCGGGTAGATTCGCTAGAATTCTTTTGTCTGGAAACATTTTATCGGTGCGTCAAAAGAAATCTAAGTGAATCTGAGCGACGCTCTGTGCTCATTAGCGCAAGGTCTCTTTCGAACGGATGGATCCCACTTTGTCCCAAGCTGGCAGACTTTCAACCAGACCGACAGCCTCTAATTTGTCATCGACACGGAAAAAACTGGCCAACAATTATCGGCCACGCTCAATTATGTCGTCGTCTTTCACAGTATTCACACAGAGCTGCCGCCTTTTCCACCGTATTGGCTCCATTGTCGTCTGCTGCGCATCGCACGGTTCGCCGTTTCTTTTTGTCCCCACCCCCGTCTCACCCCTCGGCGAAACACCGCCGCGCGATTTCCCCTCGGCTGAGCTTCGCTATGGAGGGTCCCTCAGACGTCTCGACGTCGCAGAACGGCTTAATTGTCTGCGCGTTTCGCGAAGCTTACTCGCGGTTACGCGCTTCCCCGTCGCGCCGACGATCCTCGCGCGTGCAAATCGCGTAAATTAATACGCTCCCTACCCCCCCTTAGGCTTCGAGCCGACAGGGATGCCGGGGACAGATAATTCCGAACTTCTGCTTCCTATTGTGCGCCTCGACGCCTCTCGAACGCCGCTAATGGCGGCCGCTTCGCGCCGGATGCGTCGGTATTTGATAAAGAAAAGGCTGGCGGTTCGTTTCGTCGATGGCGGAATACGTTCGCCAGATGGAAATAAAAGGAAGACCGTGCTCGTTTCCTGGAAGGAGAGGCAAATGAAGGGGGCAATGAGAGGCGAACAAGCGGGGCGGAATTTTGAGGAGAGAAAGCAGCGTGCGCGCTGCATTCTCCGTGATAATTGTCGCAACGCTAGGCGGGCCGTTTCGAAGGATTTTTCGCTGGTAGAACAGGCCGCTGAAATGGCTCCTGGTACCGCGGAACAAAGGGCAACGCGAAACACAAAACCAGCCACTCGCCGGGATCCCGGTTTTCCTGGACGCTCGCTGTTCATCTTCGCCGTTGGATTAGAACTGCTCTCCGTCGAGAGCACGGTTAAGGGGGTAGGTTACCCTCGATAGCCCTAAAAAGGCCTTTTTTTTCAAACGCAAATTGTAAAGTGATAAATAACAGTATAGAGAACGTTTTTTTAAATCTAGTTTTAATCGTTATGCTATGAGCTTTAACACCAAAAAAGAAAAGTCTAAATATCTCCATGTATATAAAAGTTGTGAGTGAAAACGTAAAGGCGTGTACGCGGTGCACCTTTTGATGGCGAACATAAAATCTCGAAAACCGCTCCAACGATTTGGATGAAAATTTAATGAGAGATGCAGAGAACCATTCCCTACGATGTGTCGGGAGCAGATTCTCGAGATAAATTGTTAAAAAAAAGATAAAAAATATTTTTCATACAAGAAATCGATAAAATCGTATTTTTCAATATAAAAATTGTATTTTTTTTTCTCGAAAATCTGCTCCCGACACATCGTAGGGAATGGTTCTCTGCATCTCTCATTAAATTTTCATCCAAATCGTTGGAGCGGTTTTCGAGATTTTATGTACACTATCAAACAGTAAACCGGGTACACGCCTTTACGTTTTTATTCACAACTTTTATGTACATGGAGATATTTAGACTTTCCTTTTTTTGTGTTACAGCTCATAGAATAACGATTAAAACCAGGAAAAAACGTTCGCTCTACTGTTATTTATCCCTTTACAATTTGCGTTTGAAAAAAGGCCTCTTTTAGGGCTATCGAGGGTAACCTACCCCCTTAAATGAAATGCAAGCCGTCGGTTTACGTGGGTGCTCCCGATAAATCGAGGACGCTGACTCGCGTGGGAGGGACAAGTCATCAGCACGAGACTCCGAATAACGAACAAGTGATCGAGTAGCATCGGCTCCGCGATCGTCCAGCGAAAATTGCTCGCCGCATCGAGCGACTCAAAGAGGCAACGAGATTAGCGGCCTTTGTCCGCTAGCTCGGCGTACGTGGCCGCTAAAGAGCTGCCACCCCTCGCGACGCTCTCTCGTCGATCGGCCTTGAAGCCCATTCGCAACGAGAAGGAGTCGCTGCGGCCCGCGAGAATCGCAAGGCAAACGGCGGGAAATGGGATCAAGGCGAAGGGAAGCACGAGAAATTCATAAAGCTGTTCTTAAGCCGGTTCGGAACGTCAGTCGGTGACCTTTCCACGTCGGAACCGATCCGCCTTGGCCCCGAGAGGATTCCGTCCGCGAAGTTCGTTTGCTAGACGATGCCCCGGCCGACAGAGTTCAAAGCTCCCTGCCAACCCGCCCCACACCCCGATCCCTCCCAACGGGGCCATCCACGTCGAATATTATCCCCTTTTTGCTATCCCAGCCCGTTATCCTCCTCCTCGCCACGTTCGAGTGGCCCTCTTATCGACCTCCATTCAACGCCACCGACCGACTCAACCCTGGCGCGCCTACCACCCCCCGTGGATCCACGGGGTCTTTGTCTTTGACTAAAGACCAACCCAGCCCCTCCCGCGGGTCCAGATAACCGGGAATTGTCTGTAACAACAATCGGGAGTATAAATCGAACTGGCTCGGGTGGAGACACCGCGGGCTTACTTCGGGCGAAACTGCTCCTGACCACTTCCGGGGGAAGCAATTTCGGGTAACTAGGGACGGCTCGTAGGGGAGGTGGCCAGCGGGGACGCTGCCGAGGTGTCGGTTTTTCCAGTTGGCGAGGGGCTGAATTCAATTGCTAAAGATTATGTAGGAAACGCGGCGACTAAATGTACATCCTAATGATTCGCGAAGGGGCGGAATGGATTGTAGGAGTGACTGTTTGCTGTGCTTCTGAAGTACTTCGGAATCTAACGAAGCAGGCTATTTACAATTCTAACTCGCCGCGCTGAGTAAACCGACGACTTATTCTTCGCGACTTCGACTGCGCCCCCTTCCCACCGAACTTCCCTTAAATTTATTCCAACGGTATCAGCCTTAAGTCCCCATTTGCAAGGTCAATCGTAGTGTGGAGTTTAAGACACCCCGCTTCCTACCCTCCAAGCGTTTACGATCGAAGTTCATACCGCCGGGGCTGGCTTTAGGATTTTCGTGAATTCTTTGTATTACCTCGATGCACTTAAGGGGCGATTATTCGCCTGCATTCGATGGCGGAGTAAAGACTCTGCTTCAGCCCCCACGTAAGTGGCTTTTATCTAAATTTTTACGGAGTTCATACCCTCGGAGGAACTGGCAACGATGCCAGTCGCTGGTGCTAGGAAACGAAGAATTCCGATCATTATTTCCAAGCGCTGGAAAGGTTTACGACTGTCCATCAAGATCTCGAATTGCCACAGGGCCTGCCAACTCTCCGTGGAAAGCAACTTTCCCGGGAATACGTAATTTCGTAGCTGCGAAACGTCGACTCGTAAGCGCCGGCTCGAAGCTGCTCTGTTCACCTCTCTCTAAAGACACGCGATGCAAAGTCAGTAGCAAATAGGCCGACGTTCGAAAGGGCCCTGCTGCGCTACCCCTGTTTCCTTCACCCCCCGTTTCCTTGGAAGTGTCGTGGACGGATTAAAATCGAGAAAGTGCCTCAGGTTTTAATGGAAGATTTGATTGCTTGTGTATTTCAATAATTTATTGTGTAAGCCAGGGAGCGCTGAGGGTGTGTGCGAGCGAAATGTTTAGAGAAAAGCTCCCCGAAGTCACAGGTCGGGGAACTCTTGGTTGGACCGTTTCTCCAGTCGGGGGGAATTATTCGCTGCGGACCTGAAGCTCCATGGAAACGGAGAAAAACGACTGCTATAGCCAGAGTAAACAGTGACTTAAGGGTGGCACTTTAGAATTATTCTCGCACGGTGGTCGGTTAAGTGGGGCATTTCCGGTTTTGAATGCCTAAATCCCTTAGGGGAGGAGGGAAGTTGTTGGAAGAAACTTCCAAGGATATCGCGATTTTGTTTAATCACGATTCTTTGGAGCTCCGGAGGGGTGGGCTAATTAGAAAGTTAAACAGCGATGGTGCTCGAGCTGTACTACTGGAAATAGAGAAGCGTCCATTCAAATGGCTTTATGGCGTTGAAACTTTTCGCGTCTTGGGTGTTCGATGCAAATGTTCCTCCATCTCTGACCTAATTTTCGTCGAACGTCATCGATAAACGTAGAATCGAACTTGACACAGTCATCGTTGCTCTCACCCTGAAGGGTTACCGTCGCACGAAAGCGTTCAAAAATTTCATTTGCTCCGAGAAAATTTAGTTGAATAGAGTGAAATCAGGTGTAGTTGAATCGATAACTATCAAGAGTGTCCTTCTACATTCAGATATCAAACACGTGTCTGTATATATGCACTGATTTACAAAGGCGGCAATTGGCCTGTCAGAAAGCGACAACAAGTTGCGAAGAATAATTTGATAAGCCTGAAACGGCGGGGCAGAAGTCAAGAGCAACGATATTGCGAGTTACATCGAGTGTCGCGAGATTAAATTGAGATTAAACGAGCCTCTGGCCGAGCAATTTCTGCGATAAATTTAGGAGGCGAGGAAGCTGGCGAAAAATTGAAAATCGATCGCTGTTAAGAGTCTTTCGATCCTGTACAACATAATTCGTTCCCGTGCCCATTTACGCGATATCAGAGCCAATTCGGATCAGGGACGTGGAAAGCGTTTCCATCGAGTGTTTACGAACTTCGTTTCATTTTAATCCATTGTTCCCGGCGGGAGTAACTTGCAGCTTATTTTCTGCCCCCCCCCCCTTTGTTGGCCCCATAATTAATCAACGGCGGCAGTGGCGTACGCCGGGAAACGGAATTAATTGACTGGGTAATTGAATATCAACAAAAGCTGCGGCCTGAGACAGACAAGATTCCCGCGCGGAACGCCGCGTCATATTCAAGAATATACAGAATCATTAGTGTTATTATCCCGGCGGCGAACTATTTCTCACGGAACTTCAAGGTGTCGCGGTTTCGTTTCGTTACGCTCGCGTCGGGGTGGCGAGCGGTTAATTAGAAAATCAAGTTTTCCATCCGAGCCGCGACTCTTCCCTGGCGATGCCACAACGACCGCCATAATTCGGGCTAACTCTAATTTAAGAGTGGTATTTCAATTCTAAGGTGACGGGGAGAAATTACTTCTCCGGGGGAACTGGTTAGATGGAAATTAAGTTTCACGCAAGTAGAACGCCACCGTCGTAAACGTGAGTGAATTTGCTTCACCGCGTTTCCTTCCTCTTCCCTTATTTTCGCTGCTTTCTCCTTCCTCCTCTCTTCGCGCTATCATCGCCTACTCCCTGCCCCTCTATTAGGATCTACGCGTAGGAAACGGCGAGTGGTCGCAGGCGGCATTCGCAAAAATCAACGTCGACGTTATCGTTCTCTTGCTCGGCAGTTTCTTGGACGGTGTCGAGGGTCGAGAGTGTCGAGACATTAAGAGATACTTTCACTGGCGGACTATATCAGGAGTTTATTTTCACGGCGACGCCAAGTGGACTGCTTTCAAATTAGTTGAATTTAAGATCGACGCCGTTCTGGCGCACCCACGTGAAATTTCGCTCGGCGTTTCCTGCGATCCCTTGTGTAGGGTGGAAAGGGTTCGGAATGCAGCTGAGTAGTACTAGTTAGACTGCTGCGCACTATTTTTTGCCGATCGATCTCGCGAAAAGTTAAACGAAATTCATGCAAAGTAAATAGTGTATCATCTGATACGTAGATGGTATTGTTTTAAATTATCGATTATTAGTTAGACAGAAGATGGTGTATGGTTTGAAATTTAAGAAGGCGACAAACTTTATTCTCGTTATGAGTTTTCCAAAGCTGTATATAAATTTCCTGTACTCAAATTCGTTTCTCTGTCTTATTTGCTTCTTACATGATTTTTAAGAAGATTGTATATGCATTTTTATGGGGCATTTATGTTTCAGTTTATACAGTCATATATTCGGTAAAAAATAGTCTCGAGCGGTATATGAACGGGATACTTGAAGAATGGGAAATTTCTAAGAAAGATTTCTGTCGCAATGCTCGAAGTTTGCCAGTTCTTCAAGTTGACAAAGTTGCGATTTCAAGGCCACCCCTGCCGGAGGGTGCAAAAGAATTACAGTAACGCTGGAGCCACCTTCGTCCCCATCTTTTCAGGGATTTTCACCCCCTCTCGACGACTTTCATTGAGTCGCGAACGAGCCGAGGCCCTCTGGCACCCCCTCGAAAGCCAGCCCTCTTCAGAGGGGTCGAACTGCGAGCAGGGACGGGATAATAAGGTCCTCGCCAGGATCACATCCCCGAACAAGGGGGTAGTTCCAACCCTGACCATTTTAAACGACGCGTTCACCACCTTGGAGAGTAATTATCCGCCGTGTCCGAGCACCCGTGTTACACCCGACTCCCTTTCCCCTCGAATTCTATTTGGACAGCGGAAAAAAATAACGCGATACAGAGGAACGAGCGTTGAACAGCCCCGAAGGCACATCGTCCTCTCGTTACTCGAGCCCTTAGAGACAAAGAAACATCCACGCGTGCGATCCAACCCTCCTGGAAGTCGTATTTCTCCTCCCGAGGGGAAAAATAACGTCTGGCTTAACGAAGGGCGGAAATTTTTACGGTATGCCCGCTCCGCGACGTTTTCCCTGCGTTTTATGGAAGTCTTCAACGTTGCTGCGCGCCTGGAGAAGCATAAGTTCGAGTATCTCCGTTGCGTTTCAACTAATAAACAAGTTGCCGTAATAAAAGTTGCTGGTATTAAACAGAGAAATACCTGGAGTAGCTTATACACATTCGAGAGTCATGAAGACTTTTAAAATTCTTGAAATTCAAGAGGGCAACGACTTATTCGCTCATAAACAGTGGCGCGCTCAGAGGGGGTGCCAAAGGACCCTGGCACCCCAAAAGAAAAAGGTAATAGTTTAATGTGACCACGACCGAAGTGATTCAAGAGCTTTGTAAAAAGAAAGGAAAACTGGATTTTATTCTTTAAAAAAAAAATTCTAATCACCTACTGAATTTTATTGAATTCGCATTAAAAAATATTTGTATTCCTTCAACTCGGCAGCCCCCAAGATTAAATCCCGAGTGCGCCAGTGCTCCTAAATACACGAGAATTCTAAGTAACCAGCGAACCTTAGCTTCCACCGTTGTCGCAGGCGTTCCACGGGAATGTTCAGCCGAGGGGGATGAATTTCGAATAGAACAAGAAGCATAATACATCGGTCGATACTCTCGCGAGGACTCTGCCGTGAGACAAGAGGAAAGAAGCCAGACAATAGGGGGTGCAGAAATTTGCGCAGCCCCTGGCCTTCGCTGCAGGGACCAAGAGGGCGTCAATGTTTCAGCGCGGGAAGGTGTATAAACCCTCTTAAAGCCCATTTGCACCCTCGCCGCTCCTCGGGGACAGGCACGCCGAGCGAATTTCGATGAGATCCAGCCGCACGGGAAACGAAATGGATGATCGACGCCCCCCGGCTACGGCGTACCTGGACAGAGGCGCAGCCGTCTTCTGGATTACCGGGGCGCGTTCTCCGGCTGTTGGAGGCTGAACGAACGCACCAAGGGACACCGGGAATTATTCATAAAGGAAAATTCCTGCCCCTAGGTGCGGCCCTCTGTTTCGTGCGCGATGCCCTGCCCCTTCCAGGCGCTCGTGCGTATCTGTAATATTCATGGGGCGTCGATTTCTCCGGCAGCATTTGGGAAATTCGTGGAAGAGGATCGGGGGATTCTTAGCGACCTTCGGGGACCGCCAGCTCTATGGTGAATGAAGCAGCGAATATTAAATGGAGGAGGGAACCGTGACAGTAGAAACAATATTCCTCTCCCGAGGTCTCAGTGTGCATATCAATTCTGCCTCGATACACGCAATCAAGTGGCACTTGTTCAAATCGCAAAACGAAAGAGTAATGGGGCCAGGAATATAGAGCGCTGTCATTAGTTAAACACTCCTCGTCAAGGGCCATAGTTGGGCCATTAATTGACCAAGATTCCCACCCCTCGCTGTCGGTGGAACGTTATCATTCCTCCCTTAGCGTCTATCGATGGGGATGCAAATCACGTAGGGGCGACGCACCGGCGACGGCGTGGAATCGTTTCGGGCTCCCACAGAGTTCGCTAATCGATCGACATATTCGAGCGTAACGAAGGAAAAGCCCCGGTGGCACGCGTTCAGCGGAATCGAATGCGCCGCTCGGCGGAGACGCGGGGGGCGGCGAATCGATTCGAAGCTTCGCCGCGCGACAATTCCATTAATTCCACGTTCGTCCAAGGGCCTTTCATCTGCGCCCGAATCTCATTAACTCCGTGGCGGCTACGTAGTTGTCGGTTCGACAACGTTTCCCCCCGGCACTAATTCGCAGTCTCGTCAACCACGGGTTTTAAACTGTCCCCCCTCGCGCCCCTCATCCGCCCCCGTGTTCTGTTCTGTTCGATTTGCATTCCGCCGTGGAAAGGGAAAACGCGGCGGTGCATCGAGCGTATCGCGTTTATTCTTCGCCTCTTCAGAGAGCTCCACTCTTTTTGGAGTGCATGAATGGGGGGATACTTGGGGGTCTGGAGTTCTGTAACGTTGATTTGCAAATGAATGAATATCCGTAAGCGCGGGGATGGGGTTTTCATCTCGATTTCCCGCGGAGAACACCATTTCGTCGCCAATTTGTTGAATTATATCTGGTTCGGTGAATCCAGGGGAGCACGATTTAGACTTTCGTGAGAGATATAGCGCGGCGCGTGTGTGTTGGGTAACAGGGGTTTGTTCAAAATCAGAATAGACGAGTATTCCCGTTCTTCTGCTGTTTAGTAGGATATACAGGGAATGAATGGAATTATTAACGTAATTATCGTTAAGCTCGCAGCATTATCGATGAAGCTTACGCAACGGAACATGCTCTGTTTACTATTCAGTGAAGAGTATTACGTGAAGTGGTTGCAACTCGAAGGGGTTTCGGTCGACGTACGTTGCCCCGAAGAACAATAGCTTATTAGAATTACGTTATTATTGCATTTCAAAGCAGGCCATTCACTCGGCTCCTACATGTTCTCGAACTGGGCAGCTTTCAACAGGTCTCTGCGGAATACGGAATCAACTTACGGCAATTCGTCGCGAATACTTTACCTCGCCTTTTGGAGCTCGGAATAATGTCGCGTATCAAAAGTACGTCGCAATTAAGCAGTAAGCAAATGAGAACCGGGGGTCTAGAATAAACAGCAAATACATGATCCGCCGATAAATCGACGGCTCATTCTTATGCGTAACAAATTCATATATCATGGAAAATGAATCGCAGCCAATTAGTTTATCGGGCAAATAAAATACAGTGCTCAAACACGGGACGTGGAATTACGAATCGCCGCTGTTTATCTTGCCCGAACGTTTCAGTCGAGTGCGTCATTTAACGGCGATATCGTTTCCGTCGGAACGATTTACCTCGCACAAAAGCAGTGGCACCTGCCCACATTTATGATTTCACAAAAGAGCGGACCACCCGATAGAATCTCTTGATATTTTCGTGCAAGAAGAGAGCGATCATAGATCACCGTGCCACTGACGGTTAACAGTGAACCCGATACCCATCTCGATCGCCGACGATCGGCAACACCGTCCGACGCGTCTCAATTTTCGCGCCGCAGAAAATATTGCCTTCATTTAGCGCCCCCGGACAAAAGGAGAGCCGCGCGAAATTTCATCCCCCCCCCCTGGTGAAAAAAGCTCCTCGTAAATCTGCTTTCCCCCCCTGTTACGCTCCCGAAATACGACTATCGATTAGCTGTCCCCGGTCATCGGTTCGAGCCATTTCTCATAACGTTACGTGATTTGCATCATCGTCGATAAACGCTCGGCCAGCCAGCTACCTCGTCATTTGTAAGCTCTGCGAGTGTCTGTCTAACCACGTGGTTTCATTGTTCCCAGTAGCGTGACAAGTTTTTCCAAACCGCCTTTCTACTGTGCAGTAAGGATGAACGCACGAATACGGTGTAGTTCGTTCGTGAAGGGATCTGATAAGGAGAACTGTGTAAATTCGTACAATTACCAATTGTTTTGCTTTGGAATCATTACTAGTGAACCTTCTGCGAGAAGAATGATAAAGAGTAGGGAGAAGAAAGTAGGAATAAAACAGGGAATGTCGCGAAACAGGTTTATCGAGAAAATTGAGTTTCAATACTTTAATCCATCAGCAATAAAACAAGGTTCAACGAATTTACCTGCATTCTTCATAACACGAAGCTTATACCCTAATTAGTTGTCAGAATAAATAAGCAATAAAGTAATAATTGTTTTACAGTATTTTAATATTGTTTCAAATTTGGACAGGACAGCATACTAAAACAAAATAAGAAATTTCCACTTTTATTATTATCAGAACAAGGAAAGCCATTCATTTTATTAATTATCAGATATTTTGTTCCTCATTTACTTGTTATGCACGAGACAGTGTCATATAAAATCACTGACCCCGAGGACCACAAATCTGTTTGATACCATGAGATCTTCGTTTTGCTTTTGAAATAGATAGGAGTTCTGTGTATGCTCTGTTGGGAAGTTTGAACTCTCCTCTTTCTACTGCTGCCTCGCCTCGTTTTTTAATGGAGGTGAAATTACTCAATCAACAGCCGTTATATATAGACGGTTCGATAAAAAATATCACGTAATATTCGCATTTGCTTGACACGCTGAATGGGGGCATCCGTTATCAAATTTCTCTCGCAGGAAGGATGTCCATTCCCTTATCATAATTTCTTGTATCACCTGGACGACAAAAGCTTATGCTTAGACAAAGACTGGGGACATTCCGTGTTTTGTTCCAAAATCGCAAAGTCACGAAAAATGGGCATTCCTCGTTTTCCCTCCTACCCATCGAATAGACCAGTTCTGCTATAAAAATGGAGACTACCGTCAGCTACTTCAATTGTTTAGCAAACACGTCGTTCTTCCTCCGTTATCGCCCTCTATAAATTAGTCGCCGCGATTCTGACGCGCCACTGTTGATCACGCGCGCCCCCGCTATTTATGAGCGCCACAAATTTCGAGGCGAACGAAATAAATAGAGAGAAGAGAATCTGCCACCCTGGAAAATCCTAAATCTTTCACGATATGGAGCCCCTCCCTGCCGCCGCGTTGTTTTACGATTCAGATCCCCCTTTTAATCTCGCCAACCCGCGAACTTTCCATTTTTGTCGCGTGTCCCCCCGAGGACGAGAAGCATCCCGAGAGGGGCTAAGAAAATCCCGAAAGCACAGGGGAGTGGTTTCACCAGCTTCTTCTCCGTCGTTTATCCCGAAGGGAAACACGCACGCGTGCTCGTCCCGAGGATAACCTAGGCTCTCCACAGAATAAACCGGTGGAAGGAACAAATTCTCCTCGGCCGGAATATCCACCGGACGTCCCCCGAAAAATTACGCCCCGGCTGGACTAATTAAAGATGATTATCTAGGCGGCTGTGAATTCTTTCGGCGTTCCACCCGCCGCGAAACATTCACGAACACCCGCATTCTTCGTCGCGATCAATCTCCGCGGAATTGGGTGATATACGTATATTAAACGCTATTCACGGCTCGAGCTCGTTGAAAAAAAAAACGGGAGGCGGGCGTGCTTTCCACCCTTGCGTCCGGCGCTAATGAAAAAAAATTCATCCTCCTTGAGGATTAAGGGTCGCGTGGGACCTGGTGGAACGGCCCCTTTTGTCTTTCCACCGGTTTAAATCTTGGAATCGTGGCAGACGTGCGCGGTGTTTGTTAATGGATAAACTTTCGGGCATGACGTCCGTAGTTCGCGGGGGATTTAAGTGCTCGTATTTTTCTGCCTTTTGTGTGACGGGGAATTGAATAATTTCTTGCCCGTTAGAAGTGAAAGGCGGACTCGTTAGGAACGAAAGCGCGGCAAGCGCGGCGGGTAAATTCTTTTAGGTGGAAAGTAAATTATCATCCGGGGTGGGCCGATTTGCCCCGAGGTCGCTCTAAGGATTTAAAATAATTCCTTGGAAAGCGCAAGGACCAGGGGGCGAAAGACCACGGTCATCGAGCCTCTAAACTCTGGATCCAAGCTCTCGCAGCAGTTCCCTCCGCCCCCGAGGGGTGGGATCCATTTCACTTTATAATTGGATTTTTACCCCCCCTGATAAGGATCATCAACGTGTCCGCGGCACGGAGATCGCCGGGAAATGGTCGGCGGATCCGCGCGCGAGCGTTTTTATTCCCCTTTCAGCTCCTTCCCGGACACAAAAGAATAAATATACGAGCATAGAGGCGGCGGGGAATTCGCGAGGATCTCGACAATAAGCGAATCCGAGTCCTTCTGTCGTCAACGAGCACAATGGCGCCGTCCTGCTGGAGCCCCTCGAATTAGATTCCGTTCCAATGAGATGGACGACGCGTGGATGTGATTCGCCGAGGTTTTGGGCTCACTGGTCACAGACAGACACCGTAGAATCGCAAATTGTTGGAGGAATTAACGCTCCTTCGGATGTGGGCTTCTGTGTGGAAACGTCGAACGAATTGGGGACTGATCATTTCGTGCACCTGGGAATCTAATTCTGGAATTGTTCTGCGAAACAACACGAAGGGGGAGTAATATAACACCTGGAGTGTTAGACTTGTATTCGAGGAATCTATCCACTAACGGGCCCAGGTTGTGAGTCTCTAAACGGTGCGCTGTTGGCACCCACCCAGGTTCGCCCTAGATTCAAGTTAGCACCTGGCAGGATTGACAGGCGAGGAAGAATGCCTTGTGCGATCAACGTTTTGAAGTTGAAGGAATCTCGCGTCGCAGACTTAGGGACCGCGTTGAGCGACGTGGAAGGATCAACAGTCCCCGATACCTCGATGTCAGAAGGAACTCTGTAGGAGCAGTCCAGCAGGGTCGCGCCCCTCGGCTTTCATACGTCAGAGTTTTAAAAGGGTCTTCTCCTTTTTTTAGTCTTACAAGCCTCGGCTCGGTCGAGTCAGACCGTATTTCCTTATTCCCCCGCTCATCCTTTGCCATCTTTCTTCATTCCGCGGGATACACTTCCTGCAAATCCTCTTGACGAAGACTTTGCTCGTTTGCCCCGTCTGGCTCGCTCCTCCAGCCTCCTTCACCGCTGGAAGGACACTGCCAGCCAGGATGATAAGTCCTTTTCCGAGTGTTGGGAGTAAATCGTGTTTGCCCACCTTCTTCTACGACACTCCACGCCGGAACAGCGGCTAGTCTTCCTCCTCTTCTTCTTCTTCGTCCCAGGGTCTGGAAGCTTCATTGATTCCTCCTCCTCGCCTTCTGTTCCTCTTTTCTTGAGCGCTCTGCTTGGAAACCTCTCTCTAGCCATATCCCGCCGCTTCACGAGCATTTTCTTTCACCTCTTTAATCTTATTCCCCGTTTCACTGTCTTCTAGTAATCCTTCGTGCCCACTTGTTCTATTCTCTTCTACTCTTCACTCCGCGCGACGTTTCTTTCTTGACTTCAGTTTGCATCTCAGATTCTTGCCCCATCTTCTTGCGAGTATCCCTTTTATGCTGCTTTAATTCTTCATTACCTCTGTTAGCTTTAGTATCCCTCTTCCTTCGTTCCTCGGCAATTGCTGGCTGGCCGGAGACTCGCGGAAGTTTCTTCGATTCGAAAAATACTGTAAGTGAAATTTGCGCTTCACGTTGCCAGACTATCGGGCAAATTGCTCCTACGACAACCTCCGGTGGACGACGCCCGAGGATCGCGAAGCAACGGAACTTCGTTAGCGATGCTGCGCCCAAGTTGCCTGAAACTTGTCTACTTTCACCTGCCACTGGTTATTAATACGAAATCGCGGTAAATATGCGCCGTAACGGGAACAGTTTCGAGTGAACAGTAATAATTTCATTCTCGCTAAAGCATCCCAGCTTGCATTAATTCTTCTCCCCCCATCGAGAGTCTTGGCTCGAGTGTTTTCCACGGTGTTGTTTGAAGTTCACGGTATTATTACCCTGCAGGACTTCACACGACCGTGTTTCACGGTTACTTTACGTCGACGAATTGTTGCCGCTCGTTTAAACTGCACCACCACTCGCGCCGCAAAATTCTTATTACTCGTTACTATTCTTATGACAATCGGGCCGTGTACTGACCAATTTTAATAATAACACAAGCTTCCACTTGAAATCTACCTGATGCTTCCGCTATAAAAATATAATTAACACCCTGTGAGACCACTGGACACACCTAGTTAAAATCTTCCAGGGGCAATTGGAGCTGAATGGATCGAAGTTATCGCAGCATTTTGCCCTCCAGTCGCAGCAGAATGGATGCAGAGATGTAGTTCTCGTTAGGGAGGACTGGAGGGTGGCGAATGCTGACTGCTAAACATCCCTAATTGCGGGCACGCGTTTTTCAGCCGGCGATTGGATCGATATAAGGATCCTTTTGCAGATCCGTGCACGCGTACCAAGTAGCGCAGGCTGGCGCAATTGCCGATGCCAGCCAATTGGACGGTCAAGAACAAAAGAGCCATGGCGGAGAGGGTTCGTTATGACAGTTCGTTAGCTCGGTAAATTGCCGGGACAGTCGTTAATGGCCCGCCGCCAATTATCGAGCCGATTACTCCGCTGAATTATCTGGCATTCATTCATTAGTTAACTGCAATTTTCTGCCGTGACACGCGACCGTAAACTGTTGATACCGCGTTGGACTGTTGCTCGAGCGGCGCTCCTCGTGAATCGCGGCGCAACGATCGTTTAAACGTCAAGGGGATGATGAAGTTAACGCGATTAAGGTGAAGGGCCGCGGCATTCGAGGCCGCGGAATCGAGGTTGGAATGGGAAGCGATGGCATTTGTTTCCAGCCTGTCGGCAGAGCAGGTGACAAAGCTGATTGTCTTCGATGTTCGAAGAAATATTCCAATCCGACTTAAAATCGCTGAAAATCCCGTGGAAGTGTATGAAAAGCACGTTGAATAATTCCGGTTAACTACTCGGTAAGGAAACTTTTTCATTGATGGAAAGTCGATCCTTCAAGAGGCTAACAATCTCGCGCCCCAGCGACTCGCACGTTTGTGAAATATTAAATTTAAAGAAGTCCACGATCGAGGACACAAATCGTATTAAGTTCAGATCGATGGAAATACTCGGGGATGAAAGATTCAGGTACTCCCTGGTCCGTTCGATATTCCACGATGCTGAGGGGTGCTTCTTAGGATCCTTCAACGAAAACACTGACGCGTGGGGGAGGCTTAAGCCTGCCTACGAAGAGTTATTTTCGAGAGAAACTTTTTCCCAGCCCAGGGGGTGCATCGGCCAGCAGGGCTCCCTCGCAATGCCCGACAGAAACAACACGCGAAATCCTGAATGCCTGGGAACTGCTGTCGAACAACACCGACTGCGCTCGGACTTTGCCAGGACGATGCGCTTTTAAATTCAAGACGCGTATGTGAATCGCGACGGCCAGGCTCGAATCTACCGTTTCGAATCGCTCACGGATCGGATTAGCTTTGGACCGAGCCTCTTCCAGTGCATGGTAATTCTTCCTTCGTGTCTCCTTCGATCGATGTCGCCCCTTGCACCAAGGAACTTTAACTTTGGATCGAATTTGTATTTTAAATTATTATATCTGTATTTTGAATTATTAACATCGATCAAGTGCAGAAAACTAAGAAATGAATTTGAAGTGGTTCGTACAAGCCTGGTACTTCCCAGCAAGTGGAATACTCAATAATAAGGCAGGCAGTTGAAGCATTTCCTTTTATCCTGTAGAACTCAGAAACTATACCATGTACGATGCACGTTTATATAGCATTCTTTACTTGTCTCGGTGTGCAGATTCACCCCCCTTGAATTATTGACATCCATTTATGAATCGCGACGTGGAATAAGTGATCGAGTCAACGATCAGTCAGCCGACCCTTTACTCTTCGTTTCCCCTCAAACTTGAACTTCTTCGATGGAATATATAGTGGTCGAACATTGAAGCACTCACGCGACTGATAACCGAGTATGTAAATTTTATCCAGTACACGTGTGACGTGCAGTAGCGGGGGTGAAAAGATTTGGTTTCACTGGCTACAAATGCCCCTGGCAAACGTGACTGTTACATCGCACTGCTTATTTACAGTACTGCATGTTGCTCCAAACATGACACGTAATTGCCGTGATAATTGAGTAGGTCAACTCGAGTAATCGCGACGATAGTGGAGGGGCGGTGCGGGTAATTAAAAAGCACACAGTCAACCCCCGTTAATCTCTCAGAAACTGTGATGTTTCGATTAAAAACGCGGGTCAATCAGCAGCGGCCCCCCGGGGGCGTTGCCTTTTAAACAGCCAACTTTCCGCGCTGCATTATTCCCGCTATTACAACGTGTAAATGTTTAATCGTGCGAATTAATGCATTCGGCATTAATTAAAAGTCCGTTGCCGCCCGGACGTCGCCATTAATATTTCCCATTTTCCCGCCGGTATGAAACATATTAATACCTTTCACGGTTCATACACCCGCCACGGTCGCCGGCCTGTGTGCGTGGACTCGATAAGCGGAGAACCTTGTTGAAATTACATTTCTGATTAAATGGTGCAGCTGATTGGTGTCTGAGCGTGATTACTCCCTATCCCGAGTTCGCTGTAAACCTGCAACCTCGCACTATCGTTAACGAAGCTTCGAGTATTTAATTGAAGGGAAGTCGAAGGATGATACAATTTGGGACGATCAAAGAGGATCGGGAAAGGAAGAGTTTCCTCCGCTAGAAATTAGAGAGCAATTAGCGCGTCGATCTTCTCTGTTACGCGTGGAGATATCGAGCAAGATATCGGTCACGAGAATCGTCCAGCTCCCTTGTAAGAAACTATTCTCGCTCGTTCGAGCTCGTATACACTGCGAGAACAACGTTAGGAGGCAATGGTAGCTCCGTGGGGAAATAATTTACCCGCGGGGCGTGTTCCAAAGAAGTCGCACTCTCCTCGTAAATTCGGCGCGACGTGTGCCAACCTCGACCTCCACCCTCTACCCCCGAAACCTGGAAAGCTCCGCCGGTGCCCTCTTGGGAAAACAACTTCATAATTTTCGGGGGTCTTTCTGATTTGGCGTGTCTAAGTTACGTTCGCTGGGAGGGCGAGGGGGGCGAAGGAAATTCCTCCGGGGGCTTCCCTTATTCCCCTCATTCGCGTTTCACTTCTCGAGCGCGTTGCATTAAAGAAAACGTTTTGAAATTGTGAAGTAACACTTTCCTATTCGCAGCATCAGCAGAACCGATTTTTAAAAGCATGGAGCCTGGGCTCTTATCAAGCATTCGAAAAGTAACCCAGGAGCCCGACAACCAATTGGCGCGTTCTCGCCGCCGTAAATCGTTTTCGACCCGCGGCTCCCCATAAATTCGAAATCCTGGCCTCTTCTTTGCGACGCAATGAAACACGGGTCGAAATCCTCGGTCCGCGTGGGCGAAGCTTGTCGGTTTATTCCGGCGATAAAGTCATTTTATCGGGCGCGGAGCCCGAATAAAAAGGCGGCTACCCTTGCTCGCGATGGGTTAAATAAAAATCCTGATATTCCATTGGCATTGGACGGCGGGGGAAACCGGGCTCGATGGACTGAATTCGAACGTTATTAAGAAGGGGTGTAAAGGGTGGGAAGGAACGGCGGGGGGCGAGATGTAACAGTACGTTTCGCTTGTAATTGCTTTATTATTCCCGCGGAACAGTTTCAGATGCCGCGTAAATGGGATTTCGATAAAAGTGTCCTTGTTTTATCGTTTAACAATAACGACTCGCGGCTCGCCCGCGTCCCCCTTATCGATATTCAATTTTTTCCCTTCTATTTACCACCGTCCCCGTTTTAAATATCGGGCACCGCGACGCGGGGCTGGTTGCAATTGCTGCGGCGAGCCGTCGACGGGCTCGTTTCCTCGGCTCGTCGAAATATTCGCCGCGAGACAGTCGCCGCGGCATGACGAGGGTCGCGGGGGGGAATGGGGTGATAAAACACAAGAGGGACGTTTATTCCATTCGGAGGAGCACGTTAAACTACGGAACGATGCTTGCTTTATTACATAATCTAGCCGGGAGAATAAAAACCGTCTATGGAGGAAGTTTAAGGAAGTTCTTGTGCCTCTTTCCGCTCCTCGTAATCCTGCAGCGGGGGAAACCTATCGAGGATCGTTGACACTGGGACGTCGCTCGTAAAAGCGCAGGGAATTTCTTATCAATTCACCTGTCGATTGTTGTTCTTGCTGGGGGATTGCTTGGCAAAGTTTTTCGAACGAGTGAAGTTCTTGGTATCTGTATTATATAATAGATAGGATTCTTTCTTCGGTGGTCGGGCTCACTGAATTTCGCAAAATATGGGGGAGAGTTGCCACTATCGTACTGGTCACCTAAATCGTACCTTATCAATTTCTCAGGGATTAATGAATATAAACGACATCTGATGATAAAAATATCAAGTAAATGCGAAATAAGAAATAGAAACAAAACATTTTGAGCTTACACTCTATTTTCTGCGTGCAATAAAGATTTAAAAATCAGGTATGATTGATGTAACTTTCTACCAGTTTATTTTAGCTGATAATAATCAAACAATGCAATTTTATCCTGTATTTTTGTATTTTTCTAAAAGCGGGTTTAATGTAGAATATTTTACATTCATTTTAACTACATACATTATAAAGTTTAAATTGATATTTATAAATAAATCGATCACGTTTCCAAAATCGTACCAGTAGAATTTTACAACTCGTATGTTATATAAGTTATGTACATATATCATACAGATAGGTTATTGCGGCCTGTGCGTGATTCATATACATATGTATACGTAACTATATAATAGTCATTACTTTATGTTGAATATTGTCTTCTCTATTTCTTATTGATACTATTTTTAGTGGAGGCACGATTTAGCAGACCAGTTGCCTAAATCGTACCTTTTACAGTATGTGACAGAAAGATTAATAACAAATTAATTTGTTCTGAACAAAAGGTTAAGCGTATAATAGTAGGTGCCTAAAAGATCAGGCTACAATATCCAATAGTCATTCGCGTGCAAATTAGTACCAAATATGAAATATAACGCAAAATGTCTTAAGTGGTACGATACAGGCAACCCTCCCCTAACTCCTCGTTTCTTTTCTCAGAACGCAACGCTGGAGATCGGTGTTATTTTAACTAACGATAACACCGTAACGCTTTCAGGTACAAACTGGAGGTTGCCGGCAAATCCCTGCCCGTGCTGACGAACCTCGACAAAGGCCGTTACGGGGTGCTGATATTCGAGAACCTGAACAAGTACCTGCAGATGGACAAATGGAACCGCGAGTTGCTGGACAAATACTGCCGGGAATACTCGGTTGGCATCGTGGGTTTCGCGCCGTCCGGCGAGGAGAGCCTCGTCGGCGCACAGCTCAAGGGCTTCCCCCTGTTCGTGCACACTAATCTTAGACTGAAGGTCAGTAGACTTAAGTTCGAAGGCTCGCGGACCTCGTAATTTCCGAATGAAAATTGAAATTTCCCCTCGGATCCTCGCGCTCGCGAGCCCTCCGACGGGGTAATGGAGTCAGATCGGGGAAACTAATTTCCGACCACTCTCCCGCTGCCTGCCCCCGTGCCAATTCAGGGAAAAACTAATGAAACAAAGCATCGGGTAGTCGACCGTGTCCGAGTCTTCGAGCGGCCGACAAAATGAAATCGCTCTTTGTCCCGCAGGATGCTCAGCTGAACGCGGCCTCCCCCATTCTCCGATTAACTAGATCCGGGGAAACAGCCTGGGGACCACTTCCTGGCGGTGACTGGACCATTTTTCAGGCGAATCACAGCACCTACGAGCCACTGGCTTGGGCGCACCGGGACAGCCTCGACTATCCAGCCAACAAGAGTCCTCTGGCGACTGTCATTCAGGTTAGACGCGATTACATATTGGATTTCCACTATTGTTTCCGTTTATTTCGCGCGACGCGGTGTGCAGAAGTCACAAGTCACCATGGCCGAGAGTCGCAAGTCGTCTGAATAAATTCGGATTCACGATTCCTATAAACAAAGGTGCCGCGGCTGTGGTGCCGCCGACATCGACCAAGTTAAATATCCTTCCACCGTAACGTTGGCCAATGAATCCACCGCCACGGGACCAGCAACAACGCGTCCACCCCTCCGCAGCATCCACCGCGACCGCGCGGTTGCGGATGCCATTCTGGGGGGGTTGAAATCTGTGCAGATGATATCCTTCGCGAGTGAATATCGACAGTGCCAGGCAAAGAGCATTAATTAGCAAAAATCAAAGTTCCCAGGCAGGCATCGAAGCTCTGTAGCCAGAGGGTAGTTTCTGTAAAGAGGGTGCTGGCTAATGAAACGACATTTCGTGACTGTACAGACAGGGGAGGACGCGAGGTGGGGCGAGAACGTATAATCGCGTTTAATTAATCGAAAGCCGTGCTCCACTGTCACTTTGTGCGTTAACGGTGCGAGCATTAATTAATAATCCTAGGAAGAAGGCTGTGTTTCTGTTCAAATATTGCCCGGAGCCCCGTTGCGACGCGAGACGGGACCAACCCCCGTCCCGAAACAAAAGCATCGCGCGGTGCATCCTGAAAACAGGAAAAGTCCCGATCCAGAGTGTTTCTTCTCGTGAAAATGCGGGGACAAGCGACGGGCGAAGCTTTTGTAAGGTATAATTAATATTCCCCCGCAATTATGTTGGCAACGAGTCGACAAAGCGCCGCGCGGCCACTGCGATGAATTCACTAGAGTTTCGGAGACGGCGAAAGAGAAACGATAAACAGGGAGGGGGGGGGCGTTAATTAATTTGCTAATTAGAAAGACCATGGGGGTACCCCCCCGATCGATAGTATTTTCCTTCGTTCCTCCCTTAGGCTTGCGAAATGTTGCTTTCGTTGGTACAGTGTTCGAAGGGAAGAATTTTTTCGAAACTGGATAATTGTTTCTTGTAAGCTTCGATCAATAGATGCTGATTGTAGGCGGCAGCTCGTGGGACTGGGAATAATAGATAAACGAAGAACCACCCCTGAGAGGCTCCCTTGCGATTCTTATATTTCCTCGAACAGCACTGATCTCGGTAAACGAAAATCCCCATAAAAAAAAACTTAAAAAAAAGTAAAAAATTTGCGCCAAGTACATGAAATCAAATAAATCACAAGATAATAGAAGATAATAATAATTAGAATATAAAAAAAAGATTTGAAATGAAAATGAGCTACGAGTACATAAAAGTGCTTTCCAACTGCGCCTAAGATGACAGAACTACATATACACAGCTGAAATGCTGTGTTCATACATTCCATTACCCATATCACGGACATTTTGATAATGTGAAGATAAAACGTAACATCTAGACATTTGCCTAGATGTCCGCGGCCTGGAAGTCAAATACTTGGCGTCTTTTCTGTACAGGGTGTCTTTTCTGTACTTTCTTTCCTGTGCTTGGCGTCGAGACGCTGCCGCGTCTCTAGATAAATGCGAAATTTTCGCGATGCGTGCACGCTGCCCCAGTTCCATCCCCCGCGCGACGAGGACGGCCGCGGCGCGCGTTGAATCTCTTTCGCGGAAATGAAGATGGAGGATGGGGCGGCGGGAACAGCTGGGGGAAGGGGCGGACAATGAACCGAAAGTGGGGAGGTCGAAAGCAATGCGGATAAGAAGTAGAAATGACGGGTAAGAGCAACAGAGGGGGATATTAAGAAGAAGGGGAAGAAGCGGATGAATAAATAGAGATAAAACATAAAATGAGACGGGAACGCGGAACGGTTGGAGGGTTTCGTAGAATCGGGGTAGGAAACTAATCGGAGTTCAACAGTCTCCCACGGAAGTTTGTTGTTTACAATTTCCCTCCGCCTCCCTCGGAGGAATTTTGAAAATTAACGCCGAGTGTCTCCGGCGTTAACGCAACTTCCCTCGATTGTTGAACTTGTTCTCGAGACAGCGTTATTGACCCAATTTGAACCGGCGAAGGAAATTGCACGTACCAGCCATTGTCCGCGTCGCGCGCACGACGAATAAAAATACTGCTAGAATTAAGCGGCGCCGCGGAAAATAAAGTCCCGCCGGGGGTAAGAAAGTGGCGCAGCAGCGGAGTGCCACTAAAGTGGTGCGGAGTATAAACAACAAAGGGAGGAAAAACGGGGTAATGCAGATTAGGAGAAGGTGGCCGCGAAATAAAAAAAGCAAAGGGAATGGGGGCGGCGCAAGATTGCCGGGGAGAGGGGATATTAAGGAGAAGAAAAATAGACGGAATAAACAGAGGGGGTGGTAAGAAAATGGAGAGACCTAAGTGGGAGAGGGGGGGGGGTGGCCAAGTGGAAACAATCCGTAAAGCTGTTCCGTCGGGGGCGTTCGCGTCCGTGCAGGAATTCGCGATTGCAAGATTCCACAGGGGTAGTAAAGGCCACCGTGGCCGGAAGTGAGCGCACGCCGGAAGAGAGCAGCCGTTGGTGATCTATAGAAACGCGGGAATGCAGACGCGACGGGGACGCGGCGAATCCGGGACGACGTGAAGGAGAGCGGGCACAAACAGGAAATATTCCCTTAATGCAAGGAAATCCGTGGACGTGATATCATCTGCTTCTGCACCCCCGCGACGTGCTCCGCCCGATGGATACGCTACATCTTCCGTGCTGGACTTTTTATTCCACCGTCCCGCGGCAGTTCTCGTCCGCTTTCTCCGCTGGAGCCGCGCGTCTCGCGGCTGCAACTTGTGCTTCCACCCTCCCGCGATACAAAGCGTTGCTATTTCGCGGGGCCCTGAAATATTTCCGAACCACTGCGACGGGAGAGCCTTGGGTGCCGTCCGCGTTTGACAAACGAGTGGCAAGGCACTCGCCTGGTCCTCGGACCTGGCGTCGCGCGCTCCTGGATGCGGAAGAGGTAGATTTAGGACGTGCGGTAGAAAGCTGCAGCCACTTAAAGGTGTCTTCTACAGCTGGCAGAAGCTTTCACCGGTCAATAGCCGACTGTTTCGCATCGGCGGAGCGGAGGCCCGGGATTAAGCTCGCTCTCGTGATAGCAGTCGCGATATTTCCTTCGGAACACGTAGGTCCCTCCTTCGCTGGCGTTTCCTGCTCGCCGAGGTAGCGATTCGCGGACGTGTCCTGAGAACAAAATAAATCGCCCGCTCGAATGGCGGCAAATGAAGCAGCTTTCGCCGATGCCCATTAATCGAATGAACCAACGGCTGATTGGCTTCTGATTTAATTACCCGGCTACCTGCGATCCGTGAATCTGCCTGGCTGCCCAGGCCGCGGCCGCGTAATGGGGTTATCAGCGAGATTATTATTGTTGTTTACTGCTAACAAGCCCCGTTCATGGCGGCCGTTTCAAAGCCCCGGCCAGCTGAGAGTCCCTGCCTCCAACAACGCAATTAACAAATTGCCTGTCCTGGGATTATCCTTGCGCCGAGGACGGTAGCGCTGCAGCCGATGCGCTTCGATAACGCTCGGCCGGATGGTCCTTCTCTGACCCTCGGTCGCAGTTTTTCCAGGGGAGCCTCTAGGGAGGACGATCCTCCTCGACTGGCGGGGGAGGGAATTAGCTTTCTACTTTCGATTTTCAACGGAGCTTTAAGGCTTTTACGAATGCAAACCGCGGTACACCACACTGATTCTATTTGGGCCATTTGGCTTTCATGTTCACGCCAGATATTCCGCATTCAATCGCCCATCGTAGTATAAAGTTTATGGTAACTGCGACCGAACTACTTGCCAACCCTTTGTTATTTCCCTGGACTGCGACCCGAGGATATCACCCCATTTTTAAAAGCAAGCAAACCACTGCGACACGCAACTGCCGCGATAAAATACCCACGATTTCCGCTGAAATAGAGCTATTAGGAGGCGCGTTATTACAAAGTGTCGTAGGGGGCGGGGGGCGCGTTAAAGCATCTTTTGAAATTAACGCCCGCTTACACGGCCAGCGGGGCGGTGATCGATAAGCATCAACGCGCCGAACACGCGCGAGCCCATTAACGTCGTTGCATGTGGCCGTTCTCGCGTACGAACGCCAAGGAACAAGAAGAACACGAGAATCACCGTAATTTCACCGCGGCCGATAAACAATTCCCATTTTACGTGACCGCCGATCGAGCCGCGATCGATGTCCTATTACGTACTCTCCTCTTTTCGTGGAAAAACCCTTCGACGTTAACGAGCACCGCAAGCGGGGGAAGAAAGCTTAAAAGGTAACTCTCCTGGTACCGTACAGCTAATTTAAAAATACCCTCGGACGATGACTCCACCCATTCATCGTATCTAAAAAATATCATCTCACTAATAAACGTTAATCACTTCGCCCTTTAAAAAAGAGCGCAATTCACACGCCCCTGAAAAACGTCGCGTTTAAAGCTTGATTCAGAGTCACGATTCCGTGGCAGGTAGGTAGCTACCCGCCGATTCGTCGCACAGTAGATTACGCGTCCGCATTCCGCCGCGCGAATTCCGCTCGATCGTAATCGAATCCATCAGGCGCGTAAATCGATCCTTAATTTGCCCCCGCAAAACTCTCCTTTCGCCGGGTATTTTTTTTTTTTCGCCCCGTCCGGTCGCCGTTACCGCGCCCAATAGGAGGATTATCCCGTTGGAATTTGATCGATATTAAAATACCGCGCGTTATCAGTGCGCCCTCGCCGCGGTGAACGAGGCCATTTCGGCGCGGGCGGGCATTAATTCCCCGCTCCCTCCTCGGGCTGGATAGAGGGAGAGAAAAAAATAGGGAGGGTGGCGTATCACGCGAGGGGATGGTTGTGGCGGGGGCGGTGCCCATTCAGCCTGATAAACCTAACGTGCCGTCCGTGTATCGGATTTACATTACGCAGGATCACGGCAGATACGACGGGATCCAGAGGATCTTTTTCGGCGGCGGGCTGCGATTCTGGCTGCACAATCTGCTGCTCCTCGACTCCCTGTCCTATCTGTCGCACGGGCAATTGAGTCTCAGCCTGAACCGCATGATCCTGGTGGACGTGGACGACATATTCGTCGGCGAGAAGGGCACCAGGCTGAGGAAGGACGACGTGATGGCGCTGCTGGCCACCCAGCAGAGGATCCAGGCCCTGGTGCCGGGCTTCAAGTTCAACTTGGGGTTTTCCGGCAAGTACTTCCATCACGGCACCGCCGAGGAGAATCTGGGGGACGACATGCTACTGGAGAACGTCGACAGGTGTGTCTTATCGTTGACGTCCCGACGGTTTCGTTACACCGAGCGCCAGTGTGCTTCTGAGTGGCTGCATGAGAGTATAAAATGCAAGATGATATGGATGTGGGGACGATTTCCTGTGTTCCGCTGTGTTCTTCCTCGTGTGTTGTCTTCTCTTCCTTCCTGTTGCTTCGGCGAATCCTCCTGATTTTCGCTGTTTAATTTCACATTGGAAAAGTTCTTATAGAAAATACTGTACGTGCCAAGAATCAAATTCTATAGGTGCCATTAAGCCGGGAATCCACCTGGAAGATATGCTATGCTATACTGTGCTATGCTAAGTTTTAAAAAAAATAGCTTCGATACAATCTTATGGAACTATTTCTACCAAAAGCTAAGCTAAAACATAGCAGAGCTTAGCTTAGCTTTCAGGTAGATTCCCGGTTTTATTACCATTTTTTGGCAAATTTTTTTTAATTTTGACAGTTACAGTGTTTTCTACAAGGACTTGGTAGAATGGTCCTGGATGCATGGTCTAGCGAGAGCCGCTCTTCATGAGTTACTTGTTGCAGATTTACGTGGTTTTCCCACATGTGGAACCATCAGCAGCCCCATCTTTACGAGAATGTAACGCATCTGCAGCTGGACATGGCACTGAACAAACAGTTCGCGAAAGACCACGGGATCCCGACCGGAAGCGGTTACAGCGTAAGTCCTCATCACTCAGGCGTTTATCCGGTCCACGAAGGGCTGTACGAGGCGTGGAAAAGGGTGTGGAACATCAAAGTCACCAGCACCGAGGAGTATCCCCATCTGAGGCCGGCTCGTTTGAGGCGAGGCTTCATTCATCGTAATATAATGGTGAATATCAGGGAACGATCGATCAGTCCCTCATTATCGCGAAGACCTACGATTTTATTCTCTCAACCCCTTGGTGGTGAAATTCGACGCGGTTGTTCTTCGTTGTGCGTAAAAAATCTTCTAGCTTCTTCTTAAAAACGTAGACGCAATCTGAGTATTTAAAATCGTGTATCAAGTAACTTCTCCCGTTTCCAAACCTCTTCTCAACCACTTCTCCAGAAAAGTGTCGAGTTACCTTCGGGATAAAAGCCCACGATCTACCCATCACTAACGAAGACAAAACTCAACCGTCGTTGACGGTTCATTTCGATGGACCTCCGCTCGGATGAAACTAGAAGCAAAAAAATTTCGATGGAACGCTAGTTTCTTGCACCTAGATTCGCGAAGCCGATAAAAAGAGCGTTGATTTCCTACGGGAGGGACGACTCGTACGTTTCTTTTGCGCGCCAAATTAAATGATAAAACCAATACGTGACAGTTCCGTTTTCTCTCCCGACGCAAGGTTCTACCAAGGCAGACCTGTGGCCTTTTCACGCACACGATCTTCATCGATAGATATCCAGGCGGAAGGGACAAGCTGGACAAATCGATACAGGGCGGCGAGCTGTTTCAGACTATCGTCCACAATCCCGTGAGTGGTCCACGCTCCACTAGGGTGACCCTTCCTTTCTACCTGCGTTTTCTTTTGCTCTCACCCCCCAATATGGTTCCATTTCATATAAAAAAATAGTCCCTGAAAAAGATTATTGCAATTGGATAACAGGAAAAGGTGCCGACCAGGACTTAAAGCTTAAAATTCGCCAATAATTTTAATTTGCAGAATTTCTCAAAAATGGTAAGCCCTGTCGAAATTTTGTTCAAATAATATTAAAAGAGCATTCAATTTTCTACAATTACTGTATATATAATTTTTTCGTGCTTCCAATCAGTTTTTAGATAATAGCGTTTCAATATAGAGAGGTCCGCACTTCGCGTGACGTATTGCCTTTAGTGCGGATCTCTCTATATTCAAACGCTATTATCTAAAAAATGGTTGGAAGCACGAGAAAATTATATATACAGTAATTGTAGAAAATTCAGTGCTCTTTTAAAGTTATTTGAACATAATTTCGATAGGGCTTACCATTTTTTAGATATTCTTTAAATCCAAACTATTGATGAATTCTAAACTTTAAGGCCTGTCCGGCACCCCTTCCTGTTGTCCAATTGCAATAAGCTTTTTGAGGGACTATTTTTTTATCAAATGGCAACGTTCTAGGGTGTGAGAGCAAAGGAATACAAAATAGAAATTTCGACACATACAAATAAAGACCACCCTATTGTTTCAACAATCTCGAAATATTCTGCGTCGCCTGCATCGTTCCCTGTTGCAGATCAACATTTTCATGACGCACATGTCGAATTACGGGAACGACCGCCTGGCCCTGTACACGTTCGAGTCGGTGATCAAGTTCATCCAGTGCTGGACGAACCTGAGGCTCTCGAGCGCACCGCCCCTGCAGCTCGCCGAGCGTTACTTTCAGCTCTACCCGGAGGAAGCCGATCCCGTGTGGGGTGTACGTTGTCCTCCATCTCTAGCGCATGCACCCGCGGCGTCCAAATGCTTCCTTCGCCGAAGGCTAACGTTCGTTTCCGTCTCTTAGAATCCCTGCGACGACCAGAGGCATCAAAAGATCTGGTCGAGGAACAAAACCTGCGACCAGCTGCCGAGGTTCCTGGTAATCGGCCCCCAAAAAACTGGCACCACCGCGCTGTACACCTTCCTCTCCATTCATCCGGCGATAAGTAGCAATTTGCCGAGTCCCGACACGTTCGAGGAGATACAGTTCTTCAATGGGAAGAACTACTACAAGGGCCTGGACTGGTGAGCGAGGAGACGGCGGCATGCGCGGCGCGCTGGTCGCTTTTAATTGGCCCCTCTGATCCTGTGCTTTTGCCTCAGGTACATGAGCTTCTTCCCGGCGTCGAAAAACGAGAGCTCGCGGTACCTGTTCGAGAAATCGGCCACCTACTTCGACGGAGAGCTGGTGCCGCGCAGGGCCCACGCGCTCCTGCCGCGGGCCAAGTTAATCACGATATTGCTGTCGCCCGCCAGGCGGGCTTACTCCTGGTACCAGCACACGAGGGTCCACGGGGACCCGGTAGCGAATAATTACTCCTTTCACTCGGTCATCACCGCCAGCGACACCGCCCCGAAACCGCTGCGCGACCTCAGGAACAGGTGAGTCTCAACACGGAATAATTTTCTGTCTAGTTATGATCGCGTGTGCGCGAGTAGAACATAGAGAGCCGCGAAAGTTCCGGGGGTAAATGAACGATAACGTTGCCCCTACGGAGACGAGCCCGAGATTTAAATTGAGGACCTTAGGAGTGTAACACCATCTTTATCAACTTCTAGTAAATTAGAAAAAAAACGGTTTATAAACTTATTGCTTTGACTTAACATTAAACAGAGAACGGTAATTGAAAAATATTTATATTTATATTTTTGGCGGAGTTTTCGCATCTGCACCCCTCTTGCCGCAAGGTCCTCAATTGTTAATGGAACACTGATCCGCGTGGAAGAGATATGTCTGGCAAATAACGTTAGTCGAACCCATTACAGGTGTCTAAACCCTGGGAAATACGCCCAGCATCTGGAGAGGTGGCTCTCCTATTATGCACCTCAGCAGTTGCACATCATTGACGGCGAGCAGCTGCGCCAGAATCCCGTGGAGACGTTGCACGAGTTACAAAGGTTCCTCAAGATCACCCCGGCTTTCAATTATTCGTCCCACCTCAGGTACGACCCGAAGAAGGGGTTCTTTTGTCAGGTGACGAACGAGGATCGCACGAAATGCCTGGGCAAGAGCAAAGGTCGCCAGTATCCACCCATGGAGGATAAATCGTACAAATTGTTGCAGGTAGGTGATAGGGAACGATCTTCGGAGAATCTTGACCCCTTAGTGCAGAGAGTTAGATAGAAATTACAAGGAAATTGGTTAAAAAGTTTTAGATCCCACTTTTCTTTGCGTGTGTTTTTGATGTGAATAATAGGAGAAGCATAGTGATTTAACGAGATGGAAATATACTTTATACTACTAGAAATGGTAGAACATTTCACAGCCCAGAAATAATTCTTCGCACCCGCTTTTATTTTCTTTACTGCGTTTAGAGCAATAGGAATTTCCGAGATGGAAAGGTGTAGATACACAGTGAATTATTTTAGAGCAAAGAAGATGGACACAGAAATTGAAGAAAGCTGTTACGCACTAAGGGGTTAAGATTCGGAGAAGTAGGGGAGGTTTCTTTAACCGGTTGCTTCTTTGCAGAGGTATTATCTGTCCCACAACACGGCCCTAGTTAAATTACTGAAGCGCCTCGGCCTGCGGATCATCCCGCAATGGCTGAAGGAGGACCTGACCGACACGGTGATGACCTAGCAAACGTCGATCACATGAAACGACACCGTTTCCTCGCTTCTCGTGTCAACAGTGGACGAGATCCACCGTCTGCTAGCGGAAGACCTGTAAAATAATTGTACATTGAACGCTTCCACTGGGCCCCCGGATCCTCGCTGGAAGGACCACGCAGGCCTATAATCCGAGTGGATTGGCCTAAATCGGTGGGGTGCCTGCGAAACTAGTCACTACAAGTCAGTTTCACCATGCGACGCGGCCGGTGACTGTCGATCGTTGTTAAGCATTATTAATTAACGTTGTATTATTATCGTGATCGTTGTTGCCTCGTAGAGGACATGATTATTAGGTGAATACAGCCCGCTCGCTGGTGCCATCATCCGTCTGTTTCGATTGGACGCGTCTCGTTCGGACCTTTACTACCGAGAGGCGGGGCAAAGAGATGCGCGCAGGATCCCCGGATCCCTGCACCGATCGCTATTTTTTGGTAAACCGAGAGACCACGGAGACACGCGCACTTTCTCCACCCTCGGGGTAGTAAAGGGAAGAAGGTGGCGGTAAACGCTTGAGCTAGTGAACCGAGGAGACCGCGAGGCACGATGGTTTCTGGAGAAGGCGATGGGATGCCTTTCACTTCCTGTGAGACAAGATACTGTCCAAATCGTGTTACAATGTTTGAAGAGATTTATTTCCTCATGAAAGTGATCGACGAGTAGATCGAGGGCTGCCTCGACAGTCCTTCATATCCTGGTACTAATTCGCAGGATTCGTTCCTTGCGGGCGCGAGAGCCTGGGGGCTTGGAGCTCCTCCCCTCGACACCCGTTCCCCGTTTCCCGACCATTCCCCTCTCGGAGACGCAGTGTACATTAATTCTCGTCCTGTAAGCGTATTTAAGGAACGATATAACGATGATTCTATGTATATTTTGACAATACTATTCTTGGTACCGACGATAAATTTTGGGGAAGAGATCGATACGAAAGGTGTGTGATCGCGTCCGTTTATACATTTATGTATCGTACTATTTCGATGTGATCGTAGGTGTACTATAACGACTTAATACGGTTAAATTAAAGAGAGAAAGGGGGAGAGAAAGGGAGGGAGAGACAGGGAGAGAGAGAAAGAGATATCGAGGGAATGGTCGAATTCGTGGATCGTTCTTGAACGCTGATCTTGAACGAGGAAGTGATAACTGCCTACTTGCAATAATCGCTATTGTCACGTTTTAAGGCACGCAACACAATGGTTTAACGATGATCCTAAGTTCCCAGGAGAGTGATCCGTTGTTGGAAGAGATCGAGCGATTTCTTTTGTTTCGGTAACTTTAATACCTGATGTATTATATCTAGCGAATCGTGTGGGATCGTGATACGAGGGAACGCATCTTCGCGAACGGGATCGCTGTTCGCAGGATCGTTTGGCCGCGGTGATCGTTTGTTGAATGCATATCAGTTACAATTGCCTTTGTTAACTCTGTGTACTATACATTAACTACTTACGTTTCTCGACACACCGAAATTGTACCTGGTATGCAGTTTTTTTTTAATGTTTTATTTAATCTGGATGTTTTGCAGGACGTATACGGCTCGTTTTGCAAGCTTCCCCCGTTTGTAGGGGATCGTTACTTAAGCAGGAACAAAGAGTCGCGTTGTGAAGAGCGCGTTTTTAAAATTACGAATCATTGGATCGTCTTGATGTGTAGGAATTATTGCGAAATCCATGGAAACGAGCGATTTAGAAATTACGTCACTCACCGGTCGAATATACGTTTACAAAGTGCCCGTTACATCGCCATTGGTCTATTACTTTACATGTAGATGCTTTAGATCTTATTAACATTTTGTTATCCCCACTTCCTTGTATATTTTATTTTCATTTTTATACTGCCGTTAAACTGTGTCACGTGGCGTTTAACGAATCATGTACAAAGTTTATTGTTAATATATAATTGTAATAGTTAACGATAACGATATTAACATACCGAGCGATTGATCTGTTTCGTCGAATCGTGCCATTTTACCAGTGTTGTATATACAGTTGTATTATTGTACCGATCAACGCGTCGAATCTCTAGAGTCAATAATTCTCGATTTACGTTCGTTAGGGCGGCAGCAACAATTTGTCCGATTTGCTGCCAGCTGACAATAATATAATACTTGACAGACCGAAATGGCAAAATTGTAGGAGGACTCATCGCAATCGGCATGGAAAATTAAAAAAGTCCCGCTGGCAATTAGCACTACTTCGTCGCTGGTTCATTTATTAAAATACTCATTTCTCGGAGGAAGTAGAATTGAAATTGATAAAGCTCGATTTAGTGTAAAAACATGCTAAGTTTTTTTTCCAGTGCAACGATAACATTGGCTATTATATGTTTTATATGCATTTAAAATTTACGATTAGTTTTTGACTACGCGACTCAACAGCGAAGAGTTGACCAGCGAAAAAATACTGCTAATGCCGAGCTACTCGATTGTATGCGTTTCAGGTTGCATCGGAAAGAGCCGCGAAAAGCAATGGACGTTTTGTAGATGTTCCGACAGGAATACTAAATAAAATAAAAAGAGGGAAAAACCATCGCTGTACGAATAAACGGAAACACGTGTAGAATATGTGTACGACACTTTAATAGGACCTTTGATTATTTATCTTAAAATTATTCTATTGTAAAATACTGTAATAACTGTACGAATAGTACGTAAGTTCTAATAAAAGAAATGTTTCAAATCTTGGAAGCATCAGGTTCACGATTTCATTCTGTTCTTTTGGAGCTACGCTCATGGAACGTTGGTTGCGCTGTGGTAGACTTTTCGATTTTAATCAGCCCCTTATCCCTTCCGATGTAATTTTACGGGTTAAAATCATTCTTTTCATTTGAACTCCATCCCATATCCAGATTCTTCAGTTTCCTGCCGCCGTGGCTGTACCTTGCGGCGCGCCAGCACCTTCTGCTTGATACTTCCTAGCATGAGAACCTTCGGCTGATCGTTGTCCAGCGGCCGTCGTCGATCCCGGCTGAAGGTAATCAGGTATGTCTCCGCCTGGGAACAGCTGGTCCCAGAACGACCTCGGAGGGCCTCTTCCGCTAGCAATGTTCGCCCTCAAGTGGTTCAAGTATTCCGTTCTGTTCCTCAGTATATCCATATACTCCAGCGACCTGAAAGCTGCGCACATGGTGATCCCGACGAAAGAGGTGATGGTGAGGAGGCCGATGAGCTGCCACGAGAAATTCAACAGGATCGGGACTACTTCCGCTTTGTCGTCTATATCCAACAGGGGCGCCAAGAAGCTGCCCAGAAGTGCGCAGGCGAGATGAATGGCCACGATATTGCAGTAGTCCTCGAGGGCACTGTGAAACACATGCCTCGAAACCAGATAATAGAGCACGCTTCCGGTCGTGGCGATACCGATTGCCGCCTGGGGAGAATAGTAGTCCGTTCCAGCCGATACCATCACCAGCCCCGCTACCGACGCTTGCACGCATCTCATCACGGTCCAGTGATTAAACTCCTCGGTGGTAAGGGCGAAATGAAAGGCCACTACGAGCAGAGTGCACGACGACGCGGCCAGTAAGTTGTTTAGGTAAACGCTATGCTGGCCTTTAGCCCACAGTCTATGCTGCTCCGGGTTCACAGGTCCCATACTGAGGCTCTGATGAGAACGGACAAGCAGAGTCAATATTTGATGCTTCAGAGTGATCAAGGATCTCGCTATGCGCCAGTTACCTGAAGACCAATGAACACCAGTAACTGGCCAGCGAACACTGGGCCCGCGGAACCAGCGGCGATGCTGGCGTCATCTATGGCGTCGAGCCGTAGTAGCCTCCGACCAAGTATCATGCAACCCACGAAGCCTGACATTCCACCGACCACGTGGACAACTGCGGAGCCCCCGTAATCCCGGAATTTCACGTGCTGTCCGGTTAATACATTATTACTCAACCAGCCTTCGGGCGTCCAGGCCCAGTGAATCAGCAGAGGCTGCATCAACGCAGCCTGAAGGAAGCCTATTAGCAGATAACCGACGGTGTGCGTCCTGCCGACGATACCGCACGTGCAAATCGACGCCGCGATTGCCACGGCTGCCCAGCCAGCGATAGCCTCGTCTTTATCGACGGCACCGTCGCCGATCCAGTATCCTTCGCCGATCAACCCGTTCACGTCGCCGTTGTAGGCGACGATAAACCCCACCAGACTGTACGCCATTGTCACGCTGCAGAGGTCAACGATATTGTGCAGCAGAATTAAATTGACGTTGTTGATTGGCACGCTACCAACGTGTATCAGGGCGAAGCCGATGCGCAACAGGATCACGAGACCGATCCGGATCATACTTGGCCACGCGTGCTCGTGGGACGATAGGGTGGCGTTGTAAGGATGCGCCAAACGATTGTGGCTGGTGTCGTCGTAGTAAGTGTAATCCATATCATCCGTAGGAGTGTTAAACATCTTACTGCGGAGACGGCCTTTCCGGGTCGCGGTAGCTTCATTCAATAAAACAGTTCACTATAAAAATAACCCTTGCCCCGTAAAATATGAAATTCGGCAAGGTTATGTCAAACGTCGAAACTCCATGTGCCTCCATCTATCCCCAATAATCTTCTACTGTTTCGACCTATTACGATCGAATTCCACTTACGCCCAAATCGCCCGTGATTCTCATTAGGATAGATTTTCCTATACGCGACTGGACACAACGTCAAGAATTTCAAAGTCGATTTTCTTGATAATTAAGCGCGATATCAAAAAAAGTGTTACTCTTTCTTTTTGACTTATAATAAGTAAATAAGTCGAGAAAAAGGAATACAATTTTTTCATATTGCGCTTCATTTTCGAGAAAATCGAGTTTGAAGTTCTTCCCGATGCGTCCAGTCGCGTATGATACCTATCTTAAGGGGGTAGACACGGGTAATGTATGAAATAAAGGGGAATTGTATTAAATTAGGAAGATAATTATATTCTTTATATGTTTTGCCTGAAATTAGTTGTATTTTCTATAATAGACAAATCTATTTGTTGTATTTTCTATAATAGACAAATCAGATTGCTAAAAATATTTTCTTCTTGTTACAGATTAACCTTGGGAACATTTCTCGGTACACAGGATTGAGGAACTTTAAGTGAGACAAATGATGGAAAGCTGATAGTGATTTTATACATAAAATGAAGTGAAATTATATATTTTATACTTAATAATAATACAATATTAATCAGCATTCATTTCTACATACTTATATTAATTTATTGTAACACTGTAAAAGCCTTTTCTGCAAATAAAGTGGGAAAAACTTGAAAAGAACTGTATTATTATTTAGAAATACCTTTTACATATTCCTATCCAAATTCCAAACCTTTACAGCTTCGATTCGCAACTTTAAAGGTGACGCCTTTGAAACTGAAATTCAGAATACCTCTTTTCGCTTCATGTTCTCCTGATACCTGGGCCAAAATCTGGCAAAAATTTTCAGAATGCACAAAATTGGGCTTTGTAACAGGAGAACATGATGTCGAAAGAGGTGGCACTAAGTAATGTCTCCGGAGAGAGAATCGAAGGCGCAGAACTATTCGAAGCAGAAGTTTCGCTGAAATTTAGGATACCTCTTTTCGCTTCATGTTCTCCTGATACCTGGGCCAAAATCTGGCAAAAATTTTCAGAATGCACAAAATTGGGCTTTGTAACAGGAGAACATGATGTCGAAAGAGGTGGCACTAAGTAATGTCTCCGGAGAGCGAATCGAAGGCGCAGAACTATTCGAAGCAGAAGTTTCGCTGAAATTTAGGATACCTCTTTTCGCTTCATGTTCTCCTGATACCTGGGCCAAAATCTGGCAAAAATTTTCAGAATGCACAAAATTGGGCTTTGTAACAGGAGAACATGATGTCGAAAGAGGTGGCACTAAGTAATGTCTCCGGAGAGAGAATCGAAGGCGCAGAACTATTCGAAGCAGAAGTTTCGCTGAAATTTAGGATACCTCTTTTCGCTTCATGTTCTCCTGATACCTGGGCCAAAATCTGGCAAAAATTTTCAGAATGCACAAAATTGGGCTTTGTAACAGGAGAACATGATGTCGAAAGAGGTGGCACTAAGTAATGTCTCCGGAGAGCGAATCGAAGGCGCAGAACTATTCGAAGCAGAAGTTTCGCTGAAATTCAGAATACCTCTTTTCGCTTCATGTTCTCCTGATACCTGGGCCAAAATCTGGCAAAAATTTTCAGAATGCACAAAATTGGGCTTTGTAACAGGAGAACATGATGTCAAAAGAGGTGGCACTAAGTAATGTCTCCGGAGAGCGAATCGAAGGCGCAGAACTATTCGAAGCAGAAGTTTCGCTGAAATTTAGGATACCTCTTTTCGCTTCATGTTCTCCTGATACCTGGGCCAAAATCTGGCAAAAATTTTCAGAATGCACAAAATTGGGCTTTGTAACAGGAGAACATGATGTCGAAAGAGGTGGCACTAAGTAATGTCTCCGGAGAGAGAATCGAGGATGCCTTCGCAGCAGAAATTCAGAATACCTCTTTTCGCTTCATGTTCTCCTGATACATATTGGCCAAAACCTGGCATAAATTATCAGAACGCACAAAATTTGGGCTTCGTAACAGGATAACATGACTTCGAAGAAGGTGGCGCAAAGTAATGTCTCCGGAAAGCGAATCGAAGACGCAGAACTATTCGAAGCAGAAGTTTCGCTGAAATTTAGAATACCTCTTTTCGCTTCATGTTCTCCTGATACCTGGGCCAAAATCTGGCAAAAATTATCAGAATGCACAAAATTGGGCTTTGTAACAGGAGAACATGATGTCGAAAGAGGTGGCACTAAGTAATGTCTCCGGAGAGAGAATCGAAGGCGCAGAACTATTCGAAGCAGAAGTTTCGCTGAAATTCAGAATACCTCTTTTCGCTTCATGTTCTCCTGATACCTGGGCCAAAATCTGGCAAAAATTTTCAGAATGCACAAAATTGGGCTTTGTAACAGGAGAACATGATGTCAAAAGAGGTGGCACTAAGTAATGTCTCCGGAGAGCGAATCGAAGGCGCAGAACTATTCGAAGCAGAAGTTTCGCTGAAATTCAGAATACCTCTTTTCGCTTCATGTTCTCCTGATACCTGGGCCAAAATCTGGCAAAAATTTTCAGAATGCACAAAATTGGGCTTTGTAACAGGAGAACATGATGTCGAAAGAGGTGGCACTAAGTAATGTCTCCGGAGAGCGAATCGAAGGCGCAGAACTATTCGAAGCAGAAGTTTCGCTGAAATTCAGAATACCTCTTTTCGCTTCATGTTCTCCTGATACCTGGGCCAAAATCTGGCAAAAATTTTCAGAATGCACAAAATTGGGCTTTGTAACAGGAGAACATGATGTCAAAAGAGGTGGCACTAAGTAATGTCTCCGGAGAGAGAATCGAAGGCGCAGAACTATTCGAAGCAGAAGTTTCGCTGAAATTTAGGATACCTCTTTTCGCTTCATGTTCTCCTGATATCTGGGCCAAAATCTGGCAAAAATTTTCAGAATGCACAAAATTGGGCTTTGTAACAGGAGAACATGATGTCGAAAGAGGTGGCACTAAGTAATGTCTCCGGAGAGCGAATCGAAGGCGCAGAACTATTCGAAGCAGAAGTTTCGCTGAAATTCAGAATACCTCTTTTCGCTTCATGTTCTCCTGATACCTGGGCCAAAATCTGGCAAAAATTTTCAGAATGCACAAAATTGGGCTTTGTAACAGGAGAACATGATGTCGAAAGAGGTGGCACTAAGTAATGTCTCCGGAGAGCGAATCGAAGGCGCAGAACTATTCGAAGCAGAAGTTTCGCTGAAATTTAGGATACCTCTTTTCGCTTCATGTTCTCCTGATACCTGGGCCAAAATCTGGCAAAAATTTTCAGAATGCACAAAATTGGGCTTTGTAACAGGAGAACATGATGTCGAAAGAGGTGGCACTAAGTAATGTCTCCGGAGAGAGAATCGAGGATGCCTTCGCAGCTGAAATTCAGAATACCTCTTTTCGCTTCATGTTCTCCTGATACATATTGGCCAAAACCTGGCATAAATTATCAGAACGCACAAAATTTGGGCTTCGTAACAGGATAACATGACTTCGAAGAAGGTGGCGCAAAGTAATGTCTCCGGAAAGCGAATCGAAGACGCAGAACTATTCGAAGCAGAAGTTTCGCTGAAATTTAGGATACCTCTTTTCGCTTCATGTTCTCCTGATACCTGGGCCAAAATCTGGCAAAAATTTTCAGAATGCACAAAATTGGGCTTTGTAACAGGAGAACATGATGTCAAAAGAGGTGGCACTAAGTAATGTCTCCGGAGAGCGAATCGAAGGCGCAGAACTATTCGAAGCAGAAGTTTCGCTGAAATTTAGGATACCTCTTTTGGCTTCATGTTCTCCTGATACCTGGGCCAAAATCTGGCAAAAATTTTCAGAATGCACAAAATTGGGCTTTGTAACAGGAGAACATGATGTCGAAAGAGGTGGCACTAAGTAATGTCTCCGGAGAGAGAATCGAAGGCGCAGAACTATTCGAAGCAGAAGTTTCGCTGAAATTCAGAATACCTCTTTTCGCTTCATGTTCTCCTGATACCTGGGCCAAAATCTGGCAAAAATTTTCAGAATGCACAAAATTGGGCTTTGTAACAGGAGAACATGATGTCAAAAGAGGTGGCACTAAGTAATGTCTCCGGAGAGCGAATCGAAGGCGCAGAACTATTCGAAGCAGAAGTTTCGCTGAAATTCAGAATACCTCTTTTCGCTTCATGTTCTCCTGATACCTGGGCCAAAATCTGGCAAAAATTTTCAGAATGCACAAAATTGGGCTTTGTAACAGGAGAACATGATGTCGAAAGAGGTGGCACTAAGTAATGTCTCCGGAGAGAGAATCGAAGGCGCAGAACTATTCGAAGCAGAAGTTTCGCTGAAATTTAGGATACCTCTTTTCGCTTCATGTTCTCCTGATACCTGGGCCAAAATCTGGCAAAAATTTTCAGAATGCACAAAATTGGGCTTTGTAACAGGAGAACATGATGTCAAAAGAGGTGGCACTAAGTAATGTCTCCGGAGAGCGAATCGAAGGCGCAGAACTATTCGAAGCAGAAGTTTCGCTGAAATTCAGAATACCTCTTTTCGCTTCATGTTCTCCTGATACCTGGGCCAAAATCTGGCAAAAATTTTCAGAATGCACAAAATTGGGCTTTGTAACAGGAGAACATGATGTCAAAAGAGGTGGCACTAAGTAATGTCTCCGGAGAGAGAATCGAAGGCGCAGAACTATTCGAAGCAGAAGTTTCGCTGAAATTTAGGATACCTCTTTTCGCTTCATGTTCTCCTGATATCTGGGCCAAAATCTGGCAAAAATTTTCAGAATGCACAAAATTGGGCTTTGTAACAGGAGAACATGATGTCGAAAGAGGTGGCACTAAGTAATGTCTCCGGAGAGCGAATCGAAGGCGCAGAACTATTCGAAGCAGAAGTTTCGCTGAAATTCAGAATACCTCTTTTCGCTTCATGTTCTCCTGATACCTGGGCCAAAATCTGGCAAAAATTTTCAGAATGCACAAAATTGGGCTTTGTAACAGGAGAACATGATGTCGAAAGAGGTGGCACTAAGTAATGTCTCCGGAGAGCGAATCGAAGGCGCAGAACTATTCGAAGCAGAAGTTTCGCTGAAATTTAGGATACCTCTTTTCGCTTCATGTTCTCCTGATACCTGGGCCAAAATCTGGCAAAAATTTTCAGAATGCACAAAATTGGGCTTTGTAACAGGAGAACATGATGTCGAAAGAGGTGGCACTAAGTAATGTCTCCGGAGAGAGAATCGAGGATGCCTTCGCAGCTGAAATTCAGAATACCTCTTTTCGCTTCATGTTCTCCTGATACATATTGGCCAAAACCTGGCATAAATTATCAGAACGCACAAAATTTGGGCTTCGTAACAGGATAACATGACTTCGAAGAAGGTGGCGCAAAGTAATGTCTCCGGAAAGCGAATCGAAGACGCAGAACTATTCGAAGCAGAAGTTTCGCTGAAATTTAGGATACCTCTTTTCGCTTCATGTTCTCCTGATACCTGGGCCAAAATCTGGCAAAAATTTTCAGAATGCACAAAATTGGGCTTTGTAACAGGAGAACATGATGTCAAAAGAGGTGGCACTAAGTAATGTCTCCGGAGAGCGAATCGAAGGCGCAGAACTATTCGAAGCAGAAGTTTCGCTGAAATTTAGGATACCTCTTTTGGCTTCATGTTCTCCTGATACCTGGGCCAAAATCTGGCAAAAATTTTCAGAATGCACAAAATTGGGCTTTGTAACAGGAGAACATGATGTCGAAAGAGGTGGCACTAAGTAATGTCTCCGGAGAGAGAATCGAAGGCGCAGAACTATTCGAAGCAGAAGTTTCGCTGAAATTCAGAATACCTCTTTTCGCTTCATGTTCTCCTGATACCTGGGCCAAAATCTGGCAAAAATTTTCAGAATGCACAAAATTGGGCTTTGTAACAGGAGAACATGATGTCAAAAGAGGTGGCACTAAGTAATGTCTCCGGAGAGCGAATCGAAGGCGCAGAACTATTCGAAGCAGAAGTTTCGCTGAAATTCAGAATACCTCTTTTCGCTTCATGTTCTCCTGATACCTGGGCCAAAATCTGGCAAAAATTTTCAGAATGCACAAAATTGGGCTTTGTAACAGGAGAACATGATGTCGAAAGAGGTGGCACTAAGTAATGTCTCCGGAGAGAGAATCGAAGGCGCAGAACTATTCGAAGCAGAAGTTTCGCTGAAATTTAGGATACCTCTTTTCGCTTCATGTTCTCCTGATACCTGGGCCAAAATCTGGCAAAAATTTTCAGAATGCACAAAATTGGGCTTTGTAACAGGAGAACATGATGTCAAAAGAGGTGGCACTAAGTAATGTCTCCGGAGAGCGAATCGAAGGCGCAGAACTATTCGAAGCAGAAGTTTCGCTGAAATTCAGAATACCTCTTTTCGCTTCATGTTCTCCTGATACCTGGGCCAAAATCTGGCAAAAATTTTCAGAATGCACAAAATTGGGCTTTGTAACAGGAGAACATGATGTCAAAAGAGGTGGCACTAAGTAATGTCTCCGGAGAGCGAATCGAAGGCGCAGAACTATTCGAAGCAGAAGTTTCGCTGAAATTTAGGATACCTCTTTTCGCTTCATGTTCTCCTGATACCTGGGCCAAAATCTGGCAAAAATTTTCAGAATGCACAAAATTGGGCTTTGTAACAGGAGAACATGATGTCGAAAGAGGTGGCACTAAGTAATGTCTCCGGAGAGAGAATCGAGGATGCCTTCGCAGCTGAAATTCAGAATACCTCTTTTCGCTTCATGTTCTCCTGATACATATTGGCCAAAACCTGGCATAAATTATCAGAACGCACAAAATTTGGGCTTCGTAACAGGATAACATGACTTCGAAGAAGGTGGCGCAAAGTAATGTCTCCGGAAAGCGAATCGAAGACGCAGAACTATTCGAAGCAGAAGTTTCGCTGAAATTTAGGATACCTCTTTTCGCTTCATGTTCTCCTGATACCTGGGCCAAAATCTGGCAAAAATTTTCAGAATGCACAAAATTGGGCTTTGTAACAGGAGAACATGCCGTCGAAAGAGGTGGCACTAAGTAACGTCTTCGGAGAAAGAATCGAGGATGCCTTCGAAGCTGAAATTCAGAATACCTCTTTTCGCTTCATGTTCTCCTGATACCTGGGCCAAAATCTGGCAAAAATTTTCAGAATGCACAAAATTGGGCTTTGTAACAGGAGAACATGCCGTCGAAAGAGGTGGCACTAAGTAACGTCTTCGGAGAGAGAATCGAGGATGCCTTCGAAGCTGAAATTCAGAATACCTCTTTTCGCTTCATGTTCTCCTGATACCTGGGCCAAAATCTGGCGAAAATTTTAAGATATCTCTAAAATCAGGCTTCGTAACAGGATAACATGACGTGGAAAGAGGTAGCGCAAAGTAATGTCTCTGAAGAGAAGTAGAAGCCTTGAACGAATGTCGATAGAGTTTGAGAGTAGTGAATGGGATATTTAAAGTAGTGCTTTAATGCGAAGATTTTTAAAACCACTCTGCGTGGAAGGATCATTTTAGGTGTTCTTTTTAGCATGTCTTTTATATGTGATTTGGAATAGGAAGGAGTAAGTAGTGGTCGTTAAATAAAAAGACTCTTTTACCACTTAGCTGCAATTTATTCAAATAAGTGAAATGCAATACAATGAAATGTTACAAGTGTAACTGGGTTAGGTCTGGGTTAGGGGAGGGTTAGGGGTATCCGTTAGGGATTTCTCCACGTAAAAAAAAAAAAAAGGTCTGGGTTAGGTCTGGGTTCGGCTGAAGCAGTATCTTGTGCAAATTTCATATCAATGAACCCAGTCGAAAATGCAGCCGGTTTAACGTCTTCTATGTAAAAATTCCTTACCTGTAATGCAGAAATATACACGATTAATAATCGCTCTAGTTACAGTATGTGAGATTAGTTATATCGCACTGGCACACTCTAAACTCTAAACATGTCACACATATACAAGCACGCACACACGCACAGCATTTCAACAGATTTCAGAGTAGGTAACGTTACCGACTGATTCTAAAATAAGATTACAGTGCTACGAGTGGTAGGAATTAATATTAAATCTTACCGGAAACATAAAATCTAAAACGACTAATTTCAATCAACATGTTGCACAATAAAATTATTCCCTTTACTAATATATTTTCATACGTGACAAAATGTTGTAACGTTTCTCCCATTTTCAATAATAGACAAGTCAAGTTACTAAAAATATTTTTCTTCTTACAGGTTTTAACTTCGGAATATTTCGACGGAATGATGGAAACCTTGATAGTAATCACAAGAAAATAGTGACTTTATATACCTTATACTTTATTGTAACACTGTAAAGGCCTTTTATGCAAATATATTGAAAGAAACTTGAAACAAACTGTATTATTATTCAGAAATACCTTTTACATATTCCTATCCAAATTCCAAATATCTATGGTATTTCCTTAAGAATACCATAGATTTCCTTTGTCTAAACTAACAAATTTCATTTTCTGGGGATATTCCCTCATCTATTTTCCCTTTTCACTTAGAATTCCTTACTGCTAACGTAGAATATTGTAGCATAAGCACATTTCAAGTAATTGAAATGTACAATGAATTTTCTACGTTTACAGTATCAGCCGACTTTCCGTTTAAATTTTTATAAGTATAACGGAACAGCTGAGAATTTCTTTCCTTATTCAGAATAGAATACAGAAATAGCAAACAGCTCCCTCTCGCGTTCACCGGGTAATCGTCGATCTATCGGTATTACCATTTCTGTGTAGGAAAAAATGCTGTAATACCGACCTGTCGAATCGGCCAGGTCACGTGACGTGTCTACCCCCTTAAATCGCTTTTTAACCAATAAATAAACAATTGTGTTATCCAAACTGGTTCCATAATGATTTCTAGGGCTTCTAGAGAAAGACTAGTGCCTCACTATTGCAAATAAATACATGACTAAACAAATTAGTGTATTCCTGCACACAATCTCCTTTTTGGTGGATCGTAACCAATTATAACTATTACGGAAAATTAATGAATTATCGATTTTTCAATAATTTACGTATTCTTAGTGTCAGAGTAGAGGCTCCTGGTTACTTTCCTATATAATATGCACATGTGTGATAATTTTCACCATAATTTAGCAATTATTAATAATATTAAGAGGCCAGATTATTCTTTTCCATATTTCTGGAGATTTTCATAAATTTAGAAACGAAAACCACGGGCGTTGCGGGCGATTTGAGCGTAGGTGAAATTCGTTCACTGTAACTGATTGTGTATCGACTGTGAGACAGATCTAGCGCGGTATACATAAGTACACCCTCTTGAAGCGAATGTGGGCAGCAAACAAAATTGCGTTGTAGTCAGGGGGACATCCCCTACATATTTACTGAGTTTCATAATTTTTTGAATTTCCAGGTTCAAGATCTTTCCTTGTCAAAAGTATGGGGGTTGAAACCTTGTAACTCAGCATACATGAAAATGATTAGTCCTACGGAAAAAACTCATAGGACCTTTTTTGTAGAGAATTTCCTAAGTTACAAATTTCATAATTGCTATTTTTGTCGTAAAACTACTAGATAACGAGATATTCGTGAAAAAGTTTTTTTTCAACCCTCTGTAAAATTTTTAGCGGCAGTCGGATCGATGGGGACTTTTGACATATTGTTTAAAACGACGAAATAATGGCCCTTACCAAAATTTAGCTTGATGGGATTTATTCCGTAGATTGGGCAGATTTCCGTCTAATTTCATCGGACTAAGAACTACGCTTTACTCTGGAGGATTATTTTGAACCGAATTCCGGTTGGTTGAACCATCGACGAAGCGTACCTGGTCTGTGGTTGAACTGCGAAGTGCGAACGTCTCAACCCGTCTCAAGTTCAGTAAAGAGAGAACCACGGGCCACGGAACACGGAACACGAACCACGGACCACGGTTCTCCGATGGTGGCAGTGGTTGTCGTGTTTCTCCGAACAATGATGGCAAGATGGCGACGTATTTGAAGCGAACGTCAAAATTGTTTGATATTTCTTTGTCACAAGCAACGGTGAACCTGAATCTTCGAGATTTAATATGTCCGGTGTGCCGTAGTATCTTGATTGAGCCTGTTACATTGCCGTGTACACACAACCTGTGTTTAAGATGCTTGAAAGGTACTTTCGAACATAATAGCTTGAGCTGTCCACTCTGTAGAGTACGGGTCGGTTCTTGGCTACGCACAGCAACCAAGACCGAAACTTTAGTTAATAACGGCCTCTGGGAAATAATCCGAACGAAATTCCCGAAAGAAGTTGAGAGCAAGTACAACGGTGTCGACAAAGACATCGAATTGGATGCTGGTGAGTTTTCTACGAGACAGGATAAACAAACGTAACATAACCTCCCGTGAAAAGCACACACACGCAAACATACACACGCGGGCGCGCATCATCAACATATTACACAGTTCTCATATTGCTATGTTCTTGTACATGCCTCTTATTGTGTATTATCTTTTATGCATCTTTAGTTTCTACTTACAATCATGCTATGGAGTCGATAAATAAAGAATTAAATTGTCCATATTTTTCCACGTAGACCTCACTACTGCTAATAAAATACTCAGTGCGGCTGGAGAGATTCGCCGGGAATATGAAGTGCAACTTCAAATGGCAGAGGAGGAAATGCGATCTCAAAGGAAGGCTGAACAAATGGCCAGTGAGGCTCTGATTCGCAAGATTCAGGAAGAGGAGCAACAACAACAATTGGCTCAGTTGGCCCAAGATCAATTACTCGCCAAATCTTTAGTGAAGAAGCAACTTGTGGAGAAGCACAAAGAAGTGTCTACGTATTATAACGATTTTCCTAGTACATCTAATACCTCTTTTCAAGCTTCAAAATTTAATGTTGCCGCCATAACAGAAGCGAATCCGTATAGAGCAGAATCTCATAACTCGGAATGCGAAAGGGACGCCCTTCTGGAGCAACAAGACGGCCCGAGGTTAAGAAGATCGAACATGGCATTAATATCTAAAATTCGCGCCGAGAGATATGCCTCTAGTATGAAAAATAACGAGCTGTCTAGTGAATGTAACGAGTCTGCGCCGAAATTCTGTTGTCAGAAACCAGTGCCTGTATATAATGTTATCGCAAGGACTTTAAAGCACCAAACAACCACGAAAATGATGGAACCGCATAGTTCGAACTGTACCGTAGAGCCTGGAACGTCTTCTTCAAAGATATACGGCACTCAAAGTAAAGAGGAATTACATGTACCGAATGACGTTGTGAACAGTAAAAAGAAAAGTTTAGGAGTGGAAGTGTGCATGACCCTGGGAGACGACGACGAAAGAATGGGAAGCGCCGAAAGCGCTGGCAGTCACGATAGTATCAATCAAGAGATTCATCATTTTAAGCCTATCAAAGCTATGCCAAGAACGCCATTAAAAATATCTACAGGTCATATCGCATTATTCTCCTGTCTCGCGTCTTAAATTCTTTATAATTCTGACCGATAAATAACGATAACAACGTTGTATTACAGATGGAAGGCAAATAGATCCAAAATTAATTAGAGTTGTTCCTATTCTTAAAAGGATATCGAACGTCGTACCTAAACCTCCGTCTCAGGCACATTTAAAGCGAATTATCGGCTGTTCGTGGAGTGCATTCCGAGGTAGGAGAATTCTACGATGATAAAGAAATCTATGAAGAATATTCACTATATCCAGCTCGAAGACGATTCGAGTATGTTAGAAAGCGATGTTAAACCGTGTTCTTACTTGTTGCAGGTAAAACGAAACAGAACTATAGGGGGAAGGAAGTATACAGGGACGGTATAGAAGGTGTTGAACAAAAACCATCAACGTCCTACAATCAGCATCAAATTGCCCCTAGCAAGATGACGAAATCTCAAAGCCACGAGGGTATACGCAAGCTCGAGTTCGTTGCCGAAGTATCGTTCGACTCCAATAAGAATTACGCGAGAAACGCGAACAGAATAATAAATGGCACGAAGGTTAGTAAAAAATTATCATTGGACGAGCACGCGGGCACCGAGAAGATACAGAAATCATGGAAAGCACACGTGAGGAACGGTATGGTATGTAAATCTAAACGACAAAGAAACTTATGGATTAAGAAGGACCTTAGGACTGCGACAACTGCGAAGTACGGGCACGTAGATGAAACTGAGACGAGAGATTCAACTTCATCGTCCGCATCGATAAAAGTCAGCTCACCCTGCGACGAGGACTTGGCGATGGAAAGAAAGGACGACGTAACGATGGAGAACATTGCGGAAAGGATAAAGAAGAGGAAGACAAACGCGGATAAGAAAGGTTCCAGTAGAATATCCTCTTTGAATTCGGAATCGGAGATGATCGTGAAAAGAAGCACGCGGAAAAGATTATGCAGAAAGGAGGATCTGGAGTATAAGATCACGAACGACGTTCCCGCGATGGTAGAGAAAAGGAGTAGAACTAAGCTTACCAGAACCTCGTTATCCAAGTCGGAACAGCGACGAGTATGTCGAGCAAAACAGCTGAGTACGGAAAGTTCGGAGAAAAGCGACGTCTCTGTAGGTTCGAGTTGCAAGGCCGTCGGTTCCGGTTTAAGGCAAGCCACACGGAAGCTCAGACACGGAAACAGTTCTTCCATAAATAGCGATCAAGACGCGATGTACGAGAACGTGGACGGGAACAATTACAATTCGTCCGAGTCCTGCAGCGAAATGCAAGGGTGTATATCGGAGAACAATAACACCACAGAGTTGGGGGTCAGCATCGAGAAGAGTGGCCACTCTGACGAAGAGATCATTAAGGAGCAGGAGCGAATGGAGAGGTTGGTGATACAGGAGAAAGAAGATTTCGAGCTGGCGCGGAGATTGCAGGCCAAGTTCGACGAGATGGAGAGAATAGCTGGTCGGACCAGGCGATCGAAGAAGGCGTTTGAAAGCGAGACCATCGAGTTAGATCTGTACAAAATCGACGTAGAGAGGGGTGTACAAAAAGCAATGGATTCACATACTGCCAAATCATCGATTCTCAATCATAACGTGAACACCGAGGCCAAGAAACGCGGTAGGCCTCCGAAGCGTGTAAAATAAACTTACCATACCTACACACTCCGTCGCCGTTGCATCTCAAGTGCGAACCCTCCAAATGGATGTTCCTATAAAGTGTAGAAAAGAAAAAGGCTTCAACTGCTCCTTGTACAATACTTTACGTATCTTAAACGAATTATTTGTGTGGCATCAAACGCGTACCTGGATATATTAATGCGGCCGTGAAAAGGAATAAGAGGTATCGATACGTTATAGAGAAATCTTATGTAACGAGCGTAATACGTATGTACATAAGCAAGTTTCGGAATTATTCTCTCGGTTCCAGCCAGATTTCCGATGTTGGTAATCAATGCACGCAGTAGTTGAATAATCGCGAATCAACAGATATTCTAGGCAGCACAAGCTATTTCAGAGGACGAGCTTTTCTGCCTGCCAACACTTATTGCTTCAGCATTTTCTGTTCTTACGAAACCAAACAGCATCGACTGTTACACAAAAAAAAAAAAGGATACGATAATTCTTGAGATTAAAATTATAGCTTTACAAAGTTACTATGTTTAAACACGAACAAAAAATACAGCAGTATTTTACTATCGTGTGTCCCGATAAAGTTAAGAGGATACGACGACGCGACGAGGCGAATCTTGTGAAGAGTGGTTCGATCGTTACATGCTAATGCCCTTTGGAATACTGTACTCCTTTCTTTTATAGACAAACGGAGAAACGTAGCTGCCGTGATTAGCGTGTTACCACCGAACGAATGTAACGAATAAATGAAAAAGAGAGAGAGAGAGAGAGAAAAAAGGTCGCAAACGTAAGCATACATTCAGAATAATCGGTAATATATCGTGCAATCGCTAATTTTCTATTTAATCTTAGAGACTCGTAACAGTTTCAATTTTCAATCGAACGTCATAGGCAAGTGTATTTTTTTATGGAGCAACCTCGCATTACGGACCTATGACGTTTCCAGTCTTCTTCGTATCTAATCTTTAAGCCCCCGTAAAAGGCGAGAAGTAACGGATCTGAAATCTTTCCGCAGGATTTAGCGAACGGTTAGAACGCATAAAAGAAAAGCCTCCTGGACGCATAATCTCCAGTCGGCGTTTCAGTTTTTACAGATTTCCTGCGAATGTCGCGGGCCACGTGCTAATCATGTTTCTTCGTTCTCCTCTTTGTTTTGTTTCAGTTTTCTATATACAAATACACCCGTTGCATTTCGTGCGGACTCAGTACCAGGGTATCGTTCAATTTGAGATTTGCGTGTGGATCGTGACGGAAACAGACAAACAACCCGCCTTCGATCTTTACTGTTAGTCGGTCAGACGGTTTTAGAATATTTTACGAAACGCAAACTGCATCTCTCACTCGTGGCGCTCTCGCAGGGAACACCTGGAAATCCTTCGATTGGAGATTTCTTCGTCCTGCATTATTTAAACTATAGTTTAATGCTTTTACATTAGAATAATGCGGCAGCAGCTATTCATCTTGGTCTGACACTCTAACCGTTGGCAATACGACAAAGACGGAAAGCGACGAAAGAAACGAATCGCCACAGGCGCAAACTAAATTCTCGTTCGATTTGCAAGCTCGATGTGGAGTCTATTAATTGTTATTTAAATACATAGATTATACGTTTATAGTTGTGAACGTATGAGTAGCGTTGACGGAGTCGCAGGTGAATCTCTGATGAACGACGAAAATCCGAAGGTTGTGCGTTCTGCGTTGTGCTCCGGCAGGTGCGGTCTCGCTTTCTCTGCTATCGGAGTGAAATCCGCGAACGTATGCAGGTGTCTGAATCGCCTAAAACAGTCGGTAAATAGCATCAGATTTTACGGCTAGTTAGACTTACTACTTGCTCCGTCAATAGTCATAGTCTTTCACTTTTTTTATATGACTTGAATAGTAATTATAATTAGATATCCGCATATTAGTTGGATATGTACGTTTAAAAGGAACGTATGTTTGTAATATTTAAAATATATTCCGCGAAGAAAGTACAGTAACAGATATCGAGATCGTTCCGAATGCGACTTGGACGAGCAACCGTACTGATAACAAAAAAAAAAAAAAAAACCGCGCACCGATGAGAATGCAGCGTAAACGGTCTATCAAAGTGAAAGAGAGAAGGGAAAGCAAGAAAGAGTATGAGCTGTATGAATGTATAGAGAAAAGAAAATTTACTTATAGGCGGACTATAAGATAGCGTTGATTTAAATATGCATCGTCGACGGGCGAGAGAAGACATAATAGTTTTAAGTTCGAGAACGGAAGAGCGAATAGAAGTCTAATAAAGACGCACGACATGAATGTAAAAGAAAAAGTCATTTTTATATACGTTGCACGGTTCACGATATCGAGAGTGTATCGAGAGTAATCGGGGGTGAATCTACGCGGGGGTGTCGACGCGACACTCTGCTCCATGGTACGTTTTACATGTAAAAATTAATAAACAAGTGTAATTATTCTACGAAACCTTCGCCATTTTATTCTCCTATCGGTAAAAATAATGCTCCCGTGTTTGCGAGGCTTATTCGAATCGACATAAAAATCGTAGAGGCAAAATCTGGCCGAAAGGTAAAAGAGTAAACGTTCGATCGTGGATTTGGGCTCGCGATCGATGCGTCAGCGTTCAGTCAGCTACGTAGCACGTACATACATTACGTTACATCACCGATCCATGGCGCATCGCTAAAAAATGGTAATGCATATGCGCGCGACAAGTCGGTCAAGGGTATCGCAGAGGTAAATATCCTGATGTAAGGATCTTACGTAACGATCTGCACGGGCTTTTCTATTTTACCCGGGGGCCTTCTGAATTCCCGATTCTGTCGTTACAATGCCAGTTGGAACGCACCGTCGAGCTCTGGTCTCTGTTCGCAACAGTCGACAAGTTATAATTGCGACACCTTCGAGTACCTCGTCGCAAGTATATACGCAGTCTTGCAAAACGGTCAATTAATGGAGACAATGTATGGTACTTTCTCCATCTGCCGGTTTTGCCAGAGCTCCAACCTTTGCCATCTTTGGCATCGATGGATCTCGCAATGCGATTCTACGCGACGACGGTGTCTTAGACGTTTCTGATTCGCCACGTGAACTACGAAGCGTACTTTCCACGGAGAAGCAAATTCCAACTGGCCGGGGAAGCAGATAACATTCCCATTGACTTTATTCCGCGATGCAGATACGGCGTAAATCCCACCTGTCCCCACGTGTGTATAAACTTTATTAAAGGGACGGAAGAAGAACGGCACGGAAATAGAGTAAGAGAGAAAAAGGTGCAAGGGTAAGGCAGGCGCATAGGAGTGTAGGGCAGAGGACACGGGACACGGGACAGGAGCACGGCGGGTGCAACGTGATCAAGGAACCACGTGATCGAGTTGGCCAATTGGAAGGTACGCGGGTGCCGTGGTCACGTTGCACTCGGCGTGGCTCGGCCTCCCCCTTGCTCTTACACGCTGTCTCTCCTTCCCTATGCTTGGTTTTAACTTCTACGTTCGCATATGCGAGCAACCGTTCCTTCTGCGCGCCGCGTTTTCCATCGCGAATTCCAGCAGTGATTTTCCTCTCGGGAAAAATCGGGTCGTCGCTCGGAATGAGCCCGCCGCGCGAACCGTGACGAGGAGACGCGTACTCTGCCCGATTCTGCACACGACAATGCGACCTGCACCGCGATCACCGTGAGCCGCGACGAGCACCAAGTGTCTGCGAAGCGAGTCCGCCGGAGTGTGTGCCACTGTGGGCATTGTGTGGTGCATGCGCACACGTACATGCATGGACGTGCATCTGTGCCCGTCGCGTCGTGGCGCATCCGCGTCCGCGCGCGCGTAATTGCTTTCTCGAGTCACGACAAGCTTGTTCGGTGCATCGAGCAACTAAGGAACAGAGCGGTATCGCATTAAGATAGAATGCCAGCGCTTCCACGTGATCGTAAGTATTCGCTGACACATACGCGTGACATTGGTTCGGCCGCAGGGCCGATCGGCTCGGCTAGGCAACGTTCCGATGTGTCGAGCACGATCGTCGCGAAACCCGGACTTCCCACAAATCTATAATAATCTCGGCGATGAGAGCGAGCTTCAAACTGCACGCACCGTCCTTTGCCGATCCTGGTCGATGGGATCGCACGGAATTACGTTTAGTATAGTAGGCGTAGTGTGTCGGTAGTAATTGTTTCAATCGACGCGACGCGCGCAGTTTATCTTCGTCACTCTCGGCAATCTGTAACTCTTTATATTCATGCTGCCTACCTAATGCTACGGGCAAAAACAAAAGGATAGTGGTAGTGCACGGCGTACGGGGCCTCGCCGTGAGAAACCCGCCGCGTGAGTAAGTTCTTGGGAAAAGGGTTATCTTTCGAGTATCCATTTATATGTGCGCGCGTAGATTACGTCGCATGGGATAATAGCAGGCGACGCGACTCGGGTGAAAGTAGCGTTCTTTCGTGAAGCTTGCCTGCTCGATACGTGTATGTTCAACGATCGAGAGCACATCGATTTGCAATAATGTCGTTCGGATCTATCGAAAGCAAAGTAGAGATTAAGCGTCGCTTCTGCTCGCTTTCACTAAAACTTTCTGCAACTAAGACAACGTTTCAAACGTCGCGTGCCGTCACTAAAACCTAGCCTAGTTTGACAGCCAATGCCTATCAGGGTGATTAGAAACGATCACCTCTGCAAACATCGCGGAATTGGACAAGCTTTCACGTGGCCTTTGATTAAGTAGAGATGATGCTTGCATCGAGATGGTCGAAAGGGACGCGTTAACACCAGCTTAACCAATGAACTTACCCGCTTCGGTAAACCTATTTTTCATTTCAACTCTATAGCTTCCGTCTGGTGGTTGTGTCGTTCCATTATCAGGGATGCCTCTTGGACGTACGACATATTGTTTTGCGTTCGCACTAGTCAACTCCCGCGTACCCATCTACAGTTGTTTTTTTTTCAGTTCATTTCCGTGAAGCCGCTCGTTCGAAACGCATATTCTCTGAATAATAACAAGCCTAACCCATTATCGTCGCCATGAATCATGCTCGAACTGCTCGACCTGTCCGAGCCAGTGAAGCGTGCATACTAGGTTAAGTAAACAAGAAGAGGCGAACTCGCGACGAGTAACAAACGAACATAGCATGCCGCTGTAGCACTTGCGACCGAAAGCCAAGGGAAAAGAGGAAAGCCTGAGGAATCGGAGGAGACAAGGAAACCGCGTGCGATGCGTTAAAAGCTGCGTGCTTCGACAGGGCAGTCGCATTCAGTACCCCTTTCTCTTCTTCACGCAACGGCAAGAACTTTGCCAAGTTACGATTTCCGCGGCGCAGCTGAACGACGCTGCACGATCGGACGCAGGCGGGAAATTCAAACTATGCTTCTTTTCGCTGCTAATCAACGACCCGGTCGAAAGTGCATAGGGCAAACCAACCAGTAATCCACCGCGTCCCAGTGAATGACCGTTAGGCAAAGAAATGTCAATTATAAATTTAAACATTACTATATGTTTATAAATGGAGCGTAGTTGCACTTTTAATATCCTATATTCATTTTTAGTTACGCGTATTAAGCGAACATTAATTAGTACAATTCTGATTAAAAGTATGCGGTCATTTACTGGGCTTCTACACGTTTTGCATTTTATATTTGTTTTTTTTTTTAAATTACGTATATAGAGAAGAATAAGTAATTATTTTTGTAGATAAGAATAAGTAATTATTTTTGTAGATAAGAATAAGTAATTATTTTTATAGAAATTTCAAGAAAAATAAATAAATTTCAATGCAATTTCAACAGTCGTTCTGTTGTTCTACGTAAATATATTCAAGTATTAATCTGAAAGGTCCATGGATTCAACAATTCGGTCATTCACTGGTTGGTTTACCCTGTAAGAAGATAAACGTTATGTAATCGACGTTAGAGGGGAATTTGGCGTTTTGAGAAACGCCGGTATCATAATCATCTAATTATACAACACGCGTCTATATTCGGGCATAATAGGGAGTGAATGGTAGTTACGTGAATCGACCAGGAATTAATCTGCAGCTAACGAAGTTGGACAAAAATAAAAGTCGCGTCCGGCACCGCGTATTGTTCCCTTCCTATCGGATCGTTCGCGTCTTGTTTCGCGATACATTCGCGCACAGCCCCAGCGATCTTTCCAAATAGTTTACGGGCCGGGAAGTGAGTAGAACTACGTATACATTACACTGGCTTCGGCGATTCATCGATGCCAGGGGTTTATCGTTGCAGTTTCAAGTTCAGTTACAAATACAAATCCCGTACGATCGATAATCGCCCAGTCAGTATCCCATCGGTACCTACTCCAGTTCCGCGCATACCAAGTGCCGCTCTCCTCGCGTACAATCGTATCGATTATCCCCTTGGAATGCTGAATTTAAGAATAATCTATCGACCCTCTCTACCCCTACCACACCTCCCTTTCTTCGCAGTCCTTTTCCAGCAGTAAACCATTCTTTCCAAATAAATTCTACATTCTCCGCGGGTTTCCCCGATCCCTGGATGCGCGCGGAGCTTGAGTTTCCATTTTTATGTGAACAGCGGAGGGATTCAATCAAGAGAAGAGGAGATCGATGTAGCTCGCTCTGACCTTGATGACCTAAAAGGCAGCTCTTCGTCCTGGTCCAGCAGAATCCACCGAGGAGCGCGTTTCTCGAAATAATTCTCTCTCCCTCGGGAGAGACAGAGAGAGGGAGAGGGAGAGAGAGAGAGAGGGAGAGGGAAAGACAAAAATGCGCTCCCCTAATTAAACACGACGAACACGATTACATCGAAAGAGGAGCGGGGAGAGTGAGGGGTAGCTGAGGATCGAAGGAAGCGGAAGCTGAGGTGACCATGACGGGTAGCCGGAACAGCGAAATGCACCCGGACGCGGGCATACGCGGGAATGGCGGGAAGCACACGGTTCATTGGTTTCGCAAAGGTCTTCGGTTGCACGACAACCCGTCGCTGAGGGAGGGTCTTGCCGGGGCCTCCACGTTCCGGTGCGTGTTCGTCTTGGACCCGTGGTTCGCCGGAAGCACCAACGTCGGCATTAACAAGTGGAGGTGAGTAACTCGGCTATTGATTAAGCATCGCCGGGGAATCTCCTTCCCCACGAGCCGGAAGGCAGCGGGAGACGAGAGATCGTTTCCCGTTCGACCACCCCGCCCCAAATTACCCGCGTCCCAGTGATAGGGGGCTATTTGACAGAAGTGGGCGTTTTTTTTTTGGCAGGTTCCTGCTGCAATGCTTGGAGGACCTCGACTGCTCCCTGAGGAAATTGAATTCCAGACTGTTCGTGATACGGGGACAGCCGGCGGACGCTCTACCGAAATTGTTCAAGGAATGGGGCACGACCAACCTCACGTTCGAAGAGGATCCGGAGCCGTTCGGCCGCGTCCGGGACCATAACATCTCGGCACTTTGTAAGGAGCTTGGTATCTCGGTGGTCCAAAGGGTCTCCCATACTCTCTACAAGTTGGACGAGTGAGTCCGAGCACCTTTGCCCAATCAACGTCCAATTTAGCCCCGGGCTTCTGCTTCCTCTCGATCTTTGCGATTCGCTAGCTGCACCACCCTCGAGCGCGTCTTCTTTTTTTTTCCACGCGTGTTTCCCCTTGCTTCCGCAAGCGTCCGTCGGCATCGAGCTTGCCGTCCCGCGCTCCGAAGCGTTTCGAGCCCCGAAGCAGCCGGATTCTGATCGCTCCTCGTTTCAGGATCATCGAGAAGAACGGCGGGAAGCCACCGTTGACGTACCATCAGTTTCAGAATGTCGTCGCCAGCTTGGACGCTCCGGAGCTACCGGAGGAGACGGTCACGTCCGCCTGCGTCGGCTCGGCTTACACCCCTTTGAAGGAAGACCACGACGATCATTACGGCGTCCCGACGCTCGAGGAACTTGGTAACTCCGCCGCTGTATACAAACCCCGCTGTTGCTTCTCCAAGTGTCCGGTTGGCCGTGAGAAGGTAGTAAACGATACCTTGGATTATTCACAGGCTTCGACACGGAGGGGCTTCTGCCGCCGGTCTGGGTCGGGGGCGAGAGCGAAGCGTTGGCTCGTCTGTTGCGGCACCTCGAGAGGAAGGCGTGGGTGGCTAGTTTCGGCAGGCCGAAGATGACCCCGCAGTCATTGTTACCCAGCCAAACTGGTCTCTCGCCCTACCTCCGATTCGGGTGCTTGAGCACCAGGCTGTTTTATTACCAGCTCACCGATCTCTACAAGAAGGTACGACGCCGCGAGTGTTCAGGTGTTAAACCGATTCCCACCGCTTCTCGCTGACTGCCACTGTAAATCGTAATACCGCATTGCAGATCAAGAAGACCGATCCGCCGCTTTCGCTGCACGGGCAGCTACTCTGGCGCGAGTTCTTCTATTGCGCGGCCACGAAGAATCCGAATTTCGATCGGATGCAGGGCAACCCGATCTGCGTGCAGATCCCCTGGGATAAAAACGTCGAGGCGCTCGCCAAGTGGGCAAACGTGAGTGAATTTAAAATACTCGAGCCGCGCCGCGGTAACGAGTACGTAACGAGACACGAGAGATCAAAGATCTCGAGTGGATGACGGGGAACGATAGCGATGGAGACGAAAGGTGTTTGTTGAACAGGGCCAAACAGGATTCCCGTGGATCGATGCGATCATGACTCAGCTGCGGGAAGAAGGTTGGATCCATCACTTGGCTAGACACGCTGTCGCTTGCTTCTTAACCAGAGGCGACCTTTGGATCTCCTGGGAAGAGGGAATGAAGGTAAAATGCCACGCCGTGCGCTGGCATTTCGATTAATGTTAGAAGGGCTTAACGAGCGACCGCGATATTCGCGAGCAAACCGATCTCCTTCCTTCTTTCTCCTTTCTTGTTATTCTGCGCTTCCCGCGAAATCGGCCGCTGACGCGAGTCACAGTGCTCGAGCCACCCTGAAGTTGTAAAAGAAAACGCGGTTGATTGTTGTCAAGGTGTTCGACGAACTCCTATTGGACGCCGACTGGTCGGTGAACGCAGGGATGTGGATGTGGTTATCGTGCAGCTCATTTTTTCAGCAATTCTTCCACTGTTACTGCCCGGTGAGATTCGGCAGGAAGGCCGACCCGAATGGCGACTACATCAGGTAACATTATTGGGCTAACATTATAAGGGAAGCCGAACGCTCGCGTGAAAGCTTGCTGCTGCGAATCGCGATCGTTCCCAACCGATAGTTGATAAAACCAGACGATCTCCGCTTCTTCTTTTCTTTTCTCTGTATCCTATTCTGGCGCCAGACGTTACTTGCCGGTTTTGAAAAGCTTTCCCACGAGGTACATCCACGAGCCGTGGAACGCGCCGCTCAGCGTGCAACGGGCCGCCAAGTGTATCATCGGCAAAGACTACTCGTTGCCGATGGTGAATCACAGCAAGAGCTCCAGGATCAACATCGAGAGAATGAAGCAGGTCTATCAGCAGTTGAACAAGTATCGTGGAAACGGTAAGCGACCGCGCAAAACATCGCGCCGATCGATCAACGATACTTATACCCGTTTACTTTCGGAAGAATAAAACGCTCCTCGCGCGAAGAGCGCTGCGTCAATAGCGTTCCCTTTTATTGTTGCAGGAGCCTCCCTTAAAGGAGAGACAGTTGGTAAGTAACGTGGCTCTCCCCTCGCTTTCTTAGCGTCTAGTGTTTAATCAGCTTTCGATCGACGTTCAACCAGTAACTGTTGCGCAAGGTTTACTGAACGCGTTGCCACCGCCGCCGCTAAAGGAAGCCAAGGAGGAACAGAAGGAGAAGAAACAACCCTCGCCTCCGCCGGTGGGTCAACCGAAGATGGAAGCTCTTAATAAAACAACGCAACAGCACCCGCGCCAACACCAACGTCAATAGCCGGAGCTGCAACGGCGTCGTGGCCCACGATAATGCGATGATCCGAAGGAGCCGATTCTCAATTATTTCGCGTGTCTGTGTACTCTAGGACTATTTATTCGCGCCTGCCGCGCCGAGAATCGTTTCGGACCACCGGGATCATACGCCTTGCTCTGGAACAGACCGCGGTGATTATCGGCAACCGCGTTGCAATCGCCTTACTTCGATGCCTCTTTTTAATACGTACGGGAAAGTATTTTTTTTTTCTTTGTTTTTCTGCGGAGACAGAACTGTTACGAAGAAGAATGCAAATGTTTGCAGAAGTGTGTGCCTCGTGACGGGAAATACGTCTATTTTCAGATGAAAGGGAGTAGCGGTGACGCGCACTTTATATTCTTATCGCTGTACATAAAACACGTGCGTCAGAAATAAATTTTTCATGTAAAGCACGCCCGGCGATTATTTTTAATGTGGCCTGCGAAACACCGGCGCCGCCCACGTTCACCTGTGCCTGCGGAGAACGATTACTCTGTCTACTTACCCCGTGAAAGGTTCCGTGGTGTAATCGTGGTTACGGTCGGACGTGTCGGGCTGCACAAAACATTACGTCACTTGGGTTTTCTTTTATTTTTTCATGTCAACAAATGATATATTTTTAGTGCCTATAGTACTTATAGTTTTACAGTACATTTCTCGTTAGATTTAAACAATTACAAATGAACGTTCTCCAACACTCAAAGACGGAACTCTAATGTTTCTCTTTTGCAAGCTACCGTTTTCTCCCTTTCTCGCTTCTCACGCATACAAACACTCACGCGTAATTCACACTAGTCTCTCTTTCGCTCTTATTTCATCTTTCATTATCACTCTCTCTCTCTCTTTCTCTCTCTCTCTCTCTTTCTCCCTCTCTCTCCCTCGTTCACGCGCTCGCTCGCTCTTACATATTATGGATTTATTAATTCATTATTTTCTTGTTTCGCGTCTCGTGTGTCTGTATTATAAACGCTTAAATGTCTCGTGGTGCATCGTCCTTGCGACGCAAGGATGAAAAGCCCGCGAGTGCTTCGGTGGTCGCGGCAACGAATCTCCGAAATCCGTAGCGGTATCGCGAACGATCGTCAGCCGAGAATTCCGTCGGAATCGAGTGCGTCCAGTGGCGAACCGAATCGCCGGCGAATTTTGGGAATCGCGCGATTAAAAGCACCGGCACGTCCCAGCCAATTCTCCGCGGCGGAAAGGCGAACGACGGGCTAACCGAAGGAAGCGAGAAGTCGAAGAGAATTTCGCGAGGCACGCGGTACGAGTGTAAGCCTGAGACGCGGGGTCAAGGTTCCTTGGGCGAGCTTTGGTTTTCGAGGTAGTCGAATGTTCAGAGTGCCCCGGGGTGCAGGAGGACGATCGGAATCGATCATCTCGAGAGCAAAGGTCGCCTCCTCTCAGGCTACACCACGTACACGCGTCAAGACACCCTATATTTGTATAATTGTATATTTGTGGAGACACGACGCGACCGCCCTTGGCCGCCCACAGTGGATGGCCTCCGGTTTGTTCTCCTGGTTCGCACCGCGAATACCGTGAATGCCAGGACTGCCGCGAAACCGTCCGGATTACCGTGAATGTCGTTCATAAATTCGCGAGCCGCTCGGATTCCTGGCTCCCTCGGAAACGAGCGTTCAAAGAGGAAAGCGATCGCAAAGCTCGAAGGCGATTAGGGTGCCGCCACGGGATACGATCCACAACCGCGATCAAATTGACAATTGCGCGAGCTAGCTTCGATCCTCTGAAACTATAATACATCGGAGCTTTCGGGGGGGGAAAAAGGAACGATTACCTTCAACCGACAGAAACAACGCCCTTTTTCCCCACCCCCTCTCACTCCTCTGTTCTAATCCGCGAAGCGAAGATCCAGCTTATTTCGTTGGCTATTATCGTCCACTTGCAAGTCGAGCCGCGTATTACGTTTGGTATGCGAGATTCGAAAGCTGGAAGTTTGATTAAGTGGACTAACGAGGGCTGGGTTGAATGAGCCAGAGGGATCCGCGAAGAGATGCGAGGGGGGGAGGAAACTCCTCGAGGAGAAGAAAAGAAGGAAGGAGCTCGGGGTCGGATCCGGGGCAACGCCGAGAGGGACTCGATGGTTATAGATAAAAACGATATCGGCCTGGTTGGGGGGAGGGTTTCGGAGTTGGTTGCTCGCGAGTTCGTTCGTCCGACTCGCGGGTCCCGGTGGAAGCTTTAATTTTCCGGTGAATCCGATCCAATTGGAGCTACGACGAGAACCTCCGCCTCTTTCGTCGCGCTTCGCTCTTCCCCGTCCTCCTCTGCGGATTCGGGCGATCTGTCGAGGAGGAACCGCGGAGGAGAGCTGCCACGCCGTCCGAGTGTCGCGTGCGAGAATCCAAGGCAGATCGAAACGGATCGACTGAAGGGAGAAACGAGAGAGAAAGCTTGCGTATGCTCCGGCACGTGTCGTCGCGTGCATGCACGCGTGTCCCATGCGTGATGTCACGTGCACAGAGGAGCCCCGACGGGCGCAGCTCCTAGGAGCGGGCGAGGGCTGAAATCGGTCTGAGGTAACGCGATCGAATCGATAACCTAATTAATTAACAACTCCGAGCCAGCTGCGTTTGTAAGTTCGATACGTAAGTGCACGCGGCCCTCGGCAGAGGAGCAGCCGCTGTCATACCTGCCAATTACATATCGCGGCCTACGTTTCCACTGGGCGTTATCGCGTGCCCGCCGCTCGCCTCCCCCGCGGCCAACTTTCCCTTCGAAACTCTGCTAGGAATTCGCGAGACGCTGGCCGATGCCTGGGCCGGTCCCGAGTCCACGGCGAGATGTACAGATGGGGAGAGAATGTTCGCGTTTCATTCACCCTCCGCAGCCGGTGGGTGGGATTTGGTGGTGCAGCGATTAAAGACGAGCGAAAAGTTGGCTCGAGCGGGACGGCGACGGTGTCGGGCGTCGGCGGCGCGCTATAAATTCTAAAGTTTACGGAAGTTTGCGGCAGGACGGAAGGAAGAAGAAGAAGGAGGAGAAGAGAAGGGAAGGGAACGGGGGGAAATATAGGGCGTCAGCTTGCTCTCGCGACTTTCGGCGGGTGTCGTGGGAATTTTGGCGAGTATGCCCGGTTTCCCTGGGCCCGCCGCGAATTTCGGAGAAACGCGTGTGTTCGACGAAACGCGTGCACGCTGGTAAGTACGCTAGCTCGATCACAAAGTCCGCATTCTCCGAAAGAAACTCAATGTCCCGCGCTAATGTCTCTGAAAATTTTCTGTATTTCCATTACTCCTTTGTCACGCGAAAGTCTTTAATGTTCGCACGCTGGTTTTACGTAACAACGCTTCCGAGAGTACGAGTGGTCGAGAAAATTTCGCTTCGCCTCTCTCTCTCTATCTCTCTCTCTCTCTCTCTCTCTCTCACGCACTCTCTCTCTCGCTCTCGCTCTCTCTCTCTCTCGCTGTCTATTCTGCTTCCTCGACTAATTTCTTCGTTCGGCTAGCTCAGCTTAATTAGCCGTTAAACGTACACGTCACTTGAACGAGACCTCGACGATTATTTTTATATAATTATATGTACTCCATTTGTCGGTACAATTAGTGCGGTTAACTAATCTATACTATTAACTATGTCCACAATGATCGCTACAATTTACTCATAGTTCATAGTATAAATGTCGACAGCTTACGGTACGTACGCTACGCTAACATCGGATTCAAAGTCGTAGTTTTAAGTGTGTGTGTGTGTGTATGTGTGTGTGTGTGTGTGTCTGTGGCGCGCCAACGAAGATCTCAATAATTCCCTCGATCAGACGCGTCGTGCCTCCCTTCGATCCCCTTAACGTTCCCTCCCCTCTGATTCGATCACCAAGGATCGGCGCACCTGTCCCTTTCATCCGACCGCGTCTCTTCGATCTCTCCGTCTCGTGTTATTTTCGTAAGGCAAGAGCAGAAAACAAAGTCAAGGAGAAAAGTTGAAAAATTTCGCGAACACCGGCGCTCGCGGCAGAAGCGAGCTGTCCGTCTCTCTCTCTCTCTCGCGCGCGCTCGCTCTCTTCTCCCTTCTCTCGCCGTTGGATCACCCTCTCGCTCCGACCGACCCCCCAACCCCCCACCCTCCGTCGCTCCTTTCCCGTGCCATTGTTTTCCCCCGTGGTTCCTACCACTTCTCTTCGTTTGCGATAAGCGACGTTTAAGTAATCCTACGTAAAACTCTACGCGTTAAGACGCCTACTTAATTGTGGGCACGAGGGGTTAAGTATAATATTTACGTTACGCGCTTAAATACAACGGCTAATTAGTTTTACAATACGTCAACATCTCCCGCCAGCTGAATTCACCTCTAAGTACCGTTATTCTTTTTTCTTTCATTTTTTTTTCTTTAACAACAACAGACTTACTTAATTCTAATTATGTTTCTGGTTTGTTACTTTCTAAGGCCTTGTTTCTAGCGCGGATCCTGCTGTCGCTAAGGCAGTGGCTCTTTTAACTCTCTTTCTCTCTCTCTCTCTCTCTCTCTCGCTCTCGCTATCTTTCTTTCTCTCTCTCTCTCTCTCTTTCTCTCTCTTCCTTTGTCCAAGCATTCATGCACCCACACCTATGTACACACTGGTAACTGGTATCTGGTCTCTGTCGTGTATCTTGTTTGCTTCGCGTAGAACCGCCACTAGCTTCCGGTTGACTTCCAACGAACCCCCCCGGTCGGTCGAATGTTCTGGAGGAACGCCAGGGCACCGTGGCCGGATGATAGTAGGCGACGCGAACAAGTAGGTACGTATTCGCCTACGTGGGCGGAAGAAATGGGAAAGGCTATCGCACGAACGGGGGTAGTGCGCTCGATAGTCGAAACAAGGGTCTCTATGCTAGCTACCGTACGCGGGCGTACACGTCCCGAGGGGTTGTCCGGATCGTTTCCGCCGACTACACCTCAGGACGGGGGTTGTGGAAAGAAACCTCACTTCCGGCGGACGATTGTGCTCCCTTAAACGAAGCATTCGTTGAGAAATCAATGCCGTCCCTTCGCGCGCGAAACCTTTTCCGTCGGGCGCGAGATTCCGCGGCGGCTCGCGCCCTCGCGACGAGCCAGCGTTCCGGTGTCGCCGAAGCTCGCGCAGAAACGAAAATCGCGAGAGAGGCACCGCCCGTGAAATTGAATTTTACCTCGGTTGGGCCTGCCTTCGCCCACCCTCTGCTCCCTCCGCCCCTCTCTTCCCGACTCTGCCGCCAAAGAACCTGGCAGAATGCCGCCGCGAGTTTTCCGTTTAACCGAGCCCCCGCGTAAAATCAGATTCCATTCCGCGAGTTCTACGGCTGCGACCCTGACGCTTCGCGAGAAACTTAGTCCGTCGAACGTTCGGGACCAGCTGCTCGTTAATGCAACGGGACGAGGGTGAGCTGGCAGGCTCTGAATACCATAAACCATAAAGAGTGAGGCAGAGACAAAGATACAGAGATAGAGAGAGAAAGAGATAGAGAGAGACAGAGAGAGAGAGAGGTGGGCGGGAGGAAGAGAGGAGAGAGAAGAGAGAGCGTAGGACGCAACTGTTCAAACCTTTAAATAAGCTGGAGAGCAGGGAGGAAGTCGAACGGAGCTATCTACATAGAAACTATGGAAGAGAATATGTTCGACAGGTTCTCGTTGTACAGCGAAATTCTCGGGGATGGGTAGGGGGGGTCGAACGTTCCACCCTTGTCTCCTCATCTTTGCGTAATCGGTCGCTTCGAATTGCGTAGTTGGATTGTACGCCGGGAGATTCGAAGGTTTCGCAACCTTGAGCGTCCCGATAGGCCTTTCGAAGCCGTTTCAGGTACAGCAAGGATAGAGTCGAACTGAGAGTTTGTAAAAGAATGGATCGATTGACCATCGGTGGTAACAATGTCGACGGCGGCGTCTACGTCGACATCGACGTCGACGACGTTGGCCTGTTTTATGCGGACGCTGTATATACGTTGGGAGACTTGTGAGATCAATACGTAGCTGGTCTTCTCGTTCTCTCTCACTCTCTCTCGCTCTCTCTCTGTTCTCCTCTCTGGCAGGATTCTCACTCACTCTCGCTCACGCTCTCGCTCTCTCTCTCTCTCTCTCACTCTCACCAGTTTCAGCCCCTAAGCGCACGGCTGCCTTCGCCGAACCCAAGCAACGGTTCAAGCTCGCCTACTCGAATCTTCCCCTCTCAGCCGAACAACCTGCTACCGTCCGTCTCCTTTTCCTCTCCCCTGTTTCCTCCGACTCCTCCAGGGCGGTATCTCGACCGCTTCCTCTTCCACGACCACCTCTCTCCCGCATCGAACATACCGCGAACCTGGCTGACACACGCGTGGCCACCCTCGTAGACTCGACTACCCGCGAGGAGCAGAAGAACGGGCAAAGAGACAGGGGTGTGGAGGCAAGCAGCGAGATGCATTGGCAGCTAGACAAAACCGCGTCGACATGGTGGAGGCCACTGTACGCCCGATCGGACCCCAATGCTCCTGCCCCGTCGCGGAAACCATGCCTGTCCCACTTGCCCTCAACCCTTGCTTTTTATCGCGTCCTTGCGCGTAACGTGCGTTCACGGGAGGCCGGCGAATCCGAGACCAGGCGGGCGACCAGCCGTTGCGCACCGTTTACCTGCGCTAAAAAATAAAAGCTCCTCTCCAGCGAGAAGCGAGTGATTAACATTTTGAGGGCGGACCTGCAAATCCTGAAGCGACTAGAGAGAGAAAGAGAGGTGGACAGGGCGGAGGGGGTGGGGCAAGCAGTGGCCAAAATGGGTTAGTTACGAAGGTTGCGTGGGATACCTTAATTCTGTTTTACGAGCAGCGCGCTCGAATCGCGGGCACAGATTTCTGGGGTCGCCGTTACCGCCGAATATCGTCGGCCCCGTGGCGAAAGAACAGAAAAGAACAGGAAGAGGGACGGCCGGCCGGTGGGGGGAGGGAATTTAATTTCCAGCAACAATCGTAAAAGAGCGGGGGGATCAAAGGAGAACGGGGCTGCCTCGGAGCGGCGGCCTTTTAACTCCGGGCAACGATATTATCGCGCTTAACCCGTTCCGCCGACCTTACTGTTTGCTTTCGTACTTGAAAATAATATCCGCGAGAAGTGCTCGCGCGACGTTCCCACGCGGGAAATGAATCCTCCCCTTCAAAGGGCCCGGGGCAGTTTCGAGATGCTCCCGGCAGAAGAGAGAGGAAAGAGAAGAAGAGAAATACCCCCGGAGAGACTGTCTTCCCGGCTGGCGGACGCGTTTCACGTCGCGATATCGCGACATGGGCGTGACGAGCGTTATTGATTCGCGATTGAGAATTCCGAGGGAAAGGACGACAGCCAGCAAACGCGCGCTATCGATTAGTTACAATATCGAGCCGGCGAAACGCTGAACAAAAAAAAAAAAACAGAAAAAAGGGGGAGGGTGACGCGTAAATAGGGAAGGGCAAGAGGAAGCTCGAAGGAGCGAGGGTATCGACAAAGAGACGACGATCGAGTCACCGGAAGAAGCTATTAATTCTGAATTGTGCTCGACCGCGGGCAACGTACCGAACGTTCCGTGAAATATTACTTGCTTTCCCGAGACGCGATCGTTTGCCCCAGAAAATTTCACCGCCGCCAGGATCACCGAGTCGAGCTGGACTCCTGACCGGCTGCGACGTGCTCGCGAATGCCCCCCGAAGACTCTGCTTGCCAGCGAGAACTGTCGGAGGGACGTTTCACAGCCGCCTCGGCTATTTAGTCGGAGCACTTACTTCTGCTAATTATATTCTCACTACATACTCCGTCAGATCTGCTTTTTTTTCTGGTTAATGGTCCAAGAACATTGCTTATCATTTCCTAGGCGAACGAACGAACAAGCGAAGCGATCCACGAGTACGGTAAAGGTCGAGGGTTGCGACCGACGCCGTCGTTCAATTGCAACATCACCGTCCCACGAAGATGCAACGGGGGACGGTGGACCGTTCCTCGCGGCGACACGAGAGAAGAAACCGACCGGAGGGTCGAGCTGACTGGCCGACGAAGAAAACGAGAATACACCGAGCGGATGGGAGGAGAAGAGAAACGCGGCGGGAGGGGCGCGGATCTGCCAGAGAATCAGTCGTAAATTTTGCTCACGATCCGGTCGCCCTTCCAGGAGCTCCCCGAGAATGAATCTTTGACGAAATCCCCTTGGCGTTTCTCGCCTCTTGCCGCTGCGATAAATGAGACGCGACGCTGCAACGGAAACCGTGAAAATCGATTGGTTCCTGCGTTTTCTTCGACCGCCCCGATTGTCCCTCTCAGCTCGTCGCACGCGTACGTGTACTACCGCTCGAAGCTGTAGAGAGAAATGAAGGAGACGCGGTCCCAGAGCATCGAGCAGCAGCGTACGCACGGTACGAGGCGATCACGAATTGCGAGTGCGGCTGGTGCAAGCGCAAGTCCGCGTGCGCTTTCTAACCGTCCAGCACAAACGATCTTCCATTTCTGTTTCCTTCCTCGACGCCGCAGCTTTATCTCCCTCGCGCGACAGCGTTCTCGAAGCCGGCGCGTCGACGCTCCCTTACTTCTGGAAACAAAGTGGAAATTCGTTTGATCGTTACAGGCCACGCCAGTCGTTTAGTTTTTCAGGCGTCGTTCATCGTAATTTCCTTCCGATTAACGATTCTACTCTATCCATGCACGCACCCTTCCTTTCTCTCTCTCTCTCTCTCTCTCTCTCTTTCTCTCTCTCTCTTTCTCTCCCTTTCTCTCGTTGTTTCCGATTCACACACCGATCATTCGTCTCGATTCGACTGCAAAAATCGGGCAAGTGGAATGGACGACATCGAGGACGTCCCATTGCCAGTCTCTCGGCGCACGCACGCATCGCATCGCTACGTCAAGTCCCTCTACTTTACATACATACACAAGTAGGTATATGTACGCTTACGTGTGTGCGCGTATACATATATAAATACATATATTTACATATAATCGCGCAAACGTGCTTCTCTTCTCGAGTCCGTTTCATTCGTGCTCTCCTCGTTTCCCCTCTCTTCAACCGCCCCCCCCCTCCCCCCCCTTTTGCATGCCAGTTTCCTTTACGATATTTGTTTATGTATTTATATATTTATAATATTTATATGGTTTTCATCCTCGAACCGCTGGCTGGCCACGCTTCTCGCTCCTCTGGATTAATTTCAATCCTTCCCCGTTCCCCTTTCACCGGTCTCTCTCTCTCTCTCTCTCACGCACACGCATACACGCATGCACGCGCACTATCCTCCCCTTCCTCTCCCGTCTCTTTGTCTCTCCTGCTCGTCTTATAAATGTAAAGTAGTAACAATTATGTATTGGACAATGTTTAACAACGCAATTAATTGCACACGCGGTGCCCCGCGCCTTTCTTTCCCGACCCCCCCGCGTGTGCCCTCACTCATCCTGCTGTACGTCTACGTGTGTATGTGCCCGTGCACGTGTTACATGTAACTCGGTGTGTGCGTGTATACGTGCGTAGGACACGCCCTGCTCTTCCTTCCCCTGCATGATTTGCTGCAATTACGACGACGACGACGACGACGACGACGACGACGAAGACGTTTCTCTACTTCTCCCTTCTGCGTTCTCACCTCCTCCTCCGCGCAGTATCCTCGTGGTTTCGCTTTTCGTCGATACACTCTTTTCATCTCGTTCCACCCGTTCCGGATACTCCCAAGTCAGCCGTCTACTAATTCTCAGCCCACCACCCCCCTTTTACGAAACGATCAACTGGCTTGTGCGCGAGGATTTTAGGAATCGCGAGTGGTTAAGCCGCGTATAGAGAAACAGGGTTGAGATAAAGAGATGAGAACAGCACGATCCGAATGGAAAATTAATATTTTCTTTTCGACGTCGCGTCTACGCCACACAAATAAATCGCGAAACGTCCTAGCTTTTCTCTTCCTCGATCCACCCCCGTCCCTTTCCCCCAGGAGATCTCGGCGTTGCGAAAGCCGAAGCCACGCGAATCGCGGGGAGAAGGCTAGCGGGGAAAAGAATTGTTTTCTTTACATCGCCATCTGCGCAAGGTGGTAGTATTTTCCTATAACAAAAAAAAAATCCGTCGGCTTCCTACGATTTTCCTTCCCCTACACTCAACGTTTCCCCATTCGCCATCATAATTCTCACACTCTCTACGTTTCATTCGCTCCTCCACGCTCTCTTTCACACTGTTTCCTCTGTAGTTCATATCGTTACATGTCTATGTTAATACAATAGTCATTTATTTATTGTAATGTCTAAACGAACACATATTATACCTCGATAACGTCGTGGTTATTTATTCGCGTGCCATTTCTGCGACCTGTGCTCGTGTCAATTCACTGCGCAACCATCTTCCCGTGTAATCCACTTCCCTCCTCCTCCTCCATCCCCCTCCTCCTTTCTCTCACACGACCGAAAGACTATGTACCTACGTCTTGTGTGTTTTTTTTCCCTTTAATGTTGTCTCATTAATAATTAATGCCTTATACGTGAACGTGTGTATCGTTTTTTTGTTGTCTCTCAACCTCTATATTCTCTTTTATCTCGTCTCATCTCGCCTTATCTCCCTCTCCCTCTCGTACATTCCCTCGTGTTCGCGTCGCTTACGTCTCTCTCTCTCTCTCATTCGTTCGTTCGTACTGCTATTAGTTTTCCTTTGGTATTAATTAATATCTCTGTGTAGCTTGTGTGTATGTTTGTGTACTCTGTGTACGTAATGTGTGTGTCGCGTCAAACGTATAATAATAGTTGTATCGTAATCATTCTATCGTTTACGTTTACATTACTTTATCGTTTTCTTCATCATTACTTCATTACTTAATCGTTATTATTTATTTCATTATTCGTTATCATTATTATTCGGTAACTATTATTTATCCAATATACTTCAGCATCGCCATCATCGATCGCTCCGTTACCATCCCCCTCCATCGTCACGCCCGTCATCCTCTTCGTCATCATCATCAGCATCATCGGCATTGCCATCCCGTTACCATCGTTATTATTTTAATTTATTCATTATTATTGTATTATTGTAATCATTATTATTTGCAATAGACGTTGCGGTTCCTTCGTTTCGCGTCGTGTTATCGACTTTCTCTGGATCGTTTCTATCATTTTCGATGTCGAGATTCCGTGCCTTCCCGTGCGGCGCATTCACTGCCCCCGCTTGCTCATTCGCGTCCACCACGCTCTCGTTCATTACCGACTCTCCCTCTTCTCCCCCGACACCGTCAAAGCTCTGCCTCCTCTTTCCGTTCGCTCTCAATTCCCTTCTCCCAATTCCTTCTACGGTTACGACCGCGGCGCGCCCGCCCCCTCTCACCCTCGCCCGTTTTCACGAGGATCCAGAATCGTGGGAGGTGTAGCCAAAGTCCTTGTCGCCGGAGCTCTGGTTACCAATAGAAAAAACCTGCGTTTCGCGCTTCTGCGCTTCACCCCGAAACTTCCTATGGCGGATCCTTCCTCGAGGACAACCTCAAGTATCGCCGCCTCGCCGGCGAGTGCCAGAAATCTTCCTCGAAAGCGCCCAGATCCCCTTTGTCTATTCCCTTCTGCCTCCTTATCCTCCTGCCTCGGCGTCGAAGCGCCCGAGCACGATCCCTTTTGCCGCGGGGACCGCTCTCAAGGATCAAGGCCGCGTCCGATCTGCCGCGACGCGTTGTCTCCGCTCCCCTCGATCTCCGCCATCGGTACAACCACCACCACCACCATCGCCACCGACACTTCATCGCGAACGAGCCAAAGTTTCGCGTCCAACGGCAGACTCGCGAGGACCAACAGCCACGGAACGAGTCGCGGAACTTGTTAGTCGGGCAGAAGAGGGTTTCGTTATCGCGAACTGCCGCGAGTAGACCAGGACTTTCCCCACGGGCTCGCCGAGGTCGGAGCTTCCATCGAACACGACCGCTCGCCGATATCCTCCGCCACCTCCACCTCCACCAGCACCACCACCCTCGTCGGCACCGGCGTTCGGCCATCACCCACTTCCCCAGCATCCAGTTCGCACCATGACCGCCGGAGCAGCGGTGCAGCCAGCCGACAAGCTCCCCGGCCCGTCCCGTTCCTTCGGCCGGAGCGGAGAGCACCGCGAACAGCCCGACCGACAACTTCCACATCCAGAGCACGCGGGTCGCGCGAACGTTGCCACCACCGTCGCCGAACAAGCTCGCCAGAATCGAGCACAGCCAAACCAGCTGCGCGACCGTCGATGCCGACGACCGATCCGAGGAAGACACGCTCGGCACGGGTCCGACAGCTCCGCTTCCGCACAGAGACGCACGCTGCTGTTGCTGCTGCTGTTGTTGCTGCACCACGCTCGTCGCTGATGCGGACATGGAAGTCGGCGACGAGTCGTCTTCTTCCCCTTCGTCCAGGCTGCTCTCCGTCGACCCAGCGAGCCCATACTGTTCACCTGCTCCAAACAACCAACGCAATCTTTCTGTCATTCTCGTAAACAGAATCAGGCCGCACCTACGCCGGACGCGTTCCTTCGAGAGGGCGAAAAGAAAGGAGAAGCGACGAAAAATGGGACCAGCCGCGCCTAGCTCCCTCCAACTCTACCGATCAATCTACTCACTCGCTTAGAACCTCGACGCGAGTCAAACTGTTTGTTTACGGAACACCTGGAAATCGACCCGAGTAGGTTTCAAGCCGCGGACTCAAACGGAATATGTAACGATCAGCCGCATCAACCACCGATAAGTACTCGAGGTCGACCGCTTCAGGGATCACTCAGTATCGCGCGGAATGATAACGAGACCGCTTGAAATCGGCAGGAGAGAGGAAATCCACTACTTAGCAAACGTTGCAGTGAAAAGCGCGCGCGGCATGGGGGAATCGAAGAGGTCTCGTAAAACGAATCATTCCCATCGACCCGGACGCGTCTGGCCGTCTTCCCCGGCTGTCTGCTAAGAGAGTGAAATTCACGCGACACCTCGAATGAATGGAGGCTCGCTCCGGCTTTATGACTCTCGGAGATACCTCGACCCCGGGGGAATACTTGGACCGCTGTGTTTTCTAATTATCCGAAGGCAGCGCGCGGTTGGTATTTCAAGTGGGGAAGGTTGAGGGGACAATATCGCGGCGATGGGAAATGTAAATCCACGTATCGATCCCCATCCCGTGTCGCGTTAACAGGCGCAGAGGGTTGCGTTTGGGTGACTCGTAAGGAATTGGCGTCGAAAGCTCAGGGATTCTTGATTAGCGTTTTTTGCGAGGCTAATCGGATCGTTAGAGTTTCGCGAGGGGGTAGGATTCGAGGGGACGTACCTGTGGGAGCCGGCTGAATAGGGTTAATCTCGCAGTGGGGCGCCGTCGGCGGATCGTAGCTTCTGCCGCGTTTCCGTGGCTCGCGATCCGTGCAATTCGCGCAGATGCCCGATCCCGGCCTCTCCTCGGAGCACGCGTGGAAGCAACACTCGCCCTCCTCGCTGCTCTGCAACGCCCTCGTGGCCTGCTCTCCGGTCTCGGGGATCTTTGGATCTGAAATCATTTCGTTATCCAACCACTTCCTCCGTTGCGTTGTAAATTAAACCGTTCCCCCGTGTTGCGTCGAGAAGGTATGTATGCGGGGGCGTGTCGCGTGGTTCGCTCTGAATGGAAAACAGGCAAGTCGTTGGAGCTGGCGCGTTTGCCTCCTTTCCATTGCCACGGGATCGGTGGCCGTGACACTGGCCGGTAATTACGCTCAAAAAGGGTGCCAAAAACGTTTCTACCCTTGTTCGGTGACACGCGGCTGATAGACGCAACCACCGTAACACTGTGGGCCGCGGAGGGATCAGTTACCTCTGCAAAGAAAGGTGGGCTCGCCGGCGTATTGTGTGGGGTAGGCGGGCGCACGATCGCCCGGAAGTAAATAAGGACAACGTTGCTCCACGGACTGACAGAAGGACCGACAGGGCCTAAGCCTGCTTCCGGCCCAGCTGGTCTCCGATGTATCCAAGTCCTGCGGTCCCCCATGAGCAAAGTAAGGCACCAGGGAGCTGCACACCCATTTTCTATACGCCTCCTGGAATCAGAACAGATTTCCGGGTTCGTTAGAATTATCCACGTCCCTCGCCTCGCTAATCGCCTCGTCTGGCCTCAAGGTGGATACGCGATAGAGAAGGAGGCGTAAGGCGCTAGACACTGGTTGTCAGTCGTCTCGCCTTCGCCTCGCTTTCGGTGGTCTATTTGGGGCGATCTTGTCTGGCAATAAGGCAATAAGGCGGGTCAGTGACTGACCTATATATCCTTTAAACGTTACCCTTGCAGCGCGCCCTCTAAAAGCGCGTTATAATTACACTCTGGTTGCAGGAAGAACCTTTTATCCACCGAGGCAGGTTATCTTCGGCGGCCCCTTTCTCTGTGTGCTCCTTCTTTTTGCCTCCGGCTCGTTCGACGCGCTTTATTAAATTTTCCGTGTACAGAGGCGAAAGGAACACGAGACAGCTCGGCGGAAAATGACACGGTTGCGCGTGTTACGTTTCTCGCAGTGGTCTCGGCTAGCAATTTCATTACGGGAGGCTCGCGTCCACGAGCCCTGCTTCCGATTCCCTTTTCGGCGGAGGAACGCTCGGATCGGGGACCGAGAAATTTAATAACAGCTCGCGAGAAACGGCTCGACCGGCGAGCCTGTCGAATCTACCTTCTCGCGGTGTTTCGCCAAGAATTCCCGACCGCTTCGGCCACGTCCACCTATATCCGGCCAATCGATCTGCATGGTTAAGCAAAACACGAACAATCCGAGGAAAGTGAATCGCTGCACAGGCCAGGCTGCATCGCCGTGCCTCGATTCGGCATCGGAGCCGCATTCGTCAACCGCTCTCGTCCCAAATCTCGAGTGCACCTGAGAAACTAGCCAACCCGAGAATAGCTTTTCCCGATTGCATCAGCCGTTCGCCAACTATCCCTCGCGAGTCTGTAACTGCCCTTAGCTGGAAAACGAGCCCCCTTCTGTCAACATTCGCCACCTCCCAATAGGGTCATTCCACGCGAAGTCGCACACTTTTAGGAGTAACATTTCGGATTTTGGTGCAACTTGGATATGTTGTAGTATTTAGGGGTATGTAGACATATCTCGAAGGATTTTTCGAAATGTCAAAAATTGTGGATGTTACAGCTGTTTGAAATATAGTGTTTACTATTTTTCCAAAAATTATAACTGTTGAACTGATAAACTGATAAAAATGACCTTTTGGGTGCTTACAGTGCACATGTAAGAGTACCTAATAAAAATTATTTATAAAAAGGGGAGGGTGACGTGTAAATAGGGAAGGGCAAGAGGAATAATAGAAATTATTTCACTTAATAAAAACGAATATTTGACCATTTATTTAGTAATTGTTCTAAAGAAATGCAATTTTATAGTTGAAGGCATCTTTTTAAAAATTTGGAAAAAGTAGGAGGATAAAGCCCTGTTTTTCCTCTTTATGGACATGATTTGAAAAACATGGACGTTATGAAATTGGCCACTTTTATATAGGGTATTAATGAGGACCGCTGCAAGGTTTGAAGTAAATATATTGCACTATCTATCATATTGATATCTATCGCTTTCATATTGGGTAATCAAATATATAACATTTCATTTAAAAAACTAAAAGTCACCCTCTTTTCAAGGAAAATATTGCGAACACCAAAAATTCAGATACCGTATTATGTCGGATATAAAAAACAGTAACAGTTTTCCTCCTTCAGTTTTTTTCAAACACTTAACATTTTCGAGAATCCTGTATAAGAATATCAGGTACAGCCGCTTGGCCGCTGCGAGTACCGCACGGCCCGAGCGACCAGTCGAGTCGGTGTGATTTCACGCAGCGTTACATTCAATTAATTTTCATTTGGCCAATTTTAAAACGTCCACGTTTTTCAAAACATGTCCATAAAGAGGAAAAACAGGGCTTTATCCTCCAATTTTTTCCAAATTTTTAAAAAGGTGCCTTCAACTATAAAATAGCACTTGCTTAGAACAATTGCTAAATAAATGGTCAAATATTCGTTTTTATTAAGTGAAACAATTTTTATTAGGTACTCTTATATCTGCACTGTAAGCACCCAAAAGGTAATTTTTGTCAGGTTACTAGTTCAACAGTTATAATTTTTGGAAAAATAGTAAACACTATATTTCAAACAGCTGTAACATCCACAATTTTTGACATCTCGAAAAATCCTTCGAGATATGTTTATACACCCCTAAAGACTGCAACATATCCAAGTTGCACTAAAATCCGAAATGTTACTCCGAAAAGCGTCCGACTTCGCGTGGAATGACCCAATACGGACGCCGGCGCTTCCAAATACAGATACTGCGGAGCATTTTCAGTGGCGCAGTTTTAGAAAGCCTGACTTACGAGAATCCCTGCCGGAACTACGTGGGTACGAGTCAAGGAAACGTTGCCGAGCTAATAGAAATGTTATGCTTCGCACGGTCCAGTTGCGCCCCATTGTTCGCTCTTTCTCATCTATCTCCTCCCAATCGCCTCTACGTTTGTTCGACGTGCTTTCTGGTCGTCCACAGATATCGTATGTAGATACCGTGGATGGGGAATTCGATCGCATCGGATATGGAAAAGGGATGAAACGATTCATTGGAAACTTGGCACGCTGTACTCGAGGCTCCTCGATTATGCTCGGAGCGTCGCGAAGACAAATCGCGCTCCGTGAAAACGGGAAATAAGACGCGAGGGGTTGCAGAGGGTGGAGGGACACGTGAGCCGCATCTTGGACCACCGGCAAGCGAAAGTGATCACGTTCTTCTTCCCGACCCCAGGTGTTTTCAGGGTCGTTAGAAGCGGAGCGATTGCGAGCAGTCGTTGGTAAGTAGTTACTACCTCGTCACCATCCATCACCCACCGATAACATTGCAGTCCCAGCCTGTTGACCGGGCCGGTCTAGCCGAATTCCCCTCGAAACTCCGTGAGATTTGCGTGAAAGGGACGAAAGAAACTGGTCGGATGGTATCCGGGGACGGTGGCGGTTCGGAGTTCGGTTAACGAAGAAAGAAAGTGGATAGATTGTTGGAGAAGGACGCGAGAGGGTAGTAGGTTGGTGGATTGGTAGATAGGTAGCTACACCTGAAGTACACTCCAAGTTGGCTGACCCAATTCCCTCCAGCCTCCACCGAGTATCTGCGTTCGAGCTAGGCAGATGCGGCACCCTCCCCTCCGGAGGTTACCTCGGCCCCAGCGCGTTTCTCCGCCAACCCCTACCCGGTGCCCGTTCGTGATCCTTCTTCCGCGCTACTCTCCTCCATCGCCTTCGACAACCCCCGTCCCGCCGCGCCACCCCCGCGGTCCTTTTACTTACATCGCTAGAACGGAGCGGAGGTCTCAAACAATACGTCATTTTACCATATCTTCGTGTAATTTCGGCCGTCGTTAGTCCCGCTGCTTCCCTGTCCTTCGAAAATCGACAGCCTTCCCCCCCCCGGCCCTTCCTCCCTTAATCTTTAGCCCCATTCCAAGTCGCTGGAGGTCCGATTCGAACCCGTCCTTCGACGCGGCAAGAAGTGATCGAGAAAATTATGGGGCGCGTCTCTCCCTCGCGTCGCGATGACAGATGATCCTCCCTTGTTCTCTATCGACGACTGCTATCGCGGCACAAAAGGCCGGAAAAACGGAACGGAGGAAAATCGGATGTGTTCGCCGGAGATGGCAGGTGTTTTCTTCCGCCGCGAGGCCAGTGGCGAGGAGCGCCCCAGTGTTTCATCCGAGCGATGGGCCACGTTAATTTCTTTTCAGTCGGACTAATGCACATCGCTTCCGAATTCCCTTCGTCTCGCTCTACTTTCCTCCCCTCGATACGAGCAGGACGCGCCACGTACGTACACGTAGCTACATCGACGTGCCCTTGCGTCGCCCGGCGCGTCGGTGTGCAGAACCGCGCGTGCATACTGCCACTCGTAATTCGGCCTGTCATTGTTCACTCCGGATTCGTGACATTAATTTATCCCTCTTTCAGGCTACGTCGGAGTAATCCTTTGTCCGGGCCGGGTCGTCGAGATCAAAGGCGAGGGGGTCTCGGAATTACTAATGCTCTTTACGCGAACGATTCTTTTGTAGCGCGATGAGCGGCCTGCATTTCGAGCAACCGCTGTTTGTAGTACGTAATTCGACAGTTTAACGGCCACCCTTCCGCTAATTGCGAAATCTGCCGACGCGACGCAACGACGGCTATGCAGCTAGGCTGCCTCGCGGTAACTCTTCCGCCGAATCGAATTAAAAAAATTTTTTAAAAACGGTGAATAGCACGGCAACACGATAGTGCACGATGCGCGAGGGATAGAGGATTCTTTGGAACGGCCCCGGAATGGCGATACAGAGGTGACAGGGAGGCGAGGAATTAGTGGGGCGCACGTGCCAATTTCCCGGTGGGATTTTCAAACTGTGCTCACGGAGCCGGAAACCTGGGGCCTCGGTTCCGGTGCTCCTCGTTTACGTCGTGCTCAGGCCATAAACGTGCTTTCCAGGCCACGAGTGCCATACTTGGCGCGCGCGCCAGATTAATTACCTCCGACAGTAGTGCACCCCCGCCTCCCACCGCCGGGAAGGGAGAATTCACTGGCTGGAGATAGCCGTGGGAGATTTTTAGATTCTCAGACTTTCGAATCACAACGCGAGCAAAGCGTCTCCCTTCTTACCACCCACCTAGCTTACCTGCTTAAGGGGAGGTTCCGGTCTAAGAATCGATTTTTTTTTATTTCGTTTTTCGAATGTTCAATCCTTTAGGAATATATGTTTAAAAGGATATTTTGAAATCTGTAAAATTTCCAAAGTTATAGGCATCTGCGTTTTTCTCGAAACAGTGTTCTCAAAATCGGTGGGACCTGTATCTCCAAAAATTATTATACGATTCGACTGAAACTTTTTTTATTTTGGAGAATATACTTCTGGCTAGGGGGGAACTAGAACAAATTACAAAAAATTAAAAATTTATAATTTTCAGAGGCGTTGAAAGGACGAAAAATAGAGGGAAGTGATTTCAAACTTGAAGTGTCGGTATTTTCTAAAAAATGTCATTTTTTGTAATTTTTTTTCTATCCCTCTTCCCTAGACAGAAGAATAATCTTCAAAATAAAAAAGGTTTCAGTCGAATCGGATAATAACTTTTGGAGATACAGCGCCCAGCGATTTGGATCAATTTTTTGACGCCTTGACTTTAACGGCTACCCAGGGCTGTCTGCAATGATGAATTATAAAACAAAAAATATATTTCTATAATTCAAGACATCCTTAATACAATACAGAAAGTCCCACTAAATTATATATAGTAGTTTTCCTTTAATTAATTCCTAAATATCACCTATTTTTTTGGGCTCCAGACCGGAACCTCCCCTTAAGGCTTAAGCGAAACCGTTCGAGAATGTATAACGATGAGAAAGCGCAGGCTTCGGTCGTTTATGCCGAGCTGCCTGGAACTTGTCTCGGCCCTCTGGATGGAATTAATTAACGAGGCCCGCGCGTGGAACAAGCACGAGTATAATTAACCGAACGGAAAGTGGAAAGCTCGCGGCACGGAGAAGGCGACGAGCGAGGCGTTTCAACGATCGCGTTCGCTCGTACAGATCCGCTCTGTCGATGGGGTTGGTTGCGGTGGCTGCGTGCAATTCGATATTCCGCGTTACCAAAACGCTGGTCAACAAGGGGCGATCGTTTAACCGAGAACCGCGAAAGAGCAGTCCTATCGCGACCGAAGCACGCTTCGTTATCAAACGATTCGCAGGGGATTGCGAGGGGGTGAAAGACAACGCACGTGGGTGGATCGGGGCCGAAAGGGGTGTAGGGATATAGAGTCGCGTAGAAACCAGTACGTAGTTCTTATTAATACAGCCACCTTTTACCCTTACGAGCTCTTTTCTCGAGAGATCGCGGGGCTGAGCACGTTCTCGGCTTCTCTTTCATTTCCTTTCTTTCCCTTGCTCCTCCGCAGACTCTCGATCCACCCTCGCGCGTATTCATGCCACCTAGGAGCAGCGGGCGTGTTCTAAAGGCTCGCTTCTATTCCGCACCGTCGCTTCGAATCTCCTCGAATGCGAGTCTAACGTTTCCGCGAGCCAATCTACGCGCAAGACTGTTTAACCTAACAACCCCGGTTGCCTCGTTACGCAGCTCCCGGCGATGATCTAATTCCTATTTAAATTCTATCTCGGCAAGGTCCATTGAAAGCCCCTGAATACAGTGCCGTCCTTTCGGCGTCTCGGGGATCACTCGGTAGAATTAAAGAAAGTACTACTCTTTGGGGAACGAAAAGACCAGCGGAAAAGACACGGTAGGGGGATGAAAAGAAGAGGAGCTCGCTGAAAGGAGAGGCGCGCTGACAGAAACGCCGCGCCGGAGAACAAAGTGTAGTATGCCTATTGGAGGTTCAGAGAGATGGAACTGTTGTTCGTCGCGACTCGTGTGTCGTATCGAGTGGCGGAGCGACGATGGAGGAGAAGCTGGGCTTCGAGGGATAGCTGGGGCGAACGGTAGGGGTCCGAACGAAGAAAGGGAAACGGGGGTGATGACGGAGCGGCGAAGGGAAAGGAAGGGAAGGTTAGCGCAGCTCGAACGGGGTGGCGCTGAGGGTAGCAGCGGTGGTTGGCGGTTGCAAAAGCAATGCCCTCAGTCACGGTGACCTGGTTACCTGGCCCATATCTGTTCCACCCTCCCGTACCCACCAGTACTACCCCAAATCCTACCCCTCCGCGATCCAGCTTCCACCTACACCTCCACCTCCTTTAACCTCGTCGCGCTGGTCTTCTCCTCTTCTCGCTTTTCCTAATCCTGATTTCGCACGACGAATCAAATCGTCGTCCTTCGACTGCAGCCTTTCTTTCCTCCTCCTCGCTCCCCAGCGCTGGTCCACGCGTATAATCTATACACGCGAACAACGACGACCCGCCGGAGAACAATTTTATTATCTCCTCCACGGTCCCACGCCGATTACGCGCAAGACGCACGTGCCAGTTCCAACGATATTTCCGCGCGCGGTCGTTTCTTTTCCACGTGGAATCTATCAGAGACAACGGAGGGGATGGAGCCACCCCTGGAAAAAACCTACGACGTAAAAACCAGATAGCCGGCTCAGCTCGCTCCTCCAGCTTACGTTTCTTTAAGCTCCCGTTTAATTTCGACCATCCTACCGATCGCGTAACGGGCAAACTTTCCTAATTTAAAGAGCGCCGTCCTCGACAGAAGTTCTTCGACTCTCCAGGCTCGCCAGCCGCTGGCGACTCGTCCCGAGGGCCGAGGCTGGCTGCGTGTTCGACCGTCCCCTAATCCCGGAAAATATCGATAACTAATCGCCGCGGGTGGGGTTAACTCGTCTCGGCTGCGTGCGATCGATGATTTAATTTCGCCGGGAGAAAACAAGCGGGCTTGGCGCCTTTGACGAACCGGCGCAACGCAACGCCGCCGGCGAAAGGGAGAATATTTTGCTACGTCGAGAGCTAAACAGGGGATAGAGTCGGCTGACAATGAGGTTTCCGCGAAACGTAAAGGCACGCAGTCAGGGCACTTGCACCTCGATAGGCCACTAGTCGTTACAGAGACAAATGCTTGGAAGACAGCCGCTGGCGAGTGTCGCTTTACTAGCCGCACAAAGGCTCGAATAACTCCGGACAATGCGCGGCAAAGTGTGCCTCGAGAACACAATGTTCCCCCCTTTTTCATACAATTCGCAACCCGTTAGGTCGCAATTAACGAACAACCGTTCCGCAACGGGGGGGGGGGGAGGGGGAGCCTCGCGTAATCCCCGCTACATAAACGCAACATACCAACCAGCTCTTAAATCCTTGGAGAACCAATTTCGATTAAAGCGCCATTCCGTTCCCAATCTTCCCCGGCAACAAAAACGTTCGCGGGGGGGGGTTCAGCGATTTCTGCGGAGGAAATCCACTGGCACGCGATACGTCTTCAAGTTCGCAGGGAAAAGGGTAACTACCGCGGTTAACAAGGGGATTCCGCCCGGGGAAAAAATAAGGTTAATGTTATAAAGTACGGAAACTAGGCTACGAGAGCTGGGGTTTACGAGATGCCGGTGGATTAGCGGATAAACGTCCGGCAGTGAACGAGCCATAATCAAAGAGGAGAAGTAGAGACGCGGGGAGAGAGAGGAGGAAAAGGTGGAGTGAATATCGGCGCTACACGCGAGATTCGTCCTGCTCAATGTTCCAGGCGTGCGGTTCATAGATGTGCTAAGGGAGAAAGGACAATCGGGGGGGGGTAATGGCTAAGAGCGTCGTAATTACGTTATCAATGTTTTCGTGAGTGTAATGGGCTTGGCGGAGGATTTCGGTTTCCTCGTGGCGGCTAGGCATTACATCGATTATTGGATGTCGCGAACCGGCACGACCAATCGAGCTCATTTCGGTCGCACCTACCCCCAGTCGGCTCTTAAAGCGTCGCCGGAGCTCGGCGGCTTCCTAATAAATATCCTAAGAGCTCTTTCCCGGTTGCCCGATTCACGTCGGCTCTGCCAAATGCGCAGATATTTAACGGGGACAGTTGACGCGGTTCAACTACAATCACCCCTGTTAGACGGTTGAATTTTATTCGCGCCGGACCGCTGAATCGACCCCGGTACACGCGCACGTCACGGGCATTAAGTGAACGCGCGTTTATGTCAAACGATGTACATATGCAGGCCGTAAACGCGTCCGCTTATTAAACTTCTGTATTACCCTGTAAATACGAGCCGCGATGAATTTCACCGCTCGACAAAGGGGCTCGAGCATCTCCGATATCTAACTCGCGAGCGAGTATTAAAAGCGCGCCGCTCGCCGCAAAATTTCACAGCCTGGGAACCGGTGAAATTGCCGATGAAATTAACGAACGCGTGCGTCGTCTGTCCTCGCAAGCTGCCAGGAGAAAAAAAAGACAAACCAATCCATGCACTTGCTTCTCGCGTTTTTTGTAACATTTACCCCGGCGAAAATTACAGCTTCTATCGCCCCTGAAGTGGCTAATAGATCAGCCCATGGGCGCGCTTTCTAGATGGATCGCGACAACGCCTTCTTGCCGGAGTTTCTCGTAAAAAGCATCGAAGGGAGAGGCGACCTTACAATCAACGAGAGTACTACTCGAATCCCACTCGTGACGTCTAACAATTGGATGGGAACGATCGCTTTCAGGCAGATAAACGTGGTAGGCATCTGGCCAAGAGCAGGGCAACGCGGAGTAAAGACCTACTTGGGGAACGAACAGTAGTCCCGTGAAAGTGATCGCGCTATCGGCAAGTTTGTAGAACGTTGATCGGGATCGTTGCTAGTCTCTTCTCTGGTATCGGCCGCGGCTTAGATCGCTTCGATTGCTTCACTCTTCGCGCAACGGCATTAGTTTCTCAACGGTCTAACGTAAAGCGCGCTTAACAGTTCGTTCCTCTACCTCGTCCCAGTATACACCGTGCGCGAAGAAAGGGGATCGAGAAGAAGAGGCACTTGAATACCTCGATTAACTGCGTATTCGACGAAAGCCAATATGCAGCTTGCGGTCTATCCACCCGCGTTAAAGAGGCTAGAACATGAAACCAGAATCGATAATCGAAAGAAGGATATGTACGCGGCGGCAACGTGATCCCGCCACGTGACCAGCGCCTCGACGCCGACGTTGAGAAAATTTAACCACGTACGCTACAGATGGGAGGGTACAGAGCTCGTGGCGCAAATGGGAAGAAGCAAACCAGGCCGAAGGGGGGTTGATTTGTGAACGAAGGCACAGATGCACGCGACGCTTACCGTCTTCTACGATTACCCGTGATTAACACCGCGGAATCGCCAGAACTCCAGTGCACGAGAAGACTGGATCGGTTATAAAAGGGTTGCGGAGGCGGGCGAAATTTATGATACACCACTCGATACTCGCGGATCCTAGTCATAACGCGAACGCGTGCATTATAAATTCCTCGATCCGTCCGTTTTACGAGGCCAGCAGCGATTTTCATCTCCGAGGAAGATCCTCCGTTGCCCAGCCGCGTGTTTAGTATTCCTGCAGGTTCGCGCGCGGAATTGATCGCCACGCGTCTTCCTAGCCGATCTTTTATTAGTTTCCGTTAGAGCGGGTAATCTCGCGGTATCGCGTACCATCTCTCCTCCCTTTATCAACATTCCCACCAGCCGGGGTAAACATTCTAGAACGCAGTCGTTCCATTTTCCAGGGTCCAAGCAACGTTTAACACGGCTCGACTTCAAAGCGTCGAATCACCTTCCCCCCCCTCGGATATTTCCGGCTAGAAGTTTTCAAATATTTACGAAGAACCGAGCTTCGACTGTATTAGAGATATCGCTGGGGAACAGAACCAGAAAACCGACAGACATCGCGAGTTAAGTATACCCGCAGCACTCGCTCAGATTCCTGCCATTTCTTCCTATTTCTAGTCCGCAGCGAAAATATCCTTCTCGCCCCAGTAAGGGGGCGAAGTGGCGACGCGTCTTATAGAGTTCGGTGAAATTTAATTTGCCGAGGGATACGCGGAGCGAGGGGCGAAAGGGGACAGGGAAAAAGTGGATGTCTCGGTGAAGATCTATGGCGCAGTGTCGATGTTGGACCAAGGAAAGTAGCACCCTTGGACGAAGGCTGGTGGACGTGTAAGCTGCCATCAATCAAGCCGGATACGATGGTAACCACTGTACAGAAGCGAGCCGGTGGAAGAACAACGAACTTTCCGACCCCGACCCGTCTCCTTCCCTCGGTTCCGACAACATTAGTGTCAACCTGCCGAACAAGTACCATCGCGCCGCAATATCAATCCTGCCTCGATTACAATCGACGGGGCACGGTTCTCGCGCGAGGTCGCGGGGCCTTTAAAACATTCCACGACTCAGAGAACGCCTAGGAAAAAGAGGAAAGCTCCTCGCCCGAGAAATAAGAGAGAACCGAAGGCGGCAGGGAGGAATGTCGCAGGCGGTTCGCCAGCAGCCGAGGGAGAAAAGTTTGTAATTTTTAGGAGGACGCGAGGGAGCAGCTATAGTCATATGGTCCAGCACTCCCCAGGCACCTCTTGTATCGTCGATCCTACAACCCGCCACGGCCCGCACACCCTCTCCTACGCACCCCAGGAGAACCGTGTCACTGCTGACCCTCGTTTCCAAGCTTTCCTCGGCGCGCCTTTCTCCTCGCTTTCGTGGCAACGAAAAAGATCTGCCCCGGCACCTTCGTCGCTCCGAGGTTTATACCAGCCCTGGATGTGCGAAGCTAGCAGCCTAGAAGGCTTTCTATATTATTAGAACTGCTCGACTGAAAAGTAGGTAATTTAACGATAAACGTGGAAAGGATTCAGCCGACGCGAGGGAACAACGAACGTGCGGGGGCGCGACAGATAGACAACCACGGAGAAGCGAAGAGGAAACGGGGCAAAGGATCCTCCGGTAAGGGTGAAAAGGAGGCAGTTCGTATATCGTATTAAAAGTTTCCCTCTTTCTATACTTTATCTTGGCGTATCGATCGGCGGTGCACGGTCGCATGGGACGAGCAGATATTATTTACCAAGCATACCCGCGGATGTTGCGCGCACTGGAATCTCGGCGAACATTTTGCTCGCTTCTCCTCGAAATATCCGCGAAAGAAGATTATCCAGCCTGTGAGGGAAACGTTCCGTGGGTACGTCGATTCTTTACCGGCGAGTCCCTTTGACGAAAGATTGCCAGGCTTTCCTCCCCGCGATCGATCAATCGGGCACGCTATTAACGAAACGATGGTAGCGACTTGTCGTAGACAGAGACGCGCGAGACGAGCGATCTTGCGGAAAGAATTCTGCCGGTCTCTATGGCAACACTTTTCATTGGACGTCGCGGCTGGCTCTAGTTGGGAGAGGGTTTTACACGGACACACAACGAAACCTCTCTCCTTTGCCCCATCGGTCGTTAAGCACCCGCGCATTATCGCGAATCCGTCGCTGTAAACGTCCCTCGAAAGGAGAAGAGAAGCAGATTGTTCCGTGGAAGCATGCCAATCGTTACCGATCGCGGGGACAATGGCGCAAAGCCGACGCACGCTTCTCTGTATCTGGGAGTTCAATGCCGCTGTTCAACCGGGTGACGAACGATCCTGAAGAGCTCGGAAAACGGGAGAGACGCCGTGCGTGTCGCGGGAGCAGCAGCCGTAGAAATTGAATCGCAAGAAACGACGTTGCAGGTTCCAGTAGCGAGGAGAGGCCTCTCTTTGGCCGAATCGGTTCTTTCGGTAGAAATCGAAGGAGCCTAACCGAAGGATGCTTCAACCTCTGCGATATTGATCCGTATTCCATCCACATGGAACTAGTTCCTCCTCCAGCGTTCCTCTTTCCGCCCCTTTCAATCTCTCTGCCACCCAGTACATACCCCGATCTTTCGTTCGTCTTTCCTAACTGTTTTAAGGGCGCCTCTTTCTCTGGAAAATCTTGCCCGAGCGAAGTCTCCATCCTGCAGGCTATTCCCCGTCGCCTCGCAAGCCTTTGTCGGAGCGGAGGATGCTTCGAATCGATAGGGAGGAAGAAGACCGATGTGTCCACCACCTTTCGGTCTCCTCCCGTTTCCCCCCCGTTAAAATGATGGAGTGTTATCTCGCGGAGCAGACGTGCCGCGTTTAGGCGCATGCACGTGTGCACAATAAATAGTACGCACCCGCGGGTACAGCGGAATTTAAATGCGCCCGCGGTTAATTACGGTTTTAATTATAACCCAGCCTGTTCGCAGTTGCTTCGCGCGCGATCGATTTATTATAGATCGATTGGGTGGCGCCGCGCGAGCGACATTTATATCGCGCTCCCGCATTCTTGTTAACACAGGGCGTGTCTGAAATTCTATAGGCGCTCGATTGTTACAACCGGGGGTGGCCGAATGGAAAGATTCCACTGTTCTAATGGCGCTACGAAGCCTCGAGAATAAGCATCACCATCGAACGATATCCCCCCGCTCGTCTCCCGTAGCAACTCTATCCTACAATCAGAGAAATCTTATCCGATGATGTCCGCCGCTCGCTGGCTGCTGGTTACAGCCAATGTAACGTGGATAAAAATCGCACGGGCACAGAAGCGTTGCAATTTCGACGGGAAGGATAAACGGCGGAGATAATATAGCCAGGCGTTCGGGACCGGGGGGCAGATGCCGAAATAAGGATGAAGAATTCATGGTATCTCAACACCTCCAGCGGCTACACGTTCCCCCAGATGGCTACCTACGTTAAGTACACGTGGCCGTAAATTCGACGGTTAAGTGGCGGCCCCGATTCACCCGGAAAGCCTTGAGGAGCAGTCTACGACGGCCCATTTCGGTCTTACGTCCAGCTGGATTTCGTCAATGGGATCAATGGAAACGTGAATGAGAGGCGGGGTACGTACCAAGTGCCTACCAGCTACGCTCCATAGGAACCTGTCGCCAGCCCACGACCTCTCACTTCCTCGCGTTTTTTGCCACGTCCTTGTCCCGACGCTCGAAAGCTGTTTACTTTAACGCCTGGATGATTTGACCCATTTCCCTATATCCTCGCCCGCTGACTGGCACGTGCGGCCAGTGGACGAGGAATAGCCAAGTCGACGAGACCAGCCCAGGCAAACAGACAAACAGCTTCCGAGCGCGGGGACAATGGTCCCTAAAAAAAAACCTGGCGAAATAAACACACCCGAGGTTCGGTAAGTCGTAAGGAGTTTGTGTCTCACTCGGCTCCCGTTAGTCCCATTGATGGATGCATGAAAGCTTGAGGGGGTATTCTAGTCTAGACACTCGTTTTTCAAGGTGATATTTGGAAATTAATTCTGGAAAACCTATCGCACCTACAGGGCAGCGGTTTTGCGCACTTATTTAGTAGCGTTTGAGCTATCGACACAAATTTTTGGAATGCATTATATTGAAATTTGTACAAGTTACACGCCGAAGCGCAGGTCATGTCATCAAAAACCGGCCCCATCGGGCGCACGAATTGCGCCCGTCCTAGTCATCTGAAACGAAAGTACCAAGGATTTTTTTAATCTATATGAGTGTAGTTATCGCCCGAACTAGACGTAACCAAGTCCGGGCATTGTCACCGAAATCGCAGCTGTTTAAAAATTTATATCTGATTTTTTCGACTTTTCTTGAGCTAAAACAAGGTGTGGGGGAGGTTGTATTAAAACTATTGATATAATTCTAGTTCCGGCTATAGGTACAGATTCATTTTGAACGTGTGTCAAATTTTAGCTCAATCGGTCCAGTAGTTTTTGAGAAAAATGTGCGCCCGATCTATAAAAATTGTTTCGAGAAAAACGCGTTTAAAGTTTTTCATGCAGTACGACCTATACGACTGAAGTTGCGGTAGATAACAACTAATTTCTGCAACTTATCCCTCATCTGGTATACCAGGACCGTAGAGGAAGCCTTCCTCAGCTTCAGAAAAATCATGTTGGGCAGCTTTCTCTTCTCTGCTGGCAATCATAGCCTCTTTAGATACAAGGGTCGAGGGAACGACCACCCGCCACGCTGCGGCCTTAAGCCCCTATAACTCTGGGAGTTTTTCGAATTTCACCTTAATATTTTAGAGACATATTTTCGAAACCCTAAACTATTTGAAAATCAAACAAAAAGAAAATAGATTTTTTCGGTAGAATACCCCCTTAAGGCCAGATCCACACTATCGGTTCGGTCCCGGTCCGGTCCCGATCAAAATCACATCCCTGAGCGTCCACACTAACAAGTCGGACGGGTGTGGACGCTCAGGGATGTGATTTTGATCGGGACCGGACCGATGATGTGGAACGGGCCTAAAGTGGCCCGCCGCGATCAGTCTTACCGCTTCGATCCAACTACCACCCCAAAGGCATTCCTCTAAATGCCCGAAATGCGCGTTTACTCTAATACCAGCTTCGTCTCGCACATGACGCTGCTGTGCTCGACGAAGAATGAAGCTTCTTTAAAGCAACTCCGAAAATAGCGTCCACCCCTGTACCAAGGTAGAATCTTTAATACCCTTATCCCGCGTGGCGATCTCTCCTGGTCCATAAAGGTTATTCGAATTTCCGAATTTCTTACACGTGTACGGAACGGCCAGGAATTCTTATTCCCCGGGCATCCCCCGGTGTGTATCCTGGGAACGTGCACCCGCCGTAAACCTATATACCATATAGGTTTCCATATCGTTCGATAGTTTACGAGGGGCGGAGAGGAGGCCGGGGCCGGGGCTATCGATTCGGCAACTTTTCGACTAGTAACGTACACGTGGCTCGGACGATTACGAGCGGGGATATCTCGCGTATAAAGTGCAGCTCGGTATTTTCTCGTTGTCGGTGCTTAAAGAATGGACAGCAGCCGGCGCGGGGGTGCTGGAAGGGAAAGGCGAGGGCGGAAAGGTGCGGAAGGAAAGAACGGGGGACGAGGAAGCGACTGGGAGTCGCATTCCACCAGCAGTTTGCAATATCACGGGGTATATGGGTCAGGCGGGCCGGGCTGCTTTCCGGGAATTTTCAGCGTGTTCTTGTTCAATCGAAACCTCCGACGGCCCCAACGTCCTGCTCGACGACAATGAACAGCTCGATATTAGAAGGGAGTCGAACGTAACCGCCGACGAGGAATCGCCTTCTTCGAACCGATCTGGCCTGGTATCGAGCTTTAATCCGCTTAGGCAGTGCGGCGGCGGCCAACGAGGACACTTGCGATACCGCGGGAGCGGAGGCAACTTTGTAAAATATAAAGAGCACAAGGTAGAAAGTATAATGTAGAGAAGCTGCGGTAAATAGGTGGGACGGGGTGGGATTCGCGGAGGAGGACTGAATTCCGGTGGCGCTTTCCAATTCCGGCCGGTATATGGGTCAGGACGGTTGTTTTCTTGGAGAATTTCCTTCGAGCCCGATGCCCTCGCCCCGTCCCCCTTCTTCGCTGCAATCTCATCGAATTATGAGAAGCAAAACCAACGTCCAACACCTGCTTCTTTCGGCGTCTACTCCGGCGGGTGTACTTCCAATTGTTTGTCACGGTATAGAGCGCGGGGGTGGTTTATCCCATCCGCGAAGCGGCTGCGTAATTGTAAATACAAACAGGTTGGAAGAGCACCGATTGTGTAACGTTAAGAAAGTTTACCGAATGCCCGGGCTTTTTCAAACTCTCCTCTCTCTCTAGTGTTTCTCGACAGAAGATGAATAGTTGGGGGGGAGGATCGAGGTGCGAGGGACGGCAGAATGAAAAGTGGAAGAGAGGAAAAAGAGGCTGAGTCATGGGAAGGGTGGGAGGAGGGGGGGGGGGGCGCAGGAAATTCGAAGCACTTTGCGAACTGGGGGGTGTTTCGCTTAAGTTCCACAAAATCTTGACACGGAAAGGAGCTGTGCAGCACAATTCTCGAGTACTCGTAACGGTGAAGTGGAGGGTAGAATAATAGGTACTCGGGGCCGGCCACCAAGTGGCAGCTAAGCCTGATTTTATACTAGAATTTCTTCTGAAACGTTCGCGATGCGGCAGTCCGACGTAGCGCGGTTAAAATCGGCAACACGCGTACTCGTCGCGGACACGAAAATCGGAGAAAGACACTGTGTACTGTGCGCAACGTGCACGCGTAACTCGCGTACCTATAGCTTTCACCGTTCACATGATTTCTCGGTTGCCGTTCCGGCCGAAAATTCGCAACGATCGCCATAGAGCAGAGGCCAGCGTATTATCCGCATTGAAAGTGTAAATTGGTGGACGGACGGGTGGAAAAGTGTTGGAAGAGAGAGAGAGAGAGAGAGAGCGCTTATGCGGGGGATAGCACGGTTAAGCTGGAATCTGGTCCAGAGCAGTGAATCTGCAATCGTAACGGCTCTACGGTCATGTCTATAACGTTCCTCTATTGGCGTTGAGTAGCTACCGAGCGAGGGCAATCTCGCTATTGATTGCACCTTGCACCCTCCCACCCCTTTTGCCCTCCGACCGAATCCCCTCTCCGCGGCCGTCCTCCGTCCATCCCGCCGACAACCCCACCCTCAACCCCCTTTCTTTTTCTCTTTCCCACTCGTGCCGAATTCCCACACATCCTCCACCCTTTCGATTCCAACCCGTGCCCATGGCCATCTGGAACGCGTGCATCTCTCCACGAATCGCATCAACTCTAATTACGGCTCCACGCCCGTGTATCGCTCCTCCGCCTTCGTCGATCCGAATCGTCCACCGCACTCGCCCCAAGCCTCAGCCCGGCGTCAATTATCTTTATTAATTCGCCCGGGGTTAAAATAAAACGGCAAGTTGATTTAAGATCGCCGCCGACCTTTCCTCCCTTCCCACCGGCAACCTCTCGTCCTTGCCTTTCCAGCCGAAATACCGCCGCTTATTTTTATAACGGAATATCGAGGAACGCGTCGCGCCGGCGGCTCGCGCTCGTTGCGGTCCACTCTGACGTCAATTTTGTTAATTAATTCGCAGCCAGTTCGGACGACCGAGCCTTGGGTCGGGCCGTTACATACGCCTGGCCACCGCTCCTTCTAACTCACCCGACACTTATTGTTAGCCGACGCATGACCCTGTTCCGCACAGATGCATCAGAAAGTCCGCAGGCAAGATGTGCCGCAGAGATAATCACTCTTTGTGCAAATCCATCCCCGCCGAAATAAAGATAAGCTGGCTACCGTATTCCGAACATGCGCCTATGTGCTGTGCGATGTTTGCTCGCCAAAAACGATACACCCATCGTCCTCCTCTTTGTACCATCGATGCACGTTTACGCATACTAGCTGTATCCCGGAATTTTGCAAAACCCACGTATCGATGCACGTACTGCACGTGCACGCGCACCTACTCTGTGTATCCGTTCGGTTTAGCCTGGCTTTTTTTTCGTATAATTGCATTCTGCGCGGTGCACGGTCACTCCGAAGAATACACACACTCCGGACCACCCGCGAAGGTAAACCCGATTACGTCAACTACAGGGCGCGAAGCTTTTGCAGCGCGTTCGCAAATGATACGTTCGCGTGAAAGTTGAAACGGCAGCGACAAAGGCACTGCTTTTTTTTCCCCCGCTGCACGACAACTGCATTCGGTGCCCGATGCATCACGTACAATCGTAAAACCGTCAAGTTCCTTTCGCTACCCAGCGCGAGAACTGCGCCCGGGCCCGTTTCATTACGATCCGCTCCTTAGTAAAATATTATTACTACGTGCATTATTACGCGAACGTGCCCGTCCAGGAAAGCTCTCTCAATCCCGAGATGAAAAGAGCGGATCCTGATAAACGTAGGGAAAAGAGTCATTAACCAGCGGAATCGTAAAACGCCGAACTATCGAGAATATCGTCGGGGGGGGAACGATTCTACTGTTGGAGCAGCTTTTTAGCCGAACTTCGTCTTCGCGCAAGGGGTAATTAGCGCGCAATTTGTCAGGCCTGTAATCGTCCAAGTGTGGCGCGATTGTTCGGCAATCTGGCGCGATGTAAATCGTGACAGCCTTACTCGTCGAAACGAGCATGCAACGAGCGATCAAAGATCACCGCGAGAGCGCCGTTTTTCTAATCGATCCGTTTCTATTCGCGGGATCCAGCAGCGATGAACGTTGCGACGCGCTATTAGTCGATCGTCGACGCTGCTCGAAGGAATATCCGTCGCGGGGTAAATCCTTTCGGCGTAATTCAGATTTCCGGCTGTAGACGGTGGCCGTAATGGACACCGGGTCCAGGGGAACGGTATCGGAATTACGGAGGGTCGCGGTTCGCTATTGGAATTGAATGAAACTCCTTCGGATATGGGGCGAAATTTCGGTATCCACCGCGGTGATAAACGTTACCGAAAGTGCCGCTATCCTCGTCGTTTCGGGGCTAAGCAAAGCATCAAGGCATATCGTTTAGCGGCCGACCCTATTCGACAGAGTGTCCCCGCCCATCGATCCATCGAAAGACTGGCAAGGAGCGGGAAACGTAGTCTGTGAAGTGGCGAGGTGGCGTTTAATTGCCCGACACAATAAAGGGGAAACGTTGGCGTTCAGAAAGCACGGGAAATTCCGGACAAAAGAGGAGTGTTAATAGCTGGCTCGGTATCGGAAACGAGACGCTCGCGCGAAACACCCAGTTCATCGGGATAATAAAGAATACGCTGGTGGAGTCACAGCCAAGCGGTTAGTTTGTTGTCAATTATCCCAAGCGTCCACCTACGTCGGATTCTAGACGAGAAGCGAGACACACCTACGCCCCCGTCACGCGCTACATGTTCTGTACTAGCAAAATATACCCGCGCTTCGCTTCGGGCCTAAGAGATACTAAGGGGACTCCGTGAAAACAAATTTCACACCTTTTCACCTCCTCAGGGGTTGATTAGGGCAACTAGGGCCTAAGAGGAACCTACCCACCAAATTGCATAGTCATTGTATCAGTGGTTCCAGAGAAATCGAGATTTATCAGTGGTATTTGATTTGAACTTTATAGATATAGAATATGATTTTTCGGTGAAGGTGAGGAAGTTTTTTAAAAAGAATTCTTAGCGAGCACCTAGGGCCCAAGAGGAACCTACCCACCAAGTAGCATAGTCATTGGATCAGTGGTTCCAGAGAAGTCAGTGGTATTTGATTTGAATTTTATATATATAGATTTGCACAGTAGGGGAGGCCGGGGCTAAAAGTTCCGATTTCGATAAACCATAAAAATGACTGGAAAATAATGTAGTTATTCTCTTCACTATGGACTAATTTCTTGTTAAATTTATTATATCTTCTGATTTTAAGCTTGTGTTGAATATATTGTAATAGGTTTCCCATAGAAAGTAATTTATTTGTGGCTGATCGAAGCGGAACTTCTTACCCCTACATGGGGCAAGTTGTTATCGCATTGGGGTAAGTTGTTACTATGATATAAGAGTTGCCTTTTAATGAAATATTTCATTTTCTAATGAAATAAAGCAGAATTTTATTAATAATGGTTATTTATGAAGGTTCGGACCAACAAAAATGTATTATCTTTAAAAGAAAACCAAAAGCAACAGTTTTTATTTATCTTTACGCATAACTTCGATCGAAGTCGTGTCCCTTTCCGCCTTTCATTCATATGTTCGCATCTTAAAGCACAGCGGAAACAATTTATACATTTGCGGTAGGTCTGTGACGATAGCACCCCCAAATTCGAATTTTTGGAAAAACTCAACGGCATTCGTTTGTCCATCGTTTGCCCACGTTTGCCCATAAAAAATTTTTTTTTGCCCACCCTCCAAAAAAAGTTATGAACAAAATAAAAAATTTGTCTTCATCACTCACGATGAATTCATTTCAATTTTTTAAAAGAAGGATACGAATATACCCGATCTGGCCACGCTTGCCCACTCTCAGATTTCATTTGCCCACCCTCCAGAATTTAAATAAAAAATAAAAACCGCGAAAACATGGGTATAGATGAAGCGATCGCGTTAAAGTTCGATTATTCTCGAAAATATTATCAAAATCGTTCTTTCAACGGTGCAGTTCGTTAGTTTAGATGTAGAAGAGATTTGCCCATCCATTAATTTCGTATGCCCACCCTTCAGAATCGAATTATTAATGAAGATAGCCAAGAAGTGCGGTACCCGTTAAAGCGATCGCGTTAAAGTTCGATTTTTCTGGAAAATATTATCAAAATCGTTCTTTCAACGATGCATATCGTTTGTCCAGATGTAGAAGAGATTTGCCCATCCATTAATTTCGTATGCCCACCCTCCAGAATCGAATTATTAATAAAGATAGCCAAGAAGTGCGGTACCCGTTGAACCGAATACCTTTCCGTTCGTTTTTTCCCGAATGAATTATCAAAATCAATTGTACTTACCGTAAAGGTTGAAGGTGTTTGGTGACATGTTATCCAAAAAATGTTGCACACACTTCTTTCTCACTTTATTGGAACGACACTTAAATTTGTATCGCTCATCGAACACTTCACACTTTTCACACATCTGCAGAATGTGCAGAATAACACCAGAGTGGTTATCTAGTCATTTTTCACTAATTACCGCAATGATATCGCACAACGGAAAATAATATAATCTCACAGTTACTTCACAAACCGTAAATGAATGCACGGTCTTGCAAGAGTTGCGTCCGAACTCTGTAGACCGACTGACTTTCGTGCGTCGTTGGAAGGAATTCGAGGGTATCGCAGACATCTGTTTACGTTTCGGCACGTTCGATGACGACACGCAGCGTTGATACCCTAAAGGGTAGCAGCGCCGAGTGCCACTGCTGAAACGTAAACAAATGTCTGCGATAGTCTCGAATTCTTTCCAACGACGCACTTCTTGGCTATCATTATTAATAATTCGATTCTGGAGGGTGGGCATACGAAATTAATGCATGGGCAAATCTCTTTTACATCTAAACTAATGAACTGCATCGTTGAAAGAACGATTTCGATAATATTTTCCAGAAAAATCGAACTTTAACGCGATCGCTTCAACGGGTACCGCACTTCTTGGCTATCTTTATTAATAATTCGATTCTGGAGGGTGGGCATACGAAATTAATGCATGGGCAAATCTCTTCTACATCTAAACTAACGGACTGCATCGTTGAAAGACCGATTTTGATAATATTTTCTAGAAAAATCGAACTTTAACGCGATCGCTTCACCTGTACCCTTCTTTTCGAGGTTTTTATTTTTTATTTAAATTCTGGAGGGTGGGCAAATGAAATCTGAGAGTGGGCAAACGTGGCCAGGTCGGGTACATTCGTATCCTTCTATTAAAAAATTGAAATACATTCATGATGGGTGATGAAGACAAATTTTTTATTTTGTTCATAACTTTTTTTGGAGGGTGGGCAAAAAAAAAATTTTTTATGGGCAAACGTGGGCAAACGAAGGACAATCATTTCCCACCGAGAAATCATTAAAATGTTTTCATGGGGGTGCTGATGCAAATTTTTTTTTGCCATAATTTTTTTTTTGAAGGGTGGGCAAACGAAATTTTTTTATGGACAAACATGGGCATACGATGAAGAAACGAATGCCGTTGAGTTTTTTTAAAAAATCGAATTTGGGGGTGCTATCTTCATAGACCTATTTGCGGCGGGGCAAGTTTTTACGGTAACAACGTGCCCCAAGTCACGGTAACAACTAGCCCCTACCGACACATGTAGCAATTTCAAAGACTATTCTGCTTATACATGTATTCAAACGATAAACCCTATTACACCATGTTCTTAAATGTCATTTGATCCATAAGAACGATTCAATCTATAATATCGACGTTAAATAATTGAAATAGACCAAAAAGTAATGATAGAAAAATTTTTACTTATCTGGTACGCGACTAATAGGTCCTTGCTTACAACCACACAATTCGCTGTCGCGGACGCAATTAAAATGGGCGAGAGAGTGGCGTGATCAACTCACGCGGAAAAAATAATTTAAAGTACAACGCTCTTTTTATTTTGAAGATAGAGCCGTCGGAACAACTTACCCCCGGAACTTTTAGCCCCGGTCTCCCCTACTCAAGTTGTCCTATACCTATGCAGGTACACGAGACGAAACGAGGAAGAGGAGTGGCCGTGTACCTACTGCATCGGACAGCCTGTAACTCTGTATATTATGCATCGGTAATAACTCAGGTTTAAAAAAAAAGTTCAGCAACGATCGATGGCAGCCGTTCGATCGCCCTGTTTCAAAGACTCGCGGAACGAAGGCAGCCGTTCGCTGAACTTTTCGCTGCTAATTTCATGGGGGGCAGTTTCGGTGAAGGGTGTTGTAATTCGAATTACGGGGTACCGAAAGACAATGCCGAGCCACTCTGCAAATTGAAATTGGACGAGCAAGTTTGCCTCCTCGCGACTTTCCGTGTCGCGGATCATACGGCTGAACGTTCAATGAGGAAAAAGCGGGCTCGGTGCTGCGTCGAGGAAAACTTTCCTCGATAACGGTAGACGTAATCTTAGCACGGCGAATTGTACACTCGCTCTATCTTTTCCAGCCTCCTTCGCAGCTTCAAGTTTCCCCTAAGGGATATTCGACTAAATTATTCACTTTCCTCGCCTCGCCTCACCTCGCCACCCTTTCTCTTTCACCCAGCGCGAGCAGACTCCCGCAAAACGTGTTTCCCCTGGTCTTTTTTCTTTCCATCGCTTTCTCGCGTTTAACTCGGGAGAACGTCGACGCCGCGCCTTTGATTTCCCAGGCAAATATCCGAGCCCCTCGCGCATTCGAAACGCATTCGAAACGGGAACGAGTTCCCTGTAAACGAGATTACTTTCAACCGTATCAAATACGATGGTTCCGTAAAGCGGCTCGAGCCGAGCGGCAAAGAACGTCCTTGCGCGTCAATTCTTCCCGTAAATTCGTGGCTGCTCGCAAGAGTTAACCGGCGGTGTTGCAAACAAGTAAGCAAACTGGCTGCCATAGGCGCCCCAGCTTCACAGCGAAGCCTGACTATACTTGACGTTTAATCATTAAACCACTTAGCGCCCGTAAACGTGTTCGTACGCGCGAAAGCAGGTGTGTGTGTAGGTGCAGAGACACACGCGTACAGAGGAGGGTGGATAAGCGACGCTCGTGCAGGCGCACGGAAATCGCCCGTCTCCCAAGCCTGACGGACTGCAGTCTGCATGCACCGTTCCAGTGCCGATCGAAAATCCAAACGCGAGTAAACCGGTGAAAGACTTCCAACCTAACGATCAATCGCCCGAGTAACTTATCACCTGTCCAAAGGCGACGCGACCGAACATCTCCGGGGCAAAGGCTTGGCAAACAAATGATTTGTCATTGGGGCAGCGGTTTCGAGAAAGGACGACGAGCCATTAACAAGGTTACGCGAGGATTTCCCTATCTATAACTGTCCCTCTGTCACGGCACGCACGTGTACGCCCACACGCGCAACCAGCCACGTATGCATGCCCGCGTACACGTACGGATCCACGGGAAAGAGAAGTGATGACCGACTGGCCGCGACAGCCTCTGCTGCAACTGCGTCTACCGCTGCAACTGAAACTGCGCCGGTCGTGCTATCCGGTGCAGCCGCACCGGGTTTCGTATGGGACCCGAGTACAACGGGGCGTACGTACATAAGTTGATAATCGCGTCGCTACAGTTTGCTTGCCATTCCTCCGGCTTGATTCACGATCCACCCCCGTGCAAACTTCTCCCCCTCGTCGTCGTTTATCATGCATTCGCCCGACTAATCCTCCCGCTCTCTCCGTTTTTATAACCCGACGCTCCTCAACGGGGCAAATAATTACCCCCTCCATCCGCCGATTACTCCCGACGCAAATAATCCGGTATCTCGCTTGTACAGTCTCGCCAACGACCTACGACACAGTCCCGCTGCTCTCGTTTCGACGCTGCGCTCCGCGAGGGTGAATCCAAGTTGGAATAGCTTTCGGAATAGAATCGACCGTGCGGATCCTCCGCCGTGGGGGTAAAAACGGGGGTAGGACGAAACGATTCGACGCACTTTATTCAGCGAACCCGATTCCCCCGCGCCCTACGCAAACGACGCCCTGCCAATCTCCGTGAAAGAGAAAGTTCTCGCGTTACCGAAATCTTTCGCTAGGATTTGTCTTATGGAATTGCAATGCCCGCTTCGGGGACCGATACCTTCGCGCATCGAGAAACGTGGATCTGGCTGACGATCGCAGCTCCTATACAGCGGCTTCGTTTTATTCTATTTCCGAGGAGTACCTACTCGACAGACGTTGACGACAGCGGCCTTCCGCCGCGTCAATAAAATAAACATCACTGTGCTCGCCGAAGATGCTCGATACGCGCGCTGACATTCTCCGCCTGAAGCTTCGCAATCAGGGCTTGAAACTGTTATTATAAAGATTTCGGTTCTTGAAAGAGTTATGGAGAAGCTTTATTCGGAATAACCGTTATAAAGAACCTAAATATCAGACTATATAAGTTACGGTTCCTATATAGCTCTATAAGTTTTATTTTTTAGGTTCTATATAAGTTACAAAGCGGTTATAGAACCGATTCTTGTAACGATTCTACAGAATTTTACAGTAAATGAAATCACAGCATATTGCAACTATAGATTACTCTGTGTAACCAAATTGTTTAAAAATTATTATAAATAAGTAAGTAAATATATGTTATGTACACATTTGTACGTATGTATAGAAGTGATCCTTGCATACCGCCGAGTGTATACATATACATATGTACAAATGTGTACATAATATATATTTGCTTACTTATTTATAATAATTTTTAAACAATTTGGTTACACAGAGTAATCTATAGTTGTAATATTATGTTGATTTTTTTATTTACTGTAAAATTCTGTAGAATCGTTACAAGAATCGGTTCTATAACCGCTTTGTAATTTATATAGAACCTAAAAAATAAAAGTTATAGAACCTAAAAAATAAAGGTTATAGAACCTAAAAAATAAAGGTTATAGAACCTAAAAAATTAAAGTTATAGAACCTAAAAAATAAAAGTTATAGAACCTAAAAAATTAAAGTTATAGAACCTAAAAAATAAAAGTTATAGAACCTAAAAAATAAAAGTTACAGAACCTAAAAAATAAAAGTTATAGAGCTATATAGGAACCATAACTTATACTTACGTAATAGACACAAGAATAATTTAAACTATCCTTTTTACAATTAATACTTCCAAAGATATTTATTCAATTTAAAGTAAGAATATTGGAGATTCAACTGTTTTAACTTGTATCCGTGACTGACACTGGTAGCTCTTGGAACCGTAATGCTCTAGGATAAGGGACTGTGATGGGTTTTAAAGGTTTCTGAATGTAAGAGAGGGGATGACGGGATAGGGCAGAATTGCAGGATTTTTTATAGGTGACGCATTGGCTAAGATAACGATGGGTAGCAGGGATGACGCAGTATTTACATTTACGCAGCATTTGGGTAATTAGTGTGAATCATATTTACAGAGAAAGTCGGAGAAAAACAATAACAAAGGGTCAGTACACTACACTTATATAGTCTGATATTTAGGTTCTTTAAAACGGTTATTCCGAATAAAGGTTCTTCATAACTCTGTCCGTCAGAATCTTTATATAACAGTTTGAAACAGTTATATTCGAAACCTATTCAAGCCCTGTTCGAAATCCTGAGGATGTGCCGCCCCCGAAGCAGCGGCGACGAGCGGCGCCCGTTAAATGAAAGATAAGGATAGATCGGGCTGAACGATACCGCGCGCAACCGATTGTCTCGTAAAGTACATTTCCCGCGCGTAGCAATGGACAGGTACGATACCGATCGCGAAAGGAAAACGAGGCGACGCGCGACGGTAACGAAGAGATGCCGCGAACGATAAGATCCAACCGAACCCTTTCCCTTTCTGGCGCAGGACGGCCGCGGTAAAATCCCGAGCCGTGAACTTCCATTCGATTGCGCGTGGGATACGCCGGAAACGAAAGAGTCCCGATAAAACCGATGGTAGCGATGAGCGACGCGCGACTGATAACGGTTGCAGCCGGCGTTCATCGGGCTGGAATATCGGCCGGTCCCGTTGCCCACGCAATCGTCAGGAATTTCGTTCGAATCTGGCCCCTACTTAAGCGCGTAACCATCGATGACGGTATTCGGGGAATCGTTGGTGCGTGGCCACGGGCGCGCCGACCGTGGAGCGAGCGAATTTCGGGTTAAATGATTTTGCGCTTTGGCCCATTAACGATCCCCGAAAATTAGAGATCCCGACGTGCGGTTTCATGGCAAACGGAATCGCTTGTAAATCCGTGGTCCCGGTGAAAATGCGCGCGGCGAAGGAATTCCCTCGATCACGCGGTTAACCACCTGCGCATCCAGCGAGTCGCGTGCAGCGGCAAACAGAACTCGAGAAGGCGAGGGTATAATTCGCTGGGTCTGTCTCTTCGGTTCGCCGTGAAGATCGTCGGGTACGTTATCCTTGTGTCGCATCGGTTCCAACCGGACCGAGCAATTAGAGCTACACTGTAGTAAACAATCGCCTCCGTGTTCCTTGATTGGGTACAGAGATTAATGAACCCGCGCGCTTCGATCCGTCCACCTTTGATTTTAGATACGCTAACCGCCAGTATCAAGACCCGGGGCACGAATTGGCGGTGTTCAGGGCGGAATGAAAATGCGCGGGGTTGGTACGAGCTTGCGAGGGATGGAAGAACGATGATAGGTGTTCTTGTTGGAACGAACGAGAGAGAGATTACACTAATTTTCTAATGGCTGAATATCGATTCACCCTGGCATCGGTGGAGCCGATAACCGCGCAAAAATGAATGTTACGCTTCGAATACAGTCGCGACGAACTTACAAGGGGAGGCCGCGACATCTGGGACACGGATTTTGATGAATCTCATATACAGTTCTGTCTCTCTATATGCGCGAGCTTCGGGACCGGGCGCACGCAATTTGAGAGACGAGTAGCCTATTCGGCTTGCTTTGATTCCTCCTCGAGCGCTCGAGTGGTACGGGGCGACGCGCAGTTGTTTTCTCGTTCGGCGTTCGGCTTCTTCGGGTTTTTCTTTGATATGTGATACCCAAATTCTGTCGCTCAGTCGATGAAAATTAATTGATTCTCGGTATTTCGACTGTGCGGTGACTACAAAAGTAGCGGGGATAGCTTCGCGCGTATAGAGAATCTGAAAACGCGGGCAATTTGAGAGACAACACTGTATGTTGTAGCGTAAGTGTAGTAGACCAATATATGTCTTACATGTTGGTTCCACTGCCCCAGAGTTTCCGAAATATTAATAAAAAGAGGTGCTTATGCGTTGACGAACAGAAGCGATAGCGAAGTTTATTGTAACGGTGAACACCTACCAAACGCTACCATCGCTAATCGAGCGCGGTAGAGATTCACGCGGATCCTCCGCCTGTTCCTGCAATCATCGTAAGCCTCCGCGCGACTCGTGCGCCAATATTTGCCGGGCAGAGGGTGAAGCCGAAATTTCCAACCAATTCCGGTGAAAGTCTCGTTTATCCTCGGTTCCTTTCTCGTTCGCCGACGGCTGACCTCAGCCTGGCACACGGCGGGGAGAAAGAGGCACGGGAGAAGAAACGCTTCGTTAAACGAACTACCGACTCCTTCCCATTTTGAGCGGAGTAAATGGATGGCTCGGCAGTCTTGTAATCTGAACAATCAACGGCCGTATTCTTGCCGTTGGGATGCGAACGGGAGTCGGAGGAAAAGTAAGCTAGGAGGAAGCCGGGTCAGCTCGCAGTGCACGGTACATTCGTTGCCAATCGCAAATACACACGGCGCACCCGTGTACGGCAGAATTCAATACGTGGGTCGTATCCAAGGAGATTGAATCGAGTAGGTATCTTGTTAAATGGGCGCCGACTGTCACCCGCGATAGAGGTGGGAAGCCTCTTCCCGCTAGGAAGATACTTTCGATCCTCCAAGTCCCTTCGCAATTTAAAAGCCAGCCAGTGAATTTAATCGACGCGTTAAAACAATGTTCTTCCCTGTGATCGGAGGTGGCAATTTGCAACGTCGCGAAAGCTCATCCATCGACTTTTACTCCCTTAATATCTGGGTCAACGATCCTCCAAATTTCATCGGACGCGTGCAGAATTAATTAGTTTGTCCCATTTTCCGGCGGATCAAATGTTCCGCCCGGTGAAAAGTCTAGCACGCATTCCACCGATACACGTTATTATATTCCGTGGTCATCAACGTTTTTAAAGTAAGTAATACTTAACATACTGTCAGGTGGGCACGGGTGGATCTGTGGGTTTCGGGGAAGCTCCACGGATATGCGGCAGAAATGGCCCGCCAGCAGGCGTAATCTGCTCGGTGAAGGGGAAATGCCTATGGAATTCATTTGATCTCCGATACACGTACCTACGTCTATTGTAGGGAAGTGGAGAAACCGTAGATATTCCAGCTGACAAGGGGAGGACACCATGCGGTAGACACCGATTTTCATGAGCCTTGGCACGATGGATCTACATATGTCGAAAATAAGTAAATAGGTGTCCTAGCGTTTCTGCCAATGGGCCTTAATAACAGAGATATTAACATGGAAATTATTAAAAATTTCATAGTGGCCGTGGGGTTTTAATAGGCAAAAATCTTTTTAAATTTTTTTTTATAAATTAATTTTTGTATAAATTTTTTTTTAACTTGGGGAAATCTTCAAAAGGCACCCGAACTCCTTCAGAAGGGAATCGCCCGCTGGCGCCAGGGTAGCGAGGGATTTTTACCCACTAAAACCCCACGGCCACTATGAAATTTTGAATAATTTCCATGTAAATATCTCTAATAATTAAGGCCCATTGGCAGAAACGCTCGGACACCTATTTGCTTATTTTCGACATAGATCCATCGTGCCAAGGCTCATGAAAATCGGTGTCTACCGCATGATGTCCTCCCCTTGTGAGCTGCGCCCGGTTCCTAACGTTTCGACGATCAACCCTTAGACCCGTTAGATCCTCGGAGAGACGCGAGATTGGCGGCCGCGGTGAAATCGCTCGGCGAACGGAGAAAGAATGGAGATTCAGATTAAGACAGTTAATCGTTGGGAATTTCCCGTCTGCGCGGGGCGGAGGATCGGGCTGACGAACGGGGGAACGAATCGTTGGTCCGTATACTGGATAAAACGCAAGATCTGAATTTGGCATTAACTCTCGAGCCGCAAATGGGGCGAACGGATGGCTGTGCTAATCGTTTAAATCGATATCCCGCTCGAGTTGGCATCGGCGTCGCTCTAGCGGCTCCTCTTCCACAAATTTCTGTCCGCGCGATCAGCTCGAAAACCCTTAACACTCGGAGCCTCGCGCCGATAATACGGCCATCTGAAACGAGCTGCCACGGGGGATTCCCGCGGGCATTTTCTGGCAAATTAAGGATCTCGCCGATTACGAAGATACCCGGGGCAGGAATAGATTTGTCCGACGGAACGAATTAAGGGTTGAATCGTGCTTTGCAGAAAATAAACGTCGCACAGTGCTTGCACGCCGCAAATATTATATACCAACTATTAAACGCCGCCGTGCACGAGCAATTGCCCAAAGGCGACTAAGTAAATTCCTTGATCGAATTTTTAGTAGGCCGATGAAAGTTGCGGATAAATTGGCAAGTAACGAGACTGGACTAATTTCGACTATCCGGTTGGTTCGATAACCGATAAACAGCACCGCCACCCGGTATATCGCTTGCAGGTAATATTATCTCGTAGCTATCCCAATAGCCTGTCTACGTCATAATTTTCTCGCGTTTTAAGGTGGCGGGCGGCGCGATAGAATCGGCTTATAATAGGATTTCTGCTCGGAGCAGCGATAGCGGGGCCCGGCTCCCCGTATAGTTGCAGCCTTTATCCTCAACTTCCCGCGAAATGAGATGCCAGCGAAAAACGAAAGTTCTACTCCCGTTCTACTCTCGATGGAACTCGATGGCCTTTCCTGCCGAACACACAGAAATGTCCCGCGGGATTGAAATTTTCAAGAGCAAAAGGTAAGCTTCAACCCCCGCTGGTTAGCTATGAAAGACCCGACGAGATTTAATGAACGGTGAAACCGAGCGACGCTTCACCCTTGGACACGGACAGATCTCCCTTTTGCGGACGTTGCCTTTGCAAACGTAAGAAGGGATCGAATAAGCCAAGTTTCACGGCGCGTGGAGCGTAGGAGGAATCTCGCTTCGAATCGGAGAATTCCGTGTTCCAAAATAAAGACCTCCTGCCAAAAGTCTGCTGGTAAAAAGCTGGGAGGGGTTTGGTGGAATATAAGGCGGGGAGGAAGGGTGTGGGGCGAGGACAAATTGAATCCGTTCTTAATTGCAGGGTTTTCTGGCCGAAACGCTTATTAGCGCTGATTGCAGAAGAGGTCGTTCGCCGCGTCGCGCCGGGGGCGCATCCTGCACGCGGCGCTAAGTTGCTACGCTTGCCAAGTGCAATGCGACAAGATCTCGAAACAAAGGAGTTGATTCCCATTCTAACCCGCTTGCCAAATCGTTCCCACCCTCTGCCGGCCCTCTAATTCCCTCGGAATTCTTCTCGCGACGCCCGACGGCTCTTGTTTTATGCGCGACGCGACCCGCGGATATTCATTCCTCGAAAAACAATAGCTCGTTTCCCAGCGTTCCCCGACCAATCGACACTGTAAGCGAACGAGACAGTTTCGTTGATCGAGCAACGACGCTACAGAACTGTCGCGCACGAACTGAAACCAACGACGACTCGTCTCCAAGGGAGAAAGAGAACACCCCCAGCGAACACTGTCGTCGATCGATAGACGCTTATTAATTACACGAGCCACAACTTACTGGAATGCGTCTCGCAATCGGTTCAAAGTAGATTATAATATCTACGTGATTCCGGAGGAGGAAACTGAGGGCCTCTCGGATTTAGCACCCTCGCGATGCCGCGCAGAAAGGGCCAGCCAATCGCACACCGCGCGATGCGACTACGGATAAGCGAGAGAAATAATAACGCGATCTCCGCGAAGCTGGAGGACATTGTTATCAATTGCTTATCGGATACCCTGAATCGCATCCCGGTGTCCAGAGGCTCCTCGCGCTACCCGCTGAAGTCTACGCTTCTACGGTCTAACTACAGTCTAAGGGAAGAGTACGAAGATAGGGGAAAAGGTTACCTTGCAATGGGTGCAGTTGAAGATGACCGAGTAGGGTTGTCCGCAGTCGTATCGCGCCAGCACTTCCTCGAACTCACAATGTAACCTCGCGGCTAATGCGTCGACGAGCAACAGCTTGTCCAGGGCATCGGCGCACTCCTCGCCACCGTTTAGCACGTTCTCGAGCGGACCACCCTTGCCGGGTGCCAGGGCGTTGACCACCGCGTGCTCGCAGCAGTGCCGCAGACGCAACCCGCTCATGAACCAATATCGATTCTCCCTCGGGGTTAAAAAACTTCGCGTACTGGTCCGGCCAAAATCATCCCGGCAGATGTCCCTCTTATGCGACTCCTCGAGATAAAAAAGGCACTGTTCCGGAGCCATCCGTACGCCTCCCTCCTTCTTGCCGCTCGCGTCGTCCCGTCCCGACGCGGTTTGTTGTACCAGCTTCTCTTTGGGCGACCAGGGGCTCCTCTCGGTCACCTTCACCTTCCCGATCACCTCGAGGAACTCGACGTCGGCGTCCACGGCCATCGCGCTGGCTTCGGACCCGCTTGGGGATCGCCCGGAGGCTGCCACGCAGGCGGCCGGGCAGTTCTTCGGAACCTCCGGTGGACCGCAACTACCCTGAAGATCGGCCGGCGCTGGGCCCGCCAGGTCGCAGGCCGATAGCCAAGGATTTATTTGGTTCACCTCCCAGCTGTATTCGTTGTAAGGATGTACCGCCGTCTCGTACTCGAGGACGGCCAGGTGACCTTCGTACGACGATGACTCTTCCGCCCCTCGCTCGGCGCGTTGCTCCTGTTGCATCTCGCGTCGACCACGACGATCCCCGTTCCTCTCGTGCGCTCCGTACTCGACGTACTGTTCTCGCGCGCGACGCTGCCTCTCCGTTTGGCGGCGATGCTGCTGCTGCTGCTGTTTGGCGATGCTCGGCGACAACGACAGCAAGGACGACACCTGCGTGGCATTCTGCTGCGACAGATTCTCGGCGAGACCGAGGGATGGACTCTGGGCAACGTCCGTGGGAAACTGGCCAGATGGATTCGTGGAGCAGACGAGCGGCCACGACAGCAGATACAAGATGAACAGCAACCCGTATTTTCTACCGTGGGAATTAGACACCTTTGCTGGTCCGGCGATGGCGAGTCTCTCGTCGTAGCAGCGGCTCCCATTGGTAATCGGCTGCTGGAACCGGGCAGTGTAGTCGCTCGCGCGTCTTCCGCTCGCACTCTTCTTACGCCGAGAGCCTCGACAGCAACCGCCCCAGAACTCTGGAGGATCTTTGCTCCCGCCAGCGAGCCACGGCACCTCGTCGCCGCGAACACTCGCGATCTCCTCCGGCCCTCGCCGAATCCCCGGTTTCTCTGCAGACTTCTGATCTCGGGTATCGCGACGGTCTTCGCTCTCGACGCGCTGGCTGTAGGCAGTGTGAGCGAATGCATCGACGGACAGAGCGTCCGCGGCATCCGCTTTAAGAATTCGGGAGGGATCGACGGGCTCTCGAGCTCTCGCTCCCGCCTTCTCGCTTCCGCTGCGAGTAGGTCGCGACGCCGATGAAAAATGATCGGAAAGACGGACGCGGCCGCCCGTGCTGCCGTCCTCGGCACCACCGTCGGTCCCATGCTGTGCATCCTGGTGGTTGCAACGACGAGATCGCGACACTCGCCGTCTTCTCCCCGAAATATTAGGGAGCGCGCGGTGAACACACGTACGCACCTCGCTACGAGAAACAGAACTGTAAGAGAAGTGAAAGGCAGTGGCGTTTCTGGTTTCAGGCCCTTCCTGAACCGAGTCGAACCAATAACAGGCGGATTTGGCGATGGCGGTGGTGGTAGTGGGAACGTCGGCGTAATCGCGATGGTGGGGCCAGTAATGACGCGGTGGTGGTGGTGGTGGCGGTGGCGGCGGTGAGCTCTCCCCAGACCATTGTTCCTGGAGTTTCTGGGAATTTGGGAAAAGCTGGAAAGGGACTCGAGAGGCAAGGCGACCGCGCCGAAGAAGCCCGAAAGGGAAACGCGAGGACGAACGATCGTCGTTCCGGTTGCTCTGGTCGTTCGATGTAGGTGGTCCCGTGAATCCAGGCGGCTCGAGCCGCATGGGCACGAGGTCGGGAACGCTAGCGTCCCCGATTCGTCCTGGTGGTCGTCCTGCTCGACGATCCACGTCGTAGAGCCACGACGTGGCCCAGTTGCCTCTCTTCTCGTCTCCGGTGTGCTCTTCCGCTGGCACCGATGTCCAACGCGATCCGGGCTCGCGGGCTTGAACTCGCGCCACTGATCCCTGCTGTGATCGCGTGCGTGGTCGTCGTCCTGTTGCAGAAGGTTCCGCATCGCTGACAGCAAAGCTCGAGGCAGCTTTTCGCCCCGCGCCTGATTCTCGCGATTCCCCTTCTTCTCGTTCCTCTTCTCGTTTCCTTTTCCTTTCCCCTTCCCGCTCCCGTTCCCGGTGTTGCTCCTTTGGCCAGAGCGTTCTTGAGGATTTCGATGGTGCCCGAGCGGATAGCGCGTACGTCCGAGTCGGTAACCTCGCAGTCGGCACACTGAACGCGCTCGAGCAGCTCTGCCTCGCGGGTCGGCGACTTCCGTGGCTTCGGTTCCAACGGCAAATCGGGCCTTGCGGCTTTCGATTCGTTCGGTTGAAAGACGGGCGGCGATCGAAGTCGGCGGTGGAGCGCGATAGGTCGCTCGGCTTCCTCCTGCCGAGGACCGAGAGGACGTTGTTTCGGAGACGGCTCGTGAATGGTGTCAGCCCCGCTCGTAGGTATCCCGGAGCCGATAGCCAGGTGACAGCTGTCCGAGCGGCCCGGGTCGGCGGGGCCCTTAGAAGTCCCCCTGGAGCAGGCGGTCCCCGCGACGATGTCCTCGACGATCTCGTTGCCGATACCGAGGATCGGAGAGTAACGGAACGGGGACGGGAACGGTACCGAGCCGCAACTTTTCCCACCGCCTCTGCCTCTGCCTCCGCCGACGATCCACCGCTTTCGCCTCTTCCTTCGGCCGCGCCACTTGCACCACCAACTCCTTGTGCCGCACGCCCTTGCTCCTCTCTCGATCTCGATCCCGACCGCGGTCCCGACTTCGATCCGGATTCCGATACTGATCCTGATCCCGATCCCGGTCCGCGTTCCGTTCCCTCTCGCCGCTGCTCTCTCGCTGGTTCCACTCGCTCTCCAGCCAGGTGGCCGCCACTTCCGACACCGTTGCGGCACCGCGACCACCCCAGCAAAGGCAGCTCTCGGCCAGAACGACCAGTAGGACGGTGAGGATCGCGAGGATCGTGAGGATCGCGAGCACCAGGACAGCCGCTGCTGCTGCCGCTGCTGCTGCTGCTGTTGCGCCGCCGGCGACGGCGACCACGCCGGCGACACTGCCCGTGCCGAGGACAACGGAGACCTGCAACCTCTCGACCGGCGAAAGCACCTGGACACCGTAGTCCCCCTTCCGAGGCTCACCAGCTCCCGATACGAGGCACCGAGGTTCATGCTGCATCCTAAACGCCCTCCTCTTCTCCCTTTCCCTCGCACCCTCTGCTCCTCGTCATCGATGATCACGCTTGCCACCGGCACGGCAACGCTGACAGTGACGGACTACGGGGCGCCGGCCACGGCGACGATTCCCTCGCTCGTTGCCATCGCGAGGACTTCATGGACACACCCCCCAGTAGGTAGGCACGGGTGGCCGTCAGCCGCGTACCCACCTTCCTCGTTCCGTTTCTGTCGGAACGAGCGCAGTATCTATCCTTCCCTCGAGCAACGGCTAGCGTAAACCTCTCCGTTTCCCTCGTTCCCACCGTTGCTGTGGCCGTCGAAAAATCCGCGCACTCTCTCTCTCTCTCTCTCTCTCTATATATATATATATCTCTCTCTCTCTCACGCACACACACACGCGCACATCCACATGCACAGGACACGATGGGCTCCTAGCTCCGAAGCGAAAGTGAGGTTATCCTCGCGCTATCCTCGCGACGATACCGCGCACCAGGATCCGCGCGGGAGAGCACGCGCGCGCCCTCGGACTCGCGCGCGCACGGCTCCTCTTCTGCGTAACGGTGACTCTCCGGACGATAGACGGTGACAGGACCGTTGGATCCCTCTCTTTCCCTCCTTCTCTCGTTCCTTCCAATGGTGGAGCAACTGGACGTTGGTTTCCCGCAGCTCGGCTAACCTAGCGGCGCTAGCATTTGTCCCTGGACCCCGAACCGTTCGCGAGGTCTCTGCCAACAGTGCCAGCCACCGCCACCCACGAAACTCGACGATTCCACTCGAGCCGTTTCGTCTCGATACGCGGCACTTATTAAACGGACGCCAAACGGAAAAATGACGCATCCGATCGGTCCTGTACGACCACTTGCCACTAACTTCTCGTCGCGGTCGATGCTGGAGTCGAGCGGTCGGGTGGTCGAGCAGTCGAATACGCGGTTCTCGAGGAGGAACCTGATCCTAGCCAGTTTCCCAGTTTGCCAGTTTCCCGATGGGCTCGTCGGTGCTCCTCGTGGCACCGTTCTCTCCCGACGGTGGCGCACCTTCGGGATCTCGTCGGCTTGCGCCGCGTCCGCTCGCTTTCTCGCGTCGCGGAAAAAGGATTGCACGCGCGTGGTGGTTTCGTCCCGCGCGAGCCAACCGCAAACCCAGCGGCAACCTTTTTGGTGTACGCGCGCGCGTGTTTTCTCACCGTGGCCGTTGTCAGCGCAGCATCCTGCGTGAAATCCTGCGTGGACCAGCCACCGTGAGGAGTCCCCGCAATTGGAGACAGTGCCTACGAGGGAAACAAGGAGAGGGACAGGGCGGCGTTCGCGAATCGCGACGTTCCAGACGTACGCGACGTTCGCTGTCGGGCCAGACGAATCCACTTTTCACGGACTCGGAGCCAAGCAACGTCCAACCGCGGCGAGTCCAAGTCGCTTCTCCATTTATCCTATCCTCATCTTCTTGTCCCCTATTTCTCCTGCCCCCGTGTCCGCATCTCTGTACCTCCCTTTAGCCTAATGCTAAATGCCGCGTTTATCATCCCACGAGCCACGGGCAGTCGATCCACGCACGAACGCACGCACGCACGCACGCACGCACATACACACTGGTTTTTTTGGGGTCGCGCGCGTCACACCGAAACACCGACCCCGTAGCCGCGCACCAGCAACTGCGCGCGGATCGTTTAGCGAACGCACCGAGAGTCCCTCGTCGAGGGACGACGGAAACTTCGCTGCACCTTCGCTCTCTCGGCCTTTCTGTCTTTCCAACTCGTGCGCGGGCACTCGCGCGCGCGCGCGCACCCACACGCCGAAATTCTCCTTCCGTTCTATCCCCTCCCTCGCCACCAGCCAGTCCCCCACTTTTTCTCTCTTTCGCTCCCTTCCTCCAACACAGTGCTCCGTTCTTTCCCTAACCAACCTCGCGTGTATATCCCTTTTTCTCTCGGACTCGGATTTCTATCTGTCTCCGTTGCGTGTTTTCGCGGCAGTCGGAAGCTCTTTTGCAGCGAGAATCCTGCGCTACCCTATACCTGCCCTGTTTTCATTCTCGTCTTTCTTCTTCGACAGAGTAGCGGTGCGCGGCAGGACGGGCACCCTCCAACAGCGTCCGCAGATTTTACTCGTTTGCTCGCGGCCCAGGGAGGCTTCTCTACCGTTAGCAGGCCACGCCAAGGAAATCGCGTAACTCGCATCGAAACACCGCTGGGCTAAGATAGAAAAGTGTCGCGGAAACCGCCATCTTCCTTTTTGCCGTTCTGTCCAGGGAGCTTGAACAACCTCTGCCCGCTTCCCTTCGCTCTCTGTAATCTGTACCCCTACCCCGTGGTCGACCCTCGATGCCCTTGCCACCGCTTCGACCCTCCTCTCTCCAACCCCGAGACCTCTGACTCTCCTCTCTCTATCAAGCTTCTCCTAGCTGCCCTAGCCCTCTCTCGCTCGATCCCACCCACGATTCCCTTCTACAGATTTTCCAGCCCCTCGCCCCTCTCGCTGTCCTCCCCGTCTTTCCGTCTCCCGACTAAAAACAACGGTACACACGTTGCCAGTTGCCTTCTGCCCCTCGCGCAGCTCCGCTCCTGCCATCCTCCGCGGCTGTCGACTCTCCTGTCACCTCCTCTCTCTTTCCATCGCTCTCCCGAAACCCCACCCCGATCTACTACCACCCTTCGGAACTACCCTCGGATGCTTCCCACCGTGCTCGCCGCGATCCTCGCGCGCAACACACTTTTGTCACAGCCGTCCTCCTGCCTTCGTTCGCCGCGCTCCTCCGCTCTCTTCGTCCCGCGGCCTTTTGTCCCTGAGAGAGAAAAAAATCGGCCACCGGAACAGGACTCTCCACGGAGTCGCCACCGGTATGGATTCGCGCTGGCTCCGCGATTCAAACGTTCCCGAACGACCCGAATATCGCCGTGCCGGTGGCTTTGCCCGCGCGATACCTACCGTCCACTTCGATCGACCTCGGCGCGCGAGGTCGAGAGGCTCGGGAAGAAGAAGGAAGAGCCCGCGAGATCGAGACAACCTTCGGCTCAGGCTCCGTTCCTTCATCTCCAGTGGGCGAAGTAGTCACGATTGCGTTCCCCGATGTCGCTGTGTTTCCTTCTAATCCATTTGCCTCCTCCGCGCTGCATACCTCTTTCAGGCTAATTCCTACCCAAATGACTGCCGGTTAATTAGGAGGCGGATCAAATTAATTAGGAGTTGGCTGCAACAGGGAATATCCCGGGGATTCCAAATCGCGTAGGCGCGCAGGGCGCTCCAGAGCTACGTAGCCAGGCCGCGTAGCCGAGACTACAGGAATATCGGCTGAAAGGGCGGGAGGAGAATCGAAGAGGGTGGACCGAGATTTAAACGCTTTCCTGCGCGCGTTCTACGGAATTCTATTATTATTCGCAGCTCCGCCATTCATTCAAGTACCCACGCTCGATCTCCATTGAAATTCATTTAGGCGCACGTTGCTCTCTAATAATAAAAGCAGTACATCCGATTCGTCGGCTGCGAAATTCAAGCGTACGGTCAGCTGAACGGGTACCGCCGAGTATCGTCGGTTAAACGAAACGGGAGGGAAGAGGTCGTGGACAGGCGGCTGGAACAAAGAAAGTAGAAAGATAGGTATAGTCGGGCTGAGATTCGCTGTACCTGCCGCCGATGCGATGCGATGATGCGACATTAAGAACATAGATCGAATGTACCGCGCGAGGCTTCCTGCGAACACGTTTCCTTGCGCACGGATATACGCATACGCGCGAAGGCGTATCCTGTACCAAGGACGTTTCGTTGCGTGTTCCCTGGCTCTCTCACCGGTGCCGGTGGTCTGGCGGGTCGAGAGCGTTGCCGCGCGCGCGCGCATGTCCATGGACGAAGGGAAATTTTCGCGAATCGATAATTCGCGAGCAGCTGCAGCAGCGGTAACGGGTTAGTCACGCGGACGACTAGCCTATTTGATTGTTACTCGGTCAAGCCGCGCTGCTGAACCCCCCTGAATCACCCACACCGCTTCTCCTGCCATCCTTTCCATCTCCAGGATCCTGCACCCTCTACACCCTCGTCCTTCGACGTCCAGTGGCAGCCCGTTCCGGAATTTTTTTTTCCACGTTCCTGAGACCTACGCTTACCGCAGTCACAGTATGTACGTGCACACGCATACACACGCCTGCACTTGTGGTGCCAAAGTTTAATAGCGACGCGTACACACACACGGATTCGGATACGTAGCAATTGCATAGCTGGCCGAGACTCAGATAACCCTGCTAACAGAAAAACAGAGTAAAGATACGATGCACGGAAAACAGAATCCAAAGAATAAATTCTCCGTTCGCGTCGCGCGAGTCACGCGCGATATATATCTGGGAATTAGGTCGCGCGTGGTTCGACTCATTTTTCTACGCAGCCCGTTACTTTAATTGCATAGAAAATCATCTCGTCGAGTACAAGTGCTCGTTAATCACGCCTCATGACCACATACATATACACGCATGCACCGAATACCATTCGCGAGAGTTGACGCTGCTACTTTGTTGTTCAATCACGCCGCCGCCGTGCCGCGTCTATAGCACACCTCCGCAAGATCTTACGTAACGTACATTAATTGCTATGCGTTCGTCGAAAAGCTTGTTTTTAATGCGGCGCACTTACGTAACACTTATTTCGCATTCTTTATTATGCGAAAACGGGTACATGTGCGGGTGCGTGTCCCTTGTCTAGCGAGTTGGTCCGCGTTATTTGCGCGTTTCTTCTTTCAGATTACGATTAAACTCGCATACAGGCCGATCATTACTCAGAGAGTGAGTAATGGGAGGGGCGAGCAGAAGTCTCGAGCAGGCTTCGCTCTCCGCCACCTTTGCGGTGCACGAGTTTTCTCAAATGGTAGCGCTGCAATTATCCTAATGTCGCGAACACGTATGTACGCTTATGTACGGCGAAGTCCCATACGTGGCGTACTTAACTAAGAGTCGACTCGGTCGCGTCGAACGTGCCTGATTTCGTGGCTCGGTTCTGTGAAAAGCATGCGGGCGACGATGCGGAGAAAGACACGTCGAACAGGAGTGTGAGATTCGAAGGGCAGGACAGGGAAGAGAAGGGAGGAGGAGAGGAGAGATGAAGAGGATGAGTAAGAAGGATCCAAAGGTTGAGGAAAGAATCGGGGTTGCTGCGATAGCGAAGGTGGAGAGGGCGAGGCTGCTCGGAGGTTTGGAGAGGCCGAAGCTACGAGGTGCTAGGAGGTGCTACGAGGCTACGAGGGCCGAGGCACGATCTTTCCTCGGCATCGCGGCCGTCTCTGAGCGATTTTCCGCAACAAGGAGTCGAATTCAAACGGCATTGTGTTGTCACGTGCGGCCACTCTCGTTCTCTCTCGACGGAACGCCGTTAGACCCTCTTTCCTCTATGCAACCACAGAACTTTCTTACCCTCTTCCTCTCGCTTCCCTACTTACTCTTATTCTCTTTAGGTCGAGCTAATCACATCACTACAAAGTCCTGCTTTCCTTTCGGGCGCCTCATCGACACGCGTATAATACGTGCCAAGAATTCCTTTCACGGTCCTTCCACTACGCTTCTTTGCACTCCAAAGTACATACGTACCGAGCGAGGCGTCACTATCAATTATTCTTCGTTAATAGAATCCTTCTTCCACTCATACTTTTCTCTAGCTGCAAATTCTCTGCAATGATCGGCGGCAGAAGGTCAATCCTATTATTCCTTTGTACTTAGTTCCGTCAACGATCAAGATAATGGTCAGAAAATATCACTTTTCTTTTGATGCAATTGAAGAAAAGCAGGAGAAAAAAGCTACTTAACCGCGATAAGAGATAACCAGCCGTAAGGTCGATCAATCCATTTCCACTGTTGTGACACGGATCGACGTTAACCATTCCAGAACAGTTCGCTTCTCCTCTTATTTACGCATTGTATCCGAGGACTGTAGCATCCCTATTGATAAGGATAGCAGAAGCATAATGTAAAATACAAAATATAAATATCTTTTATTTTTATTTGGACAGTACATCTAACGGTAAACAATAAGACAATATGTATCAAGTCTACCTGTCGACTCGGGCATCATAATAATTGAGTAAAAATTAAATCTTTGATATTATACAATATACATACATATATATACACATACATAACAAAGTCTCTCATACCGACTATATACACAGTTTTATACAACCTTCCTCACGTTCCTTTTATCAGAACGGTCCGTCCGTTTCAACATCGACCAAAGTAACAGCACGGTAAAACGCCATCTCCTAATCTGCATACATCTACTCTGCCGTATTGTCCTCGACGAGAATACATACGTCGTGTGTTCCCCATTCAGAGGCGTATAGTATAGTCTCTACCTTCGGATATTTGGTAATTTCGCACTTAGGAAATGGCAGTAAATTCTAATAATAACTATACACATAAATGTACAGGATTCGTGTAGAAGACGATGGATACGGTATACGAAATATGGTAATGTTATATTTTGTATCTCTTAATCGCGTAAAATCTGGTAACAACGGCGATCCGGTAAAGTATCGCCGGAACTTGACTGACACACGAACGATTAAGCAGCTCTTACGAGATATACTATTAAATTTTATTACATATTCTTTTTTTTTTCGAGGTTTTGTTTCTTCAATTTTTCGTTCTTTTTTTTTTTGGAAATGCCTCTGTATTTAAATCAGTTAACAGCGTCGCTTACATCGAACAGGTCACTCTTTCGAACTTAATTCTATAAATTCAACGGAATTTAGATAAAATCTACCGTTGAAGATATTAGTCGTTCAAGAATCTATAGTTCCCAAGTAAAGTCTTATACGTCCTGCATTAAAAGGAATTCTATTTTTGGTCTTCCAAGTTATATATGTATGTATGTATATATAGTAACAAACAATATTTACAAACACATATCGCGGACCACATCAATCATGGTATACCTCAGATATTTTACCACGTAATATGTATCACCAGTGATCGTCATTTGTAATTAAGAGAAAAGCTGAAAATATATGCATTCGTATGCTAAGGGAAAATGTGTATTTATATGTTCTGGTAACTGAAACGGTGAGGAAAGCAAATGTTTCTGGACCAATAATTAAATAATTACGTGGAAACATAATAGACACATAGGCCACTCGTAGCTGTAATTATAGAAACGGTGTAGAATGATATCTGGAGAAGTATACCTACTTGCTGTAATATCAACCATTTGATGGATTAGGATTAGATTACCCAGACTTACGCCGAAAAGATAATTTGCAGTCTTAACTGGCGACTAAATATTCTCGTGCGTCTAAAGCAACTTCTAACTAAAAGAAGCGCTAATAAGGATAACGATGCTTTTTTTTTATTAGCAATAGAATAGTAAAGTAACGGCAGATCATTTTCAATAATCAAACTTGATTCACTTTTGTGTAAAACACGGGACGTAAAAAAAATGCTCAAGCAGGCGACAGACGTTGTGGCGAAAAGAGAGATTGTACGCGCAAACGAAATGTACGTCCAACAATTTCTTTTTATCAAATAAAAAAGAAATGATGAATCCTGTAAAGTGTTAAAAATGCTCTTTTCGTTCCACGATCGTGGATTTCCAGCATTTCTAAGCCGAGTTTCGCGTAATACCATAAAAGAGTGTAGCAATCTTATTCGAGATGCATAATGAACGTATCCCACGAAGGGTGATAAAATATAAATATTTAATTGAATCTTACGTAGTAATATCGTTCCTTTCGGAATCCGTGGTTTCACTTGCAGCTGGAACGGTAAACCCACCCGAATTCGATGGATGAGAATTGGCTACGACACACGTATTACGACCAGTGGCAATGTGAAAGAAAGGGGCTGGAAACTCCTGAGCATCCGTATATAAATTCACTGTATGCGGTTTGGTACTGCTCCCAGAACATTCCAGTTCCGGTAATTCGCCTAATATTCAATCGTTAATATCGCTGACTATTCCTTTCTTATTATCGTTTCTCGTTTCTCATTTTTCATCGAAGAATGTTAACCCTTTCCCTGCTAACAATTACGATCTCGCCAAACCAACCATGCAGGAATTAACGATGTAGAAACGCAGATAGTACGCGGAGAATAAACAGTTTACTCCTCAATGGACGAATCATTGCATATTTTAGGAATACCATCTCGCCTAACGCTTGCGTTTCCCGTAGTCTGTAGGCTTTCGAAACTTTGACTTTACGGCGATCAGCTTCTACCAGACGCCAGAAACGGCAGAACAGTGTGCGTTACTTGTCCGCGTTAGACTTTTATCCCAGTAATGAAAGAAAGGTTTAGTCATAGTCATATTTGTAGTGCAGTGAAAGGGTTAAAGGAAATAAGAAGAATGTCTTACCATTGATGCTGTGAGCATTTAATACCATAAAAACACTCCCCGTAGATGGTTCTCCGGCGCTCCTACTAACTTCAGCATCGGGCGTAGGAATTTCGTCCTCAGAATCGGAGCTGCTACTCGAATTACTCGTATCCTGCCTAGTTTGCGATCTTCTAGCACGACTAAATGGATTCTCCCTCTGTCGCACGAAAGTTCCGCCCTGAGTGCCTAATAAAACATTCACTTTCGTTTTCATAGACAGAATCAGTACGCAGAAACAAAGGTTTTTCGTACCTTGATGACCGTCGCGGATCAGAGGTGTCGTATCATCGGCATCCGAATCACTTTCCTCGCTAATTACCTCTTCGTCTGCTGCAAAAACTCTTCGCTTACAAACCGGACAAACCCTACGACTTTTTGTCAGCCAAGGGTCAATACATTTTGTATGGTAAGCTGAAAATAATCGACGCGTCGGAGGTCAGAGGATCGGTGTGCTTAATAGTACGCTCCACAGTATAAGTTTCGAAATATATTATTATTACTGCTAGGTACTAACCGTGGGCACAGGGCAGAACCCTTAATTTTTCGCCTTCAACGTAATCGTCTAAACAAATAGCACACGTTTCGTACGGGTCACCTTTTGTATATTTGTGCGTGGGAATCTTTTTCAAACTCGAGTTTGGTAACCTGTATCTCCGTTGCCTTCTTCTATCTTTGATACATCTAACAATCTATAATTCGGAAATATACGTATCAACAAAATGCTCGCCGAAAACACAACAATGTTAACGTTTCTGCATTACTTTTGGGACTTACCATAAAAATAACTATGACTAGAAAACATATCCCAACAACAATGGCAAAAGGCAAGAGCAAATGTGTGATGTTGAATGGGATATTATCATTAATTAGTACAAAATACAACTCATCGAACAAATAATTTTCTTTAATAATCAATCCTGTGAGTTCACTGACAAATACAGATGGTATTATTATTCCTCCCGCGTCTTTCGCAGACATTGGCTCTAGAACAAAATATACGGACATACACACACATGTACAGATTTATAAAGAGCCATTATTTTTCTTTAACACAATTATTGTAAGTACCTTCAATAATGGTAGCAATTAAACTCACAGTTGTTGTACAATTTCATAATGAAAATATTTACCTAATTCGTTACTGTTCACATTATGTATAATCGCAGCGTCGTATCCAGCTTTTTGTGCCATTCGAATCTTTCTCTCGAAACTACAGTTATAGCGAGCAATTAAAGCTATCCAATTACCATTGTAATTGGTAGTATTATTTGGAGGACCCTGTATTTCATGGCATGCCGTAGGTGGTTCTGCGTATACCACCATACCCTAATAAAATTTCCCACAACTCGTAACATTTATGTGCTGATTAATGCATATATATATATATTTTCTTAATATAGACTCACCGCTCAATTTTTTTGTTACTTAATTTAATGTAATTCACAAACATAATAATAGATAATAAAAATAAAAGGGCTTTGTAGAAACCATACAGATTCGATTAAGATCTCTCCGATTAAGAAGAGTTTAAACAAGAAATACCTTGATTCCGTCAAATGGTATCAAGCCTCCGAATCTGGCAGGCGTATCTCTGAATTCTTCTTCGATCTGATGCCTCGCCGCTGCAGAAAATACCAAAATATCTGCCCTGTTGCACATAACACAAAAGACAAGGAACGTAAGCCATAACTGGAGTTGGTGGTTTAAGCAACACTGTCTCATCTTTTAAAATATCGGAAGTATCCGCCGTCCTGTCAACTTTAATATTCTGTTAGAAAGTCTCTCGAGCGATTCATTATACGTTATGTTTAATCCGCAGATGTATCCATCTTGAGGAATAAGATAACACTGTCCTGCAAAAGTAAACACAATGCCTTACTTAAACTCAAGCTTCCTTTCTTATTATACAAAGTGTAACTACGAAACACCACAATCAATTCTCTAACAATCATCAATAGTTCGGATCAATCGTCGCGGATAGTTGATAAAAGATATTAAGATTATACAAGCGATACGTTTACGATGAACCTAAATTGCTATCCATAGACTGTCGAGATAAATCGTTGAATAGTTTTGTAATCAGTTTTGTCAATTATTACATACTTGTCGCCAAGAATCAGCAAATTTTGCCGAAAATTAAGGGTATCTCCATATTCAGAGAGGCCGAAAACTACTTGCTCGGTTTCGCTGTTTCCGACATGATACGATCGATTCATTCAACGTGGAAAATTCATAACCCGTGCGGCGAATTTCTGATTCAGCACAGCTAAAGGATGAATCAGACGAAGAAATTTTATTTGCAATGTCTGCCATAAGCGACATAAAAACACTGTATCAATTATAAGCTGCTGCTAAACGATTCGTAAGCAGAAGGTGTAAGTACGTGCGTGTTGTACCTGCACTATATGTATCAATGATCGGAAAAAAGCTCGACAATTCAATGTGCCAAGTGCATTCGTAGTTACGCTTTGACCCACCGACGAATGAATACACGGCGATAATGGATCTTCCGGTGTGTATTAATCAACATGAATAAAACTGACGTACAGACACGTAGGGGCATTGGTACTTATACACAAACAGGTACGCGACGGACAACCAATAGAAAGACGGAGAGGATGGGTGAGAGAGAGAGAAAGAGAGAGATATATATATTCGTGTAGATTTAACCCTGGAAATTTCCTTGTCAACAGTAACGTTCAACGCGAATAGATAAATAATTTAGATACCTACTGATATTCCTTTCCCTGTTTTCGTGCAGAAAATATGCTGCATACGAGACACAGGAGGCGTTCAGCGGTCGTACAACGCGTACATATATAAATGCATACACATACACCTACGCGCACGTTAATTTCGTATGTAATTAGTGTGCAACGAGATGCACACCGTTTAGCCGTTTACACGTCGCATGTCATCTGCACTTCCTCTGCTGAGTCTTCCCTCGATTTTGAGGTTATGAGGACGTCCCCCTGTGGTTAGTCTTCGTGCTGACAAAAGCGTTGAATTGTTGCGACGCATAAAACCGACTGTGACGTTGATTAATCCATCGAATAAAGTTCACCGAGGAAACGTCAAAGATTCACCACTGCGGAAGGGTGCCACATTCACTACCAATGCGAAAACAATCGAAGCATTTGTTACATACGTAACGATCACTACGGCCCTTTCGATTGAAAACGGGGTTTTTTCGTAATTTGATCACCGAAGTCACGCGGATGTCACCGACACTTTTTCCTCTATTTTCTCGCGGAACTATCAGACAGAGCCATGTCGGACGTGCTCGTTCGCGCGCTGCGTAACCGCTAAATTTAAATTTAATTAAATCTTAGCATCTATTTTCAGGTCGAAATCGTAAGTGAAACTTTGTCGAATCAGATTCTTAAAATTCTGCACTTGGATTATTTCCGTTTCTCGATTCCCAAGAGAATAGTGAAAAGCCGAAAAGCAAGAGAACTTATTGTTCGGTTCGTGGAACGAATTCATTGTAATATACGTAATGGTTCCCGTAAAAAATATATTTCAAGCTCATATGGTGCATAATTGTTTACATTGGACAAGTTTATCCGATCGAAACACCATTTAATAATTACAGGTAAGGTTGAGGTTGCAATAGAGAAACACAAAATGAAAAGCGTATTTCAGTTGCAAAGTTTATAGAATGTATGTCTTTTATATACCTACTTATGGTATTACGTATGGATTACAATGTTTTATGGTACAATAAATGAATATTACACGTATATATACATCACAGGCATAAAGAACGATCATTTATGAAATATATATGGTTCGATACGTGTAATTCACATACATAATACAGTTTCAAATCGGTATGATTCACAGTAAAGTCAGTAAAAAAAGGTCGTGTGTAATGCAGTTCTTTACACATATTTAATGTACAATCGAAGTCATATTCTAATGTACCATGTATCCCTAGCGGAAATAGATGTCTCTTAAAAGATAATATTTTACAATATTGATGTTTATGATATTTATAATAATGATCAATCGACAAACAACTCTAACTAAGCATTGAACGAGCGGGGAAAGTTAACTTAAGAAAAACAAGGGAATATGAATACGTCGTGAAAGAAAATCGGATTACGTTTGCAGTCCAAAGGCACTCATTATCAATATCGTTTACAATGAGCCAAATTACAAATGTACATTGCATAAAACTGATTATCCTTGTAAAAGTTTCCTAATTTCTTCTGCATTCATTAGATCTTTCCGTGAGAAAACCTTTCGTCGAGGTACTGCGCTTTACTTATAATAGCATTCTTTTGTGCCTGGTCGAACCGATTCACCTGTAAATCAATGTCCCTGTCGAATGGTCTTCTAACGGCGGTCTGCCCACTTAATTTAGCTTTCTCCTCTTCTTTCTGAAATACATTACATATTTTATTGGTCATTAGTCAACCAAAGTGAGCTAAGCGCGAAACTCTTCTATACTCGACAGATAAATACCTTTTTTTTCTTTCGACATTTACTCTGATGTATCTCCAGGAGCGACTTGTCGCGCTTTCTGCCCTTCCCAGATTCGGTTTCGTAACTTTCTTTAGGCGGGTCCGTGGTCGATGTTGTGAAAGTATAAAACTTCTCTTCTTCCTGCACGGGTAAAACATATCGCAAACCGTTACTTCGTAGCTTGACGATTCTAAATCAGGTGAAGAAAAATTTTACTGCGCCCACCCGTTGCTTCTGCTTCTCTGCCTTCTTCGCCGGAGTATCTGTCCAGCATGACCTGTCGGACATATCCGGACCTTCCCTAACACGAAACTTTCGTGGAGCTAGTCCGAGATTGCCTATCTGCGCTGCGGGTAATTCTGTCATCCATTCCTCTCGCTGAGTCAAAGTACTGTCATCCTAAAATATTATTCAACGTCAATCCCTTTTCTCTATCTTTCTCGTAGAACCGGACTGACAACTTCCTATATGTCCGTTGTGTAAAAATTACAATTCATTTTACCTCGTCCTTTTGTTCATTTCTGATTTGTTGCGCTCTGTGCTCCAATTGTCTGTACACATAGTTACTTTTTAATGCTGGATGGTTGGCTGGCAAAGGACCGATCGCATCTTCGTCGTCCGAATCTGCTTCTTCTGCTACTTCCGCTTCTTCTACTCCAATCTCGTCGTTGTCGGAAGATTTCGTGACACTTGGGAGGCCAGGGCCTATAATTTTCGTTTCAGTTTTATTACTGCATTTCTTTTCTAATAAATGCGGTGGTAACACTGGCCCGAAGAGCATGTCCGAATCTACGCCAGATTCCCCTTGGCTTGTAATATTTTCATTACTAGGACTTGTCGCATCACCTTCCAATATCTCAGTTGCATTTCGGGCCTCATTTCCCGGTAAGCAAGGTCCTATGAATGGTGTACTTTTTACTGGTTTTATGTCATTGGAAGAATCGGGTATTAATTGCGGCGGTAAGACCGGCCCATACGTGGAATTATTTTCAGCAGTAGAAATGTCTGTTGGTCCTGGGGAATTATCACCATCGTCAACAACGTCATCGCCATCGCCATCACCATCATCATTATCACAAATACTAAGACGCAAGGAAGTTCTTCCGATAGAACTCATACTTTCCTCCTGACTATTCACATCAACCGTATTTTCTGTTGATCCGCGATCACATCTCTGACCAACATTGTCTCTACTATCTTCTGTGATTTCCGTCAATACAGGTGACGCGGAATCTGAAATGGTACCAGAATCATTAATACTGGAACCATACAACAGATCACTCTTCCCTGCATTTACCTTTGGCGAGCCTTCCGAACATTCGCTCTCAATCGCTTGCTTTTTCGTTGAACTGTCACATTCGTTGTTCGCATTTTGCTTTTTCGTCTTTGTCTTGTGCAGTCGTGAAAACGAACAAGTGGTGTTTATATCGGAGCCATCGGACAAATTTTCGTCCGTCTCTGATAAAACATCAAATTCGGATAAGTCTAAATCTTTACATTCCGGGCTTTCTACCGACAAATCTTTCTTCGTTAACGATTCAGTGTCGCTACGACTTTGTTCCACGTTCTTGGGCGAAGAGATTTCTTGCACGTGTTGCTCCACATTCTCCTTCGCCGACGTCCTTTTATGCGAATCGTGTCTCTCAGATTCTCCCCGAGATCTACTATGATCCGACAATCTTGTTTTATGCGACTGATAGCCTCTGTCGCGACTCTTCTCGCGAGAATGGTGCTTGTATTTCTCGTGGAGCTTGTTCTTGTGCTTGTCATTCTGGGACCTGTCGTCCTCGTTTCTGCTGTGAGACCGCTCCTGAGACCTGTGCTTGCAATGCTCGCTCCGATCTCGAGTCCTATGCCGCTTTGTGTCACTTGTTTTACGTTTCGAAGGTAAAGAAGAACTTTTCGAATCTACGCTAACATCCCTTGCGTTTTTATAGTCTTTGCTGTCCTCGCGTCTCGAGCTTCTTGACTCGCTAATGTGTTTCGAATATTTTGCAGAATACTTGAGATCTCTGTTATCTACGTCCCGTTCTTTTGAACCTCTATGCTCTCTTCTACTGCTGTCGTGCTTGGATTTTTCTTTCCTATCTTTGTACTCTACATCGTTGTAGGATGACTTGTAGTCTGACTTCGACCTCGAGAGTTTCCCCAGTTTTGGTTCTGGCTGCACGTTATCTTTCCGGGTGGCTTCGAAGCGAAATCGTCGCCCGTCGTCGCTGTCCTGACTCTCGGAATCAGAATCCATCGTCGTCATGATTTAGATACTCGCTGAAACTACCACAAATTTCATTTTTCATAGAAATTAATTGCTGTATATACGTATATATATTTAATTTTCAACGCTAATCCTTCTAGGCAGCAGAATAAGCAGCAATACTTATGAACGAACTTAAAAATATCACATTGCGTTTTTGTAAAAGTACTTTACAGTGCCAAGGCAATAAACAATACCTAGGAAAAACAGTTAGTTATAATTTGGCTACACAACTTTATTTAAAACACAGCTGTATTCAAACATTGTACATATGACAGAATTAAAGTACGACTAAAGGGGATAGAAATTCTAGTTTACGCGCTTCTCTGTATCCTTTGGCTGCGTTTGGCTCTTCACACTTTCTACTAATCTATCGACTTTACTTTGATTCGGCTTTAATTTCGGAACGGATTCTGTCCGCGGACTTGCTTGTAACATCTTCATTACTTTCGCTGCGCTATACTTAACGGATTTCACAAGCCCAGCAGTAATAATACCCTTCGAACTTTGCGTAACGCTTGATTTCCATACAATTTCTTTTAAGCACTCCTCTAGTATCTCGCCACAATCTGGATCGTACGCGACCGCTCGTAGGCAATCCTCCGTGTCCTTGGATCTCGGGCCCTGCGACCATGCTCTGACGAGCTTAATCTGTGGTGTTCTAGGTAACTGATTCAAATGATGTATCATTGTCACAGGATTTGTATCTTGATGGCACATGACAACCGTTTCATCAGACTTTGGGATATCCACGTAATTTTCCAAGTGTTTCAATATCGGACTGTACAAATCTCTAAACTGTGTTAGCTGAGGTAGAACTATGTTGTTAACTTTATCTTTATTCTCGCCGAAAGTCATTCGGAAGTCGCCGTTATAGGATAAGCCAGCTATAGTTTTGTAAAAGTCAGTTTCTGTAAAGTGTTGCGGAAGCAATAACAGGGCTGTATGAACAGCTGAATGTAAATTTTGTACTAGAGCTGTAGGTAGCACAGAATGCTCGTCCGGTTCCACCAATACTTTAACCGGTTTGTGCAATCTTCCCGCCAAATATAAATCACTCCAGTCTAATAAGTCCTCTACCAGCGAAACTTCTGAAATTACTCCATATTTGATGGTATATCCTCCTGTCACTTTAACCAATGTATTGTAATACACCTTGGCACCCCATTTCTCTTGCACATTGGTGATTGCTCTGGGTCCAAGAAATCTCAATGGCTGGGCATAATGATTGGCGTTAAATTTCAAATTCTCCGCGTGCCAATGGTTTACATTACGAACGACAAAAATAAGATCCAACATGTTGTTGGACTGATTGTTTGTTTGCTTGAACGCAGCAGACCCATATGCAAAGCAAAATTTCATATTCCTTGGGAAATTTTTCAGTATCTCTTTTAACTGCTGAACTCCTATGAACTTCTCCATCATTGTGAAATGTTAATGGTACAAGCAAAATCTCTGCGTCAAAACGAAACCGGCTACCTTTAATTCTGCATAATAAGTTTCCCTCTTACGTAGAGTTAATTAGGGTACAGTTGATTTCAGGTTTTACACCATCGGAATTTGCGGATACATTCGAAAGTCAGAAAAGTATGACAGTGCTGAGGAACATAATAAAAGAAACCGGCACCTGACGCGGGAACAGTATTTTCGCTTTGAAATCTTCCAACAGCTTCTGGACAATTACAATCAACTGCGCCCTTTACGAACGAAAATCCATTCCCATCTAACCTAGAAATGTTTTCCGTGAATCGTATAATCGTTACATATACTTACTCCAAATCAATAGAATATTTTATAACGGTGATTTAATTAGTTACGCTGCGAGTCGAATGATATTTTTAATTTTTAAGTTAAAACATAAAAAAATGGTATAACGTCAAATTGTACATCGTACATAGTACCGTACCGTTTATCGGACTTAGAAACACATGATTGCCTCAAGTAATCTGTTTCGCATGGACCAGTATAAGGTCCATAAATTTTCTCTTTAGTAATGTTATTCGACTCGACCTGTCAACTATACTCGATATAAGTCTTTTCACTGGCAGTGATGACTTTTCGCGTCAAAAATCTCCATCCGCTACTTGGCATTGGCGTGTTTTCACACCGCTGCGGCAGAGAAACTATTGACCCGCACATCTCATCTAGGAACATTTCAGATCATTCGATAATTGCAACGGATCCATTCTACTTGCTTATTAATATAATTTTAAGAGCTTCGGACTTCTGATTAGAAAGAGGTATGGCGGTATAATGAAGAATACTATTCCCTGTAGTAGCGAATGCGTGAAAAGGCCCACCAGGCTCAACCAGGCTCCAATCGATATATGTCCATTCTCTAACGCCAGTTAAACACTTAAATTTGTTCCAATCGAACATTTTACCTTATCGTAGTACTATACTTGTTTTGCTATAAATATAATACTTAAGTATGTTAGTTTAAGTAAGTTTATGTTAGGAATATTTAGGGATTTTCTCCTAGTGAACAATTCCAACAAGTAACTGTTAATGAAACTTTAATTAAACAATTATTATAAGGATATTAAGATTCTGGAGTTTAATAACAATGTTTACAGCTGAATAGCAAAGTAAACGAACAAAACGAACCTTAGCAACTAAAATATTTACAATAGAAAAGTGGAAATCTAAATACTTGAGTACAAACTTCGCGGGGTAAGCAAGATCGTGCGCACTTCATGCTCCTGCGCGCCATCTGTAGGCAGCTATAAAAGGCGCGGCTCTGCAGAGGACGCTCTCAGTTCCTCACTCGTGGGTTAAAGGGACAGTGTATATATATTTACGTTAAGTAGAAAGCAAAATGTGATTTGTTGTTACACGCAATATTTTTTTTACCTCTCCGTCGCTTATATATGTTAATAAGTGCGTGCAACAGGGATTCTAAAATTTCATGATCCTAGTCTACTTTTTAATGGCTGACTGTCGCTGACTGTAGTTCGTTTGTGACCAAGTTATCCCATCTACAGATGCGTAGCATAGTTTATCGCAAATGTTAGTAGCATAAATTTGAGGTTGAGGACATTTGAGGGTGTGAGGGTATTGTTGGGTATTGCGTCGTATCAAGTAACGGAAAGACGTAGTGCATGATGATTACGAGCTAGAATTCTTTTCATTGATCAGCTGTTATTTGATGTGATGTACTATAGCATCCGAACATAAAAGGATTCGGTTTAGATTACTACGTCGATATTCTTCGCGAGGTATTGCGTCGACATCAGCTAACAAGGCTGCGTGCGTTTCGTAAAATACGAACGAACTGAAAACAGTTAAACAGCATGGAGGTTGACGAAAACAACCCATCGGCTCCGACCGAGACCCCAATGGAAGTCGACGAGGACAATACCGGAAAAAATCCTACCACATCGGCGAATCCTCCGAGTGCTATCAAAGTGATGGCATCCTCCGGTACTGTCGGGTCTGTTTCCATTAGCCTTCATCCGCTTGTCATAATGAATGTCAGCGAACATTGGACTAGACTTCGTGCTCAAGAAGGAACAGAGCAATTAGGTGCATTTTCCAACCACTTTTTATTCTTTTTTCGCAGTTAAAAAGTTGAGTCATTCAAATTACTTAAACACGTGATATACGCGTAGAATAAAACAAGACACGCGTTGTTGCAGTCGACTCAACTATCGAGCCTCCTTCGAAGTGTCATTACAACAAAAGCGCGTGTTCCATGTATATTAACATTTTATTCGCATGTTGCAGTATATGGAGCGTTAATTGGTAAACAAAAAGGTCGTAACATAGAAATCATGAATTCCTTTGAACTACTGTTTACCTGTATCGGAGATGATGTTATAATCGACCGAGATTATTATACTACTAAGGAAGAACAGTTTAAACAAGTATTCAGTGAAATGGATTTCTTGGGGTGGTATACGACAGGGGATATGCCCAATGAAAGGGACATCCGAGTACACAAGCAACTCTGCGAGATCAATGAAAGTCCCGTGTTATTGAAGCTTGACCCGAAGCCAAAGAATACCGATGTACGTATTTGTACACGATACTCGTGTACATTAGGGTGGCTTTTATTTAGTCTTGGTAAAAAATTTTTTCAAGGTTTTCTTCGGCAATTTTTCAGGAAAACATTCATGACGTATTAGACACTGAAAATAAGATTTTTTTTATCTTTTCCGCATATTTCGGTACATGCCCCTCCCCCCTAAATGTTTAAAAAATAGTCTTCGAAAATAAAAATTCCATTTTTTGTTCGCCTTCATAAATAAAAAGTGTTCTAGAAGCATTTAAACTTTCAAAATTTGAGGGAATAAAATTTTTTTTAGTTTTTCGGACTTTTTTCGAAACCGTTTGCCGCACGAGAAAAAGTAATAAAACATAAAAGATGCTCCTTATCCGGATCTACAACTTTGGTTTCACACATTTTTTTATTTAATCAATAACTTGGAGGATATTATATAAAATCGACTTCGCGAGCAGTTATATGATGGTGTAAATGTTTAAGGGCCCAGGGGGCACCCTTTCCCGTTATCCGATCGAGCTCAAACTTTACACGGATTTTTTTATAATTATTTGGAACTATTCTGAAGGGTGCCCTGAATACAATTCAAAAGTCGAAAATAAGAGCCAGCCTAGTGTACATAGACTTTGTAATAGAACCTTTCATTCTTTGTAGCAACTGTCCGTTTCTATGTACGAATCTGTGATCGATTTGGTTAATGGAGAAGCAACAATGTTATTCGTTCCATTAACCTATACACTGGCAACAGAAGAGGCGGAAAGGATCGGGGTCGATCATGTCGCGAGAATGTGTACCAATGATCAAGGGGAGAGTTCTTTAGGTAATATAATACCTGTTTATTTGATTTTCAATGCAGCGGACAAGTGATAATGAAATCTCCTTTCCACGAATAATCAACAGTCGCGGAACACCTAACGGCACAGCACAGCGCCATAAAAATGTTACATTCAAGAGTAAAATTGGTATTAGAATATGTGCAAGCGGTCCAAAGCGGCGAACTAAAAGGAAACCATGAAGTGTTAAGAGCGGCCTGCTCCTTGGGACACAGATTGCCAGTTCTGAATAACCCCAAGTTTAAAGCAGACTTTTATAATGTAAGTACGCGCCACAGAGATTTTCGAGTAATATTCTGCTTGTACGTATAATATGAATTTTTTCAGCAATGTAATGACTTTGGTTTGATGACTTATCTCGGTATCATAACGAAAGGTTGCAACAACATTAATCAGTTTGTTAACAAATTCAATATTTTGTATGATAGGCAAGGTGTGGGTCGTCGTTTGCGAAGTCTTTTCCTGTGATAAGTGAATAGAATGTGTTGACTTTTATACCTGTCTTTTTTTACTCCTTAAATTATAGTAAATATTCTTGGACCTTGAGAAATTGAAAGCAGTAAATTTCGCTGGTGAGTAAACAGAATGCTAGAATATTGTACCTCTTGCAAAATAAAGCTAAAAGGGATTATAAAGTTCTGTTCCGTCCTCGTTATACAAATTTATTGATACGTGCTCTATATTTATACGTTTCCCAGTACGCAGCATACATACAAAGAATTTCCGGACACGTTCTACGTAATATTGCTCGAAACGAGACGTACACCGAGATTATATCAGTATACATATAAGTAGTATGTACACGCTTGCACGTTTTCTTAGTGGAAGACGTCTTATAGTCGATACGTTTCTTCATATAAACCCTTATACTTTCAGAGGCCACGTTATCTTCTCTTTACATACTTCGTTTTTATTATTTACAGAATTCATTTTGTATAAATTATACTTGATATAAAAAAGCGACCTATAAAATATGACTAAAAGTCTTCTCCTAAAAATCTATTCAGTTATTACATACGCTTCGACCCGATATATATATATATAACGATTTACAAATATTATACTGTATAAAATATAGTCTAGTAATATATTGTGCCTCATTACTTATTGCAGGTAACTGGATCATGTTACGTATTTTATATAGACATAAATCAGAATTGACTCTTCGTGTGGCTAGACTATTGAACCTGTATAAATTCCATTACGACCAACCTTTCGATTTATAGTTTGATCAGGAAATCGTAACGCAGTTACACGCGACATATCGCTAAAAGGTATTAAAATTTTCATCCTCCATTTCACAATATTTGTTTGTACGCTGAGTTGTGCGGTTCCATTTGATATTACATTGATATGAAACATTCAAACCACAGAGATCGATATTCCTACACTAATTCGTACGAAACTTGCAAAGTTTTTGCAATTCTTACCTTTCTCTCATTGCGGCATTTCTCACAGACAATTTCTTAGTCAGATTTTACTTTCGCCAATTGCAAAAGATCCACAACCATGCGTTGCGTGCCTCCCTGGCATATTCGTTTTACGATTTTACATAGTCAGCTGGCTGTCTTCGATCATGGTAGCAAGAACATCTACCAGAACAGACAGCATCGAGTCGGGCTAAGGACTTGGTTTCTCCATTCCAATTATCTCCTCGAACAGAGTGTTTCTTCCCTCTATTCTTTCTTCCATAGTTTGTAAGGCAAATCTTAACGTTGCCGCAGCCAAATCCCCGACCGACCAATGCCTATCCATAAGAACTCTAGTCACAGTATCTAGCTGGAAAGTGATCGTAGAATCAGTAGAGACTTAATCTTAAAAGTCATTCATTTCATCTTCATATTCGAATGATCTGTATCGTATTCGCTACCTTGGTCAAGTTTGGATTTCCCGTAGTGTAATATATTAACTTTGGTACCCCGGCCAAAGAAGCAGCGAGCCATTGAATGACAAGCTTCAATTGCGGGTCCCCTTTTAATCGAGATCCGCATCCCCAGTTACCGGTAGCAACTGGTAATAATCCACCTGACTGAGGACTACTGTCTCTTGGTATCTAAAAAGTTGCGTTAGTAAATTTCAGATGTTACGGGCATAGAAAAGATGTGTCTGACGATGCAAACTAGGTATAATTGAAAATACACTTTGGTGTCTATATAAAATCGGTGAATCTCGAACAATGTTATTGCGGAAAGTATGAAAAGTTATATTAATGCAAGTTAAAAATCGATTATGAAGTGTACAGGTAAAAGACATTATCAGATAGAATGAGAGACAAATCATTAGTCATTAGAAGTACGACTACAACGGTTCCAAATCAAAAGCACATCTTTGTTATCTGTCATGCAACGAGTCGTTAAAATTTATAAACCTTCGGCACTCGATGGTTTCTACCAATTTTAGCTGGTACAACAATATTTAATAAACAATCACGAGGACACGTAATTTATTTATGATATCAGTTCCATGCAATTACATTTACGAAACAGAATCGACAGATGTGTAAGACAAGTTTTGCTCACGTTAAACGTAACATGCGATTCGATTTCTTGCACAAGTTTATCCATTACGGTTCCAGGTGCGCTTAAAGAAACGGGATTAGATAGACACACGGTAGTTTCGTCATCGACCAATGTTTGAAAAACTTCCGATGTAAATGTTACCGTCCTAAGCTTTCTACGTTGGATATCCTTTACCTCTTTTGATATCGCACGATTACTTAAAGCGTCTTCGTAATATTCTACACCTTCAGACTCTGAGACCTGCGTATCGTAATGATCTGATGAGACATGGCTATGTACAAAAGATTATCTGCGGTAGTATTAGATTTTAGTTTGTCTCTCATTCTTCATTGATACAATACAAATGATATCGTACAAACGGAGCATAAAACTATAAAACCATGTAATCGTTTCTGATCCAATATAGTACAGTTTTGTTCTTTCTTTTTTTTAAATTCTTTTTTAAGTTTGGTAATGTTATTATTCCGTCCAAAGATCAAAGTAATTTCGATTAAAAAAAAAGCAACTTGTTTCTTACTGATTGCTGTCTCCTATTTTTTTGACGGGCTAGCTCTAAACTCAAACTTCTCACGGCCAAAGCTAATTTGTGCCTTTGATTTACGTCGACGGAATCAATGAAGGGCTGAGGTTCACCCTCTTGAACCGGAACACCAGCAAACGATTCGCTGAGGGCTCTCTTTAACAACGAGCCCGCGAATCGAACCACGGCCCTGTCTCGTGCATCTAATTCACGAGACTCGTCCGCCACTATGGGATCCTCTAACCATTTCGCTAGCTGCTCGTAAACTTCCTCGAGCTCCGAACAAAAATCTGAACGTACGAAGATAAGTGTCGGTTCGCTTATTATAATTAGAAACTGACGAAACATCTTCTCTATAAAGATGTTTTGTAATACTTGCCAGAATTGTATTCGGTGCTGAAACTGTATCTACTACTAGCGCCCGTGTCTTTCCTTTGAAGAGTAGGTTGATGCTGCCGAAACCTACCCAGCCATTTCTGTTCGGCCTCCAAGGACTCTTTGAGAAATTCTTCGTCCACTGTTTCGTCACGCAAAACAAAACCTCTCGACCCTCCTCTTTTCACCCTACAATATTTTGTACCGAGCGAATATTGGCTTCGTCGATCTATTTACATAACTATCTTTATGCAAGCTCTCTTACTTGATGTCTTGATCGTAAACGTGACTTCCAGACACGCTTATCCCCACCGCGTAACTACTCTCCCCGGACGAGGTATTCGACGAAGTTGCTCCCGTAGCTGTGCTCTCTCGCTTCAAGGCATCCCTTAACCGTTGGGCAAATGTTCCTCTCCGCTCCGGGGTGTCTAATTGCGCGCTGTACCTCTTACTTAATTTCTGTTCTTCATCCTCTACAAAATACCACGCGGAGTATCGTTACAGGTACCGCAAAATATATTCTACATAGCTCGATATCGAAAGTATCGCGTACCTATTTCTTCGTCTATGGTATCTTTCGCGCTATGGAAGCTGTCCGTGCTCTGACTGTTGCAGCTACTGTAAACCGACATCTGACCGAGGGATTTTCGCGTAACTGGTAAAACTTCTCCACTAGAACCAAGAACGATAAACCGACTTCTCCTGCTCGCGCAACTCGTATCCTTGCTGATTTTCTGAGGGCTCGGTGGTCTTACGGATTTGCCGTTTGGCCTGGTACGAACTTCCGTTAAAGTGTCGTGTTTATTATGCTCGCGCAATACCGTTTTCGCTGAAAAGACAGAAAGGAAATGACAGCATTACGGCTATTGGTCAGGGACGGCGGAACAGTTACGGTACCTTCTTTCGCACCGTCGTTCGTCGACAGCGGCTTATAATCTCCTTCCGTTTCCGGAGGAGTGCTGCTGAAGCTCTCCCCGATCGGCGACAACCTCCGAGAACTCACAGCCCCGTCTGGCTCCAGCTCGGATCTTACCGGATCGGTCGGGCTGCTCGGTACGTGTCTCTGCCGAAATCCAAGCAGAGATTTATTCATTTCCCGCAGTATGTTGTCTTCCTCGAACTGCGTCAGGGGTAATCTTGAGTAATCGTCAGGATCGATGCAGCATACGGTCACCTGCGAGGCGTATCAGAGTAAAAAAAATGTATTATTCGCGAGTAGAAACGAGAGGATGCGTGAAATTTAGCAGGTCACGGGAAAGATACTCACGACATTTGGCTTCGAAAGAGGTTCGAAGGTAGCCCTGTTGCGAGGATCGTGAATTCTAGACACGTGCCTAACGCCCTCGACTATCAAGACCTCGTTGTCTTCCAAGGCCTCGACCGAAAGTATCGCCGCGAGCATTTCCGGATGCGTCACTATCTAGAAATCAAATAAATTACTGCAACTTTTCGCCGATCGTCACCAGGAACCGGCGCGCGGTGTCTCGAGCATTCGCTTGGATTCCTTTCTCTTTGAATGGACTTGAATTATCTCGCAGATCGAAGTTACGTTTTTTCTCACGCGCTTCAATTATTTACATGTACAGTTTCTTGCGTGACATCACCGTCAAGCACGCCGCCGCCAAACTTTGCGCTCGCGAAGCATACGCGCAATACTTTGGTCTCGGGCTCCACACGCTCCAGGCGACCCTCGTGGCGTATCATCAGCGGGCACAGAGCCACGTTGCTCTCCAACCAGTCCTCGATGGTTAACCATTGCTTAGACGCCATCACCTGTAAATCGTAGGCGTTCGTGACACGGTGACCCGCGAATACCACGGCACCACGCGAGACAGTACCTGTCTTGAGATTACTAGCTTCCCGCTTAGCGCGTTCTCCGTGTCAAGGTAATCGTAGTAGTGAAATATACTTTTCAGCTTCGCTTTCTGCCCGTTACTGAAACACACCGCCCGGAGAATACCATTACAATAGCGTGTGCTTTCGTACTTTTGCAGCCTGATCCTCTTACTTGCATAGGTGCTTGAAGAAATTCGTGAAGTTGAAGTCGCGCAAGGTCGGATGGGTCTTGGCGGTCCTCTTCGGAAACGTGGAGAAGAACGCGTTCGCGATCAAAGAGGACGCGAACGCATAGCTGTATTCGACGCAATCGCCTACGGGTACAAGACACGATTATCATCCTCGTTGGTATCTGAGACAAGTATAATTAGTTCGAGTTACCTTGCTGTTGAAGGCTAAAGTGTAAACCGTGCGGAGGCTTGCAAGACCTCAGGGCTTTCGCCCTCTCTACCAGCCGCGGTATCGTCTTGGAGAACACCTGCTCTCGTTCCGTGGCCTCGAGATCGGTGTCCAGGAACGTCGCCAGTCCGGAGAACAGCTCTGGATCTTGAACGTCCTCCTCGGGATCGAGGCTTATACTGGAAAATGCGGATGCGTCACGGAAGGAGGCAGGTGATTATTTATATGATACACATGTAACGTGGAGGGTGGTGTCTGTACAGAAGGTGTGTGTTCCATAGTATTATTGGGAGCATTCGGGTACATCGTTCATGGACATCTAGAGATACTTTTTGAGCAGATACCTTTTCAGTACGCACTGTTCCTCGTATCTTTACAACAGCATGTAGCAGAAAAATCGAGTTCGTTAATACGTGAATACTAGCACGCGGGAGAAGAGCGTCCCAATCGAAGCTCGTGTTACGTGTAAGTATGGCAAGCGACGCTTAAGAAGAAACGATTCTTCGGCGGTCTTACTTACTTGCACATGTCGTGCAGTCGTTGCATCGCTTCCAAGAGGTCCTCGGAGTTTCTGGCAGCGGCCGCGCGATCCAGCTGCTTTACCACGGCTGGCCACCATGGTAGATCGCACGGCAACATCACCAGAGCCATCCTGGTATCGCCTTCGATCTATGGATCGAAAGAAAAGAAATTGTTAAGGTACCCTTAAAACTTCCAATCTCAACTGGCCCGATCGGTTCTTCGTGCCCGTTGAATCGTATGCGGAGAACGTGTTACTAGAACGGTGCTCGCGATGTTTAACATGAACCGAGCGCGGGCACCAGCGTGACTTGCGTTACACGCGAGAAAATAGATCGCCAGTCGGTGAACCGAATTTCGAAGAGGAAATCCCTTTTGGCGATAGGCCCACGATCAGTTTCCCTGAAACTATCTCTATACATATGCGAGATACGCGTGAAGCCTGTGTAGAGCAGGTGAGACCAATGTGCGTACGCCAGCCAACGTCTCTGGACACTTGTTGTACGGGTGCTCTTCATCAAACACGAACCCGACAATTTACTAAATATTTCTCAATTTTCTTCACTCCGCTCCGTATCCGTTTTCTATTATAAGATTCGATTATTTGAGCAAACAGCTTTTCTCAGTTTCTATTTTTTAAATAGAATCATCGAATTCTTAGTTAACGGATGGAGAGGTACTCGGGAACAAAAGAAAGCATTAAGGGCGGTATTCTCAGTCGCTACTTATTCTTATGCAAATGCCTAAGCACGCGGCATCCTCTACTAACCTAGTAGCTAGTAAAGGATGCCGAACGCTTAAGCATTTGCTTAAGAATAAGTAGCGACTGAGAATGCCGCCCCAAGTGGAAGCGGTTTCGCGATAGCGCAAGTAGTGCGAGTTTAAAACAGCTGCCGCGGGAGGTCTGACGAATCGTCAACAGGGCGTATGTACTTTTACGCGCGAATTGCCGCGTAAAAATAAATATTCCATAGATACTAGATGAAACGAGGTCTCACGGGCCGTGTAACTCGATACTCTTTGTCCCTCGCGTAAAAATACATGCTGTACTCAGGGGGAGTAAGTGGTATCTTCGTATATAAGAAGTTTCTGATCCTCTGAAATTAAAATTCACCATCCACGTCAGGGAAACCGATTCCATTTCTCCTGAATTGTCTAAATTCTCGTCGCTGCTCTCCTGTCATTCGTCGAATAAAAATAACGCGAACATATTGCTCTGAACGGTTGCTTTCTGCTTCCGAGTTGAAGAATAATTTGCCAGGGTTTACTGGTATCTGACACAGGAGTGGAGGAATGGATCTGGGGTCCCCACGGCCGCCACCCTGGGCCACGCGAATGGGACCTTGGTACTGCTCGTGCGTTTAGCAGAAGGGGTTGCCCGCTCTGGTTGGTAACCTCTTGACACGAGGAGAGTATAATTAGTTGCTCCCTAACGAGCCGGCTATGAAAGAATATAGTCGACAAACGTGATGGTAGACATCCGAAAAAATAGCGCCGGCCACCGTCACGGCTACGCGTACGTGAATTTACATAATCACCTAATTCACTCGATACACGTTGTCGATCAGCTGATGTGATCGAAACGAACCAACAAGTCACATCTTAAACTGTGCCATTTCCTGGAAGAGCACGCTACGCATCGTTCGCGGATCAGGCGTGTAATTTTAGCGTCCTCGAGATGTAGAAAACACCGGCATAGAGTCCAATCGAATGGCGAGCTTTCTCTTATCCTGCGATGATTCGATACGATACGGTTCGAGGGTCTCAGGCACGGCAAATTGGACGCGCGCGAACTCGTCCAATTGATCGGCATACGATGCTTAGAGGAACAACCGAATACACATATACGAGTGGGTGGCACAAGGCGGTGAAAACTATCGCCGTTAACTGCTAACTCGTCGTGCGCACCCGATTGCTGGCTTTCCTCTTACTTTGTCCACGAGCCGCAACCCGCGGCTGGCGTTGTACGCGCTATTTATAGAGCGGCGCCGGCGCTTTGCCAAACCCTATATAGAATTTTTGACAGCGAGCCTGTCTGAAACGCTTTGTCCAATATCACGAACCTGAGGGTTCTCTGTTAATCATTTCATTGCCCGAGAATACGAAGCCCTCTTCGAGACGTGCTCATGCTGGTTTATGCAACCGAAAACCTGCTTGCAACTTCGGTTGCATACTCGAGGGAAAGCGCAGGTTGGATTGTAAGTTCGTTATGTGTCCGTGTGTAGGTAAATAGCAATTGTCATCGTGTTTAGTTTCAATTCCAACCGCTAGTAGAATCGCGATCGAATTCCACTCTGAATCGATAACGTTGCCTGCGTCACAAAAATGGTAAGAGATCTGTGTGGATCTGTGCGTAGATTTACATTGGATGTAAAGTCTATTCAACACCTCGTCCGTGGTCTCCATGCGTATGATACGCAAAAGATTTCTGGTAATTCGAAACGAAATACGTGCATTTGCAGATTTTTTAAATGATACCTCTGACTATCTCTCTTCTCAAAGAGATATATACGGTGGAATCTAATAACGTAAAGGTCAATCATACAACTCGTTGAGAGACGCGTCCAACGTGGGTTGAAATTTTGTTCGTTAAGGGAGTGGGGACTTCGATGCATGGTAGACAATCGATGCAACAAGGGATTCAAATCTCATTGAAGTCGCTGCCATGTGTATCGCTTCTTATGTACTGTTACATCACGTGTTAGAAAGGTCTCGCGAATATTTTTGTGAACGCATCAGACATAGATTTGTTCAATAGTTTTATTTCTTTCCTAATAGATCGAATTTAAAAACAATCTTAAGCTGTATTCTTCTTTCATCGATTCACTTGCAAAATGAAGAAAATTTGTTGGTTACGATGAACGTATCGATACACACGACGCATGCATAGGTATTCCATGTTTCTCTCAATGCCTTTGCATGTGCTACATGTCGGCTACGAATCCGACAGGTGCCACCACCTTGCGGATTAATTTGCATGTTTCTAGTAACTGAATTCAGGAAAGTATGTAAGTGAAGCAAATTGGGTGTTCATTGGTAGGGCCACGTTGCATAAAAATAATTAACCTGTGACTCTGCAAACCGGTGGTGACAACACTTTCGAATAAATGATTGATGTTCGTCGATACCTTTTACGAGGTATAACAATTGTTTGAGACAAATTGTCGAATAAATCAAAAGACGTAAATACAGGAGGACCCTTGTATAGATTATATAATCCCGAGACGCTTCAGGCTGTCTTATGACCATGCCTTTCGGGAAACTTAATGTTTGATTTAAGATTTTCGGCCAGATGTTTGCGTCCCTTCTCAGGGACGTTTATTAACTCTTTGGAGAGCCCTACGTTCCGTAAATAAATGCTGATCGGAAGTCCAGCTAAAGAGATAGCCGAACATCATTCGTTTACATTGGTAATAGTGAATTGTGCAGTGAAAAGGGAGGGGCCCTATAACAGGTAGGCACGGAAGCCTATTGGTTACGATCGTGTTCCATGGGTCTGCGAAGCGATCGCCATGAGGCGCAGGAGAGGGGGATTTTCACGTCGGTTCAGTGAGCTCACGCACTTCGAACGACGCTCGTCGACAACGGCGCGATCCGGAAACCTCCGACGTCCAAAAATGGCGTTTCTCGCGTAGCTACCCGCAACATCAAAGTGTCGTGGCTTCGTCAACCAGTGAAGCAGGCTTCATCGAGAGGGAAATCGCGCGAAACACGTGGAGCAGGAGGATTCCGTGTTCGAGGGGCACCTCTGCAGAACGATCGTCGTAAATATCAGCTCACATGCCAAACATTCTTACATCCTCGGCCCCGTGAGTGAACGTACAACATAGTTCGCGTTCAAAACATTCATCCCGGCGAACTCCAGCATCGTTCTTTGCGTTAGAAATTTTCCAACATCTTCCTCCGTATATTCTTTGAACAGATCCACCCCAAATCGCGCTCTTTCGATGAACATCCCGATTGGTCGGTTCGTCGACCGTCCACCAATCGACGACGGTTCCCGTCAAAACTCTCGTCACTATTTTTCTTCCAAAAACCAACGAAATCTTGCCGAGAATTTGATCGATCGTCAAATCTTTTCTCGTTCTCGAGTCACTCAAGATCGGTTTGAAAATTCGACTGGATATCGATGGATTTTTGCCGACCTTTGCCAAGAGTGGAGCACGAACGAAAGGGCGAGTGACAGATTAAAGTAATATCGAAAAGGGAAATATACGGTGAAAGTGCAAGCGGAGGAGCTGAAGTTCGTGCGTGCAAGTGTGTGTAATAGCGATAGCTGTTTTAAGTTCTATCGAAGTTTCCCACGATACGTTCTGCAAGAGGGACGTGTTTCGTCTTTTGTGTTGCCGTAATTGGACGTGTTCTTCGCGATACGTCGCCGTAACATCGTTACTTGCTCCATTTGCGTTTTAATCACGAACTCACCTAATCGTTTCGCTTATCGGAGAAGTGCCGGGCTCGAGGGTTGTTCCTATAGCTATGCGTGCATGTTATTCGCATGGTAGAAAATAGCCGAGACACTTGCTCGTCCGTATTCCTCGGTAAGTTTCGATCACGCCTGATTCCATACACCGCAATGATTATCCGCAGGCGTCATCTGTCAACGTTGTACGATCCCAGCATAAATTTTTTACGCACTTACGCAAGCTCCGCCGGCCGGACAAGGTTTTCAGACGACAGTGATGTCATAGGATAGCGTAGCGTGGCCCAAGCGATGCCTTTAGCACGTGTAAGTAGTTGATGTCACGTTAACGTGTCGCGTCAGAAACTACGGTAGGCGATCACATCGCCCTTCCATAATTGGAATTATCATCCATTAGATGTCGCACGCCTAACAATATCATCTTCTCTCAATTGTTTCAGCGTTTAGAGTTGCTATTGCGCTGAACATCGGTAAAAGTAAGATGCGAATTCGAGATTCCAGAGTTCGGATCTTTGTTTACTCCTACCGCCACTTCTTCATTCACCGATAGGTACTCGTTAGGGGAGTGTAAACGAACCATGGATATCGTTTCTACGCTTTCTTGTTCCCTTTCTCTGAGTTCTAACTGTAAAACATTTAATGAATTCGCATGAAATGTCGGATTTCCATTTGTGAAGGATGCGAAACGTAAGATGCACCGATGATTAGGGGGAGACGTAGCAACAGGTGTTCGTCCGTGCAGCACTTTCACCGTGTGAAATTTTTTCACCAACTAATCTTCCCGGGCAACCGCAGTATCGCGACTAACTAGACTTACTGGCCGCTTCGAAGAGAAAAGCAGCAGTTACTCTATATATTATCCAGATGATCTGCACGTATTTCTCATTGGCTTTAGCCTCGCGCGTTTCTGGCTTCTTTCATCCAGCCACTTCACCTTACGTTTCGAGTCCAATTGTCTCGATAGAATCGAGCAATTTCGTTTCACGGTGGTTCTGTTAACAGCCATCGGGCGCGCACGTACAACACATCGTTGCACTTTGGTGCATCTGCTTTCCACCGCCAGTGCCGCCGTAGGAAATAAGTTGTCAATGTGTATTGTGGTAATTTCTCGGTGGAAAAGGAACGAAGATGGACTCGACCGAACAATTACGACCGGAGGAACTGGTGGGCCTAGTGGCGCGATCCGCGGAGGGTACGGCGGCTAAAGGGATGCCGATCAAAGGGCACGAGGACCTTTGGGTCGAGATCCAAGCGAACACATTCAGAAACTGGGTGAACGAGCACCTGAAGCACGCCGTGGACGTCGCAGACGGCCCCGTAATCGATCTTGCGGAGGATTTCCGGGACGGCACGCGACTCTGCGCTCTCGTCGAGATTCTCACCAAACGGCGGTTACCCCGGTGGAACTCTCGGCCGGCTAATCAGCACCATCACTTGGAGAACGTGTCGACGGCCCTTCAAGCCATCGAAGCCGACGGCGTCAAGCTCGTGAATATCGGTGAGTCGAGCGTTAACTCAACGTTCGATCGATAGACAGGATGGAAAATTTAGCCTCCACTCATTCAGCAGCTACTTAACGATCGCGCTTGGATCTCTACAGATCCTTTCAATGACTTCACCGATCGTTAAGTCGTTGCCGTTATATTTCACAATATTATTCATAACGCCTTCTTGATAATCGAGTCGCAGATAACCCACATGTCCGAGGAGCTTTGTTTATTGGCCAAGCGTGTTGCGCCCGCGAGCAGAAAGGATACGCGACACGTATGAAACGTTCAGTCGTTGATGATGACAGAAAAACCGCTAGAAATCCACAGTATCCTTTGCCCTGAGGATTTGAAGAAATTTAATAAATCGCAAATGCCTGTGTATTCTCTAATTTCTAATTGGTGAGCTCAGCTACCGGGTACGATCAAAAATATAGTTGTTACGTCATGGTTTGCAAATCGTACTTCGAGGTCGTTGCCTTTCCTGCACCGTATCGGCGCCTACGAGGCTCTCGGAACGCCATTACATAGAAGTATACCCGTGTACCCACCGGCTAATTTAATTTCCAACCTGCGAGTGTTAAAGCGATGCATCGGCGATAAACCGCGCGTACGCATCTCTGCCGCGTGTTGGACGGGAGCTCGTACAGAGAGCAAGAATGCGTTTAATGCCGTCTTAACGGGCGTAGGTACGTTAATTAATTGGAATGATCGCGAGACTTGTGTGGTAAGACTTTTTAGATGCATTCGATTTTAACGATTTGCATTCGCATAGTAGGTATATTGCCTCGAAGCGACTCAGCCCATCTACGAACGTGTCTTTTTACGCTTTACTCCGTGTATCGTTTGGTGAGAATAGCTTCTCACGCGTCACCTTGTTCCCACGTGAAAAGTGCGTTGCAATTTGGGTCAGCTTAAAGATGGATCGATCTCAAGTATTCTTATCGATACGAGCATTGGGGTTTTTTTTTTAAATTGAAGTTTGTGTTTGTTCGCAGGTAACGTGGACATCGTGAATGGAAATTTGAAACTGATCCTCGGCCTGATATGGTCGCTCATTGTAAGGTACCAAATAGGCAAGTCCAAGTTCCCTCCAAGGAAACTCATGCTCGCATGGCTCAAGGTCAGTATACGTAATTGCACGGGCGACCTTGCCGCATCGCGAGCATAATCTCGCCGTACAAGTACATACAATAAGATAACTCTGAAACTGGACGGAGTAAAGAGAGAGGAAGTTGGTCAATCATTCTGTTATCTTGTCGTTTCGATTGGTCCACAGGCAGTCCTACCAGAATGCAGGGTGAATAATTTCACGACGGACTGGAACTCGGGCGTGTATCTCAGCGCGTTACTCGATTATTGCCAACCCGGTCTGTTCCCCCACTGGCGTCAGCTCGATCCTAACGATAGGTACTAAAAAAAATTAAAACCAACTTCAAAAAGATAAAAGTGCACTAAAAAGTACAAAATAATTTAATCCCTTATTTAATCTACGACTCTCATATTTTTTAAGTTGCCGCCAAATTTACACAGTGCAAATGATGAGACGCCGACTTAAAAAATATGAGAGCCGCAGATTAAATATGGGATTCAATTATTTTTTTACTTTTTAGTGCATTTTTATTTTTTTGAAGTCGGTTTTAATTTTTTTTTATTTTTTGTCTTTAGTTTTATATATATTACATAACATAATAATAATTAGGTGACAATAGTCTTTATTATTATCCATAACTGGCAAAATATTTGGCCAATATTGATGCAGTGTAGAACGGGATCACTGGGGCATCGCCCTTTTCTGAATAAAAAAAAAATCATCAAAATCGGTCCATATGCTGAGGAGTTATGCGGTGACAAACAAAAAAAATATATGCGGGTCGAATTTAAAAATCGGATACAAATCTAAAGTTTCTTCTTTACACGTTAGAAAATGGAATCGGAAACTGTAGAAACGCTTTTACATTTGCAGCGTGTACAATTGCCGAAAGTCTATGGAGATATCGAAACGTGAATTCGACATACCGATGGTGCTGGAACCAGAGTACCTTGCGTCTCCATATTTGGATGAACTATCGGGAATGACCTACTTGTCGTACTTCATGAAGGAAGGTTCACCGGGTTTCCATGCAACGTTGCGATGGGTAAACTCGCAATTACCTCATCACCCGGTACAGAACTTCACGGTGAGTCTGCCTTTTTCTCTGTGAAACGATCGTGCCACGAACGTTCTTCTTCTTTTTTAAGATGAAATCGATTCTTGTAGACCGATTGGAACGACGGCAGGGTATTATGCAGCATCGTGAGGAATTTGGGCGGTCCGGCTCCGGCTTACGATAAAATCAGTACCGATCCGTCTGCATGGGAGCACAATATACAAATCGGTAAGCATCCAGCCAACGGCCAGTTTGTCGATGCTTTCATTGCGCGTGATGTAACGCTCGCTTCGTAATCTTCTGGAAGGTATCGACGGAGGCAAGAAACTAGGCGTGGAGCCTATTCTCAAGGCAAAAGACATGGCAGATCAGAACGTAGAACATTTAGGCGTGATGGCGTACGCGACATACTTTCAGTGGGTGAAGCCTCGCCCTCAAGCAAGCAAACAGATCGTTGTCCACATCGACAGCACTTCCGCTAGGGTGCAACAGCCGGTTAGTTGGCTAGGTTAATAAAAGCGCAGGCGAAGAAAAGTACACACTCCGTCGGGAAGTCATTAAAATCGTACGCTCATTATCTGCAGGCTCACTTCAAGTTAGAGATACTTACCAAAGAAGTAAACACAAGGGAAGTACGCGGCGAAGTGATAAGTCCCAGCGGACGAATCGAATGCAGACTTGCGTGGAACGGAGTTCATGGGAAAGGAACCTTCATACCAACGGAAGTCGGAATGCACAAGGTTTCGCTTTATGATTCTATAAACGCATTGTTTAGCACGCGTTCCCGTTTAAGTTAAACGTTAGATCGATACGCAATATCATCTTGCCTTTACGTTGCAGTTAATGGTGTACAACGACGGAGAGTTGGTAGATGGCTGTCCCTACTATTTTAGAGTCTTACCTTCTCTGACCAAAATCAAATCACCCGGTATGGATCCATGCGCTATAGGATCTATCGTCGAGGTTCTAGTCAACAGTTACGGTAAGTAGTACCTACGCTTGAACAAGTGAATCACTGCAGGAGATGTAGTTGGACTCGAGCTGAGCGTATAAAATCATTTTCAGGAACTAGTCATGATGGCATTGATGTGACCGCATGGTCCCCGACTGAAAGATCTCTGTCGTGTCCCGTGAAAGAGAACGCTGGCGTGCACACTGCGTCCTTTCAACCTGACGAAACAGGAGAGTGGAGTATCGCGATAACTCACAAGGGGAATCATATACAGGGCGGACCATTCACGTGTTTCGTATTTGATCCTAATGGAATAAAGGTAAGTCCATTGATTTAGTGAAGTATCGGCTTGACCATCGTCCATGCCTATAATATTCGATCGATATCATTTGCAGCTGTTAGACACGGATGGTGCTATGCCTGGGCAACCGTTTTCGTTCATTGTCGATGCAACAGGAACCGGAGGCCTCGGCGACGTAATCATAGATTTAGTTCACGACAAGCACTCCGTACCTTTTCGAATGGAGGACTTTGGGCATATGCAATACAGAGTTTCGTTCATCCCGGACGACTCCGGGAAGTACAGGGTTTACGTGTACTTTAATGGTTCGGACGTTCGAGGTTCCCCATTCTCTATTCGAGTGGGCACGCAGAAAGGATCCAGAAGATCGAAAGAATCCACGTCCAGTCTAGAGAGATCGAAGTTATCTTCGCTGGAAAGGCGAATGAACGGCCTGAACGTTTTAGGGGGGGCTGAACGGCGGTCGAGTCCTGTTCAGAAGGTCTACTCCTCGTCGACGTACAAGTCGTCGAGCCCGACGCGACACGTTCGCGACTATTCTCCCGTGCGCCAGACTACCTCCACTTACAAAGCGTCGAGTAACTATTCGGTGGAGAACCCCGGTTCAACCTACCATGCGTCCACCTCGTACAATCATGCTCGATCTCCGAACCATAGTCACAGCCCAGTCCCGCGAAACCTTCATAGCCCGTCCATGGTGAAAGAGACGAAGGAAATTTATTCCAGTTCAACATACAATCAGTCGAGATCACCGACCGTGCAAAGCCCCAGCCTTGTGAAAGAGTCGAAGGATATTTACACATCCACCTCGGTGAACAGATCTCGCTCCCCAAATCCAAGTCCAACTGCTCATGGCTCCAGATATTCGCCAATCATCAAGGAATCCCGGGAGATTTACAATTCTGGATCTTTGAAGAGATCTCGATCCCCAAATCGCAGTCCAATGGCGTATCGCAGTGCAACGCAGAGTCCCGTAAATAGAAGCTTCAGTCCGAGAAACAACGATAAAGATCATAGTTTCAATAGGAGAGGTTCTACGGATAACGGAGCGGTTGACACGAGCAGCAACGTAAGGGTGTCGTCGATGGTCGGCGGAAATTCTAGACGGGACTCCTGGGATGCCATAGAGAAAACAAAATCGTTACTATCTTACGGTAGCTTGGAGTCCCTCGCTAATCTCACCAATAATTCCCCCAACGCCGAAAATACGAACAACCAAAGTCTTTTGAATAACAACTACAAGAATACTCAGAATTATAGTTCGAGGAATACGTCGCACACTCAAACTAGCTCGTCCAACTATACGTCCAGTCAGAAACTTACGAGTTCTGACTACAACGTGTCTCAGAAATATAATAGCGAAAACCACAATACCCGGACGCAAACCCATGGCATCCTTAAGAATAAAAACAACAATTATTATAAGAATGTGGACACCACGGACGCGGTGCACGATCGATACGTTAATAACGGGACTTCCGGTTACACGGCGGCACAAACCAAGAGTCCCAGACTCGCAACCGGGAGTGCCCTGGAAATGTTACCAATTCACAGGCCGACTAGTTTCCATATCGATCCAAGTATAGATCCAAATAAAGTTGCCGTTACTGTGTCTGGTGAGTTTCCTTGATGTTGTGCTCGATTGGCGTTAGAAAATTAACTTACAACAGTCACTTGATTTCAGGTCCGAATGGAAAAGTAATTCCCGTTCAGAAGTCAACTCTTCGGGGTTTAACGTACACGATAATTGCCGAAGAAGTTGACGAATACACCATTCAGATCCTAGCGAACGGTCAGCATATTCAGGGATCTCCTTTTAGGTTCGTGATTAATAGAGTTTTTAAGAAATATGTAAGCGCTTTGCATTGTCGATATAATCATTCGCGATTTCAGGTCGCAGGCGTACAATGCGCGCGCTATCCAAATTGGGAGCATTCCGAACGGCGTTGTTAACGAGCCAGTAGAATTTGAAAGTACGTAAACAAATTCATTAAGAGCGCTGTTACAACAACTCGAAACCCAAAGAACAGTGTTTCATACACTTTTGTATTTTCAGTCGATGGATCTGCAGCCGGATCTGGAAATCTAGAGATCCTCGTGAACGGCGGTCACGTGACTAGTTTTGTCAGAGCGTTAGGTAGCCAACGATTTCTGGCATCGTTCGTGCCTCACGAAGCTGTTGTACACCTGGTAGAAATGACATTCAATGGAGAAGTTGTCCCCGGTAAGTTGTTCCGTATTAAATCCACAATGTCTTGCTTCGTTCACCTTCGAACTCTACTACCTGACCGAAGCAATAGCTGAACACCTTTCGTATTTAAATGGTACTTCCGTGCCTGGAAATAATGCAATATCTAAAGTCCAGAGTATAAGAGTCGCGCATTTATTACGTACAAATACGCGCCGAGCTTCGAATTCTTTCCGCAGCGCGAACTTTCCACTAGCAGAGTCATTGAGAAAATGCAAAAGAGTGTCACGCGAATACGAAGGTGTCAGCACGGCGCATTACTGCCTGAGGAATTTGAAATATTTATGAATCGATCGGTTTGAATGGAAATATCATAGTTGCGTGTGCAACAATCGCGCCCGCTGAGCCGCTTTCCTTCCAACCTGTCACAGTAGATTATCATAAAGTAGGAAAGAAGTTTCCTGGTGAAAGTTAGTTGGCTGCTGCATGCAGTTTCATAAATGAGATGCCCGCGTAATAGCAGCTTTTGAAGAAACATCCAACATTGCGAAACGCAAACGAGCCCCTACATTTCTACCTGTTCGCAATTCATTCGGGAATCGCGCTCGATTGTTTTATGGTTGCAGCCGTTGAATTTGGCCGTGTTCTCAAGCACCAGTATCCGCGCGCCTTTGAGTCAACAGGTCATTAGTCGGGTCATTGACTTGCGATTTCACGCATCCACGCGATGTTCCACTGACACACATACGCGGCATCATCGTTTTCTTCGCCTTCCTGAAATTTTTCCTTTCGTTTACCTAACGAAGCACAATGTGCGCTCTGCTGTTCGAGCAATTCCATTATGCATCTTTGCGTTTAAAGAACCGCTCGGACTTTACTAAAACAAATAAAGAGCGGAAGTAATCGAAGCAAAACGGAAGGAAGCGTTGTCCTGAAATGGAGCATTCTTTTCTTGAGCGCCTAGGTAGTTTCGGTGGCACGATCATTCACAACATCGGGTTCGCCACGCTGTACCGTGAAAGTAAAATTTTTAACGGAACCGCGCCACGCCACTGCGCATGCACAAAGAATATTATTTAGATACCATGTAGAGACGCGCATTCTGCAATCGTGACCGCACGCTTGCACGTGGCCTACAATGCCGTAAAGATGTTCGTTGGAACCCCATTCCAATCTAAAATTGCCCCCTAGTATTAGCGTCCAAGCGTTCCTCCGACTCCGTTACGATCTCTTACATTTCTTACAACGTGCCGCGCGCATTCCCTGCTTTAACGCCAGCCACGGTCAAGGTTGATCTACAGAAGCCACTGCACGCCTTAAAGTTTATTGGCACACATCCGATTTCGAGATGCCGGGCGAGGTCTGCGTTAGATCATAATTTTACGCAAGTTCTTTCATCCGTGTACTGTCCGATGTCGGTCACGGACGTTGGACGTAACGTTTAGACACGTTAACGTTTTTACGTAGCGGTATTTAACGGCCGCGGTTCGCCTTCGGCTCGTACATTATCAGCTGAAAAGGAGTATCGTAGAAACCGTAGGTGTGGCCACGGCGTTAAAGTCGCTGTATGCTCATAGACGTATTTGGTTGCGAATGAGGATAGTCGGCCTCTGCCTACGTGGGTATAAACGTAATCCGCGTAACTACACGTGCTTCGAGCCTCTTCGAATGATTTTCAGAATCCTGCTGCCGATATCGATCGCTCGGAACGGTGTAAATAAAAGTTACCGTTACGTTAGAGAAGTAGCATTTGGTACCAAACGTTCGCAATTATACACCGCTCCCGTGGCCTCTCCGGTAATTTAGGCTTCGGGAACGCGTGAAACACATTCTTATGCGCTTTAACATATTAAAATGCCGAACGTGTCACCACTGCCAGTTTCTCTAATCCACTTGCTACCAAAGTGCTCTATGACGTTGGTAGGATCTACGTAGGCACGTACATAGAAACGAAACGCGCAAGTGTGCGGCGAAGAAAGCTACTGCTCGATCACCGATGCGCGGATCACCGTAACGTTAGATAAGGATACGCGTTAACTATGAAAGTCCCGATTATGTGCTAATTATGCGAGCACGGGATAAACGCGCGCGCTTACGAAGTAAGAAATAGCATTCTGCTCTTGCATAACTTAGTCGCGTTTGGTGACTTCAACGCCACGAAGCTGCAACAGCGATGCTAATCTTTCTCTCGCGATTTTCTAGAATATATTATGCAACGTCATTAGAGCTGTCGATAGGAGGCGATGCTTTTGGAATGGAACGCGCGGTCACAATTATCATGCGTGCATCGGAGTCGATTGATCCCAATTTGATCTCGCTTAAACGGTATCTGGTTCGCAACGATTTATCGCGCGGATGAATATTATTCGCCGCATCTCCCAAGTGGAATCTTCCATTAGTCCCGTAAGTTGTGCGCGGAGGAGCACGGTCGGGTAATGTATCGGGAAGAGCTTTTCGAAAATTTTGAAACGAGTTCCCTTCCGTGCGACCCGTTATGTCGGGGAATGCAGCGTCTCACGAACCGCCACACTTCCTTCGGGGTAACTCCTGTCGTTAAGAATGTGGCGCAAAGCGATTCGGAATGGGAAAAAAAATACCGTCTAGATGACACCAGCGGCGCAGGCTACTACGACGTTGTTCTTAATAGTAATCGGTTCAAATGATAATTCCCCTTTTTTCATAACACGAAAGATTCGCTACGGCAGCATAGAAAACGCGAGTTTGCTAGCCCGAAACGTATGTAGGCCTTCGTTTAAAAGCGATCGAGAGATCATCCTTGCATCGGTTGCATCAAATTCGTGGGAAACACGGGGAAACGTAGCGAAGCGACTGCCATACAGACTCAGAAACGCCTTCTCGATATTCCAAAGCTAATACTATACCGAGGGAAATTTAGTGAGGTTTGCACTTGACAGTTTGAGCGACAGGTTGCATGCGTCGGTAGATCTGCTTTTAATTGCGAGGATTATTAATTCTACTTTGTAATTAAACAGCCACGCTCCCGATGGTCTATGCGAGAAATGTCCATGGTCATAGTGAGCTGTGCGCTTTGGCGAATCTCATTTCGAGTGGAATTACGATGCACGAACGTCGCGGTAGAACTGTAACGCACAGGAGACACGTTTCTCGTATTTTCTAAACAGAGTCGCGTTGCATACGCTCACGGTTTCCCGTTTTGACATTCGTTTCGCGTAGTGGATCGTACGCATAGAAACTCGATTATTAAGTGGAATCGCGATGCATAGAAGATTGCACTTCTGTTCCCGATACGTTGGCGTTGTCGCTGGTTATCAATCATTGGCCGCTCTTGATCTTAGGTCGTACAGGTTCGCGTTTCTTCCTTCACTGGCTCAAAAGTGGAACCGCGTTGAATGCAAACAGTGAGGTTTCTATTTGCGGCCGACCTTAAGGTATCGAAATACGCAGATCAGGTATCCTGTAAACGTATAGGTATAGACTGTAGCCGGTCGAACGGGGCAAGAAACGAATGGGAGGGCATAGTCGTATCGTGGCCCGCCGATGCCCCGCTCTAACTCGCACCGTCAAACGAATTTACGATGCAATTTAAATATCGAACGGAACGAACGCATCTACTTACTTCTCAACCTTCTCTTTGCCTTACAATTCGCTTTGATGGATTTCTAGGCTGATAAGGATCTTGTACCGTAGGCCATGTGCACGATATATGCACAACAGAAGCTCGGTAATTTCTGGACTTTCAAATAAATCGATTAATCCTTTAGTAACTGTTTCAATTAAGTTTTAATAACTTATCGTAGTAACGAATGAGAGTAGTATTTACTTTTAATATCAAGGAAAAGATGGAATAAAATTGTTGGACGTGTACCAAGAAATGGACGGCCCTGGTTTTGGGCCTGAGCGGCAATCCAGTGGCAGCCACACTCGTCCCGTCACTCGACTCGTTCGAGTCTGTAGTGAATCGCGATCTGCTGACGTTTCTTCGTCGGGAAACCGAAGCTACACAATCCTTCAGTTCTTCTCGATCGTTCGCAATCGTTCGACAGTCGGTGGTGTTTTCTGAAGTTTCCCTCGTTGCGTTTTCGTAAATCGTGCTAGAATGGATCTACAGAGGAATCGTACGCGATCAGCGTTCAGCGAAGAGCCTGAAACGATCAAAGTCGGATTGGTTCGCGTGCAACTGTGAAAACTCGATACCTGTTCGTACTTATGGCCGAGATCGAAGTGTATTCTGTGATCGAGCTCTGTTAGCGATCGACAGATTCGATTCGTGTGTTTTACTAGTACTACTATCAACGTCTAATTCGTCCGTAATTTAATTAAGCGTTACTACATTCCTTTTCGTTCAAGGTTTTCAGCATTTTTTAGGTTTCTTAGTCCGAGAGCCAAAGGCAACCGAGGTAATTTCGCTTTTTCGAATGCTCGCGCGGTCGCGACAACGCCAGTTTTCCCTCCGATGGGTTTATTTAAACTTAGTTTCGGGAAACTTCCCGCGGTGGCTGCGAACTGTGAACGCTATTTTCTTCTGCGATTCACGCGTGCCCTTATGTCTGATGTAAAGGTTAGGAGGATTTTGATTGGAGTCACGTTGCACTTCCGGGAAATTGAAACTTGATTCGAAGTGTCACGGTCGCAAGTCGAGAGATTACTTTTATTGTCTTGAAGAAATCGAGGATCCGCAATTACCACGATGAAATAACTGCCTGCTAATTGTTATGAGACTATTACGTTTTATTGAAACATTGTACACGAAGTATACATTCGTAATACAATCTATGAAATATTACAAAGGTTAAGAATGTGATTAGTGAATTTTACATAAATAGGATCCCCTTGGCGAGTAGGCGTCATGCCAGCCCCAAAAATGTCAGTAATCGGGGACTCTGTAAGATTGGTCCCTGCCGGTAGTCCAGCACTGTTCGAGTTGTCTGCTCTTGGCTTTAGCAGTAACGAAATTGACGTCCAAATTATAAGTAAGCATACAACGTTGAAATACGTCGTACGTAAAATGGATCTCGCGGCTGGGAATCTTTTATTATAAAATATAATAATTATTTTTAGCACCTTCCAAGAAACACATTCCAGCAAGAATCGACGAAGAGCTAGGACGTCCCGGAGAGTTTCGCGTCGAGTTTACTCCAACAGAAGTGGGCAGTCATCTCGTAGAAGTAAGCATCGCGGGACAGAAGCTACCGGCGGGACCTCTCGTCGCCAAAGTGTACAACAGCAGTTTAATTCAAGTTACTGACGTACCCAGTGCTGTCGTAGGACATGCCTGCCAGTTTAGAGGTAACTAAAGATAACTGATTAAGGAAAGCGCGAATCTATCCTGGAATCTTTTCTTAATTTTTTATAGTCGATGCTAGCGCCGCTGGCGAGGGGCAGCTAGAAATCTCGATAAACGAAGGAGAAGTACCCAACCATGTTCAAGTAGTAGGCGGTGGACGTTGCCTTGTTTCTTTTACCCCTGAAATTGCTAAATCGCACTACATTGATATAAAATTCAATGGAGAAGCGGTGAAAGGATGCCCATTCATTTGTAACGTATCTGATACGAGCAGAGTGACGCTAAGTTTAAATCACCTGGAATTAATCCCAGTTGACCAACCTGCTAGTTTCCATATGGGAGTCGATGGTAGCGGCAGTGCAGAACTCGCGGTTTCTGTAAGAGGTTGGTAACGATAAACAAAATTCTATAGGCACGAAGCGTCAGGATACTACGAGTGTACTTTCTTCTTTTAGGGCCGAATAGTGAATTACCCGTTAAAGTAACGGGTGACATAAAAAGTGGTTTCACGGCGGAATTTATACCAAGAGATGTCGGTGTCCATTTGATCAGCGTCGAGTATAATGGACACCCTGTAAATGGCACGCCATTCTTAGCTAAAGCGTTTAATGCGGATAAAGTATTAATCGGCCCCGTGGCTAGGGACAGTGTTGGTCAGCCAACACACTTCACCGGTAGGAAATTGGAGAGTCAGATTTGAAATAATATTTCAAGTACATTTAAACAGTCCGTTTAAAAATTTTACTTGCTCCTTGGCAGTTGATGCGAGTCAAGCAGGCGAGGGGAATTTAGAAATCACGATATCAGCTCGTAGTCAGAATATACCTACTCAAGTGACGCCACAAGGGAATGCTCGATTCTCGGTTAGCTTTGTACCATTCGAGGCATGCGAACATACTATTAATATAGCTTTCAATAAACGAACTGTGCCAGGCTGCCCGATCATAACTCGGGTGGGTGGTGATAGTCATGTAACAGTGAGTGGGCAGGCATTAAGCAGTGCTGGATTAGGACGACAAAGCTATCTTACCGTCAGTAACGTTGCCGGTAGCTTGGAAGATTTAGAAGTTAACGTTGAAGGTAAGAAATCTATTTCTCTTTTCACTCTTACTGACATTCTTTACTTGAGTTGTGCGTTGCGTTGCATTGGCGCGTACATACCGCATGTATATCCTCCAGTTCAAAGATTTATCTCTGTGTTATCGCACACAAATCACTATCTTTCACAGCGGCATCATACACTTTGTGATATTCCTTCAAATCTAACGTCTCAACCCAGTGTTACCAGATTTTTGCAACTGACACACACAATGGTTTCGCCGACCACCGAAAGTCTATACAAGCACCTTTCATGTTTCATTTGTCACTGTTTTATTACATTCTGGAACTTTCGTTCGATTCGTTTGTAATAATTCGATAGATCTTTCTGTTGATTATGGTGGAGACTTGCACGAAATTGTGCCTTTGTGTTTGACTGTCCTGTTAATCTCCAGCTTGAGAGCAATTCTCTCTCTGTTGCAGGTCGGCCAGCTTTCAGACTACGACATTACTAGACTTCTCAAACAAAACTAATCTCATTTTTGCCTAAATAGTGGAATATAACAAATAAATTGGTGGTGGGTTTCTAACTTGATCTTCTAAAAATCTTGGCATAAGAACAATTTCTCATGCCCTTCTCGTGCCTTTTTATCGTTGGTTACCATATTAGAGTATTATACGGGCTTTGGTTTCACCATTGCAGATAATTATTGAAACAATGACTAACATTTTTCAATTCTCGTTCCAATTGTCGGACCAAGTTCATATTTATATGTGCGTGTATTTCACACGTGACAGCCATTTTTCATGGTGCTATACGTACAATTACTTTTAATTCCACTCCTACTGTTAAGCATTACGGCACAACGGTACAGATAGTAAATGTAAAACGTAGAGTAGTGCTTCAACCAATGTGCCAATATTAACATTTACTTCAATACTACGTATGCTTAGTAAGACGAGTCGATAATGCGTATATCAAACTCTTCTTAATGGTTTCTTTTCACTGTCGTCTGAACGTTTAAACATTTTGCTTGAATTGTTTCTTCCGCCTACTCATTTTTTTGCAATAACATGCAATAATAGGTATGCCATTAACCAAGCATTAAGTTAAATTAATTACCAGGCAATACAAGCAGACTAATATTTTAATGAACTTACATTTACATTTTTGCATCTGCAGCTAAGCAGCTATCGTATTATCATAACAATTTATACATCGCTTTCTTAATGAGATATAGCCTGTTGCGATTAAAAAATCTTAACATTAAGAAAGAAGTCATTGGACGCGCGTAAACCCCCATCGACAACTTTTGGTGTCCTCCTGATTCACCCTAGTAGTTGGCTAACTAAATTATATTAAACAACTAACCGGCGGACTTGATAGGACCCAATGGACAGGCCGTACCCGCTCAAGTCACTGACAACAAAGACACCACGTGCAGCGTAGCATTTACACCAAGAATAGTTGGAGAGCATAGAATTTCGGTAAGCCATCGGAATGTCCCCGTGGTTGGCAGTCCATTTAGCTGCAAAGTTTATGACGTGACTGCCATCAAAGTAAAGGATGCTAAACACGGCGTTATTGGAATGCCAGTAACTTTCTTAGGTAACGTCCTCGTTTTCTGCACTACCTAGTCACGTCTTAAACACGTGTCCACGTATAAATAATTTGCCATGTTTTAGTTGAAACTAGTCAAGCAGGACCAGGAAACTTGGAAGTGACGGTGAATGGCGGTCGTGTGCCCACGTCTGCTCAAGCTCAAGGTCCGCATACATACGCAATATCTTTCACACCTCGGGAGGCAATTGTACATACCGTGGATTTAAGATTTAATGGGGAAGATGTACCCGGGAGTCCGTTTAGCTGTCAGGTATTACATTCATCATGATTCTTCCGAATTATTAAAGCGCTCTCTCCCGATCACGCGAAACGTTTTCTCAGGTGAGCGACACGGCAAAAGTAATAATAACCGAGGGACTCGAGAAAGTATCCGTAAATCGCCTGACAACATTCACGATAGAAGCAGATGCTTCGTTGGGAACACCTCTCGTGGAAGTCCTTTCACCCAGTAGAGAGAGCTTACCAGTCCATGTTAAACAGAGCGGGCAGGGGTGTTACACTGCAGGATTTACTCCGAAAGACGTTGGTATGTGAACGAAGAAACACAAGTAACTGCTCCTGAGAATATTTAAAAAAACGCAGAAAATTTACAGGCGATCATAGCGTCGAAGTGAAATTAAGCGGGTCGCACGTGGAAGGCAGCCCATTTTTAGTAAAAGCTTATAACGCGGACAAAGTAAAGGTAACGGATATAAACAGCGGTGTTGTTGGCAAACCAGTCTTCTTCAGCAGTAAGTCATAGACTCCTTGTTTAAGGGGTCTCCCTGTCTAGACGGACGAAAAATGATGCGAACTTTGGGAATTTTTTTAAAACAAAACCATTAAATGTATGTACTTCCAGCTCTGTGACTTCATTTGTCAATCTATAGAGAATATGTCTAAAACAGACTTCGATTTCTGCAAAAAAACATTCGTTGGTTTTTTAAGTCGCAGAAGTCTAATTTTGCAAAAACCGACTTAGTTTTAATACCAGCGAGAATGGGACATCTACTGAAGATATATGCCAAGTTTGAAGAAAATCGGCTGATTGGTTCTTGAGATATCATGCTAACAAATTCGAAAAACATCGTTTTCAGAAAAACGCGTTTAAGGTTCCAAGTACCGTTTTTTAAATTAATTTTTTTTTAAATGTTGCCTAAATATGTACAAATATAGGCACAAAGTTTTCAATTAATATAATTTGGGGGTTTCTCTTAAAAAAATCCCAAATATCGCGCTCCTTTTTAGGCCGTCAAAGTAGGGAGACCACTTAAGTATTTAATTTATCTGTGATGCAATTCGTTTATATATTTCTTCATTTCAGTTAATGCTAGTCAAGCAGGCGCTGGTAATCTCGAAATTATTGTTGCTGTGAATGGTAAAAATGTACCAAATTATGTACAAAGCGAAGGAAATGCAAAGTTCAGAGTTAATTTCAAGCCACAGGAAGCTGCTGTACACAGTCTTAGCGTTCGTTTTAACGGAGAACCTGTTCCAGGTGCGTAACGCGTATAAGTTTCGAATATAATTTCTTCTAACGCGTACCATATCGTTTGAATCGTAGGTTCACCGTTCAGCTGTAAAGTGATCGGCGCAGGTCAAGCTATAATTACGGGTCACAGTTTAAAAATGGGAGCTGTAAAGCAGCTAATGTCCTTCACCGTAGATCCACAGGCCTCTTCAACGAATTGCGACGTGATCGTAACACCGCCATCAAATATATCCCTTCCTATTACAATAGAACCTGTAGATGGAAAATACAATATTAGCTTTGTACCGATGGAAGTGGGCAGACATAATATCAGCGTGCTAGTGGACACAGAGCACGTGAAAGGTTCTCCATTTGCCTGCAATATTTACGATGTTACGAAGGTAAAATTTTCATGCAATGCACCTAAGGACTTGAAGTTTCTAGCAACGCAGCTTGCTAATGAAAATTTGTACAGGTTCACGTGTCGGGTCTTACAGAAGCATTGTTAGGCCAGGCAACTACGTTTACCGTTGACGCTGCGGAGGCAGGCGAGGGAACATTGGAGTTGGTAGTAAGCACGGAAAACAATACCGTGAAAGCTGAAGTGGTTGCTTGTGCTCGTGGATTGTACGATGTAACGTTCGTCCCACAAACTACCAGTACACATTACGTTAACATCAGTTTCAATGATGACAACGTACCAGGTCCGTCGACTTAATATTTCTTCTTCGTATCGCATATTCAGTTGTACTTACAAAAGTAAAGTCTGCAACATTCTAATTACGCATTAGGGAGTCCGTTTAAGTGTCCAGTAGTTAGCACCATGTTAGATGGCCCATCTATGATTCGAATTGGCAATACAGCGTACATGGATTTGGAAATGCCGGGCTTAGAAGGCCCCGTATCTGCCGAAGTTACAGGTACACTTACGTTTTAACTATCGCCTTTGTTGTATAATTTGTCTTTTAGCATTATATTTTAATCGCACACTGTTTACAACTCAGGGCCTGATGGTATTATTATCCCGTGCACGTTGACGAAGCTGTCGTCTAATTTATATCGCGTAGAAATTCGAACGCGACAAGTTGGAACTTACAGCGTGATTTTCAGCGACGGCCACAAGATGATTAGCTCCCAAACGCTGCAGGCTTTCGATCCTGGCAAAGTAACGATTAAGGAAGTGTCGGACGTAGTTTGTCACCGACCTGGAACGGTCATAGGTACGAAACACGAACTAAAGGTGAACGAACTTTCAGAATGATAGACTAAAATCATTTTGCAGTGGTTGCATCAAAAGAAGCCGGCCCTGGAAAATTGACTGTCAATGTACGAGCCGCTGGATCTGACGTTGACAATGTAGTCAGAGAAAGAGAAAATGGTTTTTATGAAATAGTATTTCATCCTACACGAGCAGCTCCTCATAAGGTTCACATAAAATATAACGAAGTTCACATTTCGGGTAGGATATTTACTTGACTATTCGTGGATGTCTTCGTATTTCTTTATACATTTTATACTACGACCTTATTTTAGGAAGTCCATTAGATGTAACTGTTCGTAGTCCTACTGGCGGACGCGAAGTAACCGCAACCGGCCTAGGATTGTACCAATCGTGCGTCGGCAAAGTAACCTCGTTTACAATCGAGACATTAGGACGCTCTGGGAAGGAATTTGATGTTGTAATTAGTGGACCGCAAGGTAATGCGGTTCCAGTTCGGTGTTACCAACATCGAGATGGAAATTTACTCGCTGAATTCACAACGAATACTGTTGGTCAGTTACTTTGTAATTTAGGAATAACCACAAAGAATTATGCGTAATAAAGAAAAGTGATTTCTTTCATCAGGAACATATAAGATCGATGTTCTTCAAGGTGCGAAACCAGTCTTGGGTTCGCCCTTTTTCTGCCAAGCTTTCGACGTTTCCAAAGTGAAACTGCAAGAGCTAGGTCCCATGACGGTGTCTGTACACGATCATATCGCATTTAAAAGTATGTGTACTGGATGCATATGTGCATAAAGCAACGAAGCAAGTTGACTACAACGATGAATTTTTACAGTAATGAAGACGGATGCTGGAATGGCGGATTTAGATGTAGCAGCAACGAGTCCACTGGGTCAAGAACTTCCGTTACAAGTTACTCCACTTAACGATGGCGCCGAGATGGTTGAGTTTTCTCCTAGTGTGCCTGGCACTTATATGATTAACATCACCTACGGTAAGATTCACGTACATATTATCTCGAAGGGTGTAGCTAACAAGCATTATAAATCTAATCGTGCACGTAGGAGGGTGCCCTATACCTGGTAGTCCAGTAGTATGCACGGTGGACTCGGCTGGGCAAGCTCGCGCAAAAGGGGAAGGCTTATTAAGTGGTCACGTAGATAAAGCGGCACATTTTATCGTTACTGGTACACGAAGTCCTCCCGCAGTTCAGGTATTTACAAAAGAAACGCCGAACATATGCGTTTACTTAACTTTGCTGTATCGGCACACGTGATCAGATACAATTCGTTTATGTTGTTTCGTAGGTAGATGGTCCAGACAGTGTTTCGAAAGCCGTCGTCGAAGCGGGAGCTAATCCAGGCACTTGGAACGTGTCTTACGTTCCAACCGAAGTTGGAGTGTTCGATATCAGAGTCGTCTCTGCCGGGCTACAGCTTCCTGGATCTCCCTGGCATCCGAAAATCATAGATAGTCGAAATCTACGCGTAATCGGTATGTAATCATTAAAAGAATGAGAGGTATTAGATTTTAGGAACAATCCTTCTTATGATCTACAAGGTGGTTGGCCTGCTGTATGCGACGAACTTGGACGGTTGAAGCTACATCCATCGAATAAGATTAGTTTCGACACTGCTGAAGCTGGACCTGGTGAACTCTCCGGAGCAATAGGCGATCAAACTTTATCTTTTGAAATGTCTTCGAGCAATCGACTGAAGCTCATCCCACCGCAAATAAATGGCGGGGAGCACCGTTTAGAAATATTATTTAACGCAACACCATTCCCAGGAGCCCCAAAACTAGCAATAGTTCAGGATTTAGAGGTACTTGGCTAAAACAGTATTGGTACGTGCTTCAACCCCAAGACTTTGGTTTAACTTTTCATTTCTAGCCACCTATACAGGATACAAGTCGAGTGTTATTAAGAGGGAGAGGTTTAACGTCCGCCAAATGCGGCGAAGAAGTTAGTTTCACAATAGACGGTTCTCAAGCTGGTAGCGGTACACCAAAAGTTCAACTCTTTTCACCGACAAACGAACTGAACGTAATGTTACAACATTTAGGTAAATGCTTTGCCCTTGCAGACAATCGCAACCATTTCTCCTAACTTATACCCCGTTCTTTAAACGATGTCATTGCTTTCACATCCAGGGGATAGTGTGTATCGTGCAAGTTACATACCGCTAACTCCAGATCCCCTTTTAATGACCGTCTCGTGGAACGGAAGGCAATTAAAAGGATGTCCTTTGCAAATCAACGTAACGAGCGCGGCTGATGCATCGCGAGTTATTTGCTCTGGAGATGGACTGAAGCACGGTATAGTCGGGCAAGAGATCAGAAGTTTCATCGATACGAGGCGCGCGGGACCTGGTAGATTCCTTACGTTTGAAATTATATGTTTGTTACTCGACAATGTATTCTAAGCTAATATTTCTCGATGCTCAGGTGAGTTAACGGCGCATTGCGTTGGCCCCCACAAAGTGGCATACTGCGAGCTGTACGATCACGGGGACGCAACGTTCACGTTAAACGTAAAACCTCAAGAGGCTGGGCGTCATGCATTAACGATTAAGTATGCTGGAGAACACGTGCCTGGCTCGCCTTTTACGTTACGCGTTTCCGGTGCTCCAGATGCTTCGAAAGTAATTGCGGGTTCATTAAGTTCTCTCTAAGTTACTAAATGAGACATCGAAACAGTGACGTATTTAATAACAGGTTCGAGTGTACGGGTCAGGAATCGAGCATGGGGTATTAGCGTCGTTTCAATCAGGCTTCATTTGCGACACTCGAGGTGCCGGCGCTGGCCAGCTTACGGTGAGAGTTCGTGGTCCCAAAGGAGCGTTTCGAGTGGAAATGCAGAGGGAAACTCAAAAGGATCGCATAATCCTCTGTCGATACGATCCAACGGAGCCAGGCGATTACAGAGTCGAAGTTCGTTGGGCAGGCGTTCTCGTTCCTGGTTCTCCGTTTCCTGTTAAGATCGTCGATACGCAGGATGAATTGCTAATGTTAACGCAGGTGAAGGTCTAAACTATATACAAATAATTCAATTTGGCGAAAGATAAAAGGTATATTTACTATTTGATATTTCAGGGTGGAGACAATTATTCAACGGGACACCATACGATCGCGTCATGGCGTGGGTCGCAAGCTATATTGTAAGAACATTGCATATAAAGTTGTTATTATTTTGTACGGACTAATAATATATTTTGATAATATATATATATAATTATATTATAACTTATCGAAATGTTTACAATAAAACCGATATTTTAGCAATTTTTGTTACTTGCAAACGGTGTAGAAATGCTATGTAGCTACTGTACATTGGGGTAAGAACATTTTTGTTACATTACACTATTTATTGAACAATATAAAAACATAATGCACCTTATTGAGGACGAATATGTACATTAATATCATCGCTGCTTTTTCTTTTCCAGTTTACTGAGTTCCCTAAATACATGCTTCTTCAGCTCCTTCTGCCTCTTGAACTTTCGCGCTTCCTCCGCGGCAATCTGTGCTTGATGCGCTTCAACCCTTCGCTTGGTGGCGTCTTTCAGTTGTTGCTGTTTGTGCGCGTAATTGGTTTTGATCATTTTCATAACGTGGGCTATATACTGCTCCTTTGGTTCGCGCACTACAGCCACTCTGCCGTCTTTGAACTTGGGCATGCGTTTACCAGGAGTTGGCTTGAATTTCGGCTTATCCTGATACGGCAGCTCTCTCTGCAAACGTCGTGGAATGGACAAAGGATGGAACACCTTCGGCTCTCTCTCGACAGGCGTGTACATAGAGTCTGTATTCGCTGGCATACGAATCCTATTTTCTCTCTTTAGCTGGCCAGTCGTTTTCATCCCTTGCCAACGACTCTTCTCATCGGGAGGTAGCAGAAGTGACGTTACCGGATTGTAGAACTTGGAGACGTCAACCTTGTACCAAGTCCGACAGAAAACAATGTCGCTCAGAAGTATTTTATCCTCGAACGTAGCACGGAAGCACCCTTCCGGCTTCGATACGGTCTTCTTTATTTGACCGCGTATACCGGAGACAGTTTTGATCTTGGCACCCTCGAACTTCGCTACTTCCAGGGCCGAGTTGAACATGTCCTTGATGAAAGCTGTTTTCTTATATATTTTCATAGGAACGCCGGTAAGCTTGAGCTTCTTCACGATCTGCGTGCTCTTATCCATCTCGACGATGGAACCAGTTGCTGCTATCCTGAATCCAGGTGCTCTGGACGCAACATCTTGCACAGCCAGTACTCCTGTACCTTGAGGAGTCACGGGACCCCAGAAATGTGCCATACAAGCCACGTGCTCCGGTGTATATTTCAACATTCTGCTCCTCAAATTGTCCTCTAACTTAGAGAAAATCGGGAGCGTTTGGAATCGCCTCCACCCCACGGAAAGTATCAGTGGATCTTTGCTCTTTAGAATCTTTGGGTACCATCGATGCTTCTTGATTCTAGTCTGCACGTATCCTATGTTCTCTTCGCCGTGTAAAAGTCCGCCGATAACCAGCGGATATGTGGGGTCTAGGTGCGTGATAAGCTCGCAGGGGACAGTTTCTACCTCAACGCGCACGTACATGCCTGGTCGATAGCCCTCCAGTTGTACCCGGACGTCGTCGTCCACTCCTTCGAATTCAGACTTGTTCAAATTCGCTTGTTTTTCCACTTCCAGCTTCAGCTCGTCGTAATAAGTTTTGCTCTCGCCATTATCATACTCCAAATTAAATTGTTCCTTCAATTTCTGCTTCTTCTCCAAAAGCTTCTTTCTTTCTTCCATCTCGTCCACTTGTAATTCCTTTGGCGCTTCCCCTTCGCGTTTCTCCCCGGTTTCCAAATCTTCAAAGTCTCCGTACAATTCCTCGTCGTCCATGTCGTCCAATTTTAAAAGCTCCTCGGCGTCTTCCGATTCTTTCCACTTACCTGTTACGAAACGGTTCGCAACGAGCACCTTGTTCTCTTCCTCCAACCAATCTCGCGGCGTTCCCATGTAGAATATACATTCCTCCTGATTCTGTAACTCCCGTTCTTGTATCTTATGCTTCTGTTGCTCTTGAATTACGTGGAAGATACCACCTATTTCGTCCCCGTCCTCTTCGACCTCCCCTCCTTTCTGATCCTCCTTTTCTTGCCTAAGATTTCGCTTGTCGAATACCCCGTACACCATTTTCATCAGATTTTTATTACTTCGTTGACGATTTTCGAAAGCCTCTTTAGCTCGCTCGGCCAAATTCGATTTCCATTTTAGTTCATCTTCGACGTCGTCTTCGCTCTCTGATCCCTCGTCATCTCGATCCATAGGCTCGTTATCATCCTCGTCATTTTCGTTGTCTTCTTCTCCCGAAGACTCATGCTGAAACTTACTATTCTCTTCCGCGTCGTCCATTTCTAATCCTGCTCGTGAGTCTTCGTCGCTAAGTTCGTCGAAACTCTCGCTCTCGCTGTCTGACTTTGTGTTCTTTTTACTCGAACCAGCATTCAGTGAACTGAGCGCTTCTGATATCTTATTTTTTATTAAAATATCAGACTCCTTGCTCGTAGAATGATAAACTTCCGTATTGTTCGATGTTTCTGAGGTACTGCGATTCGTAGCATTATCAGACTTGTCTATGGCCGCATCTACGTCGCTGTTGTCCAAGTCTGGTTTACTCAACGAATTTTTCTTCTTCTTTGGTACGATGTTTCCCAACTGAGAGCTTTTATTCTTTCTTTTGACACCCTTCTTTCTTTTAACTGTTTCCTCGGCATCGTTCATAGTCTGCTCGTCATTATCATCTGGTGCACGTTCAGTTTTTCTTTCCTCTTCATCCATTTCTTGAGTATCGTCTTCATTTTCTCCTTCTTGCTCCTCTTCCTCAAATTCGTCGTTGTCATTATCGTCTGCACTATCGCTATCCGATGCGTCGCCAAACGGCTTTGTTGCCTCTTCGGAATCAGGGAACACAACCTTTCTTCTGATTCTGCCATTGTCAATTACGGTTTCTCCCACGTAATTACCAAAATTCTCGTTTACATCCTGCGACTTTATCGGAGCGGTATTACTAAACAACTGCAGTTCGCTATGTTGCAGTTTCTGATCGAGAGTTTCTTGGGTGTCCATCAAAGCTCCGACCAGACCAGTCTCTTCTTCCTTGTGGGAATGACTGCCACCCAATTCCACGTAAACGGCGTCCTTGTCATAAACTATTCCGCCAACGCCGGAGAAAGGCGCATAAATTAGTCGCTCTTTCTCTACTAATGCACGCTTTTTTAATGTCTCCGGTAAAGGACACGGATCTGGCAAGAAGCTAACATCTTTGATCTTTAAATCCCCACACCCAGGAATATGTATAGATGTTTCCTTGTTCAGAGGAACACCTCTTACGTACCTGTAAACGCCAAGAGACAAAATATTATTCGACTATCGCATAAAATATACATACACATGCGTATACAAGCTCTACCTACCCATATAAACTTATAGTTCTATCGATTTTAGGATTCTGTCTAATTAATTCCGGATTTGTTAAATCTTCCACTCTGTCTGCAAGGATGTAAGGATGCATACTGCGCCAAGTCAAAGGTCTAAACCTCATCACAGATATAAACCTAGCTAGGTTCTTGACTTCTGTCCGCAGATATTCTCCGTGAAGCAATCCGGACAGATAAAACAACTTGGCTCCCGCGTACACTTCTGTCCAGAAACGCTGCTTCAAAGTTTTCTTAGTTCTCTTCAATTGCTTTGCGTTCTTTATTAAGTCCAAGTGAGTCAAAACACCCATGATTCTTGGCATACCATGAACCTGACATATGTTTAAGAACTCAAAGATTTCCATCTCAAAGCCGAATGATGCGTCTATGAGCAGCAGTACTAAGTCTGCCACTTTCGCGATGTCTATCATACTGTTTATGTCATTGTTACATTCCATAAACGTAATCCTTCTCTTTTTGCCAGAGATAAGGGTAACTGGGCCAAGTATGTTGGCCAATGCTTGTTTCATGTAACTCTTGATGAGACATTGCATTACCAAAGATTTGCCTACCTTTGGGGGACCGACAACCGCGACTAAAACTGGTGGTGGTTCGAGGGGTGTTCTGTCAACCAGCGGTATATGCTGCTTCTTAGTCTCGATATCTTGTTTCCGCCTGAATTGCCTTTCCGCCTTGATCGCAGAATTAAACGTAAACGCCTTCGGGTTTCTCTGCTTGCTGGACAACTCCTGAACATGTTCCTTCTTTGCTTTCTTTTTCTCCGCTTTGCGCCCAGCGTTACGCTCTCGGTGATTCTTGTGAGTTACCCTGTCCTCGTTATCGTTCGCCATTTCGAGTTCCACAATTATTACAAAACGCGAGGTATTTGCGGATACTTGTTAATTGCAATAGTTACAAATTTCATTGTAGGAGCAACGTTACGAACACAAACACATGGCGATTCGATACCTAACACGTGCGACCATTAAATTATAACTCGACCACTGTCTCGCGAGATGGAGCTGGATTAGCCATTTTGTAGGTATGTACCGTAGGTTGTTTAAATAATGTTGCTAACGAAGAAAATGAACATATTAACAAGTTTGTCAATATGTAAGTTAGTTACCTTTGAGGAGTAGAATTATTTGTGTCCTCAAGGCGGTACGTAGGTCATACATAACCCAACTAACGAAATGATTTTTGTTTCTTCCAAGGCGATACGTGGGTTAGATACATGGCCCAACTGGCGGATCTATTTTTGCCTATACATGTCTCGTCTGTAATTAAATTGATATCCCTTTCGATTGGGGGTAGAGAGTTTGAATTGAAGTTGGTAGGAACTTGTGTACGATCGACAATCTCGCGAATCCCCCTCACAATCAGACACCGATTGGAAAGTCATCGATCATGCGTATCCTAATTCGCACAATGCCTCGTGATGTTGTAAAATTTGATCCCGTGATCGATGGTTTTTTCACTGTCAGAGGACAGGCGTGCAGAGTGGTTAATCGAACGGTACTTTTACGATAGCTACAAATCTTCGCACGGCTGAAATAGTTCAGGGAACTACAAACCCAGTGCTGGAAATAAAGAACTGTCTTTTTGTTGGTGGCTATTATAGAAGCCGTGACTTAGTGAAAGGACAATCGGTGAGGTTAGATTAATTTAATGAACTGCGTTTCGGTAGATTCCCTCGGCTCGTATCGGCGAGCTGCACGCTTCCACTGCTGTTCCGGTCTGTCAAGTCGACATGACAGCTGTCAGCTTTTAAAATCACGCCTAAAAAAATTGTTTAATATACGGCCGCGGTACCGTGGCTATTTGTACGGCACTTGTTCTCGACCGAGGTGCCTGGAACCGCGGCGAATCGCTACGACGATTGGGGTGATTTTTAAATGGGGACATAATTTTGGGGTGCGGACATTCCCATTCGACTTCGCGAACATATATATTCATTTAAATCCGACCTCTCTTTAAACGATCGCTCTCCCGTAACCACATCCTCGCACAAAAGTGAAAGCTTTTCAGCGAGGAAGCTGGAAATAATCGACAACCATGCCCAGGTCGATCCCGTAAATCACGTTTGCCACGTTTACGCGTGGGATCAAATTCAGACCGTCTATCCTTTCGAACTCGTCGAATTTAAAGTTGGATAATTAAGTAAAGTTGACTACCGCTCGGCTGATCTCTGAAATGGGAACATGGGAATACTCCGCGAGTCGCATGAGCCGGGAAGCGCGACGAAATCACGTGCGCGCTTTGGTTTCGGTTTCTGGTGAGTCTACGAACGATACGCTTGTAATTCGAGTTCGACAGCAGTTAACCGGAGTTAATGCTTTTATCCAATAGTGTACGACGTGGGCGCAGATTAATTGGAAAGGGCGCAGTTCGCAGCGGCACAGATGGTGCGGGAAACTGTGACTGGACGGATTTCTAAGCGGCCGAGTTCATAGAAATCTCCGAAGAAAAAGAAATAGAAATAGGAGCAGGTACAGAACCGAATGGTAAGCTTACCAGAGAATTATCATATTAAATTCAACGATCCACTTCCATCGAAAACTACTCAAAGAACGGTCCCAGTTCCAGCGGTATCCAGGAGGAAGAATCGGACGATTCCGTAGATTTACGAGGGCAAATATGGGCAGAGCGCACAATACGATGACCGCTATTATCGTTGCCGACTGACCATCGTAACACGATCGGTGATAAATTCATATCTTCGAGGGTCCAGCGGCTTGGATCGGTTGCTGTCCGGTTCCATGGGCGTAACGCGATCGCCGATAAATCCATATTTCCGATAGTGCGGATGACGAGCAACAAATCGTAAAGCAAAATTGGGGGACGTGTGGTGGACGTTGGCGGACAGCAGAGGTGCGCTCGGTACGCGGAAGGCGCGTGCATATGCGCCTTCCACCGGAATCAAGTGTCCGAACAATATCTGCCAATTATCGGACGATTGTGCCTCGGTGCCAACTGTCAGCGCTGGTCAAGTCGTCGATCGGAGGAGGGAGTGACCGCAGGGCAAATCGATAGACAATGTCTATCCGCCGTCTATAAACGTCCACCCTCCCTGACCGACCCCGGCCCCTGTTTTCGCAAGAAAGACTTCTCGCGGGCCACGATTGCGACTAGCCGCGGAACGCGTAATTTTATGCGTGTTTGCTTTGCACCAGGGGGCTCTGAGTGTGTGTGTGTATGTATATTATATATTATATGCGCGCGGAGCTGGCCAGAGCTTTCCTCCCTGCTGCTCGCTGTTTGTCCAGAAGATGGGCTGACCACCGGGCAAATCCACTCGACGCTGTCGCCTGTGCGTCGCTCCAGTCGAAATTATGAATAAATATTTGTCGGTCGAGCGAACTCTAGCGCGGGGGTGGCTGGTCGACCCGCCGCTGTTTTCCACGATAGCCGATAACGGCGGGAAAATCGTATCGATCTTTGGCGCGTCTGCGAGCAACACTGGGGCAGAAAAGGAAGGGAGGTAGAACGCGGAAGTGACGTTGACGGGTTTCTCCGAGTAGAATACGACGCGCGTGCACTTTGGTACGCGCGCGAGCGCCACGCGACTTCACGTGCTGGAGTCGCGTGCATACCGGAAGTAGCAGCCGGATACTTTAGCCCGAGTCATGGTCTCGCGGTACCAAACGATATGCATAACTAGTCGATATTCCGACCCGCGCAAACTTTAATGGCCCCGTGACTCATGGAAACTTAGTTCCCTCCTTTTCTCCCTGTGAAAGGGATCTTTGAGAAGGAAAGAACAGGACTGGCGATTCTACTTCGCAGCGAAAACGTGCAGGCTCGCCTGCACCAGCAGATGCGAAAATCTCGCGCAGATGCGAAACTGAATCGGCCTTGCGCTCGGAAATAGTTTCCCTTGTTAATTCGCGAGGAGGACCTTCGATGGGGGTACCTGTGGGAACGCGATCCCGTGGCGGCTACGCAACAGCGATTGAAAGGCAGAGGGAAGGGTGTGGTGTAGGTATACACGGAGAGATATAATACGCGTTTGGCGCAAGGGTGAGGTGAATTCGGACCACACCGGGCGAACAAGAATGCCGTCGCGTCGCGGCGACGACACGCACGGACACGCGATCCACTTTTTCTTCCCTCTCCGCTCTCGATCCTTGGACGTCTGACGCGCGCAAGGCGTGTGCGGATTTCTGGCTGATACACTAGCCCTGCTACCCGCTGAGTAACATAGCCCTTCTCTTTTCCTCGTCGACCAAAGGAGAAGGGTAGGCCAGCAGTGACCTCTCGCACCTCGCTCTAATCACCTCTCTCTCTTCCCCAGTTGACTCTACCTGTCGGAACGTACCACGCAGCGAAAGAAGGAATCAAACGCTATCCGCCGCGGACAATGATCGAGCGAATAACAAGGATCCGGAAGGTGCAGGAAACGGCATTAATCGCGGCTGGTCGGCGCGCAGTGAAAAGTTAACGATACGATTAGTCAGCTTGGTTGCCAGTTCCCAGGCACACGGGGCCGATAATCGTGCGAGCGCGTGCTACGTACGATTCCTGTGTGAACTCTATCGTGATCGCACCCTCCCTCGTAGACGCCCACCCTCCACCCTACGTCACCGGACTATACGAGTCCTGGATAGCGAGGGGGCGCCCAAGTGATTTCATGGTGGCGCACGTATCAATTTGTGGGATCAAGGGAAAACGTGGGACCGCGCGGATTCATTTCTATCCGACTGGCTCTAAAGTCTCTTGCCCCGACTTTTCTAATCGTACCATTAGTCCGTTACCTACTATTATGTATATAGGAAACATTCGAGACATTATGTACCACTCCATTCTATAAATTCTATCGTTGCCATCGCGCCAACTCTTCGGGCTACACTCTGGCCAATTGTGAACGGTGCGAGGTCCGACACGGTCGGATTACATTGATATTCCATTGTATATATATATATATATATTCCATTGTATATATATATATATATTCCATTGTATATATATATATACAGTCGTGGGTGTTACAGATAACAGAGCCTTTTCTTGATAATTGATTAGCCAACGAGTTAGACTTCGCGGAACCGTGATGGAGGAGAGCGCAAGAGCCAGAGACGTTCCCACGAAAATCGCCCCCTTTGATCGCCCATTCGCTCCCCTTTTTCGCCCAGAGTCTCTCTCCCTCTTACACTCCGCTGTGGGGTTCGCCGAGGAGAGGTTGCTTTTTACCTTGGATCCGGGGAGTAGAAGAGAGAAATTGCCCCCACCCGACGGTGGCGCACCTAGTCCCCACCACCGGCCAGCCCGCTACTCGGGAACGGGGACAGGAACAGGGATGGGGATGGGGATGGAGCACGCGGTCGTGTGTCGTCCCCGGGTCCTCCCGCACACGACATACGTCGGCCGCCACGCGACCAGTGCGTACGCATGCGAGTGCATTTCGCAGCGACAGCACGCCAGCGTCAGCCGCGTGCACCAACCGCGCTAAACCGCGACTTGTCCGCGATCCAGTCCTGCCGTAGCCGCTCCTTCGCGCGCGCACGCGACCGCGAACGTCGCCAGGAAGCCGCGGCACGTGAGCCCGATCAACTTCCTCCTGTAACAAGTGCCAACAAGATTGCTCCTTTCGACGCAACGAGATCTCCTCGGTCCGGCCCCGGATTTACGCGGCGATCCACCAGAACTGCGACGAAGCTTGTGACTGTGATTCAAGGTCTTCGCCCATGGAATGACACTTGGTCGGTCACGTACCTCATCCACGATTATTAGATCGCTACCCGTTTCTCTGGCGGAGAGGTTCCTACATCGTCAGCTGTGATAATCACGCTTATCCAGCATAATGTGGAGAGTGGTGGTTGCTCGGTCAGACGAGAACAGCACCCTGCTGTCGTCGGAGATCGCCTCCGGCCCGGTCGGACCGAGTCACATCTCGAGCCTGCCGGGACCACCTTCTGGTCACCATTGGGGCTACCCGCCGCCACCGCATCCCTCTTATCAGCCTCAGCATCCGGACATGCGTCATCATCACGACATGCGGCCACCTCACGAGCTGAGGCACCCAACGGGCGCCGATCTTAGGCCCCAGGAGCTCAGACACGAGATGCACAGGCCGGATCTCAGGCATCAGGAGCTGCACAGACCCGAAATGGCCAGGCACCAAGATATCAGACATCAAGACATGACGGGGATGAGGCCAGACATGGGCCCGGAGATGAGATCTAGTCACGAGTTTTCCGATCTGAAGATCGACGTTACGGATATGAGGAATCAGGAGGGCGGGCAGCAACAGCAACAACAACAACAGCAGCAGCAGCAACCACCGCCACAGCAGGCACAAGCTCATCAACAGAGAAATCTAAAGAGGGCTATGAGCGATTCCGACTGCGACGACGTGTTCTCCGAGGAGAGCGGCAAAGAACCGTAAGTGAAAAGAGAATTTCGAAGCTTCTGCAACGAGACAGACGACCGTTGAATCCCAGTTGATTAACGCTGGCAGTGTTGCAGAAGAATAGCTGCGCCGTGGCGAACGTAGTATTTTCAAAAGATCCTATCGTTGCGTTTAATATCCCGGTAACATATGTCGAGCCTGTTGACAATGACGCGATAATTAAACTCTGATTGTTCTCCGGCTTGAAAAGATTAAAGCGTCGCCGCGCTATCGGCCTCGGGTGGGTACTCGCCATTCGGTGGGTGGCGATACGCAAAAAGGAGTCGAACGAACGTTCGACCGTCTGAAATACAACCGGCACCACATATCTGTCTCCGCGCTCCGACTAACTCCCCTTTGTTTCGTTTCTCTCGATATAGTTGCAACTCGCCGGGAGGCGATTCCTGTCAGCACGCGTCGCGGAAACGCAGGAGGGGAATGATCGAGAAGAAGCGTCGCGACAGAATAAACGCGTCCCTTGGCGAGCTGCGAAGATTGGTACCCGCAGCGGCGAGGGATCCTCACAGCGGCAAATTGGAAAAGGCGGAGATTCTGCAGCTCACCGTCGAGCATCTGCGAACGCTTCGGAACAAAGGTAAGCTGAACGCGGAGCTCGACGAAACTTGTCGCGAACATTCCTGGGCCCTTTTATGCGGATCTCCGGTGGAGACGTTAATGAACCGTTCACGGAAGTTTGCGGCAACGCGGACCTGTTGTTTCCTGATTCCATTATACCGGATCGTTCCGCTTGCTCGTTGACCGGCGCTGCCAGCCCGCTTTGCAACAGGAAGACACCTGTTGACCGTAGGGCGCCCCGAACCTTCGACGTAATTGTAACTCGACAACCGAAATAACCATCTGTCGTCCGCAAGCAAACGTGCGATTACCATTCGTACCATCTACGATCGTTAAAGAAATCGAACCCGTTCGCGTCTTACTCTCTCTTAGCGAAATCACCGAGCTGCCGCGTTTTATAATATCGAAAGGTTCTCGCGGTAACGTAACCGTTTACATTAATGTCGAATCGAAGAAAATTGTATTAAAAAACGTAGCCGTAGATCTGCTTCTCCGAGCAGGTGCTGTAGCCTAAACGTAGATCCTGTGGGAAGCACAGGAAGTCAACGACTCTTCCGAAGTGGCGTTCCCACGATTGGTGGCGAGCTGGGTAGTGGGGTGTCCCGCGTGGCACCCTTCGTGAAGGAGGCACCGAGTTGCCCACGGCCGGGACAGATGTCGAACCCTGTGGGAAACCAACTCCCGTCCTATATCTATACGCGCAGTATGCGTGCACACGTACGCGCCCTTGTGTACCTATCTCCGTGTATCGAAGGCCGATTGCGCGCTCTCGTTGTTTGTAAATGCCGGGCGGTCGAGTGATAAACGCGCGAGGGGTGTAATGTCCAGCGTTATTGAATTTAATATCCTTAATCAACACACCTCCCCCGCCGAACGCGTCGCCTCGAGAAGCGTGCTTGTATCCGAGCTTTCTCAGAGTTGCACGAAGGGGTTGTAAAGGGATGAAGTTAGCATTTGCGTAATCATTTCCTCGACTGTGCAGGCGAGGTGTTTGCTCTCAGGATCGAGCGATCGTAAAAAGGGTCCCGCGATATCGTGGGATAGCGGAGACAGTGCGTGCAGCGTGCATGTGCCCCGGTCTACGGGGGTCTAAACGGTTCCCACGCTACCTGTCCCATTCCTTCGGCGCACAATGTGCTGCCGGCTGCCGAAGCCGAGCCACCCATCTCGCCTTTTTCTCGCTCGCCGCACGGCTCATTTCTCAGCCGAGCCGGCATTCCCTCGTTTCACTGGCATCCCCCTCGATCGAGCTTAGCGCGGAAATTTGCCGATCTCTCCTCACAGAATGTACAATTGCAGGACCCGAGGGATACGACAGCACGAAGCTGGCGATGGACTATCACGCGGTGGGCTGGGGCGAGTGCGCGGCCGAAGTCGGTCGCTATCTGGTCACGATGGAGGGCCTCGACGAGAGGGATCCTCTGAGGCTGCGGCTGCTCTCCCATCTGCAAAGCTTCCACCGCGAGCATCCCCCGTCCGCGGTGCCAGCCACCGTTCCTTCGGCACCGACCACCTTGACGTCCACCTCGTCGACGAGCAGCTACGAGCCAGCCAGCACCGTTTCCAGCGGAATGCCAGCTGGAGCCGGGGGCATGCCACCCCTTCTAGGCGGAGGCGCCCTCGGATGGGGCCAGTACCCAGGACAGTATCCTCAGCAGCAACACGGCAAGCCTTACAGGCCGTGGGGCGCCGAACTGGCCTACTGAGGGGGGACATCCGCTGCACATCTCAGTTGAATTTGTCGGAGCATCTTAAGATATACGCGCGATTCGTAGACCAGCGCGCAGTGGTGTCTACCTATCTATGTATAAACGAGGTTGTCTCAGGGACGCGGACGCGAATTCAAACGCGTCCACGTGTTTTTCCGATGTGTGATACGATATTAGTCATGCCAGTACCTAATAACGAACGAGAAAGATATTATTTATTATTTTAGCCGAACTCGAGAAGCTTTAATAGCAAGCGACGCTGTACAGTGTACATATTGTAAATAACTTGATATTTTTTCTATTTATCGATCCTTTGGTAACGGGAAAGCTCAGTCGAATGGATTTCTAGCGAAGAATTAGAGAAAAGCTGAAAGAAATAGGGAATGGAAGGCGTAAAGAGAAGTGCCATTACACATATTCAGGTATACGTGTGGAAAACGCTCAAATATTTTTGCAATAAGACTTTGTAATAAAACAACGCAGAAACGTGACATCGCCTTCATTATCATACCCAGCCTCACCCTCACTCGCTCACTCACCTTCCGTTTCGATTGCTCGGAACAAGATTCACCGTGGCACTCTGGAATACCGTGTATTCTTATGCAAAATTCACGTTGCAGCTTGCAGAGGGACGCTGCTCGTTGCCGTACAAGAACGAAATAAGCGTTTCAGGGCTCTCCTCGCACCGTAAGGTACGAACCAGTTTTGCGACTCGTTATACCATTCATAAATAGTGCTTTCGCAAAACAGGGCATCCGCGGGACCCATAATGATCAGCGGGAACAATTAGCCGGCGTGGGTTTTTACGGATATTCCGAAACCACGGGGGAGCAAAACTAATATTCGAGGACGAAGAGGAGGAGGAGGAGGACCAGTGTTCGGCCACGTGGCCATTGTTCGCTTCTCGCCGCCGAATTAGCCCTCGCTCTTTGCGCTTAATTTCCAGTGGCAAGGGTTCCAGGCGCACGCTTGCTATGTGGTAATTACTGGAACGCGTGTTCTATACTTCATTTACATCCATTCCTTTTGTCTACGCTCGCGCGAAACAAATATTTCTTTTTTAAGGATTTAAGTCCCAGCTACAATGGAGGAATGAATTGCTAAGAGAGCCCCGTCGCGTGAAAGTAACGCGTTGGATGGAAAGTTTTGGTGACAAGGGTCATGGAAACACAGGAATCGTCGATGAAACTATTTTATTTATGACATTTACATCCATTAGAAAGTCACAGCCTCGTCGGACATATTTACGACAAAATATCGAGAGACGCATCCACATACATCTATGTACAACGCGCGCATTTCACCAGCCATATACATTCACATTCACGTATTTATGTACATATAAATTCTACGTAACTAGCATGGTAATCGTTCAACTGTCTCTCGGTTGCCAGCGCGAATTTACAGAAAAGATAAGTCTCCGCTTTGCAATAGTGCCTAATAGCTGCCATCTATTGTGCCGTGTAATTTGGAAAGGAGCGCACGCTGCGATCGGCAAAGTACGGGAACAAGCGTGCTAACTGTTCGTATCATAATCTCGCGGCAGAACACGTCCGATCGCAGCGAGCTCTTCAGCAATTATGAAGCGAAAGCTAACGGCAACGGTAAAGATCCGTGCTCTTCTATTCTACCATTGCTCTTGGACATGTACCTACGTAAAGCACGTATCGAGAATCACCTACGCCGATCTATAGAGTTTATAATAACCGAGAGTTGGACCGTTTCATTGGACGTGCTCCGTTTTCGTTAACGTGTTCGTTGGACGATCAACACTCAACCGACGAGCCATACCCGTAAAATAACGACATCTGTGTCCGCCTCGCACTCTACACACCTATTGCATCTGAATTCGACGGATGCGAGGCAACGTATCGCCCGCTTGCGGTTCGCTCCGCTACGTTCGTGGGTGATAATTGATAAAGGGAATTCTATAAAGAAGCGGTCGACACAGCTATGTGCATTACGTGCTTCTACCTTTGCACGATGTGTCGCTATCCGTTTCTCTTTTTACAACGAGGGAGAAAAGCTTCCAATCAGTGGACGTGTGTTCGCTACGGCCAAGCAATTAGCGCCTATCTAAATGAGATCAAAATAAATACTTAGGAATATATCGGCTAATCTACCAACTAGTTAGGCGTCCTTCGGAAGACCGGCTTCGCGCGAAAAGCAGCGCGTAGGTATGTACTTTCCGTCTTCGATGTTTACAAGAGTATTTTGCAATTCCGAATAATCGCCCTACGATCTAGGTATGTACGCGCACGCTGTTCGAAGGAAACTAACTCGGTCGCCCGCGTAATATTACAGATTACCTATACACGCTATGGTACAATTATCGTGAAAACACGAATCGAAAAATAATGAATTTTACAAACAGCCTATGGAACGGATTATAATAGAAGACCCGCAGTTATCCTGTAAGCGATCTTTCTATTTCTATTTCTGCCCTCGCGTCCCCTGACCATCCTCCTGTTTGCAGATCTCGCACGACAGGTGTATGACGGATCGACTCGCTCCTCCACCGGATTGCCCCTGGATCGAAGAGATATATCCGTAGCGGTGATTGCGGCGAATGCAGCTACGGATATACCCATAAACAACGGTGGGTTCGTTAGCGTTAGATGATCATCTCGTTCTCGATATTCTCGTTCCTCTGATTCTCCTCGTACTCGTCGCAGTAGCAGCACATCGAGTCGCAATCCTCCGAGTTCTCGGCCACGTACGTCATGTACGTGTCGATGCTTTTGGTGTCCAGAGACGGCAGGGACCACGACAAAGAGGCTGTCTCGAGGTCCGGTATGGCCGAGTGCCAGGAGGTCAAGTTTTCCGACCTTTTCGCCTTGCGGCTCCTCGTCGACAGTTTCTTGATCGCCTGCGAATCGAAGCAACAGTAGCGCGAGGTATAGTAATTGCGCACCTTACCTATGTACATCGTTTTCTTTCTATTAACTTAAAGCGAGGGCGTTTGATAGCAATCGCGCGGCGTTAGAAAGGATCGATCGAACAAGGCTCGATAGGCGTGCGACGCGTCAACTTTGGCAGCTTACACGAACCTGGCGATTCCATTAAAATACATTGGATATTTGAGGAATTACATTCGGAAAGATTGCGATCAGTAAGTGCAAATACGATCGACCCGATGGATAACTCTGCGTGGGTATTGAGAGTTGGAAATTCATAGCGTTAGATGTTGAGAAGTAACTACGGCCGTAGTTTGTTGGATGCGAAGCGTATCTACTCGCGGTGGAGTAGAGTGGAATCGAGTGGAGTAGCAGTTAAGCTTAAGCGAATCAATGTAAAGCGAGGTCACGCCGATCAAAATTACCCGCTCGTGAATATTTGATGAAATTTAAATTATTCTCGATAGACGCGCCGTGCTCGGAGATGGTAGCTTGGTAACTTGGCAACTTGGTAACTTCCCGATCTGGAATATTCATTGGTTACAGTGAAATGTGTATCTCTATTTTCTCCGGGTAAGCGGGCTGGCGATTGAATGCGATGGTTTCTTCAGGTGATCGTGAATGGGCAGGACGTGTGGCTAGGTAGAGCGGAGATATGATTTGCAGCGGCTAGCGGTGGCAGGCAATACGCGAGACTAAGGAATTGGGTCGGCCGCGATGCGCCAGAAACGTGCGTGCATGCAACAGCCGAGGAGGATAATTAGCGTCGTCTTACCCTGAGGAGTCTGCGTCCGGACTTGCTGAGCAATTTCCTCCACATGTCGGTAGGCAGCCCGACCGTGTCGGTACGTGTACGGTACACGAGGAGCTTTTCCCTTGGCTGGCAATGAGATTGTACGCGGCACGGGATTGATTTTCGAGCGACGCGAATTCTCTGCGTTCGTACCAGGCTCGGATCGATGCGCACTGGTCGGCGTCACGCGACCAAATACCGCTCCGGAGCACCGCGCTGCCCTATTTATTACCTCGGCTGGCCCGGTCTTATCGTGCCGCGTCGCGCCGTGCCGCGCCGTGCGATCCTAGCTTCCCTCGCCCTTTTAACTTTTATTCACTACCACAACGCGCGTATGCACTACTTACAAGTCGGAATGCGGTCGTATCTATAGGGCGCCTCTTAAACCACCCGACCACGGCCATCCCACCCCCTCAACACTACTTTTTATTCTACGGATATTCTAATCTTGTGATTCTTTGGATAGATAATCAATGGAACCTGAGGATCAGAGGGATGTAACTCGTTCTGTGAATTCGAGGATTGTGAGAATATACAGTTTTCGGCGGACAATGTCTGGGACCGATAGATTGGAGTGGCGAAAAGTAGTTGCACCCGCTGGCCCATGGGAATATAAGGGGTGGAAGGTCGAATCGAGTTAATGCGCGAGTGATCGATGAAAATTTACGAGTGGACGATTGCCTCTGGATGACACGGTAGGAGCGGAGATGTACGTAATTGGATTTCGGCTGTTACCTATTCAAAATCTCGGTAAATTGATACAAGTAGGCAGTGGCGGATTTAAGAAAAAAGGCCCAGGTGGCAAACGTTCCGAGGGGCCCATATTGGGGGGAAAATGTTGGGGTAGTTTACTAAAAACGGGCTAAGTGTAGTAGTACAGAAAAAAAATGTAGTGTTTGGTTAAAATCATAATTTTTTAAGATAGGGCGCTAGTGGGCTCTTTGGAGTGGGCCCATTTTTCGCAAAATGAAGAGGTAGTTTACTAAAAACCGGGCTAAGTGTAGTAGTACGGAAAAATGCAGTGTTTGAATGCCTATACCTAATTATATATTTTTTTTGGTCATGGGGCCCTGCAGGGGCCTTCTTCGCGGGGGCCTAGGCGGCACCTGCTCGTCAGCCGCCCTGTTAAATCCGCCGCTGCAAGTAGGTGTGAAAACTTTTAAACTAATGGTTAATAATACTTTGTTCCTTTTCTCTTGCCTTGTTTCTCTTCTCTATTTTCTGGGAAAAAATAAGTCTTTTGATCGTGCCTCTCGAAGGTATCACTTTCGTATAATCCAGGTTCAAATCAATTAAAATCCAAAGACGAAATTGAAGCGCGTTCATTGAAAAATCGGAGCGTGTCGGTCGCGTGTCGCGATCTTGGGTACGCATGCGCGTACGCGCTAGTACGAAGTAGTACGCGGTAGTATGCGATAGTACGCAGCACGCACGTGCGCTGCATAACGCGTGTGAGAGCGAAGCTGTTCTCACGCGACGGCACACGGCCTACACTCCCTTCTCTCCCTTGTCAGCTTGAATGAATGCGCGTCGCCACGTGCCGGCTCGCTGCGCCCACGGAAAACTCATAATTGTCATAACATTCGAGCTGCCCGCTCGGCCGAGGAAACACCAATACCCGCTACTCGATTTCGGAGAGCACTCTCCCTCGTTAAGCCGACACGTCCACCGCAGTAAATGCCCTCTCCCTCCGCGCTCTACTCTTTTGTCTACGCTCTAGGCTTTCGCCTTCGATACTACACCGACGCAACCGCGAGCCCCGCGCGGTCACCCACAAATTCCAGATTTCTAAATGGCCCACGAGCCAAAATGATCATGCTTTTTCCCCGCAAGAAAAAAACAAAAATCCAGCCCCGCAACTGCTCTGGCAGGTGCAGCGCGAAATATAAGAAAATTTGGAGGGCAATTTGGGAAGCGGGGTGAAAGTAGTTACTTTGAAATATTGGTGGATAAAGCGCGGAGAAATGTGTGAGCAAGGGTTGAAAAATATGGCAAAGGGTAGAAAGGGCAGAAAATATATCGGAAACGTGTGGAATGTAGAAAATTTGAAACCTGTAGAATGTCTGTTTATTGTGGGGAATGCTGAATATGTAGGATGAGTAAAAAATATAATATATTTGGGATGTATGGGATGCGTGAAATAGGGTGACTGTACCTAATATCGCCACCCGCTATACCTCGCAAAGTAAGCTCTAAAATTTATCGGTTATGCATTGAATTAGTACCTAAATATATGTAGGAAGACATACTGTAATTGCAGCATCATGTGATCAACAATTACAGAAAGAGAAGTATTTTAGTGAATCTTAATAGTGAAGAAATTATTATTGGACTGCCACAATTTTGCATCACATTCGGAGAAGATAAGTCTAATAATTCCGTAAACGCAAGAATATCTACTAGGAAAACCTAATTAATGATGTACTTAAGGACTGCAATCGATTCAAATATTTTTTATAATGAAAATAGCGTTTTTCTTTTAGCAGTATACGTGTTCCCAATACCGCCTACCGGAGAACAATGGTTGCGATGTAATATTTGTCACAGGTAAGGTCACGAAATGTGCGAAGCAACCGAAATAAACTATATATTTATCCAATTTCCGAACGCAAAAAGTAAAATATTATAAAAATCCTGTTTCTATATTTTAGAAACACATTTGTTTTTAAATCTGATCCTAATCAAAGGTTGATAAGAAAAAACATTTATAGAGCAAGAAATAATAAAAGCACCTGTGAAGATGACTTTAAAAACTCATATACACACGAATTAATCAATATTCCTTGAGTTGGCGATATTAGGTACACTTTTTTCAGCACCCGATTTTTGCATGTCTTAAGTTTTGTTGAGTCCTAATTAAAATTTTGTAGGTTTCAACGATTCTTACTTATGCTACATGAAAAAGGTATGAATTCTCTTTACTTTGAAGCGAACTGCATGCAAATATATCAATTACTATTAAATTGACAGCGATTTAACTTTTGCCTGGCGATATTAGGTGCAGTCACCCTACATATACGGGACGTGTGGAGTACGCGAGGCATGCTCACATGTCTCAACATCGTGGGGATATGGAATGTCTAGCATTCTAGAATCTAGAATATGGGATATACGATGAGGCACAGGTATACGCCAGTCGGATACGCATACGCAAATGATTATCTTCGGCGACGGCGTCCGGGGTGTGCACACGCTTGGGAACGGAACGATACGATGATTCAACATTGTTGAAACGTGGAAAATATGAGAGGATAAACGATACCGTGGGGTGTAGGGAAATATTTGAAACAATGGGCGCGATCCAGAGGCAAACGAAAGATACGCAGAGGGGCTGTAACCTAGTCTGTAGCGCAACCTAATCATTTTTAGGGGAAACAATTGCCGATGGCGATGGAATAACGAGGGACGCGTGCCGCGTCACGTGCCCGCAAATGCTCGACGCTCGCGCATTATGTATGAGGCGGTGCGCGCAAAAATAAGTCCCGTCTAATTGCAGCGGCCCGGCCGTTCCATTAGAGATTAAACTTCAAACGAGACTCGGTCAAATTCGCTGGGATAATTAACGCAAAACTCATCGAACTGTGATACGCGATACGTGATAGCAGCTTCTCAGCCACCCAGCCGCACATGTGGTGCACACTGAAGTAGATTCATCGAAGACGCAAATGATTCTTCAGTATCTTGTTTAGCGATCCGTTGTACGATGCGCCTCTCGCTCAAGTTGGTCCGCGTGGAAAATATTCCTTTAGTCCGGTAGTTATTCGCACGGAAGACGTAGATGAGGCGTATTGCGAACAATAAGGGCAGGAGGGAATGGAGAATCTATTTGTCCGCTCGCGATGGGTCAGAGGTCGCGGTAATAAGGTCGCCTGACCCAACAGTAACGTTCCCTGGATTCGACAGACTAATCTCCAGCCGTTCTTTACACCGTCACGTATTGCACAAGTGTCGCGTTACGTCGATTAAACGTCCGCATCTATCGCAAATATTTATAAAACCGTAATCGTGACCCCCGTCACGCGTCCAACTGTTTCTCGACTGTGACGGAAATAGTCGCCCGCGTCTCTTCAAAACATAGTTATTTGTCCAAGAGCGCTTTCTTTTTACCAAGTCAACTAAAAGTGCCAAGAAATTTAGAACGGAGACACCTGCATTCGAGACGAATTAAACGCGGTTCAGAGTCTAACGAAGCGAAGCGAATAGGCGCGGCACGGCGCGGCGTTAACCTTTAGAGCACCAGCTTTTTTAACATAAATAGTGGTTTTCAGTTTCCAAAAATAATATATTACAATAGAAAAATAATAATATTACAATACAAAAAACATAAAGGAAACAAAAAATACGACAAAAGAAAATAATTCCTGAAACAATACAAGAATACCGAAAATAATAAATAAAAGGATTGAAAAAAGAAAAAAAAAGAAAAGATGATAGAAAAACTTTCTACATCTACGTCGTTACCACTGGGTAACGCTAAAAGAAAGTTCTCTGAATTTTGGTACGCGTTCATTCGTGTAGGTCAGTAAAACTGCCATGTAGGCCAAACATTTTTACAATCCGACTACAGATTGTTAAAAATTTTAGCATTCTTATTTCTCTATGTTTATTTTTAATTTTTGTATTTATACTTTCAATCCTTTTTAAGTAGTGTGCTTTGCCGGACCCCTAAAGGTTAATTCGTTCGAGTTGCGATCGCGTGAGGCCCAATCTTTCCAAGGATCCGAAATCTCGCACGCAACATTCACACACCTGGGAGTGGATGTTTACGAAACGACACAAGTATACTTTATCAAAATATAGTTATAATTTTATTCAAATTTCCTGTAGAATCGGCGCAGATAACAGCGACTTCCTAGTCTCTGTAAATTATAAATAACATTCTTATCAAACGATGAACGAAACACGGTGCGTTGATTTCGTAAACGTATTTCGGTACGCTTACGATTAGTGAGAAACGCGCGCTTTAACTTATTCTACAGACGCGATTCTCTTCTGTTGAATCGCTAACCGCTAAAACGTGGGCAGCGCGTGGAAAGCAGTTGAACGGTTACGAGCGAAGAAGGGGTTCGTGTAACTTATTCATATCATAAGGGATGTTTCTCTTATTCCCCGGCAACAGCATTGGTATCACCTTCACGCGAAGCTCGTACGGGAAGAATTCATGGCAAAAAGTGTAAAATTCATGTCTTGTACGAATAATACCTAGCCGCGCCATTTCCTTCATCAGCGCGTACAGCTCGGCCCTGTAACTTGTGTAAGATTTCTGCTTGACAATAAATCTCATTACATTCGACAACTGGCGAACAAACTTTTCAGAGATCACTCTGGTCTGTAGTGTGTGCTTCGGTTCCAACCGCTTCCACAGATACTTATAGAGACGGTCCGTGACCCAATGCTGCGGACGAGGAAGACGGGGAACCTTGTACACCTGTCCATTTACTAAGAACGCTTTGTGAATCGGTTTCGCAGGACGTCGCTTCTGCGTTGCTTTCGCAGTTTTCATTAAGTTGCTCGGCTTCTTCTGCTGCAGGGGCAACTTGCTTTCGTTGCTGTTCCCGCTGGGCGTCATATCATCCATTATCCGTTTCTTTATCTCCTCCAGCTTCCTCTTAAATTTCTCCGCTTTCTGTGTGTCGTCGAATACTTGCGACGCCGGGACAGCCTTGCGCACGTTCAGAAAGTCCTCGATATTCCTTTGACCCCTCAATGAGTCTTTACCCCGCTTCGTAGACATCCTTGTAGATCCCACTGAACCTTTAGCTTTACCCGACGTAACGCTGCGATTCTCTCCTACGTTTTGCCTCGCGTCGTTCCGCGAAACCTCTTTCGCTTCCTTTACATTCTTGCTACTTACGTTCAAAAGATCCTCATCTTCTCTGTCTTTAGTAACATTTGGATTAAATGCGATACGCTGCTCTGATCTGCGCGTAGCACTAAAGCTCTCGACTCCTGCATCTATACCTCCTTCTTCTTCTTCTTCTTCTTCTTGAACTCTGTGCATATTAGATTCGCCTGTGATCGGTACAGTCAATTGAGAATCGCCGCGGGTAGGTAAAACAGTTGGTTCTCGTGACATAAAGTTCCTACTGTGCTTCTGCTGACTACTTTCAACTTCTTTTGTCTCAGATATGTTCACAATGCTCACAGTTAATTGTCTTTCCACCCTACTGATACTTTTGCTCTGCCTCTTTGCCCCGCCGTCAACTTCACACGGTTCTATCTGGTTCGCAGCAGAGGAAGTATCATTTCGTGACTTACTTAAAACTTTGCTCCGTCTTTCCGGAGTCTTAGGATGTTCTGCCTCAGACTCTGTTATAGCATTCAAAATTGACCGCTTTTGCGCTTTATTAACAATCTCACTTTCCCTTGTTTTCCGAGGCCGCTGAATCTCTTCCGCTTCATCCTCGCTCGTAACGCGCGTGCTTAACCATTTCTGCGACCTACTCGAACTTCTACGTTGCCTTTCCGAAGTTGTTTGAACCTCTTCCGCTTCATCCTCGCTTATAACACGCGAGCTTAACAACTTCTGCGACTTACTTAAACTTCTACTTGGCGTTTTCGGAGTTGTTTGAACCTCTTCCGCTTCATCCTCGCTGATAACGCGCGAGCTTAACAACTTTTGCGACTTACTTAAACTTCTACTTGGCGTTTTCGAAGTTGCTTGAACCTCTTCCGCTTCATCCTCGCTGGTAACGCGCGAGCTTAACAACTTTTGCGACTTACTTAAACTTCTACTTGGCGTTTTCGAAGTTGTTTGAACCTCTTCCGCTTCATCCTCGCTTATAACGCGCGAGCTTAACTTTTGCGACTTACTTAAACTTCTACTTGGCGTTTTCGAAGTTGTTTGAACCTCTTCCGCTTCATCCTCGCTCATAACGCGCGTGCTTAACAATTTCTGTGACTTACTTAAACTTCTAGTTTGTCTTTTTGTTGTTTCTTGTACATCTTCCGTTTCAGACTCGCTCACAACGCGCATGCTTAACCATTTCTGCGACCTACTCGAACTTCTACGTTGCCTTTCCGGAGTTGTTTGAACCTCTTCCGGTTCATCCTCGCTTATAACGCGCGAGCTTAACAACTTCTGCGACTTACTTAAACTTCTGCTTTGCCTTTTCGGAGTTGCTTGAACATCTTCTACTTCAGCCTCGCTGATAACGCGCGAGCTTAACAACTTTTGCGACTTACTTAAACGTCCACTTTGCCTTTTCGATGTTGCTTGAACCTCTTCCACTTCATCCTCGCTGATAACGCGCGAGCTTAACAACTTTTGCGACTTACTTAAACCTCCGCTTTGCCTTTTCGATGTTGCTTGAACCTCTTCCGGTTCATCCTCGCTGACAACGCGCGAGCTTAACAACTTCTGCGACTTACTTAAACTTCTGCTTTGCCTTTTCGGAGTTGTTTGAACCTCTTCCGCTTCATCCTCGCTGATAACGCGCGAGCTTAACAACTTTTGCGACTTACTTAAACCTCCACTTTGCCTTTTCAATGTTGCTTGAACCTCTTCCACTTCATCCTCGCTGATAACGCGCGAGCTTAACAACTTCTGCGACTTACTTAAACTTCTAGTTTGTCTTTTTGTTGTTTCTTGTACATCTTCCGGTTCATCCTCGCTGACAACGCGCGAGCTTAACCGTTTCTGCGACTTACTTAAACTTTTGCTTTGCCTTTTCGGAGTTGCTTGAACCTCTTCCACTTCATCCTCGCTGATAACGCGCGAGCTTAACAACTTCTGCGACTTACTTAAACTTCTAGTTTGTCTTTTTGTTGTTTCTTGTACATCTCCCGGTTCATCCTCGCTGACAACGCGCGAGCTTAACCATTTCTGCGACTTACTTAAACTTTTGCTTTGCCTTTTCGGAGTTGCTTGAACATCTTCTACTTCAGCCTCGCTGATAACGCGCGAGCTTAACAACTTTTGCGACTTACTTAAACTTCTACTTGGCGTTTTCGAAGTTGTTTGAACCTCTTCCGCTTCATCCTCGCTGATAACGCGCGAACTTAACAACTTTTGCGACTTACTTAAACTTTTGCTTTGCCTTTTCGGAGTGCTAAGAACCGGTTCTAGATCAGAGTCTCTGGGAGTAACTACGGTTAACTGTCTTATCGATGTTCTTAACTTCTTACTGGGCCTGCTCGGTGTGCTCTGCAGGTCGTCCGACTCAGAGTCATCTATGGCAGACCGAAATGATGGTTTCCCCAATTTACTTGTACCTTTCCTTCGTGTTCCTTCAATAACTTCAGATTCCTGGTCAATATCATCCGATATGTCGATAGATAATGGCGGGTACAGCTTATGAGATGACCCTTTGTTCTCCTCTAATATATCGCGTTCATGTTGGTTACGCGAAGGTGATTTAGTACGATTACCTTCTTCGTGTTTCGATGTAACAGACACACTGACGTCACTCGCAGATTCTCGAGGCCTTACGTTCAACGTTCCGCTTCCTCCACTTATACTTGCTTCGTTAATGATCCGTGGTAGACTAGCAGTTCTTTGATTCGATATTTCTGGGATCTCTGGGGAAACGTTTAAAGCCGAACGACGTTGTCGCTTTTCCTTCAGTTCTGAACCCAGTTCAGAAAATTCTATGTCACTGTCATAGGTACTCCTGCACAATTTCGATGTTTCCTTGGCATTATTTCCATCTGGCCAAGCAATATCTTCATCTGAGGAACCTGCTAGTTCTAGATGTAACTCATCCGAACCAATGTTGCTCTCTTGGTCAATAATTTCATGTCTTCTTTTTTCAGGTGCTCCTGTAGCTTGATTCTTCATCCTAAGATCTTCTTTCGTGCGATCAATAAGAGCGTCGGATCCAGATTGCCTAAGCGCATCGACGTTGTCATCTTCCTCGAGGATCTCTTGAAAGATATTCCTCCCTGAACGTTTACGCGATTTCGTTAGGAACGTTGATCTCGGTTTTAAAAAAGTATTATGATCTTGACTCTTGTCGGAGGTATCGCTTGACGCAATAGATGCCGGAGCTGACGCATTTGGTTCAATAGATCCTCTAGGATCCTGCGCCGGTGAAGTAATAGTCTCGGTTGATCTTGACCCCTTTGTTGCTTTCGCGTCACCGGTCCTAATCTCATTTACGACATTACTTGGTGTTGATTGCGGGCCTCGAAACGAACCACCCTCCTGTCCCACCGAATTGTTTTTCGAAGCTTCAGCATTCGCATCGGTACCCTTCTCTTTCCCCTTACTTATTTCTACGTCGTTATGAGTTTCTTCCTCCGCAAATATATCGGCAAACACATTTTTATCCCCGCCTCTCTTAAGGCGTTTTAGAAATGTCGATTTTGGTTTCAGTACGCGAGCTTCCATCTCGCTATTATTAGTATCCTTGTTACTACCGTGCATAGACGAAGAACTTTCAAGTAACGTACTCTGCGCTTCTGGGTTGGGAAGACGCGAAAGATCGTGGTCATTCTCGAAGGATAATGCAAGTTGACCCGCCCTTCCTTGTTTCACAATTGGGGATTTAGTTATTTTATTTTCCATCAACGTTCCAGTCTTACTATGCGGCGATAGTATTAAGGATTTTCTCTTTTTCGGAGTCAGCAGCTCATTTTCTTTTAATACATCGTCAAATACATTTCGCTGCCGGTCCTTGTGCTTTCTTTTAAAAAGTGTAGGCTTTGATTTCAAAATGACATCCGTGCTATGGCTTTGATCTGAACTACTTTCTGGAATCTTGTTTACCCGCCTAGACCTGGTAGTACCCTTATTGATGGACCCAGATTTATTCGTAGGACTTTCGTCTGTACTTTTTTTGTCTGACATTTCAGACTCCACAATATTCATGAAAGGATCACTCCGTAATTTCCTTGCCGCTGAGCGCAAGGTAACTTTCCTTTTTATAATTCTAGGTTCTTCGTCGGACTCCGACGTTGTGACTATATTATTATCGGCATCTAATAAGACATTAAAATTAACACAAAGTAGGTAGCTAACATTTACCTCAAGGCGTAAAGAATATACCTGGTTTCGTAGTAGGCATTGTCAGCTTGGCATCATCCGCAATATCTGTCGTTTCCAATACTTTCCACCATCCATCTTGTGGCTTGCCTGAATCGATTCGCGAATTAGGATCCAAGATAGGACTTGTTTGATTTGGTGTATTGGAAGACATAGACGGTCGCATTACAGTATTGTTCTCCAGATTCTTCCACCAATATGGTTGTTCTGAAAGGAGGACACTGCAATCCATACCTAACAGCAATACAAATATTTAAACTACAATGGATTATATATTTTTTCACCTACCATCGCCCAAATTTTCTGTATCGGGATCCAGAAAAGCAGAACCAGTACTGTTTCTGCTGTATCTCGATAAACGTCTATTTAAACTTTTGCGTCTAGCCATAATAATTTCACAATTGATCCGACAGTGTCAACGATTTTCGGCAACTGTAGCTTTTCAAATTATACCTATCACAGGATAGTCAAGGTACAAAAACGACGCAGAAAACACAGTTGACGTGTATGAACCATCATGAACGACAGTTCAATGCAAAGTGAAAACGGGCTATCTGTTGTAGGGGCCCCTTAACGCGTTATACACTAATTTTTATTAACACAATTATTTATTTATTGCTTTGAAACTCTTAATCGTAAGAAATTTATTTAATTTACGGACACACGAATGCCAACAGAGAAAAGTGCGAACTAAAATAGGTGTCGCTAGTGTTTATGTCGATATATAGATAATGCAGGTTACGCGTATTGCATCGATAAAGTAGGAGATCGATATGTTAAGGGGGTAGACACGTCACGTGACCTGGCTGATTCGGCAGGTCGGTATTACAGCATTTTTTCCTGCACAGAAATGGTAATACCGATAGATCGACGATTACCCGGTGAACGCGAGAGGGAGCTGTTTGCTATTTCTGTATTCTATTCTGAATAAGGAAAGAAATTCTCAGCTGTTCCGTTATACTTATAAAAATTTAAACGGAAAGTTGGCTGGTACTGTAAACGTAGAAAATTCATTGTACATTTCAATTACTTGAAATGTGCTTATGCTACAATATTCTACGTTAGCAGTAAGGAATTCTAAGTGAAAAGGGAAAATAGATGAGGGAATGTCCCCAGAAAATGAAATTTGTTAGGTTAGACATTTTTTTATTAGCAAAGCACCGAAACAGAACATGAAATACACTTATTACACGTCCTCTGCAGAAAGCAGTTATCAACAAACATTATATATATACAAAATTGTATTGAATGTTGAATTGGGCTAGTGAAAATGCGCAGACTGGATACGCGTGATTATTATGTGGTCGGCTCCTCGAAGTGACAGAAAATATAACCTAAATATATGCTATATGACAACAAATGTTTAGTGGCTATTTCAGCTTCAAAGGCATCGCCTTAAAGTAGCAAACAAGAGCTACGCCTTTCAAGGGCCTTTAAACAGTTCTCGGTTAATGTGATGCTTTTGAAAGACTGGAAGCTTGTAATTTCTGAATAGTATTCCATGGACACTAGTTGCAAAATTTTCTTCAATATCGATTTATTAACAAAGGAAATCTATGGTATTCTTAAGGAAATACCATAGATATTTGAAATTTGGATAGGAATATGTAAAAGGTATTTCTGAATAATAATACAGTTTGTTTCAAGTTTCTTTCAATATATTTGCATAAAAGGCCTTTACAGTGTTACAATAAAGTATAAAGTATATAAAGTCACTATTTTCTTGTGATTACTATCAAGGTTTCCATCATTCCGTCGAAATATTCCGAAGTTAAAACCTGTAAGAAGAAAAATATTTTTAGTAACTTGACTTGTCTATTATTGAACATGGGAGAAACGTTACAACAGTTTGTCACGTATGAAAATATATTAGTAAAGGGAATAATTTTATTGTGCAACATGTTGGTTGAAATTAGTCGTTTTAGATTTTATGTTTCCGGTAAGATTTAATATTAATTCCTACCACTCGTAGCACTGTAATCAGTCGGTAACGTTGGGTGCGACACGAGAAGCGGCCAATTCAGCAACTACCTACTCTGAAATCTGTTGAAATGCTGTGCGTGTGTGCGTGCTTGTATATGTGTGACATGTTTAGAGATTAAAGTGTGCCAATGCGATGTAACTAATCTCACATACTGTAACTAGAGCGATTATTAATCGTGTATATTTCTGCTTTACAGGTAAGGAATTTTCACATAAAAGACGTTAAACCGGCTGCATTTTCGACTGGGTTCATTGATATGAAATTTGCACAAGATACTGCTTCAGCCGAACCCAGACCTAACCCAGACCTTTTTTTTTTTTTTACGTGGAGAAATCCCTAACGGATACCCCTAACCCTCACCTAGACCTTTTTTTTTTTTTTTCGTGGAGAAATCCCTAACGGATACCCCTAACCCTCCCCTAACCCAGACCTAACCCAGTTACACTTGTAACATTTCATTGTATTGCATTTCACTTATTTGAATAAATTGCAGTTAAGTGGTAAAAGAGTTTTTTTATTTAACGAGCACTACTTACTCCTTCCTACTCCAAATCACATATAAAAGATATGCTAAAAAGAACACCTAAAAAGATCCTTCCACGCAGAGTGGTTTTAAAAATCTTCGCATTAAAGCACTACTTTAAATATGCCATTCAATACTCTCAAACTCTATCGACTTTCGTTCAAGGCTTCTACTTCTCTTCAGAGACATTATTTTGCGCTACCTCTTTCCACGTCATGTTATCCTGTTACGAAGCCTGATTTTAGAGATATCTGAAAATTTTTGCCAGATTTTGGCCCAGGTATCAGGAGAACATGAAGCGAAAAGAGGTATTCTGAATTTCAGCTTCGAAGGCATCCTCGATTCTTTCTCCGAAGACGTTACTTAGTGCCACCTCTTTCGACGGCATGTTCTCCTGTTACAAAGCCCAATTTTGTGCATTCTGAAAATTTTTGCCAGATTTTGGCCCAGGTATCAGGAGAACATGAAGCGAAAAGAGGTATTCTGAATTTCAGCTTCGAAGGCATCCTCGATTCTTTCTCCGAAGACGTTACTTAGTGCCACCTCTTTCGACGGCATGTTCTCCTGTTACAAAGCCTAATTTTGTGCATTCTGAAAATTTTTGCCAGATTTTGGCCCAGGTATCAGGAGAACATGAAGCGAAAAGAGGTATTCTGAATTTCAGCTTCGAAGGCATCCTCGATTCTTTCTCCGAAGACGTTACTTAGTGCCACCTCTTTCGACGGCATGTTCTCCTGTTACAAAGCCCAATTTTGTGCATTCTGAAAATTTTTGCCAGATTTTGGCCCAGGTATCAGGAGAACATGAAGCGAAAAGAGGTATTCTGAATTTCAGCTTCGAAGGCATCCTCGATTCTTTCTCCGAAGACGTTACTTAGTGCCACCTCTTTCGACGGCATGTTCTCCTGTTACAAAGCCCAATTTTGTGCATTCTGAAAATTTTTGCCAGATTTTGGCCCAGGTATCAGGAGAACATGAAGCGAAAAGAGGTATTCTGAATTTCAGCTGCGAAGGCATCCTCGATTCTCTCTCCGGAGACATTACTTTGCGCCACCTCCTTCGAAGTCATGTTATCCTGTTACGAAGCCCAAATTTTGTGCGTTCTGATAATTTATGCCAGGTTTTGGCCAATATGTATCAGGAGAACATGAGGCGGCAAGAAGGTATCCTAAATTTCAGCGAAACTTCTGCTTCGAATAGTTCTGCGTCTTCGATTCGCTTTCCGGAGACATTACTTTGCGCCACCTCCTTCGAAGTCATGTTATCCTGTTACGAAGCCCAAATTTTGTGCGTTCTGATAATTTATGCCAGGTTTTGGCCAATATGTATCAGGAGAACATGAGGCGGCAAGAAGGTATCCTAAATTTCAGCGAAACTTCTGCTTCGAATAGTTCTGCGTCTTCGATTCGCTTTCCGGAGACATTACTTTGCGCCACCTCCTTCGAAGTCATGTTATCCTGTTACGAAGCCCAAATTTTGTGCGTTCTGATAATTTATGCCAGGTTTTGGCCAATATGTATCAGGAGAACATGAGGCGGCAAGAAGGTATCCTAAATTTCAGCGAAACTTCTGCTTCGAATAGTTCTGCGTCTTCGATTCGCTTTCCGGAGACATTACTTTGCGCCACCTCCTTCGAAGTCATGTTATCCTGTTACGAAGCCCAAATTTTGTGCGTTCTGATAATTTATGCCAGGTTTTGGCCAATATGTATCAGGAGAACATGAGGCGGCAAGAAGGTATCCTAAATTTCAGCGAAACTTCTGCTTCGAATAGTTCTGCGTCTTCGATTCGCTTTCCGGAGACATTACTTTGCGCCACCTCCTTCGAAGTCATGTTATCCTGTTACGAAGCCCAAATTTTGTGCGTTCTGATAATTCATGCCAGGTTTTGGCCAATATGTATCAGGAGAACATGAGGCGGCAAGAAGGTATCCTAAATTTCAGCGAAACTTCTGCTTCGAATAGTTCTGCGTCTTCGATTCGCTTTCCGGAGACATTACTTTGCGCCACCTCCTTCGAAGTCATGTTATCCTGTTACGAAGCCCAAATTTTGTGCGTTCTGATAATTTATGCCAGGTTTTGGCCAATATGTATCAGAAGAACATGAGGCGGCAAGAAGGTATCCTAAATTTCAGCGAAACTTCTGCTTCGAATAGTTCTGCGCCTTCGATTCGCTTTCCGGAGACATTACTTTGCGCCACCTTCTTCGCAGTCATGTTATCCTGTTACGAAGCCCAAATTTTGTGCGTTCTGATAATTCATGCCAGGTTTTGGCCAATATGTATCAGGAGAACATGAGGCGGCAAGAAGGTATCCTAAATTTCAGCGAAACTTCTGCTTCGAATAGTTCTGCGTCTTCGATTCGCTTTCCGGAGACATTACTTTGCGCCATCTCCTTCGAAGTCATGTTATCCTGTTACGAAGCCCAAATTTTGTGCGTTCTGATAATTTATGCCAGGTTTTGGCCAATATGTATCAGGAGAACATGAGGCGGCAAGAAGGTATCCTAAATTTCAGCGAAACTTCTGCTTCGAATAGTTCTGCGCCTTCGATTCGCTTTCCGGAGACATTACTTTGCGCCACCTTCTTCACAGTCATGTTATCCTGTTACGAAGCCCAAATTTTGTGCGTTCTGATAATTTATGCCAGGTTTTGGCCAATATGCATCAGGAGAACATGAGGCGGCAAGAAGGTATCCTAAATTTCAGCGAAACTTCTGCTTCGAATAGTTCTGCGTCTTCGATTCGCTTTCCGGAGACATTACTTTGCGCCACCTCCTTCGAAGTCATGTTATCCTGTTACGAAGCCCAAATTTTGTGCGTTCTGATAATTTATGCCAGGTTTTGGCCAATATGTATCAGGAGAACATGAGGCGGCAAGAAGGTATCCTAAATTTCAGCGAAACTTCTGCTTCGAATAGTTCTGCGCCTTCGATTCGCTTTCCGGAGACATTACTTTGCGCCACCTTCTTCGCAGTCATGTTATCCTGTTAGGAAGCCCAAATTTTGTGCGTTCTGAAAATTTATGCCAGGTTTTGGCCAATATGTATCAGGAGAACATGAGGCGGCAAGAAGGTATCCTAAATTTCAGCGAAACTTCTGCTTCGAATAGTTCTGCGTCTTCGATTCGCTTTCCGGAGACATTACTTTGCGCCACCTCCTTCGAAGTCATGTTATCCTCTTACGAAGCCCAAATTTTGTGCGTTCTGATAATTTATGCCAGGTTTTGGCCAATATGTATCAGGAGAACATGAGGCGGCAAGAAGGTATCCTAAATTTCAGCGAAACTTCTGCTTCGAATAGTTCTGCGTCTTCGATTCGCTTTCCGGAGACATTACTTTGCGCCACCTCCTTCGAAGTCATGTTATCCTGTTACGAAGCCCAAATTTTGTGCGTTCTGATAATTTATGCCAGGTTTTGGCCAATATGTATCAGGAGAACATGAGGCGGCAAGAAGGTATCCTAAATTTCAGCGAAACTTCTGCTTCGAATAGTTCTGCGTCTTCGATTCGCTTTCCGGAGACATTACTTTGCGCCACCTCCTTCGAAGTCATGTTATCCTGTTACGAAGCCCAAATTTTGTGCGTTCTGATAATTCATGCCAGGTTTTGGCCAATATGTATCAGGAGAACATGAGGCGGCAAGAAGGTATCCTAAATTTCAGCGAAACTTCTGCTTCGAATAGTTCTGCGTCTTCGATTCGCTTTCCGGAGACATTACTTTGCGCCACCTCCTTCGAAGTCATGTTATCCTGTTACGAAGCCCAAATTTTGTGCGTTCTGATAATTTATGCCAGGTTTTGGCCAATATGTATCAGAAGAACATGAGGCGGCAAGAAGGTATCCTAAATTTCAGCGAAACTTCTGCTTCGAATAGTTCTGCGCCTTCGATTCGCTTTCCGGAGACATTACTTTGCGCCACCTTCTTCGCAGTCATGTTATCCTGTTACGAAGCCCAAATTTTGTGCGTTCTGATAATTCATGCCAGGTTTTGGCCAATATGTATCAGGAGAACATGAGGCGGCAAGAAGGTATCCTAAATTTCAGCGAAACTTCTGCTTCGAATAGTTCTGCGTCTTCGATTCGCTTTCCGGAGACATTACTTTGCGCCACCTCCTTCGAAGTCATGTTATCCTGTTACGAAGCCCAAATTTTGTGCGTTCTGATAATTTATGCCAGGTTTTGGCCAATATGTATCAGGAGAACATGAGGCGGCAAGAAGGTATCCTAAATTTCAGCGAAACTTCTGCTTCGAATAGTTCTGCGTCTTCGATTCGCTTTCCGGAGACATTACTTTGCGCCACCTCCTTCGAAGTCATGTTATCCTGTTACGAAGCCCAAATTTTGTGCGTTCTGATAATTTATGCCAGGTTTTGGCCAATATGTATCAGGAGAACATGAGGCGGCAAGAAGGTATCCTAAATTTCAGCGAAACTTCTGCTTCGAATAGTTCTGCGTCTTCGATTCGCTTTCCGGAGACATTACTTTGCGCCACCTCCTTCGAAGTCATGTTATCCTGTTACGAAGCCCAAATTTTGTGCGTTCTGATAATTCATGCCAGGTTTTGGCCAATATGTATCAGGAGAACATGAGGCGGCAAGAAGGTATCCTAAATTTCAGCGAAACTTCTGCTTCGAATAGTTCTGCGTCTTCGATTCGCTTTCCGGAGACATTACTTTGCGCCACCTCCTTCGAAGTCATGTTATCCTGTTACGAAGCCCAAATTTTGTGCGTTCTGATAATTTATGCCAGGTTTTGGCCAATATGTATCAGAAGAACATGAGGCGGCAAGAAGGTATCCTAAATTTCAGCGAAACTTCTGCTTCGAATAGTTCTGCGCCTTCGATTCGCTTTCCGGAGACATTACTTTGCGCCACCTTCTTCGCAGTCATGTTATCCTGTTACGAAGCCCAAATTTTGTGCGTTCTGATAATTCATGCCAGGTTTTGGCCAATATGTATCAGGAGAACATGAGGCGGCAAGAAGGTATCCTAAATTTCAGCGAAACTTCTGCTTCGAATAGTTCTGCGTCTTCGATTCGCTTTCCGGAGACATTACTTTGCGCCATCTCCTTCGAAGTCATGTTATCCTGTTACGAAGCCCAAATTTTGTGCGTTCTGATAATTTATGCCAGGTTTTGGCCAATATGTATCAGGAGAACATGAGGCGGCAAGAAGGTATCCTAAATTTCAGCGAAACTTCTGCTTCGAATAGTTCTGCGCCTTCGATTCGCTTTCCGGAGACATTACTTTGCGCCACCTTCTTCACAGTCATGTTATCCTGTTACGAAGCCCAAATTTTGTGCGTTCTGATAATTTATGCCAGGTTTTGGCCAATATGCATCAGGAGAACATGAGGCGGCAAGAAGGTATCCTAAATTTCAGCGAAACTTCTGCTTCGAATAGTTCTGCGTCTTCGATTCGCTTTCCGGAGACATTACTTTGCGCCACCTCCTTCGAAGTCATGTTATCCTGTTACGAAGCCCAAATTTTGTGCGTTCTGATAATTTATGCCAGGTTTTGGCCAATATGTATCAGGAGAACATGAGGCGGCAAGAAGGTATCCTAAATTTCAGCGAAACTTCTGCTTCGAATAGTTCTGCGCCTTCGATTCGCTTTCCGGAGACATTACTTTGCGCCACCTTCTTCGCAGTCATGTTATCCTGTTAGGAAGCCCAAATTTTGTGCGTTCTGAAAATTTATGCCAGGTTTTGGCCAATATGTATCAGGAGAACATGAGGCGGCAAGAAGGTATCCTAAATTTCAGCGAAACTTCTGCTTCGAATAGTTCTGCGTCTTCGATTCGCTTTCCGGAGACATTACTTTGCGCCACCTCCTTCACAGTCATGTTATCCTGTTACGAAGCCCAAATTTTGTGCGTTCTGATAATTTATGCCAGGTTTTGGCCAATATGCATCAGGAGAACATGAGGCGGCAAGAAGGTATCCTAAATTTCAGCGAAACTTCTGCTTCGAATAGTTCTGCGTCTTCGATTCGCTTTCCGGAGACATTACTTTGCGCCACCTCCTTCGAAGTCATGTTATCCTGTTACGAAGCCCAAATTTTGTGCGTTCTGATAATTTATGCCAGGTTTTGGCCAATATGTATCAGGAGAACATGAGGCGGCAAGAAGGTATCCTAAATTTCAGCGAAACTTCTGCTTCGAATAGTTCTGCGCCTTCGATTCGCTTTCCGGAGACATTACTTTGCGCCACCTTCTTCACAGTCATGTTATCCTGTTACGAAGCCCAAATTTTGTGCGTTCTGATAATTTATGCCAGGTTTTGGCCAATATGCATCAGGAGAACATGAGGCGGCAAGAAGGTATCCTAAATTTCAGCGAAACTTCTGCTTCGAATAGTTCTGCGTCTTCGATTCGCTTTCCGGAGACATTACTTTGCGCCACCTCCTTCGAAGTCATGTTATCCTGTTACGAAGCCCAAATTTTGTGCGTTCTGATAATTTATGCCAGGTTTTGGCCAATATGTATCAGGAGAACATGAGGCGGCAAGAAGGTATCCTAAATTTCAGCGAAACTTCTGCTTCGAATAGTTCTGCGCCTTCGATTCGCTTTCCGGAGACATTACTTTGCGCCACCTTCTTCGCAGTCATGTTATCCTGTTAGGAAGCCCAAATTTTGTGCGTTCTGAAAATTTATGCCAGGTTTTGGCCAATATGTATCAGGAGAACATGAGGCGGCAAGAAGGTATCCTAAATTTCAGCGAAACTTCTGCTTCGAATAGTTCTGCGTCTTCGATTCGCTTTCCGGAGACATTACTTTGCGCCACCTCCTTCACAGTCATGTTATCCTGTTACGAAGCCCAAATTTTGTGCGTTCTGATAATTTATGCCAGGTTTTGGCCAATATGCATCAGGAGAACATGAGGCGGCAAGAAGGTATCCTAAATTTCAGCGAAACTTCTGCTTCGAATAGTTCTGCGTCTTCGATTCGCTTTCCGGAGACATTACTTTGCGCCACCTCCTTCGAAGTCATGTTATCCTGTTACGAAGCCCAAATTTTGTGCGTTCTGATAATTTATGCCAGGTTTTGGCCAATATGTATCAGGAGAACATGAGGCGGCAAGAAGGTATCCTAAATTTCAGCGAAACTTCTGCTTCGAATAGTTCTGCGCCTTCGATTCGCTTTCCGGAGACATTACTTTGCGCCACCTTCTTCGCAGTCATGTTATCCTGTTAGGAAGCCCAAATTTTGTGCGTTCTGAAAATTTATGCCAGGTTTTGGCCAATATGTATCAGGAGAACATGAGGCGGCAAGAAGGTATCCTAAATTTCAGCGAAACTTCTGCTTCGAATAGTTCTGCGTCTTCGATTCGCTTTCCGGAGACATTACTTTGCGCCACCTTCTTCACAGTCATGTTATCCTCTTACGAAGCCCAAATTTTGTGCGTTCTGATAATTTATGCCAGGTTTTGGCCAATATGTATCAGGAGAACATGAGGCGGCAAGAAGGTATCCTAAATTTCAGCGAAACTTCTGCTTCGAATAGTTCTGCGCCTTCGATTCGCTTTCCGGAGACATTACTTTGCGCCACCTTCTTCACAGTCATGTTATCCTGTTACGAAGCCCAAATTTTGTGCGTTCTGATAATTTATGCCAGGTTTTGGCCAATATGCATCAGGAGAACATGAAGCGAAAAGAGGTATTCTGAATTTCAGCTGCGAAGGCATCCTCGATTCTCTCTCCGGAGACATTACTTTGCGCCACCTCCTTCGAAGTCATGTTATCCTGTTACGAAGCCCAAATTTTGTGCGTTCTGATAATTTATGCCAGGTTTTGGCCAATATGTATCAGGAGAACATGAGGCGGCAAGAAGGTATCCTAAATTTCAGCGAAACTTCTGCTTCGAATAGTTCTGCGTCTTCGATTCGCTTTCCGGAGACATTACTTTGCGCTACCTCCTTCGAATTAACACTTTATGTAAGAGAACTTTGGAGTTTGGATAGGAATGTTCAAGACGGTTTCTACAATGATAGTACACTTTTCTAGAGTTTTTTTTTCCACTTTATTTTCCTCAAAATACATTCAATACATCGCAATGGTGGGATATAGGTAGTATTCTGCTTCGAATAGTTCTGCGCCTTCGATTCGCTTTCCGGAGACATTACTTTGCGCCATCTCCTTCGAAGTCATGTTATCCTGTTACGAAGCCCAAATTTTGTGCGTTCTGATAATTTATGCCAGGTTATCGAGGTTTCCATCATGTGCCTGTCCACGTCGAAATATTCCAAAGTTAAAACCTGTAAGAAGAAAAATATTTTTAGTAATTTGACTTGTCTATTATAAAAAATGGGACAAACGTTACAACATTTTTCCTATAGCTCTTCTGTGACGACACGAACGTCTATAAGGTGATAGGTCTATCCTATACCTCGTCTGTGATAAGTCTATCCTACACCTGGTCTGTGATAACACGCTTTGGTACCGACCTTCAGTAGGTATGTTTGCGCGCGTATTACCTACTGAAAATAACTTATCTACTACAGAAAACTTTAATCAACAACTGTATTTAACCTCCACTCGAAATTTACGAAATTACATGACGCTTGAAGTTGATCTACTAATTCCACTGGAAAATTAAGATCCGAAAATTAAATCACTCTCGTGGAACGTTCCAGAAATTCGAAGCTGGCTTAAAAGGGTCGGTAGGTATCGATTGGCCATCATCAGTACGGACGATGATCGCGAGTAACTTCGCGATGGTGTGGTGCAGAAGAAATGGCGGATTGTTTTTACATGGGGGGAGTTGTAAAAATCTGAGCGTGAAACGTGTGGATGGTGTGACGATTCACGAACAAGTAGCTAGTTAGACATTATGTTCGATATGAGTGACTACGTTTGGGAGCCATTGGCCGATGTGTATATCGGCCAAGACACAAGTTTCCCTGACCCTGACACTTACATTTATTGTCTTTGCAGCAGAGTGTTCGTGCGGTAAATATACCCACACAGCATATGACTTTATCCTTCTAAATATCAGTCTTACCCCCATATTCCATACGAGCACCGATTTCACTGCCCCTCAGAAAATTAACAATTTTTACGTTTTATCGATCAGTAGTATGACACATGACCTAACCTTGACACGCGCGGAAATGTCTCTGGGTCAAAAAGTATTTTTTCTTCAACCGAAAACTATGTTTTTCCTCACTAAAAGTATATCGAGTCTATGGCAACAGGTACAAGCCTTCGCCTCTCCTTTTCTGCTCAGAGATCATTTCCTTTGAGAACGATCCATAAATAATCCCGTTTCTTTGTTCCGTCATTTTAAGTTCGCGAAATATCATCGAAAACAGCACCACGTGGAAATTCACGGAAATAAGAAACAAGATACTATCCCCTGTTAAGCTCACAGTTTTCGTAAAATACGAGCCGCGCAGATGTATCTTTATAAGGAAGGAATGTAATACGAAAGTATCTTTGAACTTTTCTTCCCAGATCCCCAGAAGTTTATACCGATGAGGCATTAGGGGACGCAAGCGAAGATGAAATTGTCGATGGCGATTGTGTCGGAGAAATGTTAGACCTTCATAAAAGGTCTACCATCGAGGCACAATCTATCGAGAAGCACGATGTAAGATTGTCTCTTTTTTTTAAGCCAAAGTATTTAATTAATTCGAGTTCAGTTCAGTGTCGCTGTACATATGCTAGATCCTTGTATAATATAGTATTTGAACAGGCGCATATTTCCTTTCCCATAAAATTAGGAAGAACCAGTGAGCTGTTACTGCAGCGCTTCGCACACGGACAACAATTATTCCACGGACGAACATGACTCTGTTCGTGACTCTGCTCATCGTCCTAACGCGTATTCCCTCACGCAGAAGCTGGGTCTGCACCAATCGGATTCGGGTGCCGACCTGTCCGAGTATCATGATCAGCACGAGGCTAAAAGTATACAGAACCTGTTGGCATCTTACGGAAAGACTTTTCAAACTACCGAGACTGAACTGGAAGATGGATTTGAAAAAGTGAATGGGCTTGCGCAGAATCAGCAAGAGAAGCATTTAGAATATGGTTCGAAAATAGTAGACATTCACTTGTCGGATCATCATCTTGCAGAGAACATAAAAGATTTAAGTATTAATCCATCCAGTCGTAGCGAGAAGAAATATCATACAGAGAGCCCATCATTTATTTTAGGAGACAAGGATTCCGAGGTACAAAGCACTTTGAAAAATACTTCATCTAATAATTCGCAGGCTTACAAAGGGAACGTCACATATACATATAATCATAATTCACGCGTCTATCCGTACTCGATGTATTCTGGAACAAAGAGCGTGATGAACATCGCGTGGGAGAAGTATTGGTCCGAGAATGGTGAACAATTGATCTGGACATCCTGGATCGCAAAGTATGCGGACTATATAAACCCGGAATACTTGCAGCAGAATGCTCATTTGATAGGGGATGAGAGATCGGAGGTAAAAGAACCCGTAGAGAAATTTTCCGAACAAAACACATGCTTTCCTAATCAAGCGCACAGAAACTGTGAACTTGGTCGCTCAAATTTCGAAGGGATATTTAATAAAAGTAATAATTTAAGTGATAACGAAATAAAAGCGAAAGACACGTATAGCGTTAATTTTTCATTTGAGGATATAAATAAGCAAGAAATAAACGATAAGGATGCAGAGGAGAATAGAAGAAAGATGACGAATCTGGAAACTTCGCCGGAGACTGGGGACGGGTGGAATCCGTTGAGCCCTTATAGCATAGAAGAAAGCTACAATCAACAGTCTAACGCGGAAGATGAAAGACTCTTAACAAGATGCGACTCCATTAACGGGTCGATAGCTAAAACGAACGCGACGTCGGACTCGATGACGAACGTTACGAAAATGACTCTCACTAGCTCCAGCTGCGACTCGATTTCTATGCATTCATTTAGCCTCATCAGTTCTGTAACCAGCTCCATCGAGAGCAACGTAACTAGCACCAGCTCCGACCAAGATAACGACTACACGGTTGAAGACAACGACAAGTACTGGCAGCATTTGTGGAAGGAGAATTTCCAAATGGAGTACCACAAACACTACGAACTATTCATAGGGAGTTATAAAAGGGAGAAGCCTGAGATAACTGTTCAACGCATTCAGGAGCAAAACGAGCACAACGCGAAGGAGGAAGAAAGTGACGAAAGTATGGACCAAGATTTTACACAAATAGAAGCAGATGAAACTAACGAAATTGATGTCTCTGGAAATAAAAACGCGTCTAACAAGAGTTTGTCTTACTGCAAGAAGGAGAAGACGAAAAAGAAGCGGCTGATAATGGAGTCGGTAGGACGGCTCATAGAGAGTTTAAAAATGAAACCAGATAGCAATGAAGCTACCGTGGAAGAAAACGGAGAAGCTAATGAAAACGAGTGCCCGCCAGAGAGTAAAAGCGACGGCCAGCCTTTTGTTAAACAAACTGAAAATAGTGCAATTATTTCGAATGATACTAGTAGCAATAATTGTATTCGTCAGAAACATTCTAACAACGGGGATGGAGATGAGCCGAATGAAAGTAAACCCACGCCATTGAAACGAAGGTACAGTATTATTTGTTTCTGACAAATAAAAACGAATGAACAATAAATGTATAAGTACGTTCCTTTCAGTCACGAGGCCGACTATGATGAGATGGGAGATGGTCTAGAAGAAGTGAAGAAGGGATTTTCATTAATGGGTTATGCTTTTAACGAAGACTACCAAGAGTCTAAATTGCAAGGGGAAGTGGTGTACAGGAAAAGAAATATCAGACTACAAAATAGGCAATTGAAAATGAAATTCTACAGACCCAAGCCTGTAAGCAAGCATATTTACTTCGATGATAATGGAATGGAAATTACTAATACTATAGACAAGGTATGATTAGATTCTATTTGATACCAATGGCGGATATGTTTAGAGAATCGTTAACCGAATTTTGTTTGTTTCTCGAAGGTAAAGCATTATCTATCGTATTGCCCAGTTCTACCATCAGCAGAAACAGATTTACAACTCTCTGAAGATGGTTCCTACAAAGCACAATTCACAAGTTCTGACGAAGAATGTGATCCTAGTCTTAAGACGAAATTTGAAGCGAAGCGGCTTGTATTTAGTAAGCCGAGCACAAGTTCGTTGGAGTCGGGTGTAGATAAAAGGCCAATTGATGATGTGAACGATTTTTTGAATGTGCCCGATGGACAAGACGATGCTGTTAAAAGCGTTGAGGTAGAGAGCAATGCATACTTCGTGCAAGACGAAAACAATTCTACGAAATGTATGTCGGAGAATCAGTTCCCTGAAATAGAGGATGAAAAATTCGAAGCATCGAACACTGATATGGAGGTAGATGAGAAATATAATCACAACGAAATGCAAAGTATGAAGCTATCCGACGAAGACAGTGGGAAGAAGATACAGAAGAGGAAACGAAGGAAGCAGTCTAAAAGGAACATAAGCCTGCCGGTAGAAATAGTTAATGACAAGGCTTTAACGAAATATTGGTTAAAGAGGTATCGGCTATTTAGCAAGTTTGATCGAGGCATTAAACTGGATCGTGGTATGTCCTTTAATGGTACTTATAGAACACCGAAGATTTCTCATCGCTAGGGAACTAAAAATGAAATGTTTCATAAGCTATTCATTAATATTTGCACGTAGACTTAATGTATATAGAAAAATGTTCCTTTCAGAGAGCTGGTTTTCCGTAACACCGCAGAAGGTTGCCGAGCACATAGCAGAGAGGTGCAAATGCGATACCATAATCGATGCGTTTTGTGGTGCTGGAGGAAATGCTATTCAGTTTGCCGTTACGTGTGAAAGGGGTATGTTTGCCAATGCGATCATTTCGATCTCAGATTAATCCGTAACGTTTCTTTACAGTGATCGCAATAGACATAGATCCGGCTAAAATTGAGCTCGCTCGAAACAACGCGCGGGTTTACGGTGTTAGCGACAGAATAGAATTCATTGTTGGGGATTTCCTTAAGCTTGCGCCAAAGTTGATTGCAGACGTTGTGTTTCTGAGCCCTCCATGGGGAGGGCCCGAATATGTCAAAGAGGAAACTTTTGATCTCAATAGCATTATGCAACCCGTTGGTGGAGTAAATATATTTAAACTAGCGAAGGGAATCACAGAACATGTGGCCTACTTTCTACCTAGAAATGTAGATACTGTGCAGGTAATTTACGAATCAAGGGAATTCGAAAACGTCTTCACTTTTTTATATATCGTGTTTGTATAACGTTGTATGCATTATGTTCCTCATTTTTTCATACACCTATGTTACATATTGCAGCTTGCCATGCTAGCCGGAGTAGGTTGTGGTGTAGAAGTGGAGCAGAACTTTCTTGACCGAAAGTTATTAGCTTTAACAGCCTATTATGGCGAACTGCCCAGGGACTGTTAGTTGTGATATGATGTGTAATTTAAGAGAAGATGATCCGCATCAGCCGCTTGAAAACAAAAAGGGGAGCTTCTCACGTTTATTGAATCACTAGCTGTAAATAACTCGGTATCAATTTGCTTAGGCTACTCCAAGAGAAGCAGTATTTTTTTATTTCATTCAACGTTTCCTTACAAAATGCATATAAAAAGACATCGTGTTGTACATTATAATTTACTGATATATTTTTTAAATCTTCCTATCGAATTCTTTTGTAAGGACCATGACGTTTATAACTTCGCCAGTTACCACACTCACAGACTTTGCACTTAAGCAAATTGATATAGAATTCTCAATTTGTGGGGATATACTTGTGAAATTCAACAATTAATATGTGAACACTTTTAGAGACCTTTGAATTCATTCTTCCATAGTAATTATAAGTGTTAATTTTGCCTGACGGTTAATTAAGTAAAGAAAACGAGAGTAATTTCTCTTTAGTCGATCATGTAAAATATCATTTTAATCTTACTGTGAACCCTATGAGATACTGTAATTTACATTTTACAACAGTTTCCAAACTATTATTTTACAATTTTTATGTACACTTCGACTAATTTACTATTAATTATCAATAAATACATTCGAAATATTAAAGATGCTCTAATACATAACAGAGTATGTTTGTAAATTTTTGTAAAAGTTGCATCTGAAAACCACTTTTCATTCTTTTGGGTTTCGAAATACTTACTGAAAACAGAGCAAGGCTTTCTTCAAGTTAATGTGAACATAGGATTGTTAATTTAATGAAATAATTAAAAACATAAATACGTTTTCGTTACTTTAAAATAACATACAAAACTTATTTCATTATTTAAAAATAGAACATAAACTTATTAATGTTTGGATCGCAAACGTGATGTACAATTTCAAAAAAGTAGTATCACAATTACAATTTTTTTTTAAAGATTAAAGCATTATTTCTAGTTTTTTCTCTCTCAAAAAAAGAACAATTCGATTCGTAGGATCTAAGTAACGCGTGACTAGCATCTCTTCGTTCACTTTTGAAATATAAATTCCCGGTTATTTCCAAAACATGCAGAAGTATTCTTTTACTACCTTAACGTTTTTATATTTTTCATGTATCAACATTAATTGTCGTCGCGACCGACTCTTCGGGCTCCGCGGGTATAGTTATGCCGCCAGTATCTATACTCTCTTCTTCTTCCCTTGGAATTTTTAAAAAACAATGCATCGTTTCTTCATCTTCTTGTTCCATAGTTGAATTATTTTTAGCTCCACTCTCTCTTGTTGGCAGTGAACCTTCGAGGTGTTTCGACGGTATTTGTATCGTGATCGTTTGTGATGTACCGTCCGCAGACGTTGAGGAAGACATTAAGTTTGCTTCTAGAGTATCTCCGACTTTCGAGAAGGCACCCAGGCAGCTATAAATTAATTGCGCCGCTGCTATATTACCAGGGAAAACTTCAACATTTTCGCCATCTAGACAAAATAATTCGATGTTAGCAAGTATGAGCACAAACACTTTAAATCTGCGACAAAGCGAGCAAGAAAAGAACATTACCTTTCTTCTGCGCATTTGCTTTAATCAATCCTTTTTCGTGATCTCTCACGTGCTGTATGTAACTTTCATTTTTAACAGTTTTAAAAGGGCACAAGTCGCACGTGAATAAACCAGACAGTAAAGGGTGCCTAGATTTCAAGTGATTTTTGTAACTACTACTCTGTATCGCGGTATACGAACAATGCGGGCATTTGTACGGCCTGAATCCTGCAACAATCATTTACCCTTATAGCGTTTACATAACTTACGTACTATTTCGTACTTTACAAAGATGTGCAACGTACCCGTGTGTTGCATAATGTGGCGTCGCAACGTGTTGTGATCTCCAGTCTTGTATTCGCACAGCTCGCAACTGAAAGGTTTATCGCCCGTGTGCTGGCGCAAGTGCATTTGCAGCATCGCTTTCCTGGCACTGGAATGCCCGCAAACGTTACAAACATACGGGCGCAGCTTCGAATGCACCGCCTGAATGTGGCTTTTCAAGCACTTCGAGTTCGCGTAAGTCTTTCCGCACATATCGCATTTCTTCGAAGTATACCAACGCGTTACTTCCAACGTTTTGCGATCCAAATGCATAACTCTGTGATTGCGCAGCTGACTGGCTTGTTTGAAACACTTGCCACATTCGGAGCATTCGTACTCCCGCGTCTCACTGTGCACACGCATGTGAGTCAGCAGCTTCACCATTGTCGCACTTTTATATGCTTTACATATTTTACAAGTAAACAGACCTATGTCTAGAAAGAAGAGTTTTAATTCGACTAGAGTATTATTTGTATTTAGGTATTGCTTTAGAATACTGACCAATTTGATGCTTCTTCCATAGATGTAAACTACACTGCCTCCATTTGGTAAATTTCATATCGCGGCAAATGGTGCATCTGAATGTTGTTCCGCTTTGCGATTCCGTGTGGCAAAGTGCATGCTGCTGCATCGTTTCCTCCGTAACAAATTTATAGGGACACCCTCGGTATGAACACCTTAGAAAATATATCGCTCGTGAGTAAAGGCGAAAGAAATTTATACCCTTCAGTTACGAGAAAGTTTCCCTCACTTTATATTTCTCTCCATCAACTCGATCATCTTTTTATTGAGCATATATTCAGAACTTAAAGGTTTCTGAACTTTAACTTGACGCTTTATATCATTATTTTCAACACCCTGCCCGATACATTCGTCCAACAAGCCGGAATCTTTTGAATCGTCCGTTATATTTTCTTTACCACCCTTATTAGAGCCTGTGTCCGTCAACTGGTGATCCTAAAACAGTCGTCGTTGCTTGTAACATTCGATCATATCGCATTTAACTTGCTCAAGTACTAATGTATCTTGAATATTTACATTTATCATATGTTCTTTACAATCTTCTATAGAAGGAAAACAATTAGAACATTCTCCGCACATGTATAACAATTTCACTTCATCCGTATTTCTGGACTCCTCTTTTATCTGCAAAACGTAAGTATTACAATATGAGTACAAATATTGCTGCGCAAGAAGTAAGTCGGAAAGCACACCTCGACGTCCACTTTTGGATTTACATGTGTTTTCTGAAAGTGCTGCAACAATTGCGTTTTATCTTGACTCGTGTAAGTACATATTTTACATTTGAATGCCGTTACAACTTCTACAAAATCATTGGCGTTCACATTATGCTTCTCCATGATAAAATTCTTTTCGTTCTGCCCTGTGACAATTTCGTACTGCTCTTGGGACTGTTCGCTGATGTTCCTAACTACCAAATCATCGTTAGTGATATATTGCGCTTCGCAGTTGTCGACATCTTTTGGCAATAAAACTGTTTTTTCTTGCGGATCGTTCTGATCCATAACCTGGCTAAGATCTAATTCTTGTAATTCCCCATTCTGAAAAGCGTAGACTTGTCCGTCCAAGCAAACCAAAGAAATCGAATCCTCCTCTTTCTCCACTTGAGCTTCATCTATGATATTAATTGCATTCTGCACTTCGTTAGTTGTTGCGGTCTTTAATATGTCAACGGCTGGATCCGATATGGTTTGCAGAATGTACCTGGTGCCATTTATTTCGTAACTTAAATATGAAGAATCTTCGACGCTCGTTTCTTCGTTCATGGCGATGATGTTCAGTTAACTCATAGCGGTGAAAATGAGTGATATTCAAATTAATAGTAACATCTTGCCTGTAACGTAAATAGATAGTTAGCGAAGTTAGAAATTGAAAAAGTAGAATGTTTGTTTGAATCTCTTAATATATATTATCGATAACGTACAAATATTTTTGTAGAATTCATTCATATATATATATATATATATAGATCATATTGTATCCCATTCAGCTACGTAACTTAATATTTGTTTACTTGATAAACACATTACTTTTCCGACTGAAATATTCTGCAAAACCTTCCGAACGTAAATATTCGTATAAAACCAAGGGAATGTAAAAATTACTCGGCATTCTCGGTATTTCAAAACGGCGGTATTCGTGTACATTAGTGAAGAGGTTATCTTATGGACGATGAGTAAGATGACTTAAAAATGTAATTTTCTCAATAACATCTGAAGCGAAGCGATCACATTTTTACATTGCGAAATAAAAAATTTCACGAGCCGTCATTTATACGTGATCCAGTCCATTCACGGCTATTCAAATTCGAAAGTCATATTTCGCGAAAACAACTCGCGCGTTGCAAGCGTCTGGTTCGAGATTTCAAACGGGATTTCGGAAATCGAATTCGGGCGTACGATGCACCGCGCACAGAGGAGAAAGCCCTCACTTACCGGCAAAAAAATTTCAGTCAAACGACGAACAAGAATACTGAAAAAATGACATAAACGTCAAATTTTAACGCATTATCCATGAGACCCGTGATATTCCACCATCTTGCGTCACGTGATACTGCGAAAATTTAGCATAGTCGGAGCACAATTGCGAGGGATGTCGGGCATTTCAATCGCCAATAACTCGACTATTCCTTACTTTGACATTTCTTTATTCGCACTTCGTAAGAGTGGCGTGTTTTACTGCACTTTACAGAACGCAACTTTCTCGGGAGTCTTACATTTAAAAACCGAGTCATCTGCACTTTATTCTTAGCACTAAGAACTCAACATAAGCGGCATAAAGCATTGTTTAAACATCTGTACACGAGTAGATGTTTACTTAGCTGCGATAGCAATGGATTTTACACTTACGCTATTCCCTAGTCGAATGTACTTTAGGTGTCTTTTCAGCATTCTGCCTGGCGATTTCAGGGAAGAATTGTGAATTATATTTCTGCTTGATAGTAGGCTTAGGCGTTTCTGGAGCGACCACTGGAACTGGATCTCCTCTCAATTTAGCCAACAACGCTTCCGTTCTTAATTTTTCACTCTGCTCTCTTAATAGTCTTTCGGCCCTCAATTTCTGTATATCTGTAGCAGGTGTCTCTATCCTCTGTTGCTCTCTACTTCTATGCTTCTCTCTTTTATGTTTCTTAGATCTCTTATGCTTGTGCTTCTTCGAAGATTTACTACTTCTATGAGTTGAATCGCTCTCTTCTGATTCGCTCTGCTCGCACTTTCGTTTAAGGGACTCTCTTTTCGCCGTCGATGGTCTGTCCGCTGAACCAGCTCCCATAATGTTCAAGTACTTTCTAATATCATGTATCGGGTCGTCCAAAGACTTTCTTTTCGTCTCTACTTCTATTTCTTTCTTCTCTGGATCCCTCAGCCTCATAGGTAATTCATCGTACCAGTTCTTCTTGCCCGTTGCTTCATTAGTGTCCTGCCCAAGGTATGTAAGGTAGCCAATTTGCTTCTCATACTTCTCTCTTTCCTCTTTCTTTTCTTTCTCATGCTCTACATTCGGCTTATTGTAATCAATCTTTCCTTCTTCAAGATCGGCAAAAAAGTTTACATGCTCCCACTTCGAGGTAGATGCAGTTGATTCAATCTTCGATGTCTCCTCCCGTCCGTCATACTTTGATCTCGCTTTGTCCCTTAAGAAGTTGATCCTCGCTTCAGTTTCCTAATGCAAAGCAGTAACTCTTAAAAGTGAAAACTATCATATGTGCAAGTAACGGATGGCCTTTTGTTTCGTCTTATACTCACAGCTTTTTGAGCTCTTTCCTGTACGATTCTTTCTTCCTCCGCAGCTTGCGCTTCGTCTCGCCGTACGCGAGCAATATTTTCTTTGGTACGTACGTGCCATCTAAAAGTAACAATGTATATGGCTTGTATTTTAATCCGAGAATGTTACTTAAATGTTTATATGAGAACACTGATCGTACCTTTTCTTTGGTAGAATATTCATTGCGAATGAAATGCAAATTTCCTTTTATAGAAGAGAGAAATTCTGAGCACTTTTGGCTAGACACCTAAATCATAATTCACTAAATTTCGCTGATAGGCGTGACATCGATGTTGCTCAATTTATAAATAACAGGAGCAATTGCAATAGTGTTTGCGTATGACAATTGTTTACAAGTCTTGTTACGTGTCTTTTGACAAGTTTTAGTTATTTTGCCATTGTAGTGGCAGCCATTCACGACGCAATTGCAGGTTGCTTCAAAACAAAACGCTCTTTCGCACGCGTGAACGAAAGTTCCAAGTTTTCTCTCTTTACCTGTTTCAAATACGTAAGTACACGCATTTTATATGATAAATAAGAAATAATCTTACGATGCGCGTATATAAAATAGATATCTTTCGACGTAAATAATGCTCTGTACACATAACCTTACTTTCAATGCCGAGTTAAATTTATCAAATAATACGTCGATCAATATTTCGCTGTTATTCGGACTAATTTATGTTTCCCTTGATTTATATTGTTAGTGACCATTGTTTCGCTGTACATCTGCATCGGGCTATATTTCTTTACAGCGGCTTCAAGATTGCTACCATGGCTGCTACGATGCCCATAAACCCCAAACCATTTTTAAATGGTTTGACGGGTAAACCTGTCATGGTTAAATTAAAATGGGGCCACGAATACAAGGGGTACCTCGTATCTGTCGATGGCTATATGAACTTGCAATTGGCCAACACTGAGGAACACATTGATGGAAACTGTACCGGAAACCTTGGCGAAGTTCTGATCAGATGTAATAATGTAATGTACATAAGAGGTGTGGAAGAAGAAGATGAAGAAGGAGAAATGAAGGAATAGTTTCAATTATATTTATAATTCAATGTAGGATAATATTTTTTACCTGTAAGTTAAAGCGATAAAGAAATAAAAGATGGAAATTTTTCTACACCCGTTTAGAATTACTTCTCAAGAATGTACATAATGATAAGTGATTTTTACAGCCACGCGTTGAGATTTCCCCCCCTGCTATAGTACATTGTTAATAATAGAAATGGGTTCAGTTACACTTTGGAACATTTGTTATAATAGGTTTCGGTCTTGATCTAAACACTAATTTCCGTTTGACAATAGCTTTTACAATATATTCAGTTTTTGCATCAGAATTGTCTGCTGCTTCACTCGTTCCATTATCCTTTTTCTCTAAAACAGCAAATGGTTTCGGGAGCGGTACTTCTTTGCCATGCAACACGTGGATGCCAATGATCAATATTGGTGTACCAGATTTGAAAAAGTGTAGATCTGCGACGTACTTATTCGTAGTATCAGCAGAATCGAATTTCAAATCTCCTTGTAGTTCAATGATTGCCCATTCTTCAAGTTCGCCATCTCTTTGAAATCATAAAACACTTGTGACATACAGTCCACAATAAATTTACCAAAATCTGTTAAAGTAATCGTAAGTATAAATAGCAGTACCTTTTTATTGGTATGATCATGTTGATTGTTTTGGCGGCAAATAATGTTCTACTGCGCACAGTGTGCAATACCTGCAACACGGAAATGGTAAGGGGGCTCTAGAATCGCCTATTCGTGCGACAAAAGTTTACATGGGATGTAAGGTCTATTCTATGCTTTGTCTGTGGTTTTAACCTGTTTTATTGCGTAATATTAGGGTTTCCAAGAAACATTTTGATGGCATGACGTTTCGTGGAGGGGCCCTTCAGGGGAACACCAACAGGTATGGTGGTAATGACATCGTGACGCAACATTACCACCACTCCTGTAGGTGTCCCCCTCCACGAAACGTCGTGCCCACCAAAATGTTTCCCGGCAATCCTGCGTAATACGTATTTACCGTTAGTAGAGTGATTACTAATCAGTAAGGATGAAGTCAACGGCCAACTAACACTTTATTTTAAACTTAATTGTTAACGAAATAAATTTAGTGTGTGATAATTAGCACATTTCAAGAATGAATAAATAAATACCTATTCATAGTATTGTTCCAGATCGAATCACATTTTTCACCACATTCAGTTTTAATTCTAACCGGTATCTAGCAGGATCGCGATCGAATTCCACTCTGAATTGATAACGTTGCTTGCGACGCGAAAATGGTAAGGAGGTTCGCGAGTCTCCCGAGCGTGTAACACAAAATAGTGCTCTAACAAAATTACATTAGATGATTGATCTATCCTACACTTTGTCGATGCTTATACTGTTGACAAGTGATCAGCTGGTATAGCACACACGTCTACACACGTCCCCGCGTTTGTACAGTGTCAACTGGTGTCAACGTGTGCGCTGTCGTAAACGTCGCACGTTCACAGAATTATCTAAAATAATGGGACGAACTGTTTATGCAGAAGAACGGCTTCACAATTACTTAAGATCTTTAGCAAAACCGGATGAATACGCAATAGGACTGATTTTGGGACAGGTTCGATTTTTGTATGTTCCAATTTCACGTCATCCTTCCTGTTTCCACTTGTTTAGCATATGTAATTGTCAATTAAGAAACGTTCCTTCGAATTATCTCGATTCGCATAGATTATCCTTAGTGTTTAATGAAGATTATGCTTGCACCTCTTGTAACAATGTAATAACTGCAATTTAATTCATATCTCTGTTTCGAATTCACGTAGAAAGTCATAGGTTAGAATGCGCTAATAACACTAGTTTACAAAATAAACAAAAATTTTAGCGCAGCAGAGCCACTATCTTTTTCTTATGTAAAACGGCCCGCTGATTCCGAAAATAAGGTCTAAAAAAATTTCTATGGATACGATTTCGAGATATCGACAGGTGAACTTTTTACCTGTCTGTCAAAAAGGTGGTCCCACTTAATTGCGAATATCTCGTGTTGCGAATGACCGATATGGTCGAAAATTATATCAAATTAAAGATAATTGAATCACCAACTAATGTCCCTCACAAAATTTTCAAATCGGTTCAGTAGTTCGGGTGAAATCGATTGAAAAATGTGAAAAAAATCAATTTTCTCGACCGAAGTTGAGATCGACAATTCATTTAATCATCTGGGAAAAATCGAAATCGCAAAAATGAGCCGAGTTTCTCATTTCTTACGTTGAGTCTGTACTTTTACGAAGAAAACAAGCTGCTATTGAAGAAAATCTATGGATAAATAAAGAAGCTAGAGGCAATTGTGTGAAAACACTAAAATTTCATTTTTTCTTGGTTTTCATTGTATTCAACTTCGGTCGAGAAAAATGACTTTTTTCACATAATTCCATGGATTTCACCCGAACTACTGAACCGATTTGAAAATTGTATCAGGTACATTTGTTGATGATTCAATTATCTTTAATTTGATATAATTTTTTACCAAATCGGACATTCGCAATTAAGTTGGACTACCTTTTTGACAGACAGGTAAAAAGTTCACCTGTCGATATCTCGAAATCGTATACGTAGAAATTTTTTTGGACTTATTTTCGTAATCAGTGGGCCATTTTACATAAGAAAAAAATAGTGGCATTTGCTGCGCACAATGGCTGTAAACTAGTGTAATTAATGAGTTTGAATCTCTCATGGTGAATTAGAAGAGCGTCGCATATTAATAATTCTGTGTTTATACTATCGTTAAAATTACAGAGTACTGGGCAAAAAGATTACATCGTGCACTTAGCAAAGACCCCGCCTCCACTAGGAAAAAATGTGGTGGAGGAAACGTTGATTAGTACTGGAGCGAATACTCAGGAAGACACTGCTGAAAGGTATATTAAATCAGTGAAGGATATACCAGAGAGCTGGGTAGCGGATCATGCTAAATATGTACGTTTGCTACGTTCAAGCTGATATACTAAATATACACGATTGAAATTAAATATTTAAATAAGTAACAAATCCCTTTTAAAAGTAACTAAATATATTAGGTGTATTAAATTCGTAAATACTATTTACAGGTGACCAGAATGTTACCAGGGGGGATGAGGGTGCTTGGTACATTTGTTGTTGGTCCTCAGGATATCATAAACGATAATGCGAACATACAAAAACTGAGATCCATTCTTGCCGCAATATATAAGAACTTGTCGCATAATACGTTCCTTTGCGGAAATAAGAACCAGGAGCACCTTATTTTAAGTTTCAATAGCATTACACAAAAGTACGGTGCTTCATGAATATCATGCGTCTTATGTATCTCTTTCTCCACAGCATAATTCTTAATGCTTTTAGATATATTTGTAAATCTGTAGAAACTACTAAGACTGGAATGTTAAAGCCAGCGGACTGGAAGTTTCAAATGAAAGCTACCAAGTGGCATCAACTTGAGGCTCTTGTAGATTTCGATCGTTTGTTTCTCATCGCTGCTAACAAAGATCCTGAAACTCTTAAAAAGCAGCTACAGGTATTTACTAGAACTCGCGTTACCGTAAAGTACACATGTAAAGCGAAATATACATAATTCGAATCCACAGGATATTTTGACAAGCATATCGGACGTGATCGACTCTTCCCTTATTGTTATTGAAGGGGAAGTACGATCCCCGGACGATACGTTGGAAGTAATTAGCAAAAGTAGAAAAGATGAGAAAGGTTTTAAGAGCGACGAAAAGAGTAGTAATAACAAAGCGATTCAAATTAACTTGTATGTTCCATGTGTGAGTATTTACATTTACAAAAGGTTGTATAGTTGTTCTCCATTCTTCGTAGCATTATGAAGTGTCTTCCTAAATGATAAAGATACATATTAAAGCTGTATTATCGCTCGTTAAATAGATGTAACACAGTTTATTTTGTGGATTACTAGCAAGAAAAGAATAATAACTCAGACGTGAAGATAACACCGTGCAATGCATCGATACGCTTGGTCGGGCAATTAGTGAGCAGAACGTTTCTTCACCAAAAAGCCAATGTCGAGGAAGCTAATGCGGCCGTGAAACAAGACATAATAAGGTCACTGGCAAGTAGATTAGAAATGCATTGGGACAGTTTGATCGAAGAAGAAAATGGATCTCCAGAAGGTGATCGTCGTTTAATATAGGAAGAATCTCTTTTATTATATTCTATACGAACTGTACTGTATCGTTATTAATCCCTTTCAGAGAATATAACGTTACACGAACCCCCAAGGAGAGTATTAATAGCATTACCAGAAAGTAAAGTAACATTATCGGACTACCTATTTCCTGGCGAAGGTCCTCAAGAAGCTCTTCTGTCGTTGCAAGAACTTCTGGACTTAGAAGTTCAAGAAAGTAATGTTCAGAAAGACATAGAGGTCCAAGCTGGTAAGCACCTGTAATTACATATATTACAAACGAATCGTAAGCTCCAATTATGTGCAACGCTCCGAATTTCTCATGCAGATCCCACAGAGTTTTATTGCCAAAGTGAAATTGACGTAAAACCCGTTGATCTTGGTAAAGAGCTGTCTGAGAATCACCAAACGAAAATATACATCGCTGGGATTAGTATCGCGATTTTAATTTTGATCATTGCTATCGTAACGCATACATTATATTGAAGCGAAGAATCGATGTGAAATCAGGATGGGTTTATATTTTAGATATTCTCACGACGCTACGTGCACAAAAGAAAAGATATTAACGAGTAAAAATAACAAATGACCTAGTTTAACAAGACGATATATTTATATTATAATGGCGATATTTCAGGTCACATTGTTCTTAAATTATTCCGTGAAAGTATTGAATTATCAGTGCATATACATTAATCGTATTGTTAACCAGGGGATTTATTTCAATATTGTTCCGTAGCAATTAAATATTTTTGTAAAGACACACGTACAATTAATGTGAAACAAGCATCCAATAAAACTACCTTTATCAAAGATACTGTGTAATTTTGATTTCTCCCAAAGTATTAAGTATTACATGCATCATTACAATTAAAGAATTTCTTTAAGTAGGTCTTTAATACGCAATAACGTATCGATGTATTTTTAACTTGTAGTATATTATCTTATACAATATATACATACAATATCATACACGCACATTATATACAAAAAGATAGTACTCTCAAAGTCAATATAATGGCAACTCTTACGTGATAGAATGTCAACTAGCGATGTCGTTCCCCCATCTTCGATTAATTAACCGTATAAATAATTTCTATGCCCCAGAATGCACCAAATTAAATAACGACACGCAATACATATCGATACACGAGTTATCAATAAACCAGGCAGTGGTACTTCTATATTTAAAATGCTTGGTACGATCCTCATCGCCTTAACAGATTCTCCAAATGCTTGCAAAACTATACTAATATTTATGAAAATTCCCATATTTACAAAATTCTCTTTACACTGTACATAGCGAATTTAATAAAGAACGTAATACTTGTTTACCAATCGGAATATCGAACGAAATAATACTTTTATATCTTTAAAGCTAATTCATCGTAAAACAGGAGAATCCAATTTTGTCTGGCCCTTGAATAATTTTCAAATGCACACAAACATTTCCTAATAATATAATTTGTGCAAGTACACTAGTTTCGTTGCTTTCTCCCATTGTCAAATCGATTATCGAGTGTAGAAGTCATACCAATTAGAAAAAGAAGTTTGTTAGTCCAGTATTATCGTGTTGACAAAAAGTTAGAGACTGGAGTACTTATTAACAAAAAGAAATGTATAAGCTCATGTTAAAACGATTAAGTAGTACATCTTCCTTAAACCCACGTATCTTTCAATTAGTATAGTATCGAAGAGTATCATATGATAAATCTCTCCATCTTCGTATTCCCGTGTTTACACACGTTTACTACGCTGCAAGTAGATTATTCTCATTCACTATTTCGGTATAACGAAGAAAGGAGGGCGTGAATGACTGGAATGGAATTATCAATGCTAAATGTAACGCGGGAATAGTGCAGATTAGAAACAGATAAACATCAATATTACCTGATACCCAATCTATTTAATTTCATAAGAATATTTAAATGAATTCGTAAGAACTCACCACCGAGACAAACAGTATACCCAATTTTTCCTTGTGCTTCTACTCGAAAGTATAATGGCGTTCGTTGAGTACGATACAAACGAAATAGAATTAAATCTGCACTATCCTTTGGTAAGCGTCAGCGACTTGAAAAGTCTACGAGTCTATCTAGATCGAAAGTATAAATTTAAATTGTTATACTGCCCCCATTTTTATGAGTCCCGCTTGACTCCCTCTACCCACGCTGGCGTCTTCCAGCGAATCTAGGTCTAAAGCGGACTCTATCATGGTCGTGTCTTGTAACAATCTAAGTCTGGATGCGGACAAAGGTGTTGTTACGGTTACCGAAGGTATAGAGGACGTATCCAACGTGGAAGAGACCACGACGCTCTGACGGGAAGGCAGCGGTGCAATTTCATCAATATCAATTGGAGCTATATTAAGTGACGCTAGTGGTACTTCATTAGTAACAAGTTGGCTCACGCTGTTCGTGGTGCTACCTAAAAACAAATTCCCAATGATAATCATATAATTCACATCGCCCGACCATGTGCGGTATATACAATATTGTGTACAGTACGCAGAAAAAAATATTAGAACTTCCATAACTGGCATTAAAGTCCAAATGGCAAGCCGTTACGAATGCTCTTTAGCAACAGATACTGTATTATACAACTCATTGTAAAAGTGCAGTGTTGACTGTGTACCTTCTCCTTTGTATGAAATTTGAAGTTGGAAATTAAATTGCACCTCTCTGTTTATACATACATGAGATCCTAATGTTTAAATAACACGAAGGAAGAACTCGGACAGTAATCATTGTACGAAAAATTTTGATATCACACGCACGAGCGTAAATTTATTATACGTTCCCCGCAGATCTATACATGGAACTGTGCATGTATTTATTTTCTACATGTACGAATACATGTATTTTCATATACGTCTCGTATTTTTCTGAAATCCCAGTGCCCATAAGGAAAACCGATGTAATTATGAGCTAATTAATTAGTCACAATCCATAAACCCTTAAACTGGAATAACATTCTAAAATTAGTCTCTTCGGAAGTGTGTAGGGAATACACATCGAGTGTAAAGTGTGTATTAACAGCTATTAATAAATACCAGTTCATTCGTATTAAACATACATACAATGATGAACGGAATAAAAGAAAATTAACTTACCAAACGGTATGCTCTGAGCCCTCGATAACAGGACGTAATTTTAAACAACAAAGAAATACAGTTTATTGAATCATGTAAAAATATAGCGAAATGGTGAGGAACTTAAATTTAGCTTATGCATTTGGTAACGCATACTCAGTTCTATTTAATTATAGTGTTAAAGATCGACGTTACCATAAAAGACTTTGTAAACGAGTGCTTCTAAAAGATTAAAAATAATTTAAAGAATCGAATGCAACATTGACTATCCTTTTATATACTACCTACAATATACTACCTAATGTGAGTGTAACATGAAGACAATTAATATTCATATACTTCTTTAAAAGTGTATCGTTATAAAGTATTACAAATCGTAATGAAACTAATATGTCAGTCCATTGCAGTGGTGTATGCTTTAGTTAAAATATACATGTATAACATTATAACAAGAATATTAATTTCTCTCTTATTTTCCTTAAATAAAAGTATCTATGTGCTTAATGCCAGATCGATCAGTCGAAAAATAAATAAATCTCTGTTAACAACAATGAAATTCAACTTGAGTGTACTTCGTCCATAGAGATCTATAAGTTACAGCACAAGAAAAACATGAACAATTCATCGCAATAATAATCATCCTCGTTAATGCCATTAATATCCTTACGCGGATTAAAGTCCGCTTGGTGAACAGATAGAATATGGAAATCTACATGTTATTCTCGTTCTAACACGCTAAAAGAATTTCCCCTAATCAGTGACACTATAGTTGTTCGTTTAAGTTTCATTTAAATAGGTGGGACATTATCTTTAAGAAATGCAACTGTTGCAAAGAACGTTAAATATCGTCATTGTCGCTCATCGAGCTCGTGATAAATCTCTGGTTTAGAAAATCATGTTCGGCGCCATCGTTCCGACATAAAGAGTTCTCCGCGTAAGAGAAGTTATTGGTCAATGGTCCTGAACCGAAAGCATTCACTGCGAGCCCTATCGCGTTCTGGCCGATAATCGGCATCCCCCCGGGCCCTAATATTCGCGGCATCACCACCGTCGGCAGGAGATGTTTCGATACTGGATACTTTAAGCCATGAACAGTGCATCTCAAATTATTGTATTTAAGAGCATGCTGCGGTTGGGCGAATCGCAATGGATCTTCGGAATAGCATTGCGGGAACTTTTGTAAATCAGTGTAGACGCTCGTGTCGTCAAGCTTATACCGTAAAGGATCCTCGGAGTACCTTTGCGGATATTTCTGAAGATCGATACCGTACTTCTGATCCCCGACACACTGATCATACATTAAATTATTATCTGAACATCTATGATACTCTTCCCTACACCTGTGAGGATACTTATTCAAGTTCTCCTCGCACCTACACGGATACTTTTGAAAATCTGGATTGCCCCTTTCTGTTTCGTACTTTACATTTTTTACAGGCTCCTGAAAACAGTGCTGCAGGGGATACGTCGGGGCGTAAGTGTCGTTAATGTACTGGCACGGATACTTGGACAAATCCTCGGGATAGCATACAGTGTGCCTTAGCAGACTCAACTCACCGTTTATCGATTCGATTTGCGGTGAATGCTGACCGGTAACGAGATTGTTCATCGAACCAGTGAGATCTGTTGTGCTGGGATTCGTTTGAACAGTTGTACCATTGGACTGTAACGATAAGAAATAAGAAGGTAATATATCAGTTAATAATAGAAGTAAGATATAATAAACGAGTGAATAAATATCCGATTACCTGCGGTTGCACAATTTTCACGGTCCCGTATGTTTTGTTGTTAGTGATTACACTGTCGTCACTAACTCTTTCTTGTTCCGCACGATACTCGGGTGTCACTATACCTCTTCGGTCTGTAAATATCGAATGCAGATAAAAGCTCCAACTAGGTGTATTAAGATAATAAATACCAGAGACAGAAAAATGAAGTTACCAATTAGGCTAGGCGGCGCAGGTCCACATAACACATAAAAACAATTCCCACAAATATTTCCTTGGCTATAAGGATTAAAACTCTCTTGCCCCCTTTTGATGGAAAATGATCCCTTGATCTAGGACAACAGAAACATTTCTAATCCTTCCACGAATTCGAGAATCTGTAATACTTACATCTTCGTTAGTCGTTTGGTTGCTAGTAGTTAAATATGTATGGAAACCAGCAAGGCAAAGGATACTCCAAACGGAGAAGAAACATATAACACCTACGACGACGCTTCCAGGAGATACTCTCACTGCCTCTAAAAATGGCCTGCCGTCTCTTGTGACTGGTAACAGATTCGCGCATAGAATTAGGGCTTGCTCCGTTTGCTTACTATTTCTGTGATCAATATACTCACGCATAATTAAATGTGTAACGGCACACGCGACTATAAAAACGCAAAGAAATGCAAGAGATACGATAAAGGCATAAAAGTATCTGTAATTTCGTCTGCCCACGCAGTTTCCAACCCATGGACAATGATGGTCGAACCTCTCTGAAAGGATAATTATTCAATGTTCGTTCCACCCTCTTGACAAGTTACTTCCATGACAAGTAATTAACCAATACACGTACCTACGCAATTGTCGCATAAACTACAATGCGAAGCTCTCGGAGGTCTGAATATTTTACAGGTAAAACAGTATTTCAATTTCACTGGCTGCCCTTTGACTAACACCTCTTTCGTTCTAGGCGGGGGTCTATACATTTTAGAATTACCATCATTTGGTACCTCTTTATCCAACATGCAAAGAATGCAAATTTTTTAATATAAATACTTAGTAAAGTCGATTACTAAAGGATTACATAATAATATACGCTCGTGTACCAATTTGTTTCTCGATGTAGGCAGCTTCATCAGGCGTCGCTCTTGGAATAACTCCAGGATCACTGAAGCTTGTTCTGAATAAAGCAGACATTACAAAAATAAATAACAGACCTCCAATAACTGGTATAGCAGGTGTTATGTGAACCGCTAGGAATGGACAGCTAGAACAAGTAATAATAAGGTTGTTAGAACTCCGTTCCCTTGATGGAACATCAGAAATTATAACTCGAGCAATGATCGTCTTACTCAACAGCAAAAAACAGTCCACTGGTTCCAGCGATGAGACACACGGTTACGTAGAAGATCCCGGTCTGCGGTGCCATCATCACTCTGCCGTCGCAGCAGAATCTGTTTCTGCCTGGGAATAGCTCCCACTTCCTTGTGATGTGCGGCATGTTGCGAATGTGAGCAGCCCGCTCTACGCACTGTTTGTATGTACAAGTACGTAACGCCCGTTTCGTCGCGGATAAAATATTAGAGCCATACAGTGTTTATTTAACGTCACCACGCGAGACTTTGGACAACCATCTTTCATCTTGACCAAACGATTTTTTATTGAACTTCAACACGTTCGACAGACAGTTAAATCAACCTCCCTCGTCCGTTAACCTCGTTCGACATGACAAACACTTTTCCTCCGGGATGTCATTGATATATAAACATTGGATGAACAAACGCTCGGCTTACCGTACATTTATAAATCGCCCAATGTTGTCGAGCACTTGTAAATGACCTGTGCAGCTCTTGTCAACTTAACCTAATTGCGTCGCTCGCTGGAGGCGCAAAGGCATTCGTATTTCATAAAAGTCCGCATCGCCGCGATAATCAAACAGAATTGTTCGCTTTCTTCCGCATTCTATATACAGCCATGAACTCACTTACGAGACAGCATTATCGTCACTGTCCCCCGTAGGCCACCGACACTTTAAGAACACTCACTCGGCGGGGTCATAGCCGTGGAAAATCGGAGACGCGAAAATTCATTTGTAAACTAGGTCACTTAGACGTGACACATAAATGCCACTCTTGCGCTCCCGATGTAACCTTCATGCCCGCGATGCACATTACGCCCCGCGAAGCCGTTGCATCGTTTGACTACGTCGACCTTAGTTCGATGACAATATAACGTATGTATTTACGAGGAAAAGATTGTTGCCCGTAGTGTGATTACTCGGGATTATCTGTGGTTCCCTCTGACGGGGTATGCAGAAGCGCCACGTGATCTCATTACCACGTGACCTACCGAAACTGATTTCAATTTCAAGTGCAAATAGTTGTCCCGAAATAAAAATTCATTTTCTTTATAACTTTGGACTCGGAGAAAGGGATTATTAAATCGTGAGTGTACTACGAATTTATATAGGATAATGCAGGAGAAGATCTAAAGGGTGTCTCTGGAACTGAGAAAAAGTGAACAGCTCTATAAAACAACTGATATCCAATTAATATTACAGGATTGTTCTTTCATACGCTAAAATGTTGTGTCATTTATTCTTTTGTTACTCTTAAATTTGAGAATCAAATATATCCTCAATAATTTCTTGATTCGTATTCTTTATATTTTTTATTCGCCCGCGAGTTTACTTACTGAATTTTTAAAAGGATTTATCGAAAAATTGGTAGTGTGTTGTGATCGTAATTCTGATTGTGTGACTACCGTTTACTGGTCGGTTAAAATAGCGGAGACTCTTGAAAATATAAGAAATTTAATTATTGTTGTTTGTTTATAATACCAAAGCTTCTGATAAAAATATAAACGCAAATGAAAAAGGAAACAATACCCGAGCATACTCCCGTTACTCCTGTGTGGGCAGGACCATGGCTCGCGCTCAGAAACATGGGATTGATTATTTAAGGGTAGGAGGGTGTGCAACTTATCGCTCCCATTGCAAAATGGGTCGTCGACGCAATGCAGTACATCGTCGCACACAGACGTGTGCACACAATCAAACGAAATCTTGAAAATCGAAGAATCCCACTATGAGCGCCATCTTCGGGTGCGTCGGCGAACAGGCCAGTCGCGATCCTAAAATTTTACTACCCGTATAAACTAACCCTCAGTAATGTCGCCTCATAGATCTATAGATCAGTCATCCAGGTTAACGAACCATTTGCGAGGAGGCATTACTCGAAACTGTTACAAGTCGACTCGCGTACTCATGCTGCTTTAATACCTACCAGCTAGTCGCCGATTACTGGGGAGAAATATTCTTTAAATCGATTATAATACGATAGGTAAGAATCTGCAGTAAAAAAAAAATACAATCTGTGATTTTTTTTACCATGACTTCAAACAAGAATCACCCTCGACTTCATCTTTCTCCCGGGAGAAGTAAAGAAATAAAAAATGGCCTGCAAGACCGAGGATACATGTTGCATTCGACGAGTAGGGTTTCAGGTTTCAATCCGACGTGTGTATTCCTATTAAAACATAAAAAGAAACGATGTATTAATTTCTGCGAATCTATACATACAATTTGGCTAGAGGCGACGAGACAGAATTCCTACTTACACTAATTAAACGAGTAAAGTAAAAACGATTGATGCGACGTGTTTCGTGATAAGCGAAATAAAGAGCGATATCAACAGGCACGATATATCAGGGCGAGCCCGTGGACTGTAAACGGAAAAATGCCCGGTGTTCCTGGCGAAAAAGGATGTGGCGAAGGGTCGCGTTTAGTCGCGTCTGTGCAGCTTAAAGGCAGCAGCAGCAGCAGCCTGGCAAGGTTTGTCTCGGGGTGGGAGGATGAACGGAGCCCCATGTCGAGGGAGGTGGGTCGGGAGGGCGCGAGGGGGTCGGTTGCGGCGGGGTGCACGGGTATGAATCGTGGAGCGGGCGGATGGACGGACGGACGCAAACGCTGAAATCAGCTCGGGCGATCGATGCGATAAATGGATGCGTGCGATTGGTAGCCGGGAAAATCGATGATGAACAGGGGGGCACCCTACCTAGCCGCGAAAGCGAGCACGGCTGCACCGCCGGAGAGGATGGAGCAAAGACCGAAATATCGATTTTTAGGCCCCTACGCGGCGGTTCGATGCTCATATCTGCCCCGTGTCCCGTATCCGCGCGAACCGCCTTTCAAAACACCAACGACGCGTGCGAGATACACCGTACTGGTGACGCGGACCGCTCGCGACAAGAATTTACCGCCGTTGCGATTAGAAGATCGTTAAGGATTGACCGTTGTGCGACGCGTGACCGAGGTTCTGGCCGATGTCGTCAGGTAACCACGTTGACAGCGTAACGACGCGCCGTAAAAACGAAGCCTTCGCCGACGAGAAGATCTCTTCTCGCTCCTCTTGACGTTCGTGCGACCCAGCGGTGTAATATCGTCAGATCCAATGATCCTCCGGCTAAGGGAACGATCTAAGATCGGCTTGCCATACCGAGTGTGTGAGAACGCTGGGCTCCTTCGTTCTCGATCCGAGATTTTTCCACCGATGTTGTGTACACCGTCTAATCCGCCGTCGAGCGAACGTCGGGATTTCGTGACGGGGGTGTGAATCCGGGGTAGCTAGCTACAGTGCGTAAATTATTGCATTGCACCATTAGCTCCGGTGAAACGTCTCGCCGAAATCGACCGATCCACGCGTCGTGATCGTAGCAAGGGATCTCCTGTCAGTGTTAATCTCTGCTACTCTGGCCTATCATTGTTGCCTAAAAAAGCAACAAGAGATCTCTAACTAATGTGTTATCAAACATGTGCATCGTGAATAAAATAGGAAATTGCTAAGTCATTGCGTGGTCATAGGGGAGTGACAACTATTTGTTTACCGTTAACGTCGCGAATATTGTGCGTAATTTTTCAGATCGAATAAGGTACTCCCGGGCGTTACTGTCCATGTAGTGGCGATTGTTTAATTTTCGCCTGACGAGATGCATGCTTTAATATCTACTGTTTAGTAATTTGCAAAGTCGTCCTATTTTATGGCACGACGGAAGAATCGTGTAAAATACAGGCGAGATGCGACCGACGCAACAGGCTTAACAATACAACAAAGAAATATACGTGTCAGCGCGTTACATTTACGTGTACGAGAATATTAACGAATGTATCGTTGTTTTCGAACGGTGCAGAAAAAATGGCCATCGCTGCTTCGGAGAATTATCAACTCAAGTGGCACAGCTATGGCGCGCATCTGCACAGCTCTGTCGCGACGTTACTCCACTCAGAATCCTTCGCAGATGTTCTGTTGGCGACGTCTTGTGGCCGGCACGTGGCTGCCCATCGATTCGTCCTAGCCGCTTGCTCATCGTACCTTAGTCACATTTTTCAAACATGTCATTTCGGGGCGAACACGAATGCCCCAATTATTGTGGTTCGTATACCTATATACACGCAGTATGTGCATACACGACCCTTCGAGGAATCACAGTCGCCGCCAGATAAATCGTTATCCATTTCGAGATAAGTCAAATACCCATTATGGTGATCGCGTTTCAGGTACTACCAACGGAGATCGGCTATCGCACGCTGAAAATCCTGATTCAATACATGTACAGCGGCGAGGCGACCGTGACGAACGATCAGTTGGAGGGTGTATTAAAGGCGGGAGATATTCTGCGTGTCCGTGGCTTATGGAGATCCAACACCGGCAGCAAAAAGGAGAACATCCAGTCGAACAACCAGAAGGTCGACCGGGACAAACGGGAGCAGCCGCCGTTGACCGGGCAAATACAGAAGATCAAGCTGGTGCAGCCGACGACGGAGAAGGCGGCCGAGAATGCGCAACAGCAGACCACGCCGGTGCAGAACAACGTGCAACCACAGAAACCTACCTCAGAGAGAAAGAGTATCGAGAAGGCCGACGATAAAACCAGCGAGCCTGAGACGAAGAAGGTGTTGGAGGAGAATAAAAGTAACGAGCAGAATAAGAATAAGGAGAACCTGGAGGCGAACGCGAAGAAAAGGAAAACCATCAACAGCGACGTAGAGTCCAATAAATCTAAAAGCGAGGACGGCGAAAATGTAAATAAGACCGATTTCTTGGTAATGTTGCTTCTCTTCAAAGTAGAATGAAATGCCTCTCTTTTCGTGCCTTACAGACCGAGTTGAACCTGGAGCTTTTGGTAAAAGACGAGCCGATCTGGGAGGAAACTATCGATCCATCGGAATCACTGACTATAGATCATGAGATTGATATCAAACCTGTATGTAGCGTTTAAAAAAGGTTCGTTTTATAAGAAGAAAGTATGTAATACCTATATTGGTGGTTTGCAGGAAATTGTACACAGTGCGGACGAGGAAGAGGAGTACACGCCATTAACGTGCGACATGTGTAGTCAGACGTTTAATCGGCCATCGGACTGGGTGAGACACATTGAATTTACACACGCTGACATGACTGAAAATCGAAGGAAAAAAAGGAAGGTGAGCATATAGAAGCATTACCTAGCGTTTCGAGTATTAAATTATATTAACGTTCCGCTGTTTCGCAGGACGATGTGGATGACGATAGCAAAGACTTTCCGCCGTTAAAATGTGATCTCTGTGGTAACATGTACTCAACGCCTCAAGAATGGGTACGCCACATACAAACGGAGCACACGGAGGAGCAACTGGCCTTGATGAACAACTCGGCGCCACCTAAGCCAAAAAGGGTTCACAGTCATCAAAAGTTGTGCAACATTTGTCAAAAGGAATTTCCGAGTCACGCGTCGATGGTAATTCACCAACGAACGCATACAGGGGAGAAGCCTTTTCTTTGTTCCTATTGTAAAAAAGGCTTTAACGTAAAAAGTAATCTGCTAAGGCATCTAAGGACATTGCATGACAAGTACGTACATCCCAGCTTATACGGGAGCAACGGTAACACGAATGCTTAAACCCATTATGATTTCACAACTGTACATGTCTCTTTCGTTTCTTTCTCTTGTTGGTAATCTCATTTGCAAAGTGAACGTCACGCAACATCCTATACATATGTGTTTTAAATTCATGCTCACAGACTGAAGGAATAATGGATGCATCGATGATCCTGGCATAAGCCAGTCAAATTGGTCCAAAAAAAAAGTTAGACGATATCGAAGAGCGCGTGGCATCTTCTTTGAAAATGAGCAAGTATTAAACGCTTACGTAAGCTTTTTTAAACATTGAACGGGTAACTTCAGTATTCTTCTTCTGTTTTTGTTTTTTTTTTTGTGTTAAATTCAGTTATTGTATGTATTAATATCGATTTATTACGTGTAAGAGTGATTTTAAATTCGAAGCTTTTCCGTTGAAAACACAAAAGCAATATGAGGGCTTTAAAACCAAAGAGGCTGATTACTATTGCCAAAGTGTCTTGTTTTGTTGCGACCTTAATTCGTTTCTTGAATATAGAAGAAAATATGAAAAGTATTTATTTTGATTAGAGATTTGATTTAAGCGTGTATGACTAAGAAACGACGATATACAGGTCTTCGCAGTATGTGCGTGTAAAATAATTCATAGTATAAATCAACATCTATTGATTAATATTTAATTACTTAGTAACGATACGAGATCCAAATTGTGTAAGATTTAACTGTATACTTCTAGGCTATTCCATCCATGGTAGCCCTCTTATTCCCTCAGCTCGTAAGCTAATTATGTATTTTTATATTAAACTAGCTTATACACAAGAAAGGTATAAGAAATAAGATATTTAAACTAAGTAAAAAAAAAATTTAAACTTCAATTAGGCTAGGACGTAAGGGTAACACGTAATTCAAAATTTATCAAATGTTTTGGAAATATATTGAGTTCTTCTTACTTATAAAAAAAAACGCAATATTATCAAAATATTGTCACAGTTTATGAAACGGTAACAATATGAATCTTACGAGAATGACACCACATTACCATGTTAATCATGATCGTGTCACTCTACTATGAATCTTAGTGTCAATTCTGCGTTGCGCTAACACTGTGACGAGCCAAATGACTTTTAAATGTAAAATTTAAATATATTACCTTCAAAGTATTTTTAATTATCCTTAATCGTTCCTGAACAATGAATATCAAAATATACCTCTTCTTATATACGTGTAGCGTTATCATTCCGATTCGCGTGAAATTTTGAACATGCTTAATCTCTAATACCGCCATAAATACAAGAGCAATAGAATCGCGACGTCTGTACGAAATCAACCGATGCTATGATACGCTTCATTAAGGACGTTGCGGCTTCTGTTTCAATGTTCGTAGGAATCTTAATTCTCTTCGTCGTCATCAATTTTCGGTGCCAGGTAGTATCTAATATGCCCGATATCCCCGATTTTGTATTCGCATACTAAAGGCACGTCATTAGACATCGATAGCTGTACTTGCGCACAGAGGGGCCCAGCTTTTATGAAACAATTAAGGTAGCGGCACGAGAATGTTAATTTCACCGGTTCTTGCATATTGACAACTACTGCTTCGTCTTCATTCTCTGCGTCCGCTGTCTGTGCTAACTTGATAGTAGCTGAAAAAAAAACAATGTTAATTGTATAGATATACTTTTACATTTTGCATTATATACTTTTGGTAATTCATTCGCGTTTCAATGAGTTCAACTATAGAAACGTATACAGTGGCGTGCAAAAGTATTCGGCCACCCTTTAAAATCGCATAACTTTTTTAAAATTAATCCAAATGACTTGAGTTTTTTTTTAAGAAGCTAGAAGAATTAGTTTGTTATGTGACGTGATTCGTGGTTTTGAAAAAATTCACTTAGTCGGAATAGCGAAAAAAATAGTAAAAGTCGTGTTTTCACCTTTTTTTATGAGCCTGTAATGAAAATTCAAAAAACCCGTTTGTAGGTTTAAGTTATATACATGCCTAAAATTTCATCAAAATCAGTTAATGTTGCTCTGAGCTATAAACGCTTAAAAATCGCAGAATAATTTCGAAAATCGCTGGTTTCGGGAATTTCGCGATTTTTTTTAAAACAACGAATTACGTTGAATAGCAAACTAATCCTAGCTTTTCAAAAAAACTGAAGTCGTTTGGATTAATTTTAAAAAAGTTATGCGATTTTAAAGGATGGCCGAATACTTTTGCACACCACTGTATTTCCTTTGAATATGAAAATATAAACAGTCGTGACCCTGAATACAAGTGTGACCTCGTGTTTATAGCAGGAAGGTCAAGAACAGGTAAACACTATCCGCAACATTACTTAATTTCAGTCAGTCAATATACAACTTCTGTACTCGAAGAACCTTTACTAGAAGATGTTACGTGCACAAAGTAGATACTATACGCTGAATGTAAGTACATATATTAATTAATATAAGAAACTAACGTACCTTGTCCATAATCTCCTGAAGCACTGAACTTTATACCCTCCTTAGAACATGCGAACGTTATCGATTCCCCAAATTGACTCAAATCCCTACATATACGGGAGAACTCTTGGGACGGCATTTTTACAATACACGAATACGAGGTTTCCTGCAACAGTCGGTACATCCCATAATTGTATCGGAACTAATCAAGATACATTCCATAAACGTGCAATGCTACAGCATATAGAAAAGTAATCTTACAGGAATACCGAGGTGTTCCTGATCCATATTTATAAGTTTCATTTCATATTCTGCGAGTTTCTCTTTGTTGGGCGATTCGAATATGAATACAATATTCTCTGGGTTATCCAACGCCCGTAACGTCACAGTGTCTTCTGAGCCAGCGCATCGTAGAATTTTGGACATACTAAAAAATGTTTCCACGTGATAATTTAATAATCGAAATTGACTGGATATACTAGCTATAAGACAGGGAATAAATCAGAGACACTTTATTCGTGTTGAAACGAAAAATTACAAACATTTTTCTCTTCAGAGATGTTTGTGCTCTTTGTTCTATCACAAGGGAATACATAACCTTGGTGAAATTTTGTATGGGATCTTACCATGCGACACTCATCCCCATTGATAGATTTCTATCGCATCTGTATTTGTCAAAGCCGTCGCTTCTGAGATTCAGGGAGACCAAAGAGACGTGAGCATTGTCCATAGCTTGGACTTGTATACCTGAGTCGGAACATTCGAACGTGGCTTCGGTTAAAAGGTCCTTTATCGCGTCTAACACTTTCTTCAGGATCGCACTCTGTACCAAACGTGCCTCGAACATTTTTGCGACTCACTTTCCTCGGCTATAAATTCGTAAAACTGATATGGAGCAACAAGTACCGTCAGTTGAAAGAATTGTTGAGACCGGCAGCGTTACGCGCGCTTTCCTACCGCCGAAACGTCTCGGAAGTAGATGGCACTCGGAGCGTACCGGAAACGCGTTCAATTTTCAAATCGAACGATACCGATCGTTCGTTAAATCCCCCGCTATTCTAACTGCACTGCGATAGTTCAGAATTTGCACGTTTGGTTCGAATGTATTCGTGATAAAAGAAACATTTTTACCATAATAATGTAAATTGCAATTTGTTTTTTATTTGACAATAGAAAAACATCTTTTCCAATCTTTGCGAAAACCTTTATCCGGCAATGCATGTCGTTCTTTCAAATGTAGTTATTAGTTTCTAATGTTGGAAGGTAGTTTGAAAAGAAGAAATCGATACGAACGTATAAAGTTCTCTATAAAAGGAATTTTAACAAATTGTGTATCCATTCTAGTGAAAATAATTAGCGGAGAAATTGAATAACTGCGCGTGACTTAAGTCGATTGTAACTAAAAATACGAAAAATAACTTTAATTATATTCACAATTTGCTTATAGAAAGGGTCCCGTGTAAGCGTAGAAATTTATCAGGTAAAAACATATGGGATACAAAAGTATTTAAATACGACTGAATCGCTATCATACTTAAATAAATGCAGTCTCACTCGTTACAGTTTAGAACTAGGGATATTTACACATGTACGAAATTAAATTTCTTAAAAATAGAATACTAATCAATATCGGAGTGATACGCGCCTGTTACATGCATTAAAAACTGATATCACCAGCCGTGTTTTCTAATTCGCTGAACATCTGATCAAGATGCTAAAACAGAAATTGTTGCGAATTAGTTGTACTTCAGAAGACAAAAATTCATTCGATTCTCTGATGTAGATTATTAAGCGTATTTTACATACATCGGATGGTTCGTTATTTTTTTTAATTCCTTCTTGCTTGTCATTACAAGATAATCTTCCACTTTCATCGTCATTTTCCTCATCTTCATCTTCGTAATCGTCTTCATTATCATCATCGTCGTCCGAATCGTCTTCTTCCTCCTCTTCTTCCTCGTCATCGTCATCATCGTCGTCGTCATCGTCGTCGTCCACATCGTTATCTATATCTTCGTCGGATCGTATGTTACACGACATATCCATTTCTTCATAATCCTCCGGTTCTTCCTTGATCTCGGTAAGCATTATCGTTTCCGTGACCGTTTCCCTCTCAGTGGAGCAAGGTGGCGGTGCCTCCGATGCTGAAGGTATCTGAGGTGGTTGACCAGTCTAAAAAATGGACCAGCATAAATATCCCCCCCCCCTGTTGCTATTTCACATAAAATATTTCATTAACATGCAGTATTCTACCCATGGTTGTTGCTGTTGTTGCTGGGCAGATTTAGCTGACGCAATTGAAGTCGGCGCAGGGGAAGGAGTGGAAGAGGTTTGCGTGCTTTGCTCCTGAACCTGCGATACCACTATATTCTGCGTTTTATTGGAATTATCTTGCAACCTATTCTCTACGTCAGTTTCTAACTTCTTCTCAGCATTATTAGCCTTCTGTTCCTTCGTTACTTGTGAATTACTGTTCGGCTCCTCTTTAACTTTCTTAACGTTCGGTTTAGGTTCTCCGGGAAGACAAGTATTACCACGCTGCCTTCTAAACCTAACAATAATACTTCTGGTATCCCACATTAAATCATGCGCTTGTTTATAAGCAGATATCGATTCATCCACGCTATTATACCTGATAAAAGCATAGCTGCAAAACGAAATAGATATAGCACGTCAGAGTGATATAAATGACGTTAAAATATTAGGGATAATAATTAAAACTCACCGAGTATTTCTCATTTTCTGTGCATAGCCTACATCTACTCGAGCAGCTGTTGGAAACTTACTTTTTACTTCATTAACATTAACAGACTCTGGTAAATTTCCTATATATAACGTGTAGGGATCTATTTCTTCAGGCATTGGATTATCTTCATCCCTTAGGGACTTTCTTTCGACTTTTAAATGACCTACCCCAAAGGGTATTTTCTCCAGCTCCTTTATAGCCTCGTCGATATCAACGCTCTCTGCCATCTGTATAAAACAGTACCTAGGGCCACTAGGGCTTTGAAAGTGTATATTCTGTATACCAGGATGAAATTCTCTAACGATATCTTTATTCAGATCGGGATCTGGAAATTTGATTATTAAACTTTGGGCTTTTACTGTTTTATTGTATTCATTCTCAATTTTCAAAGCTCTTTCTGCATCTTCTCTATTCCAAGGTCGGCTAGGATAGCTCTGCGACATAGGTTTCCTCTGTTTGTTCTTTTTAACTACAACTTCCTCCTGAAATAATAATGTACAGTTAGCCGCGATACATAATTAAACAATCGGTAGAATTAAGTAAGGCTGTTGTTATGTTATCTTACCAAACCGATTTTAACATCCTGATCCGACGACTCTTCGCCATGTCGATTTGTCAACATACCAGGGGGAATAGGAGGTAAAGGATGATTAGGAAGGGGAACAGGCATATGATTCATAAGAGCATCGTTTGCAGCTGCAGTGTAATTATTTCTTTGCCATTCCAAGCCGAGGCTACTACTCAACGTTGCGCCAAAATATGCTGCTTGATCAAATTGACCCTGAGACTGCCCAAACTGTGCGAGCCTTCTATTTTTACGATGAAAGTTACTTCTTTGTACATATACATTGCTTCTATTGTGATTAAACCTTTCACGTCTCATATAATTACCTCTTAGAGGCATTTCTCTTTGATACGTGTTTGCGGTCATATCACGCGAAGTCGGGGGCGGTAATGGCGATGTTTGAGGCGTTATCCATTGCCATGCTGTGGGAGGGTGCGCCCATGCTTGAATTGGCGTAACTTGAGAAGGCACTGGTCCGAATACATGCGGGGGCGGTGGGACTCCGCTGGAAGGTGGAGGCATAGGAGGTAACGGCGGTTGTCCAGGTAAAGGTTGCGTGACAGTGGACGGGGACGAAGAAGACGAAGTGTAAGTGGGATAGGAACCTTCGTATCCAAAATTGATGCACTCTTGCTTAACGAAACATCGCTTTGTCTCTCCATTTTCTTCAGTTACCTGCGAAGTGAAAAATTATGAATTAAAATCGAGAAGATCTATTACTATTAACATCCTATTAGAAAACCACAATTCAGCATCGTTAGTTAAACGTTGCTAACGTTGAAATATCGCGACAGTATATTAAATACGCGAAAATACAAACTAACCTTCTTTAAAACTACCACTAACAGAGTAAATATACATTCATCGGTGATATTATTAAGGAAGCTGTGAGAAATAGAGAAAATAATATTTACCGAACGTTTCATAATGAAGATAAAACCGTTGCTAGTCCTTAGAGAATAATTACGCTTTCCAATTTATAATGTAAATACATCATACAAGCAATGCAACAAGGGTGGTCTGTAAAATCTACTGGTTGTTACTGCTGCGAGCATCAGGGTTGCCAACCCCTATTTTAACCCCCATTGCACGTATTTTCTACTTTAAAGTAGAAAAATTAACGTCACCGATTGCAATAATTACGGAAATAATTTATTTCTTTATCCTTTGATTGATATATCGTCGGTAGCCTGTTCACCTTAAAGTATTTTTACAAATTTTATTTTATCATATAAATGCGCATTTAAACAGAATGCAAACATAGAATATTGCGGTTATATTCGAAATATATTAATATTTATAATAATTTTCTGAAAAATATACATCAAAACTTTAATACAAGGAAACAAGTTTAGAAAGCTTGCTCATGTGCGATTTCTTGTATTGCTCCGAAATTTCTTTCGAAAGGAACTTATTTATATACGATATAATTTAAAGTATTAAATTATGATAAATTAATTATCATAATTATGATATATCGAATCCACGAAACTATGCTGTCTGATATACAAGAATCAAGACTTTGAATGTGACACACATCGGCGCTGCTTTCTCCGGATGCACGAAACAAGAGAAAGTCGAGAATATGAGAACAAAACTGCATCGCGTAAATGTAAATGATAAACATGATAAGATAGGAAGTGAAACAAAAGTTACTGGTATCGTGATACCCGATAAAATGATATGTTAGTTATAAAAAAATTCCTGCATCGTTAAAATAACTCTGACCCGTGCATCGACAAGAGGAAACAGTAAAAAGATAGACATAGGATCGTTCGTTTCCAAAACCGCGCTTTCTTATTTGCTCTCCGCGTCATTATCGTGCTCGTTGATTATATCGCGGTGATACAATTAACGATCACCCCGTTCCTCGCCGATTCCCTTGTGAAGTTTTATAACTTTCGCGTGTGCGCCGACGTAATTTCACGTTTCTATCTTGAGGAAAGGAAATTTGGGTGGTGCTAAAATCTTGCCGTCAGATGCCCTTACTGTTAGTCCATTGAGCAAGCATATTGTGCGTGTAGTCGGTGTGACATGGCTACAAGTAATAACGAGGAAATCGAGGTATTTTTCGGCTAACATTTTTTATAATCTAACAGACACGATAAAATTAACGAAATCCTCCATTCAAATATAATCGCGGCTTGAGTGTCGGAAGAAAGCTTGCACGGTTCTTTCATCGAAACAGCGTGGTCGTTTCCGACACTCCTCACCCCTCCCATCTGTTCCCATGCATGGTGAAAACTGTCTAACGAGCTTAGAAAAGGCATATTATATTACTTGAGTAAAATAATTGAACATGGGCCGCGCGTTACGATAAATATATTATATGAAATCCTATTGACATTGCTCCGTAAATATCGTGGACATCGAATCGTTGAAAATAATTAGAAACTATCGCGAATACAGATATGGATAGATACGTGTGCATGTTAAAAATCGTAGACGCGAAATTATGAATGTTAATGTTCGCAGGAAGTAGAACGGAAGGAGCAAGAGGTGTCGAACTTCGATGAATTTCCACCGGAGGTTTTAATTAAACATCCGCTTCAACATACGTGGACCCTTTGGTACTACGAGCCCGATAGAAATAAGTCATGGGAAGAAAGTCAACGGAAAATAACGAGCTTCGACACGGCGGAAGATTTCTGGAGGTAAAGTTTGCGGATACCTTGTTTGGGATCAGATAGTTGTTCTCTAGGGCTAATGAAATACGCTTCGTTAACAGTTTGTACAACCACATAAAGTATGCCTCCGAATTGAGGCAAGGTTGCGACTACAGCATGTTCAAGCAAGAAATTAGACCTATGTGGGAAGATGAAGCTAATAAAAATGGCGGAAGGTGGCTTATAAGCTTAGACAAGAAACAAAGATCTACTGATCTAGATCACTTTTGGTTAGAAACTCTTTTATGTATGATTGGCGAAGCCTTTAATGGATACTCCGACGATGTTTGCGGGGCAGTAGTAAATGTCAGGCCAAAAACAGATAAAATCGGTGTATGGACAGCAAATTTCAATAGCGTAGATAGTGTCATGGAAATTGGGTAAATATATGTTTCTAATGTAGAATTCTATGTACAATGTTTACAGGTTATCTAACTTCTCGATTGTGTGCTATTTACAGACGCAAATTGAGAGAGAGATTAAAAATTTCATCGAAAGTCTCTATAGGATACCAAATACACAAAGACATCATGATCAAAGCGGGAAGTCAAACAAGGAATGCCTATGTTATTTAAAGAACTGTTTGTTATGTTAATGTCATCATTATTCATTATAAATTAACAAGGTTGAATGTGCATAAATGATACGGGCGTTGAACAAAATCAGGGCAACTTACCGCTTCAAGCAATTTAAGCGAAAATTCACTGTAACATTTTTAAACATTCTTCATTGTAGCAAGTATTTTCTTAATGAAATTTATTAAACGAAAACTAATAAATATGCACTGGAACAGATGTGTATTGCATAAATATACAAATTTGCATTAATGTAACAAGTAATTTAGGATTATATTGGGAAAGATACGCACAGGCTGCTGTATTTTTCAGAGGATAATATAAATCGTACAGTTTTAACTGTTATTCAAATGTATGCGATTAAGCAACTTTCTTTATGTATGCCTTTCTCTAATGTGCATTATATCACTTATATGAACAACAAAAACTGCTGTAATGTATCTTTCAAACAACCTATAGAAACTAGGTTGCAATTTTTCAGTTTTCAAGTGAGACAGTATAGCAACTTACATTGTAAAAAAAGTGTAACAATATTTAATAGCGTTCTCACGATTGTTCAACAAACGGTTGTATTTAAGTTTATTTTTTTTCTTAAATTGAATTCCTCTTTCTGCATACCGCATTTCATTTTCAGGTTTCCTTAATGAACTAATCAGAAATGTTAAATGTATTTTTTAATAAACTTCTGGAAGTTATATTATTCGATCCTTGTGCGTATTATTAATTCTTCGACGAGCTCTTTAAGATCTCTGCGCCTTGCCTTCTCCAAAGCGTGCAGCAAATTTAGTTTCCAACTGTCGGTACTGTACTTGCATAAGCACAATTTCAAAGCCTACAAAATCGTCTGTGTTACGTCTATGTAAAGAATTTTATATAGAATAAACCAGCTACATCTTACTTCATAACTTTGCTCCTTCAAATCGAACGGATATTTATTTTGAATGACATCGATTTGGTATTCGGGGATGTCTAAGAATCTAACTGTATCTCTCCAAGAACGTCCAATTCTTTCACTGATTTGCGACAGCACTGAAAAGTATATTTGTTAGTTTGGAAAATGACTAATAATATGTAGTATAAAGCAGAGTAAAGTAATGCTTACCGATTTGCTGCAGCATTGCTTCTTGAGTAGAATAAGTCATAGGACTTGTTACATGTCTGCGCGACCCTGGTTGACCTTCGGGTTTCAAATTTTGCACTTTTGGTTGTGGTGCACAATTTTTGTTATCTGTTTTACTATTATTTCCATGTTCTGTTGAAGATCCTGCAGGCACCGTTATAAAGATTAAAAGGTATTGAGTTTTAACGAATGGAAAATGATTATGTACATTAAACGACAGACTTACCGCTTTTATCTTCGTACATATTATGCAGTGGAGAATATTGAGTATTTTGGAGATGAAACTTATTATAATCTCGTATTTTATTCAATACATCGGAATTATTTAAAAATGTACTTGAAATATAAGAAAGTGGTTCAACATTGCAAAAACTAAGAATATCACGTTTCTCTAAGACCTTCAATAATGCTCTTAAATCTTTAATCTGGCTCAGCTTGCGGTTTGAATCTATATAATGGGCATAGTACTCTTTAAGTATTCCCAAAATTCTTTCATCAATGCATGCTTGAGCAGCAGATAAGAACTCTTCACACAAGCAGGTATACCTGACTACAATAGTTGCCATGATGATTTAATTAAATACACAGCTTGGGTCGACGGGATTTCCCTGTTTTTGTATGAGCACTTTGGTCAATGCCTAAGACCCTTTCAGTCTAATCTAAAAGTGTAGAAAAGTCCTTTTAATAATTTTTTACGTATATCGAGATATATAAAAATGTTGGTGATAAATAACGCACAACGAAATTAACACCTGCTTATTTAAATTGTAATAAACTGATTTACAGTAGCCCCAATGGTAGTGACCAGTAGTGACTGAGATTTTAAAGTTCTGCCTTGCACAGTTGGCAAATGTAAATGTACGTCTCTTATGTATTTGGCCTGCATATTTTATAGAAAATAGAAATGTAAATCTTATTCAATCCGCTTGCCTGCACTTTAAACCGTTCACTTACTTCTTAAATGATTTTAAATAAATATCGATAAGTTTCATCGATGCGTGTCGATTCAAGTACTTGTCACTCACTCTTGTCAGATTTGTATCCAACTCAAGGCGCATTTTCATGAACAGTTCGTTCGATATAGGAATTTTAATATTGCACAAGTTGACATGCTCATATTTATATTTACATGGTGCTCCTTGCACGATTCTTCGAACTTATTTTTATAGCGAATTCGATTTCCTTGCACTAACTCTGTGCTGGTGCCAGAAATTATCGAACATTCGACAACCTATTTCCCGGGACGTCATTTGGCGCTGGCGTCGCCACTGGCGTTGCCGCGATTTGGAGCAAAAGCAGAAGTAGCAGAGAAAGAAACTAAAAAAGAAAGAGACAGAAATACTGATAGAAAGAGATAGATAAACGTTTAAGTTATGTTATTTCCGGTTTTGCTCGAAAATGGCTGCGGTTATACCGATGACTGCCTAGAGGATCACTATGCATTACCACCCCTCCTGTCACGGACCTAAGAATTAAATGGACAGAGCATAAAGTCTCAGCATGGACGAGGGGGTTGAGCCAGTCGATCGGGAGGAGAGAAGTCGTGGTAGACGGCTTGTGATTGGCGGAGTAGTACGTATGCGTCGCGCTTTATTTGAAATAGAATGCTTACATAGGGTGTATTAAAATATGCTTATATGTATAAAACTATACATATATATGTATACTTATATGTACTTACGCATGAGCCCCTCAATTGACGAGTGACATAAGTTTTACCAAGTCTTAAGAGACCAAAATATAATGTTGCAATTACGTATTAACGTTTCAAACTCAACGACAAACTTAACCATAAAAAAATATAAAAGAGGCAATGCCTCTAATCACCCCCCTTACTGACACGAGCTTAGGGCCCGCAGCTATGTGCTCCGTCCATTTAATTCTTAGGTCCATGCCTCCTGTAGATGTTCCCTCTCCGCGAAATATCCCTTTCAACAAAATGTGGTCCTCCAGCTTATGATAACGTATTTTTCTTACTATTCATTAACATGTTTCTTCTAGGTTTGCGACTTGGCATGTTGCCGTCTATGATGGGAGTGATCACGAAGTTTCATTAGATCCCACCTATAAATGTGATATTGAAATTCGTAACGTTTTTATATCCCCTCCCGAAGGGTTCCGGTTGATTTTCACAAAATCATACACTGTTAAGACGATATCTGTTCTACATTATGCAATCCGTTATTTTGTATTGAGGATATTCAGGTCTAAAATAATGAAGACACTATCATTTGATAAAATATAATAAATATATTTTCTCCTATATACAGATGCGAATTTTATAATACTATTGTACAGCAAATCAATCGTATAAAAAATATTATTCACTACCATCTTACTTGGGCAGTAGTGTTAAATACTTTTTAAATTCCGGGATTACGCACTCCCGTGGATTTAATGGTGTTTGTGTGGTGAGGTAATCGCTTAAATATTGTGGCACGAAGCAAAGGATGCCTTTGCTCGCCAACATTGCCCAATCAATTGGCTGACTGACTTGCCTGATGTTTACGAAGCAATGAGTGATTTTCTTCCCTGTTGGACTTGTATCGTACGGCGGTCTGGAACAAAAAATATATCGTCTAGTTTCCAAATATCATCGTGCTTATCACGAAACAGAAGCAAATGTACCTTGCGTGAACAACTCTGCCACCCCCAGCTTCGATCAGTCTTTTAAACTGATCGTATTTATCTCCGGAAGCTAACAGCAAAGCCACCATATTGCCAAATGGCCTATTAACACTTGGCTCCATTAACAATTTAAATCTCCACTTGTAAGCGGCATTGGCGATTACTTCTTCGATACCTGCACTTGGATCTGGGATGGTGCCTTTGCTTTTCGGATTTCCCCATTCATATTTCTCTTCCTGTTAAGGACGCAGTTAATAAGTAACTAGTTAACGTTATATATGAAAGATATGTTAGGTAACAATCGATTATACTAACATCAAGAAATTTGCCTTCTTGTTCGGAATCTCTTAAGTACATACAGTGTAAAACCCATTTACCAGATGCTATACTACCCAGCATTTTTTCATTTCTCGAAGGTCTAATGCAAAGTAAATGCGTCGCGCTCATATCAAAATTAGCATCCATTGATACGTCGCCACCCAGGTCTTTTATTACTTGTTCGTATGTCGTTCGGTCCTATTGAATGAAGTGTTAATAAGTATTACTGGGTTTATCATCCTTAAATTATGTAAGACCTTTTTTTTTGGGGGGGGGGGGTCGCGAATTTCTTACGTTTTCTTACAAGAGGGGGAGTTAGGTAGCGTCTTACTTAATATTGTTTAAACTAATTTTAAATAAATACAAATTGTATCATTAGTGTTCCAGAATAGTTTTAGTTTAAATTTCCCGAAACCAAGTTAAATGAATTATATAAACCTTTAAAAGAATTTTAATAACTAAACAAATTAAGTGTAAAAAATATTATGTAAGGAAGGGGTTGGAATATCAAATCTTACGAATTCTTATACTGTGGGAGGGAGGGGGTAAGAATTCGTAAAAATTACCCTTACGTAATTTAAGGACGGCCCCTATGTACAGTGTATAACGATATACCTTTATGCCTGAAAGCATGAACTTCAGTTTTTTTGGAGGCTCAGGCTCTTCTGGTAGTTCGTCTTCGACAGTGTCGATATTTGCGGTATTATCATTCTGTTCTTCATGCATCCTTACCTATGAGGAACAAACTCATTTAACTGATACTAATCGATGCCAATTATTCAAAGTAAAGTCAATTTACAAAAACAACTTACTCGCTTTGAGTGACTTGGGTCTTCCCATACAATAGCATCGATAGGTTGCGAATCCTTTACGATAACTGCAGATAACAATGTATGGGGGGTAATGAATAGATGATAAAAGAAAGACAAGATTTACTTACATTTCTGTATAGGATCAGCAGGCTCTGCATTTATATTTTCTCCAGAGAGAGAATATCGGTTTTCGGGTGTGCTCGATGTTCTTTGGAGTACTTGATCCAATTGTGCGATTTGCCTGCAATATACAAACAGTTGCGAATAATTCGGAACAACACTTTACTTATAAAAGTCGAAAGGTGTATATATTAACATACATATTGATTTCATTATTTTGCAGCGGAGTATTTTCATCCGTAAACTCCAATTTTCTATTAATTGAAGCGACAGCAGTTACTTTACAATTATTATCCTTCACTGCTTCCGGTGTTTCTGCCGATAGTTCATTGTCGTCAGGGGGCAATGTTTCATCCGCACTCTGCTGCTATATTCAAACATGTTGAAACGCTCAAAAGTATCTATCAATAATTATAGATACTTACCACCGCATCGCGACCTTGGTTTTTTAGTTTCTGCCACAACTGCTTCTTCAATTCAGAGAGAGGCTGTAAATCCAGTTGCATTAAAATAACTTCTACAATTTATACACGATCGGAATTACCCGAAATACGTACAGTGCTGGGAGCTCTCCGTTTTAAGGGAGGTTCCTCCACCCTTAAATCTGGGAAATTATCAACCCATTTTACCCAACCTTTCCTTGTATCTGGCGAGGGATTCGGTTTAAAAACTTGGCCGTATGGTGTTTCCGGCGTGGATACGTGAAACGGCGATTGCGGAGTTTTGTTCATGAGCAAACTGAGCCTTTTATTAATCAGTGGCGTGTCACCGGAACTGCCATCTTGGCTCTACGGTATTTAAGTAATAAACCATACTATGAACTGTTTGGAAATACAATTGACAATAAAGAGAAGGCAACACATACTGGTGACTGAGGTAAACGACGTTTCGGCGTAATAATATTCCTACTTGCTGATTCAGATGGAGGACCCATTCGACTTGAATTACTTGCAGAACTTTCATCTAAATTGTATGCCTGACTCGGTCGTTCGGGAGCTTAAAAATCAAATAATATAGAAGTGTGCATACGCATTATAGTAGGTCTACTGAAATTTATATACCTTTGGTTTCTCCTACCAGAAACGGAGTTTCGTCAACTCGTTTCGATTGAGCCGCACACGAAATTAGCCAATTAGCAGTAACAGCTGGTAACTCCCATTTCACTGCTGCGTTATACTTATTTCCTTCTGGCGTCGGACAAACTAAATGCGTGCTGCCGTATGTATTCTTTTCAACGTTGGTTTTACGTACAAAAATGTCCTGGCACCTGAAATCAACGATGCTTTCTATTTATTCTGCTTATTATAGTCATATTTCTGCAATAGAAAAAGTAATACATGGCACCCAATTCCGTAGCCAATGTGGCAAGGTATGTCCGTTCAACACCAGTGTACATGCTCATTGTAATGACGCAGCCCGATAATGGGTTCGAATGTTTCTTTATAGACAAAGGTCTGTGATAATACATAACATCGATTATCTGCTCCTGGTTTATACAGTCCTCCTATAAAAATGTTTAACAGTGCATTATGTGAAAGTAGTAGGGATTTAAAATGAAAAAGTTGTACGTACAATGAATAGATCAGTTACGATTTCGTTTACTGTATGCTTTAAAGGTGCACCACATTGTGGTACAACCCCATAATCTGGGACACCAGCAAACGTTCTTAAAACAACTTTTCCACCCATTACTGCAATACTTTCGGCTACGGAGCTGTCTTCGTCGCTGAAGCCAATTACGACGAACGTAAGCCCTGGGTATTATTTTAGATTATTAATAATCCACGTCTTAATATTATTACTCATTCCTGGAACATATCTATCACCTGCAAATATCCTATCATTTAAACTCGAAGTCTGACTGATCGGTACTGCGCTATCGTCCCCAGAATACTTGTTGCTTTGCGCCGTCTCAGACGTGAATGAGTCTTTTGTAGATTTCGCCACGCTCTTGTGATCGTTCATTAAAGTTTTATCATTAGTCTGTTCCTTGATAGGCGTATGCGGCTTTAAAAACTCTTGCATCGTTGCTTCATTCGTAGGGACTAGATTAGAGGGAATGTATTAATCACGTGTCTACAGTTTTTCCTTAAAATGTATACCCATAGGTTTAAGGGCATTACCAATTGTATCTTGAAGATACTGTTGCACAAGGTCAGGTTCTGCTTCTTTTTCGAGCATAGCCAATTTTTTATCTATATCGAAAGACGGTATTGGGACTTTTCTAGGTTTTTGTAGCATTTGTAAACTCTGGAAGAATACTCGTAAATGTTATTGTTGATCTTTGCCTTTCCAGTTGCTATAGGCTTACCTTCTTGCTTAATGGTGAAGGAGGTTCTGCAACTGTTAGCGCTGTATTATGTTTTTCATTAAACAAGAAGCTTTCCTCGGGTGCGGGTCGTTTTAATTTAATGCTCTCCTCCAACCATCCCAAAGTTAATATATAGGGGCTGCGAGAAATATTTGTAACGTTAAAAATAAGAAAGTTCGAGCCCTAATTCATTAGCATACCATAATCCTTTCGTTTTCATTGATTTCAGGTCACTGGCTGCTCTATGTTCGTCCCAGACGATAACGTGCGTTAGAGCATCCGATATATCATCGAGTCTCGTTGCACTGCCTACGTTTAAAATCTTGTTAAGCTTATCTCTCTGATTAGGAGCGAATCCAGCAAGGTAAATCTAAAAAAAAAGACCTGATTATTACAATCTCAGCTACAAGAAGCATATTTAATTCACCTACATTGCATCCATCTAAAAACGGGCCAGCCGATTTCGCTTCACTAAAAGTCAGTCTATCGAAAATTGCGACCGATGTAGCTGTAAATTTAAAGTGATGTAAAATTGATTTATTAGTAAACTAAGCGGTCTTTGATTCATTTTATCACTGACCAGTCAAAGTGTTGTTAGGTGCTGAGTCCAAAGTGGAAACGTTACTTATCGTTGATGCCAAAGTTTCGTCAACGCAATGGCCTTGTTGGAGTTCACATGCTATGGAACTGATGGCAGAACAGTTAAGTGTTTCACAGGCCGCTACAATTTAAAGGAACGCGACATTACTGTTCCACAGTATGAAGACTAACAGTTCAAGGTATCTTTGTAATCATAGAATTTTACCACTTGATTTTTCCGGAGTGGAGCATGCTTTTAATGATTTAATCAAGAAATCTTTAAAGGGTAAAGCATAACCAACTTTCACACTTTCGTACACCCAATCCGGCGTTAAACAAGGAATGTTTACTTGCTTCGCGTACTTTAGCTTCTCGCTTATTGGACTGTTTTCAGGTGCAAGTACTACTTTGGCCTTCGCACCATCTAAAGGACCCATAAATGTCTGAAAGGACATAATTCAAGTAAGTGCCTGACAAATTCGAAGGTGAAATGATTTAAGAAAGTCATATTTTACCCCTCCATGATCGTTAATTAAATTTTTAATTTCCTCCTTCCGACGTCTTGGAAGATTTGTTGACGTGACAATTAAATTAAGGAAGACAGAAGCTTTAAATTTATCGAATCTGCTATCATCTGCTTTAACAAAATCCTTTAAATTTTCTTTCCAAACTGCTTCAACCCATCCTTTTGTAACTATGGGTATTTTCATCTCTGTAGCAGTCTGTTGCGAAACATCAAAATGTTAGAGAGCTATTGATTGAATTCTAGTTTGTGCATTTACCTACCTCGTACTTTGCAGACATCACAGACCCTGTTACAAGGTGTGTCACACGGCTGCGCAATTGTTTAGTGAAAATCCCTCCCATGTACTCGACCAGTCTTTCCACAAGTTCCTGTAATCACAGGAGTGTTAGACACCCTTAATTCGATTGTTTAGGCATAACAACTTTCGACAAATATACTTTTTCTTCTGGAGGCAGACCAGAGGCGCATATGCACAGTCCTCTCATAGCTGTTGTATATATTGGACTTGCTCCTTCTGGAATTGGTTCTCCATTGATGAAACAAAGTAGCAAGCACCTTGGCCCAACTATTCTGGAGGAATAACACAGTAAATTGCAATTAATGTAATATATTTTAATCCTCTATCCAATGATCTTACTTACGGGCATTTGAATGTCCTTAATTTTTCAAATGCATCCCCTTTAAATTCTTCCATTATAAAGACATCAGTTTTAGCGGGTTCCATTTTCTTACATTTCTGTTCATTAACCCATAGTGGCTGTAAATCATGCTCGCGACATTTCTGAAAGAAAAGATTCATTAAATTATCTCCTCGTCGGTTTTTAAAGTCCATTGCGTGTGTGAATGTTCATTTACTAACATTATATGCGTGCCACATATCTTCGATGCAATCATTTTCGGACTTGTATTTGTTTGGTACAACAAAGTAAAGATTTACGTGTATGTCGATCTGGCTCTCCCCATCAGTCATTTTTATAAACAACGTTATTTTCTCTGTTAAGTTTAATTAAAGAGTAATTCTAACTAACATCAACTACTACATCGATCAAACTCTTTCATCTTTTCAAATAATAATACACTTATTGCCGGAATAATATCGGGATACGTTAGAAGACTCCAAACAATCTTAAGCAATACTTACATGAATTCCAACAGATACTCACCGTTCCCAACGGTGAAAACCTTTTTCTGTTCAGTGCAGTGTACATGACTTTGATTAGGTGATTTTTAAGGCTGCCGTTTCAATGGGCGACTGGCGACTGCGCCACTAGTGTAAGAGAGAAGTATGTATCTGTTTCTCCCTTGCACTAGTGGCGCAGTCGCCAGCCGCCCATTGGAACGGCAGCCTTTATAGAGCTATCTTCGTCTCTATCAGAAACAACCAATCCAAGTCATTTTCTGGCACCAGCGCGGAGTCAGTGCGAGATACCGAATTCGCTATCTGTCACATACAACGCACATAGAAATGTGTATTAACGTTGATAATCGTAACTCTTCTCTAAACACGTGCACATGCATTCTTCAACTTGCTTCAACTATTTGTTTATGAAAGTTCAGAAATATGAATGAAAATCAGAGAGCGCAGTATTTGGTTGTCGATACGAGCGCATTCATCAGGAATGCACCGTTACAGGTGAAGTGTTTTCTGATTACGATCAACAGGTTCTACATTGTTATTTTTCAGTGTAAAGTTTCGTATTAACAACTTCGAAGTTGAAACTATTAATTTAACATTCACCTTGTTCATACTAGAAATGTAATATCTTCATTACTGATATAATAACACAGATCAATATATTCGCAGGATATCGGTGTTAACATAATAACAGAGCAAGATGTAGTGAATGAAGTTACGAACAAAAGACAGCTGAGAAGGCTGGTTGTTTTGCCATACGACTTAACAATACAAAATGCACATGCCGAAGACATTCAATTTGGTAATAAAGTTTAATTTTATATGTACGTTTATATAATATGTTTATACCACAGGTCTTGCGTTTAACAAATTTTTCATTACTTCTATAGTTACGGAATTCTCTAAAAAAACTGGCGACTATGCTAGTTTATCAGCAACTGATATAAAAGTGATTGCCCTAACCTATCGGTTAGAGAAGGAAAAGGTAGGAACAGACCATTTAAGAACCAATCCAATAGTGAAAAACACTGTTGATTCCAATGCGAATAAAGACGAGAAACTATGTACTCCTGTAGCTGGTTTTTATATGCCCGAGAAAAAGGTAAACGCGTTTTCTTTCATACTAATGCAATGATAATACAAGTAACCCTCGTATAACGCGGATATTCTGTCCCATAAAAATGCTGCGTTACCAATGCGAGACTAATAGAAACAATGGGACATTTTGAGCCCATCATATAAACCACTTTATCACTTGCGACTCCGACGACGTTGTACGTATAATGTATTTTAAATTTTAAGTAATATATAAAGTGGAAGGATAAAAATCTAAAAATCTCAAGACCGTGGGTTATTACTCGAATTTCAAAACTACATTATGTGGAAACCGCGCTGTTTAAACACCGCGTTACACAAGGGTTACCTGTATTATTTACTAGTATAATCAAGTGTTTGGCACATTGACTAAAAAGTTTTAATACACAGATTGGTATCAATGAGGAAGACAATGAAGATAATTTGGAAGAATCTGAGGATCAGGAATGCGTAGAAGATAATGATAATGAAAAAGTAGAAATAAACTTGGAAGATAATGTAAAGAATGAGGATAATGAAGAAGAAGAGTCAGAAGATTATTTCAGTGAATCTTCCAGCAATATTGAATCAGATTATGAAACTGCAGAGTCTGATATAGATAATGATAGAGAAGAAGATTTGTCTAATAAATTTTCGAAATTAAATTGTGAGCCGGCAGAATTCATAGTTCAAGATAAAGATAATTGTCAGCACAACGTTGATGACGTCCTTGCTCTCGTTAAAAGAGACTCGGATGTTGAACGTGATGATAATGAAGATGATCTGTACGAAGGTGATGAAGACGAAGATGACGACGATGATGATAGCGGTTGGATCACACCTAGTAAGGTCCATTCAATGCCAAATACATGAAACGGTTACGTAAACTATACGAGAACTTTTTCTATTGCAGGAAACATTCGTGAAGTTAAGAAAGAAATTGATTCCGACCTTCTCGAACAAAAGCCTGCAACTGTCGCGTGTCTAACAATGGACTTTGCGATGCAAAATGTTTTAAAACAGATTGGATTGCACGTGGTAGCCTTAGACGGGAGAGTAATCAAGCAAATGAAAACATTCATCCTTAGATGTTACGCGTGCTTTAAGACTACAAGTATTATGACCACAGTCTTTTGTCCCAGTTGTGGCAATAAAACATTAAAGAAGGTTGCAGTCACGTTAAATGAAGAAGGGAAGCAAGAGATTCATATTAACTTCCGGAAACCAATCTCAAAGAAGGGGAAAAGAGTAAGATTTCCAAACTCCTGGTAATTTAGGAATACGCGTTCTGATAAGAATATTCGATGCAATAACTTTAACAATTTGTAGTTCTCTTTACCAATGCCGAAGGGTGGGAAACATGCGAACAATCCTATTCTTTGCGCGGATCAACCACTACCTCATCAGAGAGCATCGAGGCTAGCACGCACTAAAAACGATCCTTTACAAGATGATTACATAGCTGGATATTCTCCATTCATTATGCGTGATGTGGATTCTAAATCGGCTATGCTAGGTATACGATCGGGCGGCCCTGTGAAGTACTGGATGAAGAAAAATCCGAACGAAGCTAGAAGAAAACGTAAATAATTACTCTAATTTAAGTACGACCTTTTACTTTACATATTGTAAAAAATGCAAGATTTTCTAAAATAAATATGTTAATATCAATATCAACACTTAATTCCTTAACGAAAATCCCGAATATGAAAATATGAAATATATCGTCGATGTTGAGATACAGAGGGAGTTTTAATAGAAAAGTTAAAAAAAAATAATAAAATAAATGCCACGGGTGAGGATCGAACTCACGACCTTAAGATTATGAGACTTACGCGCTGCCATCTGCGCTACCGCGGCTTTCGATATGTTTTTTCATAAAGTTACATTCACTGGTAAGGTAATTAGAAGCACGTGCAACACGCAGAACACGCTTCGTTGGGCTTTAAAAGCTCCTAATGCGTGCTACATGGTGCTACACGCGTATATTTCGATGTAGTAATGCGAAAGTAACGATCCTTTATTTCTGAAAACAACCCTCTCGCAATTAAAATGCTCAGCCCAGAAGTATGGGACTTTAAACCGCCTCAACATCACTTTTCCATAGAAAAGAGAGATCACAAGAGGACTGATTTGCCAAACACAGTGGAAACGCATTATTTTAACCATTCCGTACGTAGGGGATTAATTGTAATTAATTTTAATATCGCGAAGGTTATGGTTTGAGAAATCTGCATAACTCGCAATTGGCTTTGTGCCAGGTATCTTTGGTGCTTCCTGACACAGTCAGAATTCCAGATGTATTGCGAACGTGCATCGCAGAAGACAGCGACTATTACCGTATCAACGCGGTGAACGTGCTCGATTTGGTAAACAAAGAATTTATCGAGGCATTTGTTAAAAAAGGTAAACAATCAAGACACACGAATACAAACATATCTCGCGAGCTTGTGGTTTTGTTTGACAAAGAAAAAAAATTAATGACACTTAATTATGTCAAAGAATACCAAACGTTTGTTATTTCTGCGTAAAACCTACGATAAGAATGTTAAATTACATTAGAAATAGTAATTTTTATCTTTACACTATAAATGGAAATTCTTATGGATCGGTGCCAACGTTATAATTGTAAGACGCGACAGCTTGCTAATCTTTTATACGGTATGTGTATAAAAGATAGCGCTCCAATCATGTTTTATATACTTTCGAATAATGTTTTTAGGAGAATTGAGTCTTCTGACGATTGGAAACAGGATAGACGTGGATAATTTCGTTGCTATCACACCAACAGGGCGACTGATACTATCGTTATTAACAGAAGACTTTCAAAGACTCGGCTTAGAAGGCAAAGTTTCCTTCTTTGATCGTAAAGTGCGTACACGTTATGGTAAGTTCTAAGAACGAGAATCGAACAGATCAGAATGCCAAGAAAACACCAAGTACCTATGCTAGTGGATCTAGCTTTGTGTTCCGTCGGGGAATACGTGACTATGTTCGGTAGATACATGACAAAGCTTATTTGCACGATTTCCAAAACTAATCCAGACTACGGACACACCAAGCTGCGCACGATGTTAGAATTTATGAGGCATTTACTGAGCTCCAGTATACCCAGACACTTGTACGACAAGCTGTCTCAAGCGGTGCTAACTGCGATTGTCAATTTGGTTAAAGAAACTAGAGGTACATACAACGATTACGCTGTAACTACAGCCTTTCTGTCGGAAATGACGATCGCTCTTCATTTAACAGAAGTGGCTGTAGGTGCGCATCTGAAAGCGATCGAATTTTCTACTTGGCCTAAGATCATGAGACACGTTCTTTATAATAAGTTGCATGAGATGGTTGGCCTCGAGGTTCTGGATTTAGGCTCAGGCTCGGCTGGTTGGAGAACGTCTGATATCGAAAAGATTATTGTCAATGGAGTGTCCGCTATGCCGAATTTAGTATGTTTTATTTTATGCTTCGACTGTACAGACAATATTATAGCAGCTTTAGCTCAGAATTGTAAGAAACTGCAGAAGCTAGATGTAACTGCGTCTAGGTCTGTGACGGAGCGCAGTGTCAAAGCTTTGCTTTCGTGTAAATATTTAAAACAGATTAAGCTATGTAGAACCTCTATGACCGTACTCGGTTATGCGAACCTCTTTTTAGAACATTTAAACATAGAGGATATTGGTAGATGCGACGAGTTTGGGTATGTTTTAGAACATATTCATCAGGAGATGGACATTAAAAGGTCTTTTCATATCGGAACATTTGAGAGTCGAAATTTCAGTATGGAACATTTATGTCTTTTAGTCGATATGTGCCCGTATATAACGAGTCTTTGTTTATTACGCGATGAACGAATTGTCGATTTAACAGTTCTAGCTACTTTTGATTATTTAAAAGAATTGAAGCTTTTATCTTGCGACTTTTATGCCCATGGGATAAAGACGTTGTTGGAAATAAAGGGTCGTACAATTACGAGTCTGCACTTGGAGCATGTAGAACAAATTGACTTGAATGCACTTATATTGATAAGTCAGTATTGCCCAGACATAAAGAGCCTAGTTTTTTACAACTGCGAATTCTTAGAACATGCACCGGCTTATCCAAGAAGGCTTACAGTCCCGCCATTCCGTTCTTTAGAAAGAATCAAGTGTGTAGCAGAATGCGCAAACATGCACTTAGAATTTTTGCTTTCTTGCTGTATAAACATCAGATTCATTCAGCTGGGTTCATCGACCGGTATCGGGGACGAGACGATGAGAAGAATATTTCTGGGAAACCCATTGAGCAAGCTGGAGGAGCTCAAAATATTATACAGTCATGATCTATCGATGAAAACTGTGCAATTGTTAATGCAATATTGTCATAACTTACGACGTCTGTCAGAGTTAGAGAGTTGGCAAGGAATATCGCCCGCAGAATTAAATAGTTTCAAAGAACAATTGAAAAGCACCAATACAAATCTGGATATAAGTCCAAGTTTATCTTTTGCATAAGTGAGATGCCGAAAGTGATATAATAATTGCGAGAAATTTAAGAGCATATGTTTTTTATACAATCAAATTGAATAAAGTTGTATATAAATTTGATAAGTAACACTGCAGTGGTTGTACAGATATTTGTAGACGAACTAACGGAACAACAAACTTAAAATAAAGAAGTTTATATATTTCCATAGAAAAAGATTTTACTAGAAAATGTGTATTTACGAGTAACTAAAAATCTTAATCGTTTGCTACCATAAGTTCTAATTGAAGCTTCTCAACGAAATTTCCATGCTTTTCATCTTCGAATCAGTAGATTCACATTTCACCATTCCTATTTTTCGTTTATTTTTGTTTTTTACCGGTAACATGAATCAAAAGTTGTGACTATTGATTTAAAATCTGAAAGTTTTACGCCCGGCAAGAAGAATTACGAGCACACCCGAACAGCATTGAAGGAGCGATTTAAGCAGACATTTGATGTAATCGTAGCGTGGAATCCACCAGGTAACTCCTTTCTCTTTTTTTCAAAGTGTAATTCAACTTATGTTTATGCATGTCTTTTTTTTCTATAACTCATTTTATTGTTGAAGATGAGAATCTGTGCCCGTCATCAGTAGCAGCATGGTTTTACGATCACCAGTATAATGTTTCTCTTTGCCATCAAACCTTTTCGCAAAAGCTCGAATATTCTTTACAAGTACCAAGAATTTCCAAGGACTTGGATATCGATAAATTTTTCGAGTGGCTCGGTGTTTTCTGTATATCCGGCGCTTTGTACGTATAAGATATCTCAGGCTGATATATAAAAAGGAAATAATACTCTTAACAAAGCACTGATTTCTTCAGGAAGAATAATAAGGGAGACGACTACGTGAACACATACACATGTCCATCTCCATTCACAGACATTGGTCAAGTACAATACCTACAATGGACTGGTTTTTTTACAAGGAAACAAATAGCAGATTTATATAACGCCATGAGAAAATATGTATCCGCACGAGAAACTTTGCCATGGGCTGCTTTACACGTACAAGGATTTTCGGACAGTCCTGTTAGTTGGGATTTGAAAGAGCACACGTTTTACACCGATGGCGACAATAGTTATACCATTGTGTTTAGACCAGCTGCTAATTCTGTCATACGAAAAAGTCTAAGCTCGAATAATAAGCCGAGGATTTTCTGAATAACCATTAAGCTTGTCGCACGCCGCAATCGATATTACAAATAAGACCTTTGGTATGAAAAGCAGTTATATATTGCAACCTATACATCGTTTATTATTGTATAGAAGATAATAAACGTTTACGAATAACACGTCTTTTTTGTTTCAATATAATATCATTTTACATCAATATTTTTGTAGTGTAAAGAATTAAGCCAAACCTAAAGAACCTGCTTTACAAGCCTTAATAAATTGATTTAGTTTAGTGTTACGCTATTGCACGTACTAAAATTACCTAGTGGAAAAAATCATATCACATTATCGTAGCAATTACTTCGTAATGTTACGAGACTAGAAATCAATTTATATTGAGCGTTGCTATATAAATTGAATTAACTCATTGAAATAAGTATAAAACATACTAGATTACGAGATCAAAGTAACTTATCACATACACAAAAAGCCTTCTAAAATTCTTTTGTAAATAATACCGAGTGATTAATTTTATTGGCTTGATACCGTTATGAGATCGAAGTAACTTATCAAGTGCATAGTTCTTAAAGCTTTCAATAAATACTTTTTGCAAATAAATAAATACAGAGTGATCCACGCAAGGGTCGCTGAAAGCGTCCATTCGTATTGATATAATAGTGCATACTATGTAAAACTTACATAGCGTGAAGACAGTTATGACATTCAAAAAGTGTCGACTTCATTTTTAAAACAAGATTAAACGAACGGAGCAACCACCCTATGAATCATTATGTATATTTGTAAAGACTTTTTACGTAAAAGGGACAATATGATTTAGAATCACGAAATTGTTATTGCAACTAGTTCACGACCTTAGTTAATGCACGTTACCTTTCATATTAACACATGCGAATTGTCTGATTCGGCAAATTTAACTCTAGAATTATAATAGAGATCTTCGATGCCAGAGCCAACAGACATCCGAGATTTGGAACGCGCCATAAGTTCGCCTATTTCATCGAAATCTTTATACCTGAAACACATTACCATGCGAAAATATAATTTAAAATTGACGGACTCAGAGGATTGTGAATTGCGAAGAAAATTTACCTGCTGACCGGGCGACTTTGGTTTTCAGACGACTCTGATGAATTTTTCATAATTGAAAATCTGTCATCTGCACTAAATGATGCTACATTACCTATTACAAATTTAATACTGTTATAACAGCCCGCTGATAACTATACAAAAGGTACATGAATACACGTGCAGCAACACTATTTACCAGATGGAAATAACATTGTATGTTTTAATAGGTCACCATTCATAAATGGTGAAAGACTATCATCTTCTTCCGGCAACAAATGATTAGTGGTGTCATTTGTTATGGATTCGACCATTTCTAACCACTGCTGATTGTGTGATCGGAACTTTTCCACTTTTATCCGAGCTGCCCAATTTTTATCGCACATCTAAAATATCACGATTAATCCAGTTCCATTTGTTATATTGAAAAGCCATTACAGAATGAAATTATCGGAGAAATGCACTTACAGCGATCACGTCCAAGCATGCATCACAGACTTTCCTAATCGCGGGATTTTTGTCATGCATCAGATCGATTAAATATCCGGGTGCTTCTGCAAGTAAGACGAGTATTTCGATATATAAAACGTGAAAAGTGTCCTGCCTTCAATGTACCAACTTTATACTTTAATTATGTATTCTATCAGAATAAAATAAAGAATTTGATTATTACCATTACCAGTCTCGCGTATTAAATAGTCCCTTGTCGAATCGTGTTTAGATATTTGATAAAACACATAGATTATTTGCAGCACCATTTCGTCGTCCTCTTGTTTCGCTGTGAAAATTATTCTCATTGGAGAATTGACATTTATTTCGCATACTTAATTGTTATACAAACCTTTGAGAAGTTCGATAAGCGAAAGTAATATATCAGCCTTGCATAATAAACGGGCGCAATCTTCATCGTACGCTGCTGTACCCAAAAATATAACGATCTCGAGGACTAGATCGTCTGGCGCTTTACCTATTCAAATAAATCAGCAATTATATTTTATGAATGAATTTTACGAATAAATGCATTTAAATGCCAGATAAAAGCGGTACCTGGAACGAGATTATTGCGTATCCACGGTATCAAATCGCATCGGTGAAGAATTTGCGAATAATCCAAGTCAGGTAATTCTAAATTACCCAATACCCCTATAACTTCCAATACAAAATCTTGAGAGTCTGATTGATTTAAGGCCATAGCAAAATCGCCCACAAATTCCTAAAATTTAGAAAGCGGTATTTCAACACTTTCGTTAAAAACATTATATCATATAGTGAAATAATTGCGTACAACGAAACTCTCTTTAGTTGAATCGTGTTGAGAAATATTTCGAATCATTTTCATTATCAGAGGATCCTGATTTCTAAATGCTTTCTTTATGAAACCTTGTAAACGGTTATTTTCCACCATGTGCTGAGCATTTTTACTATTAGTTGCCAGGTTTATACCGAGTGCTAGCAATTCCAGTTTCGGTTGATCATCCTCAGAATTCAAGATCATATTCGTTACCTTAAGAAACATTTGCAAGTTAGATAAACCTTAATTACGTGAGATTTTTATAGTACTAACCATTTGAATGCATTCTGCATTTGTAAACATAGTCATCACTTTATCATCCATGCTGGCATGATATAATAATCCCAAGATTGTTGTTTTATTTTTTATATCACTTTGACCAAGCAGTTTAATTAACTTCGGTAATAAACCAACTCTTATCATTTTTGCTCTAAGCTTCGCATCGAAAGACAGATTGAATAGTAATTTTAAAGTGCTTAGAACAAGATCTGCATTGTTATTCTGTAAAAGTCTCGGTATTTTTTCAATAATATTTCTCTCGGCCTAAAACAAAAACAATGCATGACTAATGGATATTATTCGATGTTTAAAGCTTTTATTAAAAACATTTACCATTATATCTTTATTCTCGCGAAATATAGATAGCTTTTTCAAAAATGCAATAACAAGTATCAATAAATCAGTATTTGTCCTATCCAGTGTCTTAATCAGCATACCAATTACATTCTTTTTCCTCATTTTCCTCTCAACTTCCATGTTCTCAGCAATATTTAGTAATAAATAAAAGGCCACTGTAATAGAAATTTTTATGTAACAGTTGAAGCGCATTAATAGAACGGAAATGTAAAATTGCGCACCTCGCAATAATTGCTCTTGCTTCTTTGTTAAACTTTTGAATTTCTTTCGACTCTTCTCGAGCTCCTCTTTTAATTTCTTTATATCACTTTCAGTTACAGTAGTAGCTATTTCGTTAGATCGCTTTTTCACCTCACAATCTAGAGGACCATCTGTATTCCAAATATCGTCAATAACCTTTGTCTTCTTATCACAGTTATCATTTCCACTGGAGAAGAATGTTAAACCAGTCGTATTCTCAAAATGACGTCTGCGCTTCTCCATATCCTCTTTCCACTGATCGTACCGTCGTAATTCAAAGTCAATTACGTCCATACATAAAGACCCAATCTAGATATAAAAAATGAATCATTAAACGTGCTTTCCCTCCTCAAATATTTCTACGTTACTTACTCTATATTCAAGAACGATATTGTGGAATTGGCTATAGGTTGAAAAACAGAAAAATATATAGACGATATTTGTAGAGAGTTCTATACTACGCCTCCAATCTTCCCTCAGAACTCTGGCTAAAGCACTTAACAGAGATTCTAGGAGGATAAAAATCGATTACAAACTCTGAAGTCAATGTAAATAATTATCCACTAAAAAATATCCAATACCATTCTTCGTTAATTCATGAAGATTATCGGGGACCCTTGCTAATTGCAAAATCAATGATGAACCTTTGATTTTTCCTGGTATCTCTTCATATAACAGTTCAATGTAACCATCGACGTTACTGATGACTGCACGCTCCATTTCCCCGTTCTCTATAGACACTGAATTCGACGATGCCGGCCTCGAAGGTTGCGAATTATTATCGCTGTCTGTAACAAAAGGTAACCATCATTGTTTGTACGCTACCAAAATCTGGTGACTTCTTACTTTTTTTTATGAAAATCTCGAATTTTTACGGACCCTATAAGACGTTTGCCCTGAAATGGCACATGTTTTATACATCCTGTAATTTTTTCCAAGTCGATCTGAACCTCAATTCGTTCGTGATCAGGATAAAATGAAGAAAAAAATATTTGAGAAAAACGCGTTTAAAGTTTCTGGGCAAAGGCGACGCTATAGGTTGCTGCTTGACGTTTTTAGCTGCCAAATCTACAATTTTGCAAATTTTACTATGAACCAAGCGGCATTTTATTCAGAAAAGATAGTACTTTCAGAAAATGCAATAAAAAATCGATTTTTCGACTGCCTAGTCCCCTTAAACGAGCAACTAAAACAATGAAATCAATTTCATACAAGCGTCTGAGCTTACTTGCACTTGTATCATTGCTTCGTCGGGTTTGAAGATAATAAATCAATTGTTCCACTTCTCGAAGCTTCGATTCGTGTATTAGAGAACATTTTTCGATCACTTCCTTAGCCAACATTGATACATTTGTATCTGCATTCAAACTTTTCAGTCGAATTATCTTTTGACATTCCTACAAATGTATTCGATTTATAATCAAACGATTACTTTAAACATAACTATATATTTCCATTGTGATGATCAACAATAAACTAAACTTACTTTACGATCTCCTAACATAGGATCTCCCAGTTCACCCAGGATCAAAGCCTCGACATCGTAATTCACTACCAAAGCTTTTTCTGTTGGATGCACATCTAAAGTACCGGATCTCACTTTCCTAAACATTAACAATACAAATTATTACAGTTTTAGGTTATACGTAATGGTTCACCAGATACAAAACATTTCTAGGCTTGTGTCAAATTCCTGTGACAGTTGTGTAACACATGGATCGATGATATGATCATACTGTAAAATGCCTACCGCTTCAGAAACTTTGCTTCGTCCATTTCAACAGTTTATTTGCGATTTAACGCATGAAAGCACAACTGTCTTGTCAATTTTTAATAATTAATTCAACTTGGATAGAGTCACCTATCACAGTTTGCGCGAGAAGCTTGTATGCTTGTCATTCATTTTCAATCGTTACGTCGTGGCGATGCTTCATAAACTCGTTACTAGAGGGCTTCGAAGAGCAACCGATTCTAGTGATCCTCTAGGTAGTGATCGGAAAATGTGTCCGCGTTTTCTATTGATCGACGCCATTGCTCTCCTGAACCGGAAATAGAGAGAACAAGTAAATAAGATCTATCAATTGGATTCCACACATTCAGCGAAAAGTGGGATCAGCAGCAAACTTCATTTAATATTGAGGCATGTGATCTTTGAACTAAGGAGCGCGAAGGAAGGGCCAAGGACGGAGAGATGGCTGAAGGACAACCCCCTGACGAAGTTTGAGGGACAACACCACCTTGATTGGACGAAAGGATCCAGGGAAGGAGACAGAGGAACACGCCGAAATTGGAGGAGTAGGGCGCTCGGAGGTTACAAGCGAGGAGTGATTTTGTAAAAACATCAGATCGAACTTGTTAGCAATACAGCCAACATCTAGCTATCGATTAAAATCCAATCTTAGGAATTATCCAGAAAGTGTTTTATTTCATTTCTCTCGACCATTGAAATTCCCGCGCAACTTGCGAGCTGAGTGCTTCAGCGCTCCACGGGCACGGACCAGCCGCCTATATAGAAATCTCCAGCAGACCACACAACAACGCCACTCCTGAAGCGCCACCTTTATAGAAAGTAAGCTGTAAAGGAAAAATAAAACCATATGAACCAACCATAATTCGGGCACACTTGTTAGATGAAAAGAATATCATTAATTTTGTACCCAATCTTTTGAAAATATAAATTAAGTAACAAGCCGTTAATCTTTTTTATCTAGATTTATGTTTTAGATCTGGAAACATATAGAGCATATTAGTACATGTATATGGATTGAGCTTAGACTTAATTCTATTTAAATTCAACACGTTTAATGCAATTAATATTAGTCTCTATCGAAAATGTTTGTATTAAAAAATCAGAACACATATCGTTCTTACGCGATAAAACACACGACCGATTATTGTCATCTCTTATCACTTATGTATCACATTTTTTCGTGACCTTGCAAAACTGTTATCAGCAGTACAGAATAAGAAGTAAACGGTAAATGGGTCGTTGTCCGTTGAGGCGATATTCGTTCGCGGAGAACTACAGAATTTCAATTTAATTAATTTTGGTACGTACATTCTACATCTTAATATATAAAGCAGAAAGTTTCTATACGTTTGTGTGTTTGTCTGTCGCCTAAAAACTTTCGAACGATAAACTCTGGGATCACGAAAAGTGCCTCAGTTCATGATGTCTGACTAATCCAGATGAATGTGATCATTTTCACCAAAAAAAAAAATAAAATTTTTCTTTTCTTTATAAAATAGAATCTAAATTTCTGGCGAAGTCGAGTATTTAGTAAAGCTAGTTTATATATAAGTAATATATCATTTATACTGTAATATAGGTAAAATATTTTAAAGTTACCATGACAGGGAAAAGTTTTATCATTGATTGCGATGCTGGCGTAGATGATGCATTAGCGTTAATACTTCTAATAGCTGCTCACAAGCAAAAGCAAATTCAGATTAAAGCGATCACTTGCGTAAATGGAAATACAACAGTGGATAATGTAGTCACTAATGTATTTAGAACATTAGATGTTTGCAAAGCATCGGATGTAAGTCTCGTTCTGTATACCTGTATTGTCTCGTTAGCGATTCGATTTTGTGCACACGTACCGACTCTTCGCTATCCCCACCACTTTTGTCTCACTCTTGCCCGGCGAAAGCGAGAGCGAGATGGAACGAGAGCGAGCGAGGACGGTACGAGACCGACGACGCGTTGATGTTCCATCTCGCTCCCCCCTCCGGCCAGAAAGAAGCGAGAAACGAACACTCGGAATTAGGGTTCTGTTCACGATACCGACTCAACGCCGGTCCCGACCAGCGAGTCGCTAACGAGACAATACTGTATGTTCTATTAAACTGGAACGAAGGGTACATTAAATTTTCATTGTAAATCGCTTTGAAGATACCAGTCTTTCAAGGAGCACATGCACCTTTACTTTGTACTCAAAATGCAAAGCACGCAGCCGATGATCAGTATCATGGCAGCGATGGTTTCGGAGATGTGTATACGACCAAAACGGATACAAGTAAACTGCAGGCAGAACATGCCGTATGTGCTATGCATAGAATCGTCATGGAAGATCCCGGTGAAACTACCGTTGTATGCCTGGGTCCATTAACAAACGTGGCATTAGCTATAAAAATGTATCCCCAGTTTGTAAATAACATTAAAGAATTTTACATTATGGGAGGAAATACAACAGGTAACTGTATCGCAAGTTCTGCTTCAATTTTAACTCGGATAGATTTAAGAATAGGTCTTGAATAAAATCTATTATTAGCGCAGGGTAATATAACACCGCAAGCAGAATTTAACTTTTACATGGATCCAGAAAGTGTGCACATAGTTTTCAATAGCAACAAAAGACCTTTATGGTTGTTACCATGGGAAACGTGTTTGAAATCTTGTATTTCGCATGTAAGTATAACGAAGATAATAATAGAACCCAACAAGGATGCGCAAACTAATTGGTAGCCTTTTAGGAATGGCGAAAAGATATATTTGGCAAAATAAATAAACCTTGCGTGCATTTCATGAACGACATCGAAAATGGATGCAACAAAACACGAAAGAAACACTTTCCCAATTACATCGCATGCGACGCAATTTTAGCTGGAATTTTATTGAACCCTGAGATTGCTCGGAATGTAGTGTCGTATCATGCTGATATTGAATTAAGTGGGAATAGAACAAGAGGTCAAGTGGTGCTCGATCATTTATTATCAAATGAGCCAAATGTGTTTCTAATTCAAGATATTGATTCAGAAATGTTTAAAGTAGCTTTAGTCTCCTCTGTTGATACAGATTTTAATACAGCCATGTAATAGGATAAAATCAGTGATACAGAGAGCTGTACATATGTACACAAACGATATAAATATTTATGTATAATCCTAAATTTGCCCTAAAGTGCGCTATATAAGCATTCGAACATATATAATTCTACATGCCATTGAATTATCTTCAATAGGAATGTTCAATCTTCGAATGTCGAAGCAGTGTACTACATTATACTACAGAGTAGTACAAATATGGTACAATATTGTCGTCTAATTTGTTATCACATACATTTACATTATAGGATCTGGAACAACATTGATATTAGTCGATTATAAGCGAAAGTTATGTAAGTATTGCCCGTTTTGTGTAAGGCAATAGGTTATGTACCTTTTATAAATAAAACTTTATACATCTGACTTTAATGACTCCTGACATTCTTGGAATTGTCTCCTCGCCTCTCGATTCGATTGCAATAGATCAATTAATTCCGCAAGTATGTTATCATTCTTCTGTTCAAGGTTATCCAAAACACAATTGAGCTGATCCAACTGAGCATTTATTGCCTGAAATTCTAGAAATGCAACGCTGTTAGATAAGCATCAAATATCGTAGAACAGTTTACATGTTTAAACGTTTTTATTAGAAGATCTTCAAAAGTATCTATACACTGGAATATCGAACAGAATAGAAAGATGACGCTGTCATATTATTTCTTATGGAAAGAACAGACATGTTTACCAGCGTCATTAAAATTTTCATCATTTTCCCAATCGGCTCCGTCACCGTTATGATTTTCTTCGGGTTGCACTGCATCCTGCACCATATTTTCTTCTGCCATCTGCATTAACTAGAAACTGCTATTAGATATGTTTAGAGAATAAGCAAAGGTGTGTCTTTACTTTAGGTCATGCCACTGATCTATATATACTGAATATGTGTGGAACTTAACCTCTGTGACAATTTAAACCGCGCCATCTTTTAGAATTAGTGATCCTCTAGGTAGTAATCGGAAAATGTGTCCACCATTTTGTCCTAAAGCGGAAGTCACAAATCGGCGGGCACATTTTAAAAGAATACTGCCCTCCTTAGTTCAAAGATCACACGCCTCAGTATTAAATGAAGTATGCTGCTGATCCTACTTTTCGCTGAGTGTTGTGGAATCCAATTGGTAGATCTTATTTACTTGTTCTCTCTATTTCCGGTTCAGGAGAGCAATGGCGTCGATCAATAGAAATCGCGGACACATTTTCCGATACTACATTGAAGATCATAATTTACAATAAACCACATTCACCACCTGAACGGGGTCCTTGGTACTAAGTTTCGGGATTCACATGTATGCCTCTTAAAAAGAAACGGACACGTAACGTTTTATTAAACTCTACATGATATAAAAACAAATATAAAGATTTTTATTTCAGGTGTAGTTTCATGACAAATGTTTAAAGTCGAGACTGCATTCCACCAGCTGCAACAATAGTTTCACCAGTAATATAAGAAGCATCGTCGCTTGCCAAAAATGCGGCAACTGCTGCTATACTACTTGGTTCGCCAAATTTCTGCATCGGTATTGTCGACAGAGTTGCTTCGCCTGTCTCACCTTCAACGATCTATAAAATATAAACAGATATATGCAATGTACATACATACGTTGTTACTTAAAGATACAGTTTACAGAAGTACGTGTAAATACGTACAAGTTGCGAAAATTTGGTCTTTATGATACCAGGTGCTATACAATTGACCCGAATTCCCTCAGATGCAAGAGTAGCAGCAGCAACTTGATTAAGACCTAATAATGCTGTCTTACTGATAGCATACGCCCCTAGCAGCTAATGTACACAGTGCATATTAATCGTAATGTTATAAAACTTCATTGTAAACACGAGGCTCAAATACTTACAGTAAACGGTGTATACCCTGCTATCGAAGATATAATGATCATAGAAGGAGACTTGCTCTCTCTGAGAAGTGGCAAAGATTCTTTCATCAGAAGAAAACTACTTTTAACATTCACATCAAAGATTTTGTCCCACACTTCTTCCGAGGTATCAAAAATTGTAGATGCGCTCGGATTACTAGCTGCATTAGATACAAGAATATCTAAACCACCAAACTCCTCTTTTGTCTACAATATTATTATTATTATTATTAACATCGATAAATTATTTCACTTCGTAAAGAATAGTACCTACTTATACTATGATTTGAAGTATTCTTACCTTTTGAAAAAGGCGTTCCCTATCTTCTTTTTTGCCAACATGGCAAATAGTACCACACGCCAGTAAACCTTCAGATTTCAGTTGTTCCACAGCTTTCTTTACATTGGATTCTCGGCGACTGCTAATCATTACTTTGGCGCCTTCTTGAGCTAAACGTTTTGCTATTGCAAACCCTATTCTGCAATCGAATATGTTTCATTCAAACTTTATGGTTCGTCAATTACAAAGTGTACAAGTATTACAGTATCCAATCGAACTTAAAATTTTAATATAAAAGGTTAAGTTATACGTTTTGCATAATAAAGTGAATTATTTTTAAATTGTTTTAACAGTTTAATTTACCCATCTGTCGATGCTGTGACGATTGCTATTTTCCCGTCTAGCCGATTGCATTTTACACCTGATGAATTGAGGCTAAATTTCCGTATATTTTGATTGAGCGATGTGCGCAACATGACAGCGAAATGTTATTAAATATTATATATTAATATATTTAAATTGCTTAAGCACTTCTTACTCCTACAAACTTTCGTCAGAAAACGTTCGCTATCGCTATCGCGAAGAAAGGTTTGCAGTTGATTGTATGTGTAAATGATTAAAGTATGACAGTGCACATTTTTATCAATGAAAAATACACATCATTTAAGTATCAAATTGAATTTAGTGCATATTTTAATTGCTAAATTTTAGTTCAATATATTCAATATGAATCACGTTTTATATATGTATAAGTATTATAAATAGTTCATATATATATGATGTTAACATTCTTTAAACAAAATGGAAACTTGAGTGTATCATGCAAATTACATACTATATACTATGACTGATATCAATGATGAGGCAAAATCTACAATAAGAAATGCTTCTTTAAACTCGTGAATATTGATGAAAAATGAAATAGACATTTTACATTAAGTTTTTCCTCAACCTTTTTTATTTTTCATATACTTTTCTGTTTTCTTTTTTAAAGATATTCCATACTCTATTATTCATTTCGAAACTTTCGTATATGACATTGAATTTTTGGTAAATATTTGGAACATATTCATACTGTATTTTCTTAAAATTATGCTATTATAACAATATTTATAGTTTTAATTAACACTGGATTGCTGTGACATTGTTTTCGAAATTATTTAAGTTAATTCCCCACAAGCTGTTATAACAACCTTTTGTGTAGGGGTGCCAGTTTTTGTCCCACATTTTTCCATCTTTTTCAAAACATCCAAGCCACTAAGAACATGTCCAAATACAATATGTTTCCCATCTAACCAATCTGTACGCGCTGTGCATATGAAGAATTGTGACCCATTTGTGTTTGGACCTGAATTAGCCATTGACAAGGTACCGGGCCCCGTATGTTTCAATTCAAAATTCTCATCGTCGAATTTGTTTCCATAAATTGATTTACCACCTGTTCCATTATGATTTGTGAAATCTCCTCCTTGACACATCTATGTTTATATAAGGAATAATCGTGTAATCTTACTTAATACGCGCAGAACGTACGGACCTCAATTTTCATAGAAACAATAAATAAAGGATACAAAGTCTGGAATAATTCTGTGGAAGGTGCTCCCTTGATAGCCGTATCCTTTCTCATGAGTACAGAGAGCACGAAAATTTTCAGCAGTTTTTGGCACAATGTCAGCTCTCAACATCATGATAATTCTACCTAATTCTTGTTTACCAATACTGATATCAAAATAGACTTGAGGATTTTGTTTTCCTTTTTTAGCTTGCACCGTATCACTCTGCTTTGCATTATCATCGCTCTTAAGAGTTTCACCCGCGTGCTCTTGCAGCCATGCATCATCAGCCCAGACAGGTTTCGATGAACCTTCTTTTATTTTTTGCGGTTTCGCAATGTTTACCCTTATCGTTCTCCCAAATAGCTCGGAATCGTTCTGTTTATCAGAGATAAAGGTTTGATGAATTAAAGGATTAAATGACTTCGGTACATAGGATCATCAATATTATAGCGATTAGATAAGTAGAATTAATTCCTTCATCCATTTGCATATAAATTCTTCAACGATAAATGAAAATACATCGTGTATTATTATGTAAGTTCAATGACGTTTAATAATTGTGATTGTGTTTCAAGTTGTGTTTGGCAAATCCCTGTTACAAAACTATGTTGTTAGATAACTCACAGAGCTTTGTATGTTGTTTTATACATGTACCATATTATCAATCGCCGCTGCTGCATCTTCTGCACTCTCGAATTCAATGAAAGCGAATCCTCTATGTTTCTCTGATTCGTAATCTAGTGGTATCTGCACGTCAACGATCTCGCCGAAAGGTATGAACGCTGCGTGCAATATTTTCTCATCCACCTCTTCGGCCAGGCCTCCTAAAAATAGAAAGAAAACGAATGTAATACCTGTAAATTGTATTGTAGTGCAGCATTGAGCAGGTTATGATTCGGAATAAATAGTAGCGAATCGCTGCTCACCCACGTAAATCGTCCTCTTCGTATTCGTGCTCATGGTGTGCAAAATATTTGTATGCTTCTCCTTTCTTTGAATATGATATTGGAATAAACAATTAAGTCCGATAACAATTTTATTGACCAGAAGACGCCGGCGCGCCGGCTACGCACACTACCCTGTGACAAAGGCACTACACTAGGAACACGTAAAGAGCTTTAATCAGGATAAAGTAGCGGTAAGTTACATAAGGTAGATTTGCCGATGAATGATAGCATCAATTGATAACGTCACTTCGAAACAACCGTTTATAAACGCACGGCTTGTATTAAATTGAATATACAAGTCTTCTTCCCTCGATAGTCTCCTGTTCAAAGGCAAGTGTCTGTTTGATAATCCATCATTGATCATTGGTCTCTATTGCGTGTAAATTATGAATGTGAAGTAATTGGCGCGATTTTCTTTCACGCTAGTTTGACATTCATATACGTATATATGTAACATGTTAGATTTCAACCTGCTCCAGTGTTGTATTATTGAGAAGCAATTCGCATGGTACTGCTTTCTATATTTTTTTTACCTTTAATAGTAGTAAATAGGTTTATTTTTTGCCTTTCGGCCTCAAAATGGGGTTACATGTGTTATTTGTGTAAGTGTTTCTGGGACTGTTAAATCAAGATTATGCTTTGGTTTTGACTTCTTCCTTCATCTTGTTCTTCTCTTCTTCTCCTTTTTTCCAGAACCATATGCATCCACTCCGCTCCTTCTTCTTCTCCCTTTAGTATCCCTCTGATCGTTGAATTTTCTCTTTTGAGCTCCTTACAGTCTTGTAGCATGTGACCCAGCGTCTCTCTAGCCCCATTAAATACATACTGACTCTTTTTCTTCTTATGTATTTCTCCTGTATTTCCTCTACCCTTTCTGCTTCCATCCATCCCCAAATTTCTGACGCGTACAGCAAGATACTTTTCACTATGCTTCTGAATATTCTCATTCTTCTCTCAAAATTGTTTTTAAACATTCTTTGTCCTATTCCCCATATCTGCGCCATTGCTATTCTTGCTTTCTTTATGACCTCCTTTACATGCATCTTTCTGCCCCCATTTTACCTTTTATAATTTGGTATATAATATAAATTTTTCTTTACAGATCACTTTTCGACTTACCACAATGCTGTATAGTGTGCATATGCTGCAGAAAGGCATCTCGTTTCATACTCCTGTATTAACTAGATCGATGCACCTTTTAAGAGATGTAGCCTACGTCAATGGAAAATGGATAGAAGGAAATAAAAAGGAGACATTCTCTGTTCATAATCCAGTGGATAAGTCTGTTATTAACAATGTTCCTGATATGGATGTTGAGGACACTCGATCAGCGATTAGCGCAGCTTCTAAAGCTTTCAAATTGTTTCGCATGACGACTGCGAAAGAACGGAGCGATTTACTCAGGAATTGGTATAATCTAATGGTGAAACATTCAGACGATTTGGCAGAAATTCTGACCAAAGAGAATGGGAAATCTCTTAGCGAGTCTCTAGCAGAAATTAAGTATGGAAATTCGTTCGTCGAATGGTGTTCGGAAGAGGCTAGAAGAATTAATGGAGAAGTGTTACAAACACCGGTGCCTAGTAGAGAGTTGTTTATATTGAGACAACCGGTGGGTGTAGCTGCTTTAATCACACCGTGGAATTTTCCGCACGCCATGATTACCCGTAAAGCAGCCGCTGCGCTCGCTACTGGCTGCACATGTGTAGTGAAGCCATCCGAGGACACACCTCTGACCGCTTTAGCATTGGCGGATCTCGCAGAAAAGGCAGGCTTTCCTCCCGGTGTCTTCAACGTGCTCACAACAAGTGTGAAAAATTCTCCCGCTGTTGGTAAAGAATTATGCGAAAATCCTACAGTAAGAGTTTTGTCGTTCACTGGTTCGACACCTGTAGGAAAGATATTGTTTAAACAATGCGCTTCGACTATGAAGCGGCTAAGTCTCGAATTAGGCGGTAACGCACCATTTATTGTCTTTGATTCCGCGAATATAGAGAATGCTATAACAGGCGCCATGGCAAGCAAATTCCGCAACACTGGTCAGACTTGTGTTTCTGCAAACAGGTTCTTTGTACAAGCTAGCGTGTTCGATAAGTTTGTCGAAAAGTTTTTAGCAAAGATTAAGAGTGATATAAAAATGGGTGACGGCAGTAAGAAAGGCGTTACGCATGGTCCTCTTATTAAGGAAAGTCAGGTAAACATAGTACATGGATTAGTTACCGATGCGGTAAAGAAAGGAGCGAAAGTACATTGCGGCGGTAAGCCATTACCTGAGCTGGGACCACTGTTCTACGCTCCTACGCTTATAACAAATGTAACCGAGGAAATGGAAATATATAACAAAGAAATTTTTGGTCCAGTAGCTGTTATTAATAAATTCGAATGCGAAGATGAAGTTATACAGAAAGCTAACAACACGCCTGTGGGTTTAGCTGGATATTTTTATTCACAAGATGTATCGCAAATATTTAGAGTAGGAAGGAGATTAGAAGTCGGGATGGTCGGTATAAACGAAGGGTTAATTTCTTGCGCGGAAGCTGCTTTCGGAGGAGTAAAAGAGTCAGGTTTAGGAAGGGAGGGTTCTTCACACAGTGTTGACGAATTCCTTGATATAAAATACATGTGCGTTGGAAATATTACGCATTGGTGAGCTTTTTAAAAAGAGCCAGATTAACACAATATCATTAAAGAATTTCAAATATTAAAGATGTGCTTTTTTCAATTTGTTTTTATTACCTTATTATTTATATTTTGTTGAAATTGCGATGTGTCCAAGACCATTATATTTTTGTACTGTTATAATTGATAGAGCACGAGGAAAGTGAAAATATTTTTTATAATATATTATTGTACTCTATACTTTAGTAGAATCAAATCGCAGTAGTGCATTATTATTGCGCGATGTATTATTTATACAATCGAATGTCTTCCAATCTCTTATAGCGGTTTATAAATTAACCAAATAGTACAAATAATTACATAGTTCAGTATATATATATAGCAAATGTTAATATATCATTTTATACTCCTTATTTTATGTAGTTTTATTTTTGTATCGTACAATAAGATGTAACGAGAACAATGGAAAACCTATAAGCTAATATAGTTTAATGAATTTATGTTTGTGTATGATCGATATAAATAAAGTTTATTTATACGATAGGTATTAGTAGCAATTAGGAATATATGAAACTATATGAAATACAGTCTTCCGAAATGTGATCTTTGTAATGATTATACAATATACACGTGTAAAAGGATAGGTAATTATGCAAATATACAATTGTATTTTAGAAATAAAATTATATTCGTATTATGTAATAGTAAATACACATACAGCAAAACATTACGTACTTGTTTTCAATAAAGATACAATAACCACAATGAAACTGCAGTAAGAATGTCAGCAATTTTTAAGTCCATGTTTTTGAATATACCTTTCCCTAGCTTCCCTTATCATTTTAGCCTTTCTTTCCTGGAAGGAAGAAGACCCTAGGTTACTATTATCCTTCACTGTACCAGTCTGCGGTTGATTAAACGACAGTGGAGGTGTAACAGGCGTTTGAGTTGATTCTGGAGTATAAGTAACTATGCCATCCAGAATATTAGCAATTGTGATATCAACATTGCGCGTTTTCACTGAAATAATCATCATCAATTTCATTAGTAAGGAACGAAGATTGTTAATATAGTGTGTTAACTAAGAATTATTTGTTTAACATACAGAGATCTCTAAGAATCACATTATGTGGGACCAATGGAAGCACTTCGCTAACTTGCCGTACCATCCTTTGTATTTCAATGCTATGTATGACTTGTGAATTTGGCGAACTTCTTCTGTTCAATCTTCTATTTTGTGTTTTTTCTATAATGCAACGTTTTTCAAATTCCGCTTTATCCGAGACGGTATGAGAACTTGTTCGAAGTCCAAGACTAGTCGCTATATCTTTCTCTACTTCTCGTACTAGAACTTCGGAGTCTGTGTTTTTCTTGACTTTCAGGTACTTGAACGTGAAGACCGTGTAAGGAACGAACATAAACCAAAAGACATCGGTCCACCATGTAGACGCCAACGAGGTAACGCAGATGGGTATAAATTCTGGTCTCTGCACTTTAAGGGCGACTGGTTGAACCGACGCTTCTATGGTAAACGGCCAAGAGTTAAACTTTAACAAGGCAACACGGCTATTGGTTGTACCGAATTCAGGTTGCAGCACGGCGTTGCATTTCGAAGTAGAAAGGAATTGTTTTATATTTGCGATTAGAGCTTCTTTGCTGCTCATATCCATCATTTGCAGACCCAGCGCATTTCCGAGAGCAGCAGGCAGCTCCCAGACGCTGGGAGTCAGAGCTTGCGTAGCTTTGTACAGTGCGAAGTGATCCAAGACCGAGACATTATTGGCGACTATGATTCTTGATTGCTTGTCTATAACTTCTCTTTCAGGAATCTTTACCACGATGCCGAACGCAAAACTAAATCCATGATTTAGGAATGCTCGAAGGCTATTACAATCAGGCAACAGTGATGCAAGAAGCCAAAGTTGTAAAGCGATTAATAGGCGTAACAGTACAAGTACAATACCCACTGGGGTATATAGAAATATAGACAAAAGACGCCAACCACTGGGAAACCTAGATAATGCAATCAATACAAATATCATTATAATATCGCATATAAGATTAAATGATGTAATATTCTAATTCGTTAATTATTAATAATGTTACCCATAAATAGTAACGCTGACTATTTCTCATACATTTGTATGATTGTGAAACCGGTAACATATATAGTAAAAATATATTTTTAAGAAGCTTGCGCAATACAGGTTGCTATAGGTAACAGATTCCAAATACATACTAACTAATATTATACATCAATTACAGATTACTCAATTTCAAAGTATTGGTTTCTAATGAATTCTTTTGTACGCTTGTACAGCGTCCATATGTTAATGATGTAAAATCCATTATTTTAGAAAGCTGAGTACAGTCATTGCTACTCTCTAATAATACCGATTTTTATTTAAAAAAAAGACGGTAGCCTGATATCGTTATTATCGTAATGTTATTAATATTTATTCTTCACAGATGTTTACTCTACCTGCTTTTATCAAATAAATCCTGGATATCAATTTGTGACATTTCTTACAACAAACATCTGTTATGTTGAAGAATTCACACTTGACAATTGTACTTCACTGAAATAGTCACAATCGTTTATTAAGATCCAATAATGTGCGCGATTGATATTTGACCTTTTTTAACCTACTTTCCAGTAGCCTTTTAATTAATACGAATTTTCGTTTTCATCAATTTCTGCAATCAGCTGTTTTGACACAAACGTTCTAGGGATTTTTACTATAAGCTGCAGTGCCGAACAAAATACCTGGCCGCCCCACTTCTGGCCTCCCGCGAAACGCTACGGAAAACGACATTCCCATCTGTGACACGAAGTTCTATGGGCGTTCTGTCGATAATTGATTTGATTGAATTTCTGATTTCTGATCTAAGAAAATTTCTTCGACTTTTACACTGATAATAGTGCTAATGTAAATATAATATTACGTATAATATTCATAAACTACAAATAAATAGCGCTATGCAATATCTTCTTCAGTAGGCATTTGTTTCTTCATCGCAATAATAAAAATAGTTTTTCTAAATTTTGTTAGAACCAAAGTCAGAAATTCAAAGAAGTCGCCATAGAATCTCGTGTCTTAAATGGGAATGCCATTTTCCGTAGCGTGTCTCGGGAGGCAGGAGTGGGGTGGTCAAGTATTTTGATCGGCAGTGTAATTTTCAATTCTGAATTGTAAATAATTGCCATTGATACTGGATTTGATTGGTTAAACGTCAAACTAAAGTTGCATTTTGTGCATTCAATTACAGACTACAAAATTTTATATTTGAATCTGCGAAATACTTGCCTAGTAGCGCGTAGTGCGCAGCCAATCACAATGGCTAGATAAGCTTCAAACAACTAAAAAGTTATCTCGAAAACTTAATCAGAATTTCATTTTATTCGGAGATTATCCATACCTACATATTTTTATCCTTATACTCTTCCTACTTTCAAGCCAGATTCTTGTATATTGGACTGTTATCTGCTTTTTTCTTATCTAATAAACAAATTCCAAAGTTACTTGTTACAACTTCTTTACAGTTCATATCAATTACTTTACATTTTATATTAAGGTATTCACAATAATACTGCGACACGTACACGTATACCGAATGGAATATTAAAAAATTATTTAGTTATCAGTTTGATACAAGGGACGGTGAAGTGGTCACGTGATTTCGTTGCTGTCGCAGTGGTAAAGATTAGTGATCACGCATGAGAGAAGTTTTCTATTATTCAGAATTTATTGTGTTGCCCAGCAGTCAGATTGTTTTCGTTCCCACTAGAATATATTAACCGAATGTTTATCGAACGTTTCTGTCGTGCTTGTAAATAGAAAAGTACAAAGTATTATCCGATATTTCCGCTGTGCACACGCATCTGTCAGTTTCGATTCAGTGTCAAGTTCCTCCCACAACAGCGTACGATATCGCATTATATTAAGTATTTGTCAATGGAACTGAACCGCTCCGGGCAGAATGTTATCGCTGCTTTTACATGCGAGGCGAAGCTGTTGCTCTCCAACGCATTTTAACGTAACGGGTCCAACGAAAGGCGATTACGAGCACGAGAACTGAAGAGATTCCTTCGCAGCGGCTGGTCGATCCGAATTAAAAGGCACGATTGTTGCATTTACTTTTGTTTACCACTCATGACAGAACATAATCCACGAGCTAGCTGTCATCGAAGACGATCTTCGCGATATAATAGCTATGCCAGAATTAGCAAATTTTATAGGTGGGTGTTGTCTCATCACACCCATTGATATGACTCAAAACATCGGCGGCGTGTATTTACAACTTCCTCAGAAAGCAATGATAAAACATGCATGAATACGACTCCACGGATACCATATATGAGCAATTGATTCACGATTGGTTCGCCCTGGTCCAAAGTGTATTTAATGCGTTGACAAGGTTAGGAAAGGGCCACCAATCATGAAGAGTCCTGTGTCTCGTCATTTAAATGGAAATAATCATCCTGTCTCGCCACAGAATGTACCTCCGTGCGTCGTCTCTCATTATGGAAACATGCCTAATAATTATCAGGTGCTAAAAGTATCTGGAAAGGATACCAATTGCTATGTAGCGAATAATATTACGCCGAAAATTGGGAAGCAACAGTTAGTGTCGCTGAACGGAGATTCTATATCCTGTAACAGCGTGAATGTCGACGAGGCTCTGGCGTGCGACGTGGCTTCCATGCCTGCCGTGAAAACGAAGGCACTATGTGTCCATATCCGTGAGAATAAATGGTACGACGCCGGGAACGTAGTTTCTGTGGGTGTCGCCGGGACTAGTTTAAATCACGCATTGGAGAGCATATCCTTAGCATATAATCCTACAACAAAACAATTGTATTCTCTGGATGATGTAAATGTATCCAACGATGCGCAGCTTGACTGTAAATCGCAATATTTAAATTCCTCTTGCGACTACAAGGAAGAATCTTTAAATGGGATTTCTAAAGTCGAAGAGGACAAATATACCAGATTGGAGAGCGGAAGCGCCAGCAGTAGTCCTAGAAACAGTTTGCCACGTTCTTGCAGCAGTACTGTGTCTTCCCTTAGCGAAGTCTCCCCTTCCGGAAGCTTTCTGGGTTCGGACGAGCAACAAGTTTCAGAGAAAGCTGAAAAGTCCAAGCGCTGGGGACTGAACACACTTTTCTCGAAAAATGTCTTCTCCTGGAAAAATAAGGATTCTCAACAATCTACTCCTAGCGGTAGTCCATCGAGAAACGTAGATAAGGTAGGCGGCAGTTCAGCTCTGATCCAGCAACCCAGACCAGCGAATCTACCAGCCAAAAATGCACTCGAGGAGGAGCGGCATCGTAAGCAATATAACGCGATTCTAGAAGCGGCGAGGAAGCGCGAATTACGAGAGGAGAAAGAACGTAAACAGCAAAGGGAAGTACAGCTTAAAGAAGAAGAAAGATTGGCGGAAGATTCTCATACCTGGAACATGCATGTTCTTCCGAAATTTGAAAGTGTTAAAAATACGAAGAAAGTACGCGAATTATGGTGGCGCGGTCTTCCGCCCAGTGTTCGCGGTAAAGTGTGGAAGCTGGCGATTCCAAATAATTTAAATGTAACGGCGCATCTTTATAAGATATGTTTGGATAGAGCAATGGCGAGTCCTGTAAGCGACACATTAGCTGCAATCAAATTAGATGTATCTCGTACCTTTCCTACCTTATGTGTCTTTCAAGAGGGTGGACCATTATCTCGTAGCCTTCAAGGTATTTTGGCAGCCTATGCAGTTTATAGGCCCGACGTTGGTTACGTACAAGGTATGAGTTTTGTGGGTGCTGTATTATCATTAAACATGGAACCTCCAGATGCCTTCACCTGCTTCGCTAATTTATTAAATCATCCCTGCCACAGAGCTGCTTTCATGTTAGACCAGAAACAGATGGATATTTATTACAAAGTATATTCTAGCGCACTCGCACACAAGCTGCCGAAAGTATTTTCTCATTTCACGGTGGCTGGTCTTAGCCCGGATTTATATTTGCTAGATTGGTTGTACACTATATATGCTAAGGCGATGCCTCTGGACGTTGCATGTAGAGTCTGGGATGTTTTTCTCAGAGACGGAGACGAGTTCCTTTTTAGAACAGCGCTCGGTGTTCTGCACCTGTATCAAGAAGAATTATTGAAAATGGATTTTGTACACGGAGCACAATTTCTTACTAGGTTGCCAGAGAACTTGCAGGTGGAAGCTTTATTCAACAGTATTAGTCAAATGTCTACTACTGTTGGAACAACGACGTTCCAGCAAATGTTAGTTCAATTCTCTTCATTGTAATTTTGTGAATTATGGTGAAGAATGTAGACGAATAGACAGATTTAAATGAATGAATCTCGAATTCTATTTTTGTTATTGCGATCAACAAGAGATATTTTCTATGCTGAAGGTTTAAATATCATTTCTGTAGATTTTAAAGAAATGAAATTTCGCACCGATTTTATATAATTTTAAAACGTGAATCATTATGTTCTTTTAATTAACGGCGAATGGATATTAAGAAATCTCTTTGATGCAAATCTATTCGCAGATCTGTTATTGAATTTCATTATATTTGGGATTAAAATGCTGAGATGTGATATCTGTTTAATACATTTAAGATATATAAGGGCAAGAGCTTCCCACAAAACTATAACCAGTATGTTCTAATCAGTTAATTACACGTTGAACAAGACATGCAAAGATATTCTGCTACCAAACGACAAAAATTAAGGGAGGAGTGTTGAAATATAGAATCTGACATAAATTTGATACGCATATATGTATATACTCTATTTTCAACTAAATGTATTAAAATATATAATTTCTGAAATACTATTACGATACCGAAACAAAAAGACAGAATTATTATACAATTAGAGATTTCTATTTATTACAAATTTTTGTTATTTATTAGTTGTTTCTTTTTACTAAGATGTTTTTGCTTCAAAGCGGTAAAATTTCGAAGACATAACGTGTTTCATTGACCTAAATCGAGATTATGAAACCTATTTGCAGAAAATGATTGCGATCTTTTTTATTTTTATCGCCACGCGCGTGTAGCGAACAATGGTATATGTACAAAAATATACCACAGTGTATATCGTTGCACCATAATTTTAATATACTTTGAAATATCTTTCATACATGTATCAGATCTTTGCTGAAATGCGAAATATTTTAAACGATCCTCATGAATATGCTCAGATGTACTATAATTGTTGTATCCAGATCGAGCGTAACAAACACACGTAATATCGAAAAATAAGCAGAAGAACGCGGTTCAATGAACTTGAACATATACTTATTATATGTATTTACCAATGGCAGGTACATTCACGAATATAATGCAGATAGTAAAATTATGTGCCACAATGTATAGCTTTCAGACGAATACTTGTGAATATCAGCTGATCTCTGATTTATGAACTGACTGGTGCAAGTATAACTTGTAAAGGAGATCAACGAGTATCATACATTATTTAGTGTATAATATTAACGAATACACTTCCTAAGCTTTAACGGTACTGAACATAAAATAAGTGTCTATAACATGATGGAGTGAAAGGGATTCAAGCTAACTATACTTTTATAATAATAATATTAATAATCACGACTATGAACAAGTATGGAACAAAATTAATTTCGAATTAGTTATACAACGGTTTAAGGAATCTCCTAAGATGTACGTAAATGGTATAAGATTATATCAAGACTTTATCTGCTCATATATATATATATATAATATTTTAAAGACTATTTACAAAGTTAAATAATATTCGATGACAGACACTTCACGTATTAAATTAAATTATCCTTTATTCTTTTTGTCACTCCAGTTAATTATTCTTTATCCATTAATGCAAATAGAAATAAATAGGATCAATAAACTATTTTTAAAATAGTGCAATAGACATAGAATATCTAAATAATATATCAATCTAAATTTCATCCATCATTTGAAATTTCAGATTACGCCGTGTTTCATTTGTCATAATTACGATTGGAAAACATTGAGTTACAAATCCGCAAGAACTTAATATGATCCCGTCTTTTAAGTGGCCTTTATAACGAAGATAGGATATATTCCGCACTTAAGAATTTATAAAACCTTTCTAATTATTGAGCTTTATTATAAACAAATTTCAAGAACATATTTTCCTACAATCTAGCTATCGTAAGCTTATTGTATGTGCTTGTTACGTAGCGTCTGATTTAACGAACATTATCGGAAAGTAATTTTCAACCTTGATGAATTTTATTTTTAAATCATTAATTCGAAAAATATTTCGGAATACAAGCACATCGCAATAACTTTGCTTATAGCATGGCTTGACGCTTCGAATCTTGTAAGGTATATGGAATAATTATCTATCCAAATGAACCCTTCCAAAGTATGTACCAAATTTCGGCAAAGAGATGACAATGAACAGTTATAAGAGGGAATTGTAAGCCCGTATGTTTAAACGATATCTCTGCACGTGTGCGAATATTATATTTTACGATTGACGTGTATTAAATGCATATTTACACTCCGCATCTCATCTAGATACATACTTAATTTTAAAAAGAATAGTGGAAAATTGTGCGTAAACACGGAGCCTCATGGGAATCCGCGGTATCCTAATTTTTAATTGACAATACTCTCATTCCATCCACTATTCGGACTACTTAACGATCGTTAATAGGTATTTAAATTAATCGACGCAATTGTAAATATATATAATGAGTATGTACTGGCAAGTAACAAAATGATTATAACTACGTCGTAATTAATTTGCTTCTTGTACGTATATATGTATACATAAGTCCACGCGTACTATTCATTGACGTATATACGACGCACGTTCGATTACCGACGATAAAGAACATTATTTTATCGTTTAAAATGAAATTTTAAACGAACCTCTGTTTATTCGAAATCATCGGCATCTGGAAATTATGCAAAATATCGAACGGTTTTATGAATAAATTAATGTGAAATGTTTCTATTAACTATACCTTCATAACGATGTCTCTAGGTACTGATGACCGGAATATATTCATTTTATTCTTCTACTATGAATATATTCCTACTATTTCCATCATTTTCTCTCAGAGAGATAACACGTAAAAGCGCCACATGGATGCGCGTAATTTCTATTTCTACAAAAGTGTGCCAACCGTACAATGGTTGTACTATAATAATAGACGAAAGGATAATTCGAAGCCTCTCTGTGCACATCTTGTACGGCGTGTCCTTTCAGCTACTATAATAGCCCTAAGTGAGTGTCAAATTGTATTTTCTTTAGAATCTCGTCAGCTTCTCGCCTTACTAATTTAGTACACTCTCTAACAATCTGATTGTAATTATAGGGATAATTAATTAACATTAGCGTAAATACGAATTGTACGTACCTATACGTGCTGTTGCGTGCAAATGTGTTGTGTGAGCTTGCGTGGAACACATTCGACAAGTGTCGTGTAAATACGAAATCTTTACGAAGAACCATATCTTTCAGATCTAACATATTCTATTTATCGTAAAATCGTATGGAAAGTACACCCACAAGAAATCGAGGAATTACGTTTATATCTGTAATCATTCTCACATCCATTTCGAGTATTTCGACGTAATGTCTCGCGAATCATTAAGCCTCGTTTTAAACGCACCCAAATTGGATGCATCGAAAGACGGACTTTTATTTCACTCGACTTTAAATACACCGTAGAGTATACCTACACGTATCTTGTCTCGTTAATTCTGTTGTTTAGCTGAAATTGAGATTAATATGCCTAACGAGTAGTACATGGAAACAGCCGGAATCTTCTAAGTGCAAAATTGAACATATATGTATGTGGCGAGTAGTCGCGTATGGTCTATGTACGCGACACTTCCGTGTTCCTTGTCGTTAGTGCCTCTTGACGGAGGAACATCGTTGTGTATATTTTTTACGCGGTTTATCGTGTACATTCGCGTTGAGTGCAATATTGTAATATATATTTTGTAAAGAATCGAGCCCAGTATTTATTTTGTGAGACGTGCACATCGGTAGAAAGATCTGAAGCTATATTTAGGGGCGTCGGCGCATTCGAGCGGAACTGTCGCAGAATTTTTTACACGGGAGACCATTCGTTAGCTGAATTCGCGCGGGAACACGAGCTATTGGAAATGGACTGACTCCACCATTTCGTGAGTAACCTTAATTGAAATTTTCATACTCATATCTCTCCGAATATACATAGTATTGTAACAGATATTGCGGTAACGTGAGAAAATATTTTGTATATAAGGATGTGCTTGCTTTCGAGATATAAAAAGAGGAATGTAAAACTCAATGCTATTTACTGCAATGATGTAACGACATTTTTTATATCGTGTAATGGACGGCAATGAAATTATATTAACGTGTGTGTATGTTGTACTCCAAATGATGCCGGCGACATATCTCAATGGATCATTTTTGTTCTCATACGAATAAAATTATACTTCAGAATATTAACATGGTATGTACTTGGCTTTCCATAGTCCATCTTGTGCGAGCTGAAATATTTTCATTCCAACGTTCTCGGAATAGAATCATTTTGCTTTTGGACTATTCTCATATTTAGAACAGTTTCTTTGAAAGATTTAAGAGTTCAAGAATTTTGCAAAGTATTGCCTACTTGCTCTTTTTCGAAATGTTCCCATTTTTTTATTGTAATACGAAAATATATATATATATATATATATATATATAGATATATATATATAGATATAGATATAGAAGAAGTCCTGACTGACTGAGTGACTCATCAACGGCCAGTTCAAACAGGTTAACCTAGGAACATGACATTTGGAAGGTACATTGTTTTTATGACGCAGGCACCCACTAAGGAAGGATTTTTGAAAATTTCGTTCCCAAGGGGGTGAAAAGGGGTAAAATGTAATTTCTCGGGTTTCTTAATATCTTTTAGGCCCGATTAGATATCAACTTGGTTTCTATTTACAAAGGTTTCCTACACAAATTTCTAAAAATCAATTTCAGGATTTTGCCCTAATCAACCCCTAAGATAGTGAAAAGAGGTGAACTGTGTTTTCATAGAGTCCTTAGCGAACCCCGAAGCGAAGCGCAGGGTATTTTATTAGTATTTAAATATAGATTGTATCTTACCACTGTAGTGTCACATGCACCGTTACCGACGTAGTCTCGAAAAAGATTGTGACGCTACGAGTGGTAGGAATTAAAATTAAATGTCATCGGAACCATTTAGAATCCAAAACCACGGACATCGTCGAAGTCCTATACCTAGTCTGTGGCGACAGTCCATAAGATGTTAGATCTATTCTATACCTCGTCCGTGCCTATTATACTTCGTCCGTAGCGTGACTAATTTTTTAAAAGAAACTTTCCTACGCTTCTGCAGGTGGCGCTAGTTGGTCAACCACCGTTGCGACTCCACGCTGGCTCATCATCGGTTGGTAGGCAGTCACGCTGGTAAGTTTCCTCCTCAGCATCATGTTTAGTATGTACAATGTACACTTGCCAAATCAGGCGATACAAGAGGGAAGTGCCTCCCAGGCTGATTTTCACTCCACGCGCATACTCGCACGCTTATTCATACTACCAACTGTAAGTACACACGCGAACTCGAGCGCACCGTAATGCATTCAGCAGCGCATTTGCATTAGCATCGTGGAACGCCGTAAGATACATATTCCCAATTATCCCGCGACGGTGCGGCGATTCATCAATTATCCTCCCTGTGACGAATACGCATAAAGTACCTTGTCAGCGACGATTACAAACTCACTGTACGCCGTATCGGCACTCGTATTTAACCTCACCTCCGCGATGAGTCGGCGTTATCCCTTCGGCGAGTCTCGTCCCTCGCGAAGCGATGTTAACTTTCCGGCGATGGGGATCCGAAACCCCTCTCGCTCCGAACAGAGTCAATAAATTAGGGGAGTTAATCCCTATCGAGGATGAAGTATGGTTTAAGGTAAGGTAAGCTGGGCATCATGTGAGCGAGCCACGCGTTTTTAGGTTACGAGAGTAAGAGGACCTGTGGATTCTTCCCATTATACACCCTCATCTACTCGTCGATGGTGAACGTTTCCGAGATTAATGTGCCGAGAGAGTCGAAACTAGGTCGGCTGGGGAGGGGGATGGAACCGTTGTTTACCGATCTATTTCAACGATTTTAAATTAATTAAATCTTCGGCGAGGCTCGTTAGCGTTATTAGTCGGTGCCGCGTTAATCCAATTAAGAGCTACGGTGCAGGATGTACCATCGACGATTTTATACTATTCTCGAGCAGTATGGGCTCGATGGAGATGTTTATTTCATCGGTTTTTACCGGCCCCATGAGAACACGTTCTTACGTTCGTCGATGCTTCATGCTTCGGTTTCACGGCTCGTTCCTTTCCTCTGTTTCGTACAGAGAGGCAAAGCATAAAACGATCTCCTACACGGATCTATAAAGCCGTACGAACGGTTCAAGTAAATACCGCGTGGAACGCCGCGAATTCGTTTGCCCTAAGAACGAACACGAATCGTCACGAGTTGAGCCGTGGAGGCATAAACCAATCGGCCTAATAGAATCTCCCCTGTTGCCTATCGAATGATTCATAGGGCGTCGCATGGGAAGTGAATTTATTAATAAGAGGCAGTCAGCTATGCCACCAGACCGGCTCCGAACTGATTCGTCATTATTACATGGGCTCCGACCCGGCCGATCTTAACGTCCCAACGCTAATTGGTCGACGTGAACGCGTTTCAGCTGTTGATTTATCGTACCAATAAACAAGCCACGTCGCTATTCTTCTTTCTCTCTGGCCATGTTGGCGACTTATGCGTGCAGTATTTACTATTAGTAGTAGATACTATTTCTCTATAGTCCGTCTCCGAAACCTCCCCAAACCATCGTTTCAGTTGAAACAATCGAACCCCTAGGTTTCCGCGACACTTGAAGCGCCTCTGCCCTCGAGCACATCTTGCATTCTTGCCCCGGGGCCATCTCGTACGTATCTCCGAGCGCAATCCTATCGCCTCCTGAAAATTACACGAGTGTTTTTCGGCTCTCGCGCGTCTCCTACGCTACGCGGCCGTTGCGAAAGCGAGCGCAACGAAAGTTCGCTGCAGAGCGGGCATTAATGCCGGGAACGGGATGCACTTATTTATCCGACTGTTACATCAAGCTTTACGTAACCGCGCCAAGTACTCCGGGAAAGCATTATGTATTACGGTTAAAGCAAGTCTCCTCCGGCCGAGTGTTGGAGAGTCTCCGAGAGGGCGCGAGGGAGCGGGACGTTACAAGCGCGCTGAATGTGCAACTTCTTGCGCAAGAGGTACTCCGCAGTGATTCATCATTGTTACCGGGAATATTGGGATATATATCGGGGAGGTCCCTCGGGCTGGAAGCAAATGGAGTAGACAGGGGTCTATACCCTCCATCTACTTAAATGCCCCTACATTCCAGCGATGGAGGGTGCTTACGTTTAGCCCCGGTTCCGTGCAGTTTTCCGATTAAACTACGTCGATTCCCGTGGACAAAGTGCACTTTACGCGGGACTTTGCTCGATTTATTTCGCCCGCCCTTCGGCGCGTGTATTAATCCTTTCCAGGGCGGGCAGTTACCGAACAAGTGAGCAACTTATGGACGGATCAGGAAATCGTACGTGGCATACTCGATGGCATATTTTCTTAAGTTTATCGATCCAGATTCTAGATAGCCGACTGCACTTTTTCGTCGGGTATCTACAGGGTGGTCTGTTCTACTTTATAAGTAAGGTAATTGGGGGGAAGATGCCAATTAACCATAACTCAGAATTTATCCAGTAGACGTTAGCTCTTGCTAACACAAAATATCAAGCGGCAGCAAATTTTTTTACGAAAGATCGTGTGAGCTCTTTTATCGTGTCCGTTGCTAAAGGAGATTGCTCGGAATTTGTTTTAACATACAAGAAAATACATGTTTTGAAGCAGATTATGCTACAGCCTCCGTAAAAGATTTTGCTGCCGCTTGATATTTTCTGTTGTAATAAGAAGAAGAAAGTGTTATCAACAGCGGCGGCTTGTTAGCTGGAAAGAAGGTATTTTTCTTATTTATTCTGATTTTTGCTCAAATGATTGGCGTACAATTTGACTTGCTTAAAGAGCTTGGTATCTTTCCCAACACATTGGGGTGAGACGCCAAATTGTCTATGAGAAGAATTGTTGTTTTTATGGGTTAACATTTAGTTTCTGTTAATTTAGTAGCGTTCGTTTCATAGTACATGATTTAGATAACAAACTAGCTTGGTTGATTTGATAGAAAGAGATCTTCCCTCCACTTACCTCAGATAGGGTAAACTCGAGTCAGTCCATGATAGTTCTCGCTGGCCCGATGTATGTTCACCAGCTACTTGTTTATATTATTTTATATTATTTTAAATGAATTTACATTATTTTATATTTTTTATATTATTTCATATTATATCATATTATTGTTATTTTCTGTATAATCAATCGTTTCATGCTCGTTAGATGTCTGAGACGTAAGGAAACATTGTTTCCGGTGTCGACCATCAGAATTTCTCAAACAGCGCAATCAAAAACGGAGTCTCGGGCACACAAAAAATAAGAATTTAGTCGCTTTTCATGAGCAAAAATAACACTGATGCCTTATTGTGTGATAATTTCAAGAGTAAGACTTGTTAAAGTGTCATTTTACCATCACTTTTACCTGCAGTTTGAACTTTCCATTTATCTTCTAAAGCGCATATAACACATAAACAAGCGAATAATGCGCTGCTGGAACAAAAACGCTCTCTCACTCTCTCACTATCGTAGCTTCAATTGACTAATTATTTTACCACAACATAAACTAGAAGATCAACGCTGTTCGTTAGTTTTCGTTCCATCTAAATTGAGTCAGACAATTTCGAGTGACAGACAAACGAAAAAGTATCACGGAGTAACCTCTATCACGGACTTACTCGAGTTTACCCTACATTTACTCCAAGCACCACAGTTGCGATGCCGTTACCAATGAATATCCATCAAACTCGCAAACTACTGTCTCCACATTCCTCGCGAATTTTATCCACACGTTCCGACGCACATCGCGCCTATCGCGCCCCTGTTTTATTCTCCGCCGCGGTTCCTCCCTAATTAACGCGCCCAATGAGTCGGGACCAAAGTGAATCGAAGGCAGCTGTATCTCCCATTCCGCGGGGCCAGCCTCCAATCTGTCAGCTTTCCGTCCACCTTACCGCGTGCTGAATTTCATCTACGATCCAGCGTATAAAAATAACCGACGCGAACGTGCGCCATATGCGAAACGCCATGTGGCAGAGGGTCAACAATGTCGCCGAGAACGTCCTCCCCGTTCGATCCGAGGACCTAAAGGAATGTTGAAAGAAAGGGTGCTGCGCGAGCACCTGCCTGCCTCGAGGTGAGACTTTAAGAGTATCGAGGCTCCTCTTCAGAAAAGGGATTATCCCGTTCCCCACTTTTCCATCCCCCTATCTATCGGCGGTTAGCCAAAGTGTAACGCGACGATCGGGCGTCCTCCGAGCGTCGTTTAAATCCCGTTTCAAAGGAAATTCTTCCTCGAGGCATCAGGGGGATCACGGCCGCACACGTATGCGATCCTTCGATGTGGAGGGTTGCGCGCGCCTGACAAACTCCCGGTCCAACTCCGCGGTCAGAACTTCGCCGCCATCGCGCGATTCCGCGGGACGATAAGGGAGGAAGTTCTTTTTTTTCCCCCGGTGAACGGCGGCGACGGTGGCGAGGAATTCATAATTTTATTACGAAAAAACCCCAGTGCCCCGGGACGCGTCCCCTTCTCGCGAGAAGTTTCACTCACACTATCGTCCGCGAGTCTCGGAACGATAACGCTGAGTTGGAAAGCGCCTTAGGAAATTGTTACGAAACCGTCGAAGCATTTAGGGAATGCCGGGCGATAAGAAAACTGTGTGGCACTTTATTAGAAAACGGCTAATCGGATCCTAGCTTTCCTTCCTGCCGTATCGCGTTACGCGTTCCATTTCCAATTAGCGAGAACAGTGATTTGTTCGTTTGGTATTTAAGGTCCGAGGTCATCCCCTGAAATTCATATCACCCGTAGAGAAATGTTTTCTTCGCCCCGCGGTTGAGTCTGTTTACCCGGCTACTTGAACAGCAACGCCCCTCTGCCACTTTGCGTACACATACGCGAAGTACTTTCGTTACGACCAGCAAGGGCGTCGGTGGAGTTCAGAAGCGATTCGTTCGCGTTTTCACGCCAAGCGCAACACGCGTCGGGTCTATTACGGTAATGAGAATACCGAAATCCCACGGCGGAGCGTTCCCGCTGTCCCGAGGCGGGAAAGAACGCGAAGGAGAGGGATTGTTGAAGGAGGGCGAACCTGCCTCGAGGTGGAGTACCCTTCGGGTCCCTACTCGAAAAGGGATTATCCAGCCGGGGCTGTATCGGTGGTTCGCCACAGTGTAACACGACGATCAAAGTTCTCCGTTGCGCCCCGTGCCTCTATAAAGGGAGGCCTCGGTGCCGGAGGCATCGCGAGGAATCGCCGAAAACACATACACGATGTATGGTGTGCAGAGGTCGTGGCAGAGCCCACCTCAGAGGGTTGAACCTTGTTATTGTTAGTTATCGCATTAATACTCGAGGACGGCGACGGTCTGCGGTGTCTGTGTGCGAACATTGCTCGGTCAGGTCGCCTGTTTTCGGGATCCAGTGTGCGCAGCCATTAGCAGAGGGGGGCCGAGGATCTTCTATAGGCGTCCTGTTCAAACACTTCCTTCGCGGGAATTCGATCCGCCTGCCCGGGGATCTGTCGACTCGCGGGGCCCGGGCGAAGTACTTACGCATCAGGTATCTAGATTTTCTTCCGCCCGAGACACTTGGACCACGCGCCAACCGATACTTCCCATCTTGTAACATTTTCTGAAAATATTATGTTATTGGCGCGACGTCGTCTCCGTCGTGAGAAACGCGAATCGACGGCGAAGGAGCTCCGAGACAAATTCGAAGTACCAAGCCGCTTGTGGGGTGGATATCTGATACCCACTTAAGGGGTTAAATCCACTTTTGTTTCCTCGATCTTCCCCGTGCTTCTCGGGGACATTTATTTTCAGGGCGTTGGTAAAACGTGGGAGAGGCGGTTTAATCGTTCGGGGTAGTGCTTCGGATAATTAGCTTAGGAATTTAGATCATGGATGTATACGGGGTGCTTCGTTATTAGCAACGAGTGCTACTCGAACGGAAATACAGTTTCTTATTGTGGCGTCCCTAACTAATAAGGGAACATCCCGAACCCGGAAATTCCGAACATTCTGAAACTTTGTGAATATGCAGGGAATTTCCTCCTGATTACAACGCAATTTTTGTTTGCCACACAAATTCACTGTAGGGAGGTGTAATTGACCCCTGGAAATCTGGCTATTTTCCGATTTTGTGTTATAACTCGTGAACTGTAAGATATTCTTTTACTAAATGATAGATCTAATTGAAAGAAGTAACTTTTGTCTTGAAACTTTTTTTCTATCTCTTACAGTGGGCGAGTTATAACACAAAATCGGAAAATAGCCGAATTTTCAGGGATTAATTTCACCCACTTCGAGTGAATTTGGACAGGAAGCGAAAATTGCGTTGTAATCAGGAGGAAATCCCCTACATATTCAATAAAGTTTCAGAATTATTTGAATTTTCGGTTTCGGGATCTTCCCTTATAAGCCGTACACATCGCTAAAATCTTACAAGGAGACGTTTTCAGGTGTCTGCCTCTGATTGCTTTGGTGTTCGGATATGTTTTAGAGGATCAAAAAATAACAAATAGCTACGTGTTTTTTTAGTATAGCTCGTTTGAACATTTAGGGGGCGAGAACACCTTTCAAAGATAATAAGAAGGGGTAGAAAAGTTGTTAGTTTAAAGAATATTATAACACTGTGTATATCAAGTGTTTATATCAAGTTTTATATACCTCTCCTTATGAACTTTCAGGGGTGCTTTCACCCCCTAAATATGCACAATAAAAAAACACCTGAAAACCTCTCCGTGTTAGTAAGAGTGTAGTAGAAGTCTCACAAGCAATATTTAATAATAGTATGGGACAGCAGGGGCAAAAGTAACATTTTTTATATTTGGCCTAGCTGACAATTACCTTTTATAGATATAAAAAAATAAAATTGTGCTTTAAGATAGTCCGTGTATTGGCCTATCATTTGACCCAGATTTAGCCAATCACTGCTGCGCAATCATCTGCTCTGTCATCATTTATATCAAGTTTCTCAAGGTAATCCCATAAATGGACCCTTAGCACGTGCCTGCTAATAACGAAACGCTGCGTGTATCGAGAGGGTCGCGAGAACGATGTCGAGCACGAATCGCTTCGACGATAGGGAAGCCGCGGAAGTGTTTAGTGGAGGAGATGTCAAGGTGGCATCGTGACCATAGAATCTGTCCTATAAATCCCAGTCACATTAAGCGGCGGGGGCTGGGAAATGTCAGGATGTCGTCGGTGGTGTTCCTTACCATTTCCCATTCACGGTGGAGAAAGTGTCGATGATGACACCGACCGCGGGGTCAGAAGTTGGGCCCTACTCCCCTTAAAAGTCACAGCTGCCCTCGCACCTTCGCGAGGACCACGTGGCTGGATCTTCGCTCGACCGGAAGCGCGCGCGCATACCGCAGTATGTTCACTGTCAAGGACAGCTGTTCCGCTGTCTGCCTGCGTCCCCCGTAATACCGATTTCTCCAATTTTTTTCCCCACCATTCCTCGCGCGCATACCCGACGAGCAGCACGCTCGTGTGTTACGTGTCAGAGTCTTGATCACCTTTCAGGAAGTCGTAATGCATCTCGAGTGGCGTGCGACTTGGGGATGCAGCGGGGCGGAAAATAGTGATTCGAGGAGATTAACCACGGCTGCTTGTGTCTTTCGTAGCCTCGTTTACGATATTTCTAAGGGAGAAGGATTAATTAGGTAGTATGTAGGTATTTTGTGATGTTTGTTATGGGAGGGAAAGGGGTGAAAGTGGTATGGGGTGGTTTAGTGGGAATTGGGCAGATTTTGGGGTTCAGTTTTTTAAGGAAAGGTGAATGGTTTTGTGGAGTAATAGAGACTTATCGAATGTTATGAATTTTAGATGATTTACTGGTTTAAGATCAGAGATGGGCAACATTTTTATTTAAATAAAAATTTCCAGTAACGAATAAAAGTTAAAAAAAATATTCATCATGTGTCAAAAAAATTAACTTCATTCGTCAAATAATCTATAGTTAAAGTAAGTTTCATTTGATCCTTTATTTAAATAATTTTTTATTCAGTTGATGCCCAACTCTGTTTGAGATGCTTGACACTGCAAGGCAAGTAGGTTCTACCCAGCGGCGGATTTAACAGGGCGGCTGATGAGTAGTTGCTGCCTAGGCCCCTGCACAGAAGGCCCTGGCAGGGCCTCATGACCAAAGAAAATTATGATTAGGTATAGGGTAAAGGATCCAATTACTGACACCTAACCAATTACTGCCACCTTAAGCTATTTTACTTAAAATAACGAATAAATAAACTATAGTATAGATTATAGGTTGAATTACATAATTCTTTTTGTGTATGACTTTACAACGTTTATTTATTCGTTATTTTAAGTAAAATAGCTTAAGGTGACAGTAATTGGTTAGGTGTCAGTAATTGGGTCCTTTACCCTAGGTATCCAAACACTACATTCTTTTTCGTACTACCACACTTGGCCCGTTTTTAGTAAACTAGCCCAGAAGGCCCCTAGGGCCCCATCTTAAAAAATTTATGATTTTTAACCAAGCACTATATTTTTTTTCTGTACTACTACACTTAGCCCGTTTTCAGTAAACTACCTCTTCATTTTCCTCCAAAAATGGACCCCTCAGAACGTTTGCTATCTGGGCCTTTTTTCTTAAATCCGTCACTGGTTCTATCTACTCCAAGTGCGACGTGTAGTACGATTTTCAGGGACTTTTTAGCTATTCTGAATTCTTGCGAAACGAATGTGGAGAATATGAAAAATATACGACTTATGTAACGACGAATTATCTCCGCAAGACGGATCTTTGTCAACGAAAACTAGCGATCAATTAAGAGTTATATGGGTCAGATGAGTGATTCGATCAGCGTTTCACTGCGAGCGTCGCCCCGTCTTCACAACATCGATAAAGTAAATTACAAACAAGGTTGATGCTGGAACTAGTAACGAGGGACGTTCATAAAGTGCGCTGCGCCTGCAAACGCAAGGATCAAAAGGACTCTGAGCAAAGGATGACAGAGCGATCTCAGTGGAGCCACACGGTCTGCGCCGAAGACGCTTTGTGAACTATTCCCGTTTGTGCGAAAGGGAAACGTTAATAATTATCGCTCGCTAATTTGCCAGACGTCACTGGGAACGACGAGGGCTTATGGACGTGCGTCATGGAGCAACTGAGTCGAGGATCCTTCAAAAATAGGGCACCCGGATGTCACACTATCCTTCATAAAATTCCCATCACCATCTCTCACTCTTCCAAAGAAACATTATGCACGCTGCGTCACCACTGCCCCGAAAATGAATCAGTTTAATCCCCGTCTCTACTATCTTTATTCTCTCCCCCACAACCCTCATCAAGCTCCACACTCGAGCCGCTTGCATTTTTCCGTTCACGGTGCCCCGATGCTCCCGTAAAAGACCACCAAACGTAACAGCGAGACGAAAGGCATATTGATACAGCCCAGCGTTGCATGACGCTGCCCAGCTAGGGCACAGATATCCCAGATAGGCAGGGGCACGCGCGATTTCGCCCTTCCGATTCGTTCCGCCGAAGTTCGCTCGTATCCCAGGAAATTAGCGAGCAATAACAATTAGCGTCGGGCTGGTTGACAAACGGCGGCCCACAAAGCGGACGTTCGGTGGCGTTCCCTCCCTCCACGGCCGGATGTCCCATGGAAATCGGCCGGGTCCCGTGGTCCAGGCCTCGCAGCCGCGAAGAGAAAGGACATTGTGCCCGCCGGTGGGCCGCAAGCCAGCGGGTGGCTGCCTTTTGTGCGCGGTTAAATGAAAAGTCATCTCGAATCTATTACTTTCGAGTTTTGCCACTGGCCAGTGTAAATATTTGGCCTTTCGGCCACGGTGTCGCCCATGCAGATAGGGAGGGATTCCTCTTCCTATTGTTGCCGCCCGATAATTTATGATCTGCCGGGGCTCGCGCCTCCCTCTTCACGCCGTCTTTCCTCGTCCATCCCTATCATTCTCCCCGTTTCTCGACCCCCTGTCTCTTTCTCTCTCTCTGCCATGCTCCCTGCCCTTCACGTGCACGAACGCGCCAGCCAGTGTGTACAGATCAGGCGCGACCCCCGCGGCGATAATTGTCCGATCCGGGCAGAAAGCGAACTTTTCGCACTTTTCACGCGCTCCTCCTGGCCAGGGGTGGCCTGACACGGTGGTTTGGGGCGCGAGCGTTCGTCGCGACGATTTCGGAGGGGGGAAGCAGAAGCTGCTCGCTGATTGTGCCGATTGTTCGTCGCCGATTTCGACGAATCTTCGCCCCGGGGACGAGGCTTTGTTGGCGCATTGTGCCGCGTACCCGCTGGCCACGTGGTCCGTCGTCGATAGACGCTGGTTTATGGGCGGTTTAGGAATTGGCGGTTTGATTGTCGCCCATAGACGCACGGAGAATGGGTGTTTAACGACACGGTAAATGGCTGGAATTCGTTTAGGGACGGGGATGATTTGTGCGGGGGGGACAGGGCGAAGGAGGGCGAGAGGTCGGAAGAAAGGGGGTTCGTTTGGTCATCGAGGAGCAAACAGTTTCGTTTCGGGGCTGAGCGGGAGATGGGGAGGCTCCATTAGAAAGTTGGCCGTCGCGGGGCCGTATGGAGATTCGTGTTTTAAATTAAAGATCCGTAGACAACGCGGGACGACGCGTAGACAAACAATAGAAACAATGACCACTCGTTGGCTTGTTCTATAGACTGGGCTCGTGTAGACCAGTGATGAGCAACCCGCGGCTCGCGGGCCGCGTTTGGTCCGCCAACCGCTGAACCGCGGCCCGCCTGAACATTGGCATATATCTTTTGAACTGTAAAAGATATTGGAATGAATTTTGCGCCAAAAATAGGATAAAATTATCCCTTTCTAATGTTGTATAATTTTATCTTTTTTACGTTTATTTAATTTCTTTTTCATTTCTGTTAACTTAATTATGATACAAAAATTTGAAAACTGTTTATTTGGTACTTTATTTAATGCACTTTTAAGTGGTTTCTAATACAATTGTTTAATCGCTCACACGTATACGTACTGAAAAAAGAAAATCCATCTGAAACGAAGAAATATGCGGAGATACAGAAATTACAAAAAGATTTCAGTTTGCGATTCAAATACTTCCGCGAAAATCAAACAGGTATTGATCTTTATTCATCAGCCTTTAATATAAATACTAAAGCTAAAAGAATTCCTGAAGAATTCCAAATGGAGATAGTCGTTTCACAGAAACGACACAGAATTAAGGAATAAATTTCAGAATGCTAGTCGTATTGAGTTTTACAAGCGTTACTTTCCGGCTAATAAATTTCCATTGCTAGCTCCCCACTCCAGGCAAATAATGAGCTTATTTGGCGGTACGTATGCGTGTGATCAACTAATCTCGAAAATGAAAATTTTAAAAAGTGATCGTCGTAATCGACTCGCTGACGACCGATTAAATAATCGTATCAGAGTAGCAGTTTCGAATATCGCACCCAATAGTGTCAAGCTCGTTAATGAGAAACAGAATCGAGTATCTCATTAAGTAAATACCAATGGTTATTTAAGTTCATTTAATTAGAAAAATATACATACATATACCTGTTTATATTATAATATGTAGGTACATATTACTGTGTATATATTACTAACAAACAGTACATCAAAATTTAAAAAACGTTTTATTGTAAATCAATGTCGGGAATAACAAATTCAGCCCATAAATTAAAATTCTTGTAGTAAGTTTCCACTCGTGGCTCACTTCGGACAAAAGGTTGCTCACCACTGGTGTCGACCGTTCTTGAGCACACAATGGCAACAAGGTTTTCTCCAAATAAGAAGGGAAAAAAGGAGGAAACTCTTCGTCACAGAGCTCGCGCCGCGGACCGAGCGCGTGTGTGCTTTGGGATGTTAAAATGGTCCCGCGACTCGCGGCAAATATTTGGCCCCGCGGAAGAGCAAATGTTCTCGGCATTATGAGAAGAGTTTTTCAAATATAATCACTCCATGTATCGACCTAGGGCGACGCGGGCCCGGCGTCAACGAAATTTCATGCTTATCGCGGCGAAGGGATTACACCGTCCCTTGGTTTCGTCACCGCCGGGCCTCTCCTAGGGACGAGGCGGGACGCATTCTCATTTAAATTCCTCGCCCATTCGCGCGCCTTCGCTTTTGTTCGTCCTCGCTGGCGCACGGCGGAATTACTTTTCTCTTCTCGCGCGGCCGCCTCGGCGTCGCCGTCAGCGAAAGTAAACTTTCGAAATTTCTGCGACCAAGGTTGCCTGGGCTTATCTGAAAAAAAAAAAAAAAAATTGGAAGAGGGCTATATACGCGGGACGGTTAGCCGTGCGGGATTCTGTATCTCCGTGTTATTCCTGCGCGCAGACTTTGTCCTCGAGCTTCGGCACGGTTTTATAAAGGTAAAAGTTGCAGTGAAAGGATAGGCATAGTCTCGGGATGCTGTTGTTGCAGCTGCCAGCCGGAATTTCGGTGAGAAAACAAAGTTCCTTGGAGAAGTAAAACGCCTCCGGGGCGCATTGAAACGGTCGCCGGGCCGTTGCTCTTCCCCGTCGTCAAACTTTATCTTCCATAAATTTATATTCCTCCGCGTTCCCGCGGCGAGTTACGCGAACGAGCCGTGACTTCGCCGCTCTTCCGTCCCCTTCATCCGACGATTTAACCCCCCCCGATGGTAGGGTGGCAACGATTCAGATTGGCGCCTTTCTCGACGTCGCGGGCGATCGGTTAGTGGCAGGCATCCTTACAGGAGCATTGTATGCAGGGTGGTCGAGTCATCGAACGTTAAATGCGTCCTCTATTGCAAGATCATCTAAAGTGACACGTGCGATGGAAAAATCTGGCCATCGAGAAGCAAGATGCACGGTCTCCCTCGGCTATCTACCCTTCCGCCGTTCCACCCCATTTAGCCAGTCGCTTGAACATTCGAAGGCAGCTGATGCCCCCGATCCTCGACTGCGATCGTCTCCGTTTCAATCTGTCGTCGCGAGGCGCGGCCGGAAAGAAAAAATGGTAACACGACGCCGCGGCGGAATATCGCGTGCCCGAGGCATATGGCTCGAGTAAATTGTCCAGATTGCCGCGCGAGGGGCGGCGTCGTTAGGCGCGAAATTTAATTAGCCTCACACCTGCTCTTTATTATTTCCACTCCGTTGCACCTGAGCGATGCGCCGGGCAATCGGTGCCGATACGGAGCGCGCGACGTGAAGCCGCGGACAAGCTGGATGCAAATGAAGGAAGGACGCTGGGCCAGCTGCCCGCCTCTTCGTTTCCCCGGCTCCGAAGTGACGTGTATACATATTTGTTGGTCATTTGTTCCTGCGCGTCGGTCTCGCCGTCCGACGAATCCTCGAGCAACCGAACATCTCAAATATTATTTCAGGATGAGACCCATCTTTCCGCCATCCACGGAAGCGGTTCTTGAACGCCGGGCCCCACGGTCCCCGCGCTATTCGACGCTCAAATAAGGATTAGTTTCCTGGTGCCTCGAGGAGCGCGTCACACCCCGTCGACTCTCTTCCACGTATTTGAACAGGTTGCCGATGACAACCGGCGTATAAAGGAGGAAACCGCCTGGGGGCCAGGGAAATCGTGAAAACCGTGGGCCTGCTCTCACGATGTACCGATGCGGTCTTTGAAATGGGAAGATTGTTGACACTTGGGGTGGATTTGTTGGATCTCCTTCCAGAATCTTTCGAGGCTATCCCGCAGATTTCACGCTGCTCGAAGTAACCGAGGAATCGTCTACTCGAGTCACTCTATCGGTCGATGTAAGGTCTTAGAACACTTGGACGTCGTATTGTCCTGGACCGAGGGGACGCTGGGCACGGTTCAGTTGCCGCGGGGAACCTCATTTTTCAAAAGAACGCGAGATAACGCTGGCGCATGCGAAGGAAGCTGCGGGAAGGGGCACAGTGTCGCTTTACAAGTAAAAAAGGACGGGGATCCAGCGACGCGAGCAGATCGTCAATCAGCTTTATCTTTCACGAGCTTCCAAAAGGAGTCGCGTGAAACTTAAGACACAGGGCCCAAGCTGCGGCTACTTTTTCGGCCGGGCAGATGGTTCGATCTTCCCCGGCGGAATCCACGTACGCGTCCGCCGCTCACTCGCCAATTTCGCTGTCATATTCTTCTTGGTAAGTTACACCCTGCGCGAGCGCGAGCGCGCCGGTGGCCACGGGTGCCACACGACCGGGCCCGTGCATATTTGCCACGTGCCTTTAAGCTTGACAGAAAATCGTGTCCCAACAGTATACCATTATTACAGGTGGGCATACAACGTAAATCCCCAGTTATTCAGGTCAACGATAAGTGTGCAGGCCGGTTACTGCCGTCTCTCGTGGCTGGCCGTTCGCTGGAAAGCGCTTTAAATGATAAGGAGTTAGTTTTCGTAGAAGGGACATTTCATGCGAACTCGGACAGATTTCGGAGTAAGTTTTCGTAGATTGCTGAAATTTCAATATGTTGCAGCCTTTAGTGATATTTAAACGTACCTCAAAGGATTTTTCAAAATTTTGAAAAATGGCGATTTTACAGCTGTTTGAAGTTAAGCGATACCTTTTTTTTTAATACATTATAGCTATGGAAGTAGTAAACGGATGGAGATGAGCTTTACGGTGCTTACAGAGAAGACATTGAAGTTTTAAGAAAAAATTATTTCGGTTTAAGAAAAAAATTGAACCATTTTTGTGCAATTATTTTCCATCCGTTTATTACTTCCATAGTTATAATGTATTGAAAAAAAAGGTAGCACTTAACTTCAAACAGCTGTAAAATCGACAATTTTTAAATTTTTGAAAAGCCGAAATCTGTCCGAGTTCGCGTGGAATGTCCCAGAAGAAAGTAAATGCAAATCAAACGCGTGGCGCAGGGGGCTGAGTTATCTCTTATTAACGTGAAAAATGCATTTCTCGTGAGCCGTATTGCGGCGGTTCATCGGGCGCATTCATTTCTCCGTGCATCGACTCCTGAAGGAAACTCGACCGCTCGCAAGGGGGAGGGAAAGCTCCTTCTTTTTTTTTCCTCTCCACCGGCTTACGCTGTTATCGTATTTACCGCTACCCGCTCGCAATGCGCCGCAAATGGAAATCGAACACGACGATCTTCTTTTAATTGCTTTTCAGCCGGCTTTTAATCCGCGCATTTATGCAGGGCATTCCATTATTAGCGGCCGCAATTTCGGAGAGGGGGGGAGAGTGAGTGGGGGCCATCGAAATGTGAAAGAAAATCGGCATTAATCCGAAGTGGTATTTAACCTGGTTTCCATATAGGTACCTACAATTCTCTAATTTTAGGATACAAATCTGACCGATTCAAATTAATTTCATGCTTCTGTGAAGCACTCAAGGCACTTTGAGCCGTCTGATAGACTTGATATCGATAAAGCAACGTCCGAAACAAGACCAAGTTCGTGGATTCCGTTTAGTTACGCAGCAGGCACGGGCCATGGGGGTATTCGTGCTTGCACAGGTATACGGAATACCTTGCCGGTTCGTATAGTAGCAGCCCTACTTCCTGCCGCCCTATTGATCCCCCTTTATCCCGGAGCTCCTAGTCACGACATCGCCAAGAGGCACAGGCACAGAACCTCACAGTCAACGAAGGGGGGTGATGTTTAATTCAAGTCCAAGCACAATGCTTCCTCAAGAAGCGTCTCTCTCTCACTTTCCATATAAATTATTCCGCGGTCTCGTATTCAAAAGCCCCCCGCCGACCTCCATGCCTCCCCTCCTACCCTTTCCCGCCCTCGCCGCGCAAAGGAATGCGCCGAAACGACCTCGCGAAAAAAAATCTACGCACCTTTCTGCAAAGTGTCTATCGTCCGCCGTGAAAGGAGCCTGAGCGATCCCCCTTTGAGGCTCCGTTGCCCGCTGAAAAATTGAGCAGCCCCGTCCCTGGAACGGGATTTCGAGGGTTATACTCGCGCCTATTACAACCGGGATACACGCTGAAAACACTGCGGCCGGCAACTGATTTCAAACGAAATACTCCGGCTACTCTGTTCACCTAGGAATCTTTCCGGAGATAACATCTTCCCAGAGACTGGATCCTTTGAAGCTTCGGACCCGGAGCTTCTGGACGAGCCCGTTCATCTAACAGATTTCATTCCCGTTATCGGTGGCTTCCTTAGCCGGCGCGTGTACTCGATTTCGTTCGTCTTAATGATCTACTTAGGTTGGGGAGACCGGGGCAGATTGTAACAAAAAAGTTTTCACAGCTTTTTTTTTAAAGAGTTTTCCTCAATCGGGAAATAATTTGCGTGATTTACTACTTAAATGTGTGGTGAACTAATTGCGTGATAGTACGTGACAAAATTTTGGACACTTAGACATCCAGCTTCATCTTAAACAAATCTGAACCTTTGTTACGTTGTGCCCCAGTCCCGGGGTAAATTGTAACACATCACTTTTACTTATTTAAATACAAATATGAACACAAATAAACATTTCTAAAAAATATAAATGAAAACACATATCATTATTAAACATTTGGTACACATGAGTTGAACAATAAAATCTTCTTTTTCGCTTTCTTTACTTTTGTCTTTATACTTTTTTTTACACTTTTTGGATTCTCGATTGTTCTCTTGTGCGTCTAGAGCATTTTTTTCTGGTTTGTCAGCAAATAGCTTGCTTTATCACCATTTAGAGCGGAGTAACTAGTAGCATGTTACAATTTACCCCGAGCTTGAATTTTTGGGTTTTATCTCAGCAAAACGAGAAACTAAACATCAAATTACTAAAATGCGTACACATTATAATAAACCAATATGTACTAGTTCATTTGCGTTAAAAAAGCAAAAATTCAAACGCTTTCTAATGACGGTTAATTGAAATAGAAGTGCTAAGACAACATTTACTTACGTGCTCTAAATACTAAAATTCTGGGCTATAACCACAAACTGAATACATAACGCTTGTTTGTGTCACTAAAGGCGACGGTGCTGATATCGTCAAGCAGCTCTCGGATGCTGTGGGTTGCCAGATTTGTCGTTGAAAAGATTTTACTTACGTTACAATTTACCCCGTGTTACAATCTGCCCCGGTCTCCCCTACCCTCTACGGGCTACTATTCCGTCCAGCTTTCATTGACTTTCATATCTCGATAAAAAGGGCAAAATACCGAGGAGCAGTCCATCGCGTTCTGTATCCCTCTCGGTATCGCGCGGCTTTTGTTCGGATCGTTTATTCATAGAACGAACGGATCACGATTTATCTAAGCTCCGCCGGGTCGGATGAATCATCTTGTGTACACGAGTGCAATTGCGCGAGTTTTTCCCTCGGACCGGCCGCGTTATGAGCATTCCTATGGGAGCGCGGGCTCTATCCGAGCACGCGTTAGACATTCGGTGGACAGCGGCGCGGTTTTGCGGCGTGGAACAACCGTTAGCCTCATCCAGAGCTCGGCTGGAAACCGCTAACAACGGTTATGAGCGACGATCTTCTCGCATGGTCCAACTATCGCCGGGACTCGACGCGCGCCCCCCTTTCTCGGTGCATCAACTCTTTGGGCAATTTACCTGATCCGCGGCGGGCATAAAAATAAAGATGTGTTTCTCGAGATATTAGGAGCGAACCCCATCATTTTCTTTCGACCGCGGAGCATTCCGAATGCGAGTCGTTCCACGGGACTCCGCCTTCTTGCCGGCCGGTGAGGAGGATTCGTCTTTTTGCCAGGTCGCCGATCAATCTCTCGAAAAATACGGACAGTTATCCAGCCTTCCTCTCGCGCACGGACGTCGCTGGCTTGTACGAAATCCTCTCGGAGCGGCCGGACATTAGTCGCGAGGCATGTCGTATCGGGTCGGGAGATAAGACGTCCGATTTAAGTTCCCGCGAGAAGGGAAGCGCGCGCGCGCGTTCGCGAGAGGAGAGGATTAAAGGTCAGGGGCTGGGGAAGGAGGGCTGAAGAAGGAGGAAGAGGAGAAACAGAGAGAGGAGTCGGTGGGACCAGGGACGAAGGCCAACGATGCAGGGGAGCCGGGAGGACTCTCTCAGAATCTTTTGGGACTGTCGACCGATTTAATTGGCTTTCCAGCGGAGGACTGGTCTCGTGGCAAGCAGCACAACGAGTCTTGATTCTTCTCCGAGACAAGTCCAATAAATCCTCCGTGGCTCCTTCGGCCACGTTCCCTGCTCCACGCTCCCCGCCCTACCCTTAAACGATGGTGACAAACTAAACCGAGCTCCTTCCACCGCCGCGTTTCTCACCCTCTGCGCCCCGCTTTTTTCTTTATCTGATCTCGCGGCGAGGGATACACAAGAGACACAGACCGGCCGTGGGAGGGGTTATAGATGCTGCGAGCCGATAGCCGCGGACGGAGAGGGAAGGTGAGAGACCGCGGGAGGGGGGACGCGAGATGGTCCCGGGAAAAGGGGTTAGAAAGACACAACTGGCCCGGGACGGCGTGTCGGGAGGGGAGAGGCGAAGGAGGAGATGTTTTCGGGGTCCTTGGTAGCCGGTGATGTCCTCGCATTAAGAACTCGTTCCCCTTATCGGCGATGATTTATGGCGGCATTCAATTTTTAGCCTCCTCGTCGAAAGGGAATCACCGAAATAAATATGGCCCTCGCGGTACACCCGATCCTCTCCGGACAGGACTCACGCGAAGGACAGATGTTTCCACCGATCCGCCTCAAATGGGGTCCACATGTCACGGGGCGCGGCGATTTTTCCACCGACCGCCGCGATTTTCCATCCTACAGCCGCGTTTCCCTCCCCCTGTCCCCCGGGGTAACGGATTTATTACGAGGGCTTGATTAAATGCCATAAATGCCCCCTTTCAGGAGACACCGGCTGGCTCCTCTGGCCCGTCTGAATTTGTTATTCGAGGCCAGGGATGATATTAAGATCGTATCTCCCACAGAAGCGTCGATTCGTTAGGAAGCTGTTGAAATCCTCGGATAGTTATTACGGTAGCGTCTAATTAGGGGCAATTCTGCTTTTTATTAAGCCAGAGTTCGGTGTAGGAGCGTAGTGACGCTGTCGTTCGTAAATTGGGACTTATCGAACAGTCGCCGGTATCTCGCCGATAACGGTCGCTAGTATCTCTACGAGAGCGTGGTTACCTTGGGTAGAGATAATTTACGTGTCGATAGTCGTGTCGCGGAGAGATAGTCGGCATATTAATGCCCAGGGCTGAGAGTCACTGAGTCCTCCGCTCGCATCAACTGGAATGTATTCATCCATCGAGTTAACGCACGCTCAATTTGTCCGGGACTTGTCAGGCTCGGTGGAAAAGGATACCTTAATAAATTGTTGCCATGTTCTCTCCGGCAGGACGCTCCCTTCCCTTTTCGTCTCTCTTTTTTTTTTCAAGGGAATGACCGTGGTGGTCGCGACGCGACGTTTCGAGTTTTGCTGGAAGGGTATTGTTTTGTACGTCGCATCGGTGTTCTCGCTTTTTTACGCGCTCGATCAGAAGGGGACCTCGACGCGTCCCTGCGCTTCGTTTTTTACACTTGACGATCGCCGAGCACCGGCCCTGAAATTTCTTACCAGCGATCCTTTCTTATTAACTTCACGTTCATCGCGTCCCTTCCACTCCTCCCGTCGAGTATCGATACTCTGGGGCATTTTCTCTATCAATATTTTACCAACATCCTGCAGGATGAACTCGGGCAAGTTCGCGGTACTGGTTACTCCGTGATACTTTTTGATTTGTCTGCAACTCGAAATTGTCTGACTCAATTTAGATGAAAAATAATTAGTCAATTGAAGTCAGTGTGGTAAAGTGAGAGAGCGTTATTGTTCCAGCATCGCATTACTCGTGAAATTCTTCGTGCTAGTTGTGGATAGTGTTCCTGATTTCTCCATATTTTTTGTTTCTCCAGAAATCAGAAATGAGATCGTATTTCTTGAGAATTCTCGAGGAATTGAAAAAAATATTGCAAAAATTATATTTTTGGAATAACGTCGATAATATTTATCAAAACCACAAGAAAACTTTAACTAAATGATTATTCCTGTCTAATTTATACAAAACTTGGGTAAATTACAAAATAGATATTAAATATAATTGGTAAATTTATTTATTTAATACAAAATTTGTACAAAGCGAAACATTACTTTTTGGTTTTAAAGTTTATTTTTAAATAGCACAATGCGTCTAATGTAGCGTCAGCGAATCTATTTCTTTTTTGTGGCAAAATCTGTGACTGTTATATTTTGACGTTTTATATATATATCTATCTTGACTGTTAAATGAAAAAATGCGTCTTTTGACCCTTTTGGAAGAAATTCTGGGTCATGCAAAAATTTTATACGGGATACAATAGTCTTATCTACTCTTTTCTATATTTCTCCTTTAATAGCTACAAGAAACTCATTAGGTACTTAATTCGGTATACAATTTTTCTAAATTCTTAAGTAAGAATTTAAGAGCACCTTCAGCAGTTAATAATATCGAATCTTCTGTACTGTGATTTTCTATTGGAATTCAAATAGGTTCTAATCAGAGTTGCCACCTTATCACCATATAAATCCCGGAGTGCCACACATTCTATCCCGGAGATTCGAATATAAACCCGGAGATGGAAAAAGCAAAAAAAAGTTTTGTTCCCGAATATCCGGAAAACAGATGTGCAATTATTTTAAGCTCAAACAATTCAGAATTTACAAGTATATATTTTTTTAATTAATAACTTTTACTGTATATAAAGTTGATAGCATTCTATAATACCACAATTTCTTATTATCTCATTTTTGTCTAGAACCCGGAGATTTTCCCAGTAAAACCGGAGCCCGGAGATTTACCGAGTTTACCCTACAGAATTTTCCTCCACACCTCCGTTCCTCCGTTATTAACCCTGCTTCTATAAAAATAATCTACAAAACCCGTGCTCTACCAGCCACGTATTTATAGTACTATTCTCTAAATACCACCGGGATGAAGTCAGAAGGCGATTAGAAGCTCGTTGGAATAGTGGAAGGAGCTTTAATCGCTTTTAAGTTCACGACTACACGGAAGGAAATAGATCCAAGGAGCCTCGGGTCGCGGGAGGCCGCAAAGGCCCGGGTAGAATCAATTTCATTTTTCAATTTCGCCGGGGGCCCGCGCGCACAGGGAAAAGCCGGCAAAGAAACGTACCATTTTGCGTCTTACGTGTATACCCGCGAGTAGGAGGATCAGGAGCTTTGCTCTATGATTACGTGCGCCAGTTTCGAGCCGGACAGACAATAACGCAGCCCGACCCGACCTAACCCAAATAACTTCATCTTGCCCAATAATATCGGGCCGTCCTGATATCTCCGCCGTTGCCGAGGCGATGTGCAATCCCCCCTCGACCCGAAATCTACCAAGGGCCACCGGAAAAGCTACACGCTGGAAATGAGATTTTCATCGGGATCAGATATAATGTCGCCGCTTCCCTTTTAACGAATCCACCCTGTTGTCGATAAAAGCTCGCGGAGTATTCTGCCCCCCCCCCCCCCGCGCGCTTATTCCTGGAAATATTGGCAGTGCAAAATCGACCAGCATCGGGTGTTCATGAAAATCATCCAGAAGCGCGGTTTCCGACCCGATAACTCGGTGGCAGTTGTCGACGCGTCGAACTCGACGATTCTCGTTCGAGTCGAATTTCGGGCGTTGAGTTCGACGGTCCTTTCTTCTCCCCTTTCGCGGGGGAAAGCGACGAAATTAGACGGGCCCGTCCGCATAATAAACGAGATAATCTTGGGCCCGGCGATAACGATCGGTGGAACGGGCTTCAGAAGCGTCGAAATCCACGAGATGGCTCGTTTGATTCCTTTTCGCCGGTGTTTCAGGAATTCCGTGGAACATTGACGCGGCATACTTGTAAAAATTTACGACAGCCCCGGCCCCGGGGCCAGCCTTATCTTCACTTTCACACCCCAAATGACCGACAGGAATCAGCCCCTTCGGTTCGGGGGGGGGGGGGGGGGGGACTTCAGACGATTTTTGCCGGCGAGATCTCCCTCCTGACCAACCGTTCCCCCGAAAGGTGTAGCCTAGCGTTTCAACTTTTTCCCCTCTTTCTGGGAGGCTGGCAGCGTTTGCCGGCCGCGCGAGGGAATACGTGGAATCTGGGAACCCCTTCGACCTCGCTGGAATCCGAGGAACACGCGATGGGGATGGACGAGCGTTTATTAGGCATGCTCGAGACGGATCAGCGTCCTCCCCGCGGCTCTTGCGAAAATTCCTCGCCGCATATCTCTGCAGAGAAGAAGAAACACCGCGGAGGGGGTGGAAAATGGCCCCAGCACCAATTTTAGTATCTATGTGTACCGGATAATGCTCTGTGCCTAAAAAGCCACTGAGAGGAATTTTAGATCTCTACGCCCTCTCGTTAGGGTGATAACAACCCTAAACTTCACCATTTGTTTTCTCAACAACTGCTTAACATATTTGAATGCTTCAAAATGCACGTAGTAGGTTCTTCTTACCTCTACTACATACATATATATTTATTTAAATTGCAGAACAATCGTTAAGGTTGGAAATAAAGGATTGAATTTTTTGGGGGTTCGAATTCAAAACGTAACACGGTTTTATTTCTAAATCTCAACTTTACGAAATTTCTCGTAGGGTAGGTGTACCGTTTGTGGCCATTGCACTGTTTTTGGCCATGCGCATAATTATCTTATTTTTAAACTGCTTGCAGATCATTATTATGTGGAGAATTTCACGTGATAAATATTTTGTTTAGTATACCGCCGGATGTATAAGGTTATATTTATTGCTTACACGAAAAAATATTATATTTTTTAAGAAGTGGCCAAAACTGGTACAATACTTTAAAGTGGCCAGAAATGGTGCATCTACCCTACAGGCTTCTAAACTGAGAATGAAGTGGTTCATGCCGCTATGCGCACAGGTGCCACTCTACCGACCTCTGTCACGATAGCAATAAATTCGTATAACCGTAAAGGACGCTCGTTTCTGATTGCTATCGCGGCGGACGTGATTTATGGCTAATGGATTCAGTTTAACCGCGGCTCATCGAAGGTGGGGGCAGCGGGTAAAAACAGCGTGGCAATTAGAGGGGAACGTGGTCTTCCTCCTTCGCATGGCGGGACTGTTTCGCGCCATCTTGTTAATAATACGCATCCAATTAGCGGGGCTCGCGGCGCGGGGCCACGTCATCGTGGCTCGTTTGTCAACCCGGCGATGATGGAAGCCGTGCTGCACCTAAACTTCCCATGGCAGAGTCTTCGATTATACAGGCGTCCTTGGAGCGCGCGGGGCAACCTCTCTGTTCGTTCGGGACAGAGGTGACTATCAGGGGGCTCCTGGTGCGTCTGAAATTTTAATGCACCCTCATCACCACCCCGGGCTTTCCTCTCGTGTCAATCTGCGGCATGCACGCCGTGCGCAACGATAATCAATTCCCGTATTATTTCCGAGAACTGAGACGAGGATACCGTCGACCCGAAATGTTAATGGGGCGTATAAAACAGGCGATTTCAATCGACTAGAACGAGATAATATGGGAACTGGGTGCCTCGGAGTTGATCCTGTTAAATGATACGATAACACGCGGGAAGCTCGCGCAGCTCTAACGAGGATCTAATTGAGTCGAGTGGTGAATAAATATTACATGCCCGGGCCGCGTTAATAGAAAGTAATTACGCTCGCAACTTTATGTGGGACAAATGAATTTCTGATACCCACCAGAAGTTCAACCAACACACGCGTATCCAACTTCCTGGCAGCCTGCTGCGAGGGTGGCTCGGCGCGCAATAAGTGCACGGGGATTCGCGAAACTCCTGCCGCTCCGAGGACCCGCAGCGTTTCGGGGGATGTTTATTGAAACAACACGGCGCTGTTTTCCACGTTACATTGATCCGCGGATTGTTTCTCTGAATCAATGAATGCTCAAAGCCACGCTACAGAATTATTCTTCTCGATTGCAGCTAGCTGAGGATCCAGAAATAAATTATCCCATAAATACCTCTCCCCCGCGGCAGCCCCCATTCACAATTCACTCCCAGCTACCCTTCTCCCCGCCCCGAGGACAACTGTTCGAACGTGACACGCACAGCATAATACCCCGTTGTAAAATTGATCCTTTAAATACACGACGAGCGTCGCGGCGCACGCTGTCGCCCCTGGAAGCGCCGCTAATCGCGCCACGAGCGGCCCCGGCGTCCCGTGGAACGCACGAAAATAGCGCTCGTTTTCGTCGGGGACCGTGGCGATGCTTCTTCGCGGCTGGAACGCCGACAAATCGCTCGAAACGTGTTGTTAATCGGGCGGGAAGGAGCGCCGAAATTTAGGGCCGTTCCAGAAATATACCAGGATCCCTCAGCGTCGCCCCTGTTCGATCGTCGTCCAGCATCGACTTCGCGGAAACGGCCCTTAATCGTCTCCTTCTCGGGAGTCCGTTACCGACAGGTAATTAAGCCGATCGCCAGGCGATGCACGCTGAAGAGCCCTCGGAAAATGACTGGCAACGTTCGAACGCGATGACGCCAGGTGCCCATTACCACGAGCGGAGCGACGTTCCGGCGAAGCGTATTGGCCGCGGGTCGTTCTCGAAGACGAGGTTTTAAGGAGCTCCGGGGATTTCCTTGGCGCACGTGCGCGTCACTTCCTTTACGGCCTTTTAATTAGCCTTTTCCTCGGAGCTAACGACCGGTGCACCTACGCGGCATCCACGCGACGAAAGCGCGCCCGTAGGATCGTCCTGTGACTATTTTCGACCGCGTTTCCCTTGCGCGATATGGCGCCTATTTATTTCCCCGCTAAAAGTAGTTCGTCGCTGTCCCTCCGCCTCTGTCCTCCCTCTAAGTTCAAGGTAATCGAGCTGCGGAGTGTATTTACGCCTGTCTCCCCTGTAATTTATCGGGTTCGCGCTTTTGGCCCCCGCTGGAGGATGCCGTTCGCGGCCAGGCGTCGATCCTCCTGGGCGACAGTCGAAGGCGACCGTCGCTTCTTATTTGAGAACGGTGAGGGAGCTTTTGATGCTCGGGTATATATCAAGGCGCGTCGGCGTTCGCGCAAAGACCCCCGCTTGCTGTTTTACTACCTGTGACGCTACGATAACAGAACCGTGACGTTCCAGCGACTGGTTTAGTGCCGGTTACGCTGCTAGGTGTGTTTAAACTTTCCTCAGCCGCTTCGCGGGCCCCTCTGTGTACTTTACAGTTCGTGCAAATAATTGCTTTTTCCACGATAGCCGATGATCCACGAATTTGGTGCATGCCGAGGGCTAGCGATCTTATCGCTGGTTTCTTCAAACGTGGGATGCAGGCGTTCCGCGCCCCCTTTTGTGTTTTATTGTCCGGGCTGTTTGGAGTTTTATTAGGCACGCTTACGAATCGAGTAGGAAGAAGAACTTCGGTCACGCTTTATAAGGGGAGAACCGCAAGTTTCTTCGAAAATGTCAACTTTGACATCGATTCTCAAGGTCGAAATTTGTTTGTCACAATTTTTCAATATTTTTCCCGTGTTCTGCAATGTTTTAGCTTTAACCTCGAAAAAGATTCGTCCCTCTATCTTATTTCTATCAAAAGTTCTACGATTTTCACACAAAAGAGTGCAGTTTGCCCCACAGTGTGGTGTCCCGTTAGTTTGGGTGTTTGTGCAGTTCGGGAAAGAGTAACACCGGGGAATCGGCGTTGGGGGAATTGGTAACACGCCTGGCCAGTAACCCAGAGGACCCGCAGATCTCAGGTTCGAGTCTCACTGTCCCAGGTTTCTGTTTTTCACCTACAATATTATATTATTCGAAATTGATACTGGATGCAGGATGTTTAATACAAATTCCCAGATATGTGAAGCGAGTTCAAGTTTTTCCCTGTATCTCTCAAATTTCTTCAATTCATTTTCTATCATTCATATTCTCAGGAGTTGAAGCGCCCGAGTGAATCAAGAGAGGGAGAGGACCTTTACCAAGCTCGGCGTTAAAGTACGCTCTCTCTATTATTTCCTCGCCGAATACCATTCATCTTTCGCGCGAATATTGTGTAGTCGCCGGTTGAATGCTGGAAGTTATTGCTCTGAATTCCCGTTTGTGCGCCGAGGACACTCGCGGCTCCGATTGATTAAACTCCGGCGGATGTAACGCAAAGAAGAGGGGTATCGGAGGGGGAGGCGGGTAAGTACTTAGCGGGGTGTAAGAAATTCAATTGCTCGGCATAATATCGCGGCTGAAGAAGGCAGCGAAGCAATCAGAAAAAGCCTCGGGCGATGGCTAAACGATCCGCCCGCGACGAGTATATCCCATCTGAGCCTCGGTTCCGCTTTGCTCGTCTTCCCGCGCCCTTTGTGTCTGCTCTGCTCGTGATATTTGTCGCCACACCGTGTCCCCCCCCCCCCCCCCTCCGACTTCGTATCACACTCCCTGTGATAGCTTGCGTCTCGTTATTACACGCCTCAGTCGTCACGGACGTAAGCGTTACCAACATCACAAGGCTGCTGTGCTTCTGAGGGATCTGTGCCACGAATAATGTATGAACTCCGCTGTTTCTTATCCGCCCGAGCGTGCCGCGAATTACTCTCCGAACGCTGTTATATTGCGCGCGGATATAATCACTGTGACGTCATTCGAGTGTTTCGCCAAAGCTCGAAGCGTCGCAATTTCGTGATGGTTTCGATTCCGGGGAAACGATTCTTAGCGCTCTTTCTTGCCCCTCGTCTCTGAGAAGGGAGGAGCTTGGAGCTGCGCTTCTGAGCTTGAAGAGCGCGAACGTGTTCCGGTGTTTTTGTAGAAGTATGCTTGAATATTTATGGAGATTTGTAGCCACATTCTACTCCGGGGAACGAGAGGTCCGGTGGAGCCACTTGTGATTCTGAAAACGGTGTGACTTGTTTTTTAAACAGAGGTATGCAGATCGCCGCAGATTTTTATGCATCCGAGAGTTATGCACCGTGCGGAATCATTGAACCTCGTTAAACAAAGCTGCATTTCTCTTAGCTCGCCCCAGTTTCCAGAAACACCCCTGTGGAGACGCGTGTGCTCTCAACAAAGAGACTTTGAGGGTGGCTAGAGTCCTGATGGCATTGAATGCATACTCATTTCGCGTGTGGTTGATACGGACTGGTAACTTTGAGAGCGGGAGTATCAAACGGGTGCTCTGCAGCTATTCGATACGAAATAGTTTACGGAGTAGTATTAATACTCTTGTGGCACTATCGCTCCCGGTGTCGCTGTTAGCCAACTCCTGCCGACACTGCATTGTCAGCATAAAGCCGGGTTCCCACTCGGGCTAGGATCGCTGAAGAAAGCTTCCCTCGGATGTACAGTCCCATACACATTCACTTTAGTCGCCCATTAAGGGAGGACTTCACCCTGAAACCACTAACAAAAGACAAAGTTAGGGATTTTTTTGTTCGTATAATTCAAAATATGGAGCTTGGATTTTTTTATATAGTTTTAAAGCAATCTTTATTTTGCTAGAAAACAATTTCTTTTTTTAAAAATTGTACAAAATGGTCGCGAACAAAATGACTTCCCGGAGCACTGCAAAAAAAAAGGTCTCAACTCCTCAGAATGACTGGATCATCTGGAAAATTTGTGTGATTGTTCTTTGTAATCTTCCTGATCTGCTCCAAAATTTTTAAACGAATTCACTAAACGGTTGCTGAGTTATAACGATTTTAATTTTCACTGATTTCACACGTACTTTTGTGGAAAGCGACGATCTTGACGGATAAACCATCCGAAAAATATGTTGAAACCAATGTTTTCAATTTTTTTGTACATGTAGTATATGGATAGATGAAAATATCTTCACTACACCGTTTTAAAGAAACAAATTAGAACTTGAGAAGATTCTGAATTCAGGGCATTTTCACTGGCAAAAGTTTAGCAAATAATGTTTGAAAAAGTATTTGTAAAGTGAAGAATACCTTTCTAGGAGTAAAAATAAGACTCCAACTGTCGTTCGAGTTCTTTACATCTACATTTACTATGCGTAGGACGTAGATATTCAAGTATTTCAAATTTCATATACTTTCGTCTAACATTGTACGTCCGATACATTCTTAGCCCCTCGTCTATCACTACGGTGTCATATTCTAAAGTGCCTTCGAAAAGGGTCCCTCCCTTCCATGATCTACGTACCCATCGAGTGGCGCAAGTGGGAACGCGGCCTAAGCCGAGCAACGCCGCACGGTAAGAACAGAAGACCGCGGACAGCGCATAGGAGGAAACGCTAGCCAATAGAACCGTCCGCTTAGTTGGAAGCCGGACAAAAGAAGAAGAGAAAAAAGACCCTGAGGATAGAAAGAACGCGGGGAGAGAAAAGTCCACGGCAAAGACCTCGACCAGTTTTCAGTATCGCATTAGCTCGATCAGGAATGCCCGTATCTCCGTTCCATCGGCCTCCTGTCACCGGCCTCTATCCCGATGAATGTTTAATGTGAATTTAAGACTCGTTCCGTCCCCGCGTGCCCTCCCGAGCCGAGCCCGTCGTCAGCGTTCCTGCTCGTTGTCACGTTTTGGTGGTTTCAGTATAAATTCGCTCGCGGCCGCGCGGTCATAGTCACGCGAGCACAGCAGCGTAGACGAGGACATCGTGCCCCTCGGGGGCAGGTGCGGGGGCGGCCGACGGGAAGGGGTTGGGGGGGATAAATTTACATTCAACACGGGGAGGAATTATGCGGCCGCGAAAAGCACCGTGGTCGGCCCTCGGTTGGCCTCCCTGGGATCGACCGGAGATCGTGCGCTTTACGCGGAAAAGTCGTTCGCCGCGAGCGACCCTAGGTCCCCCACCGAACGATTCCCACCGTCTGCCGCGGGGGGTAGTCCGATACCCGCCGCGCGCCTCGCCGCGACACGTCGAAACGACGGGGGCGGGTGTCAGACGTCGCTATTTACGATCCTGTTGACGCCTAAGCGCATGAAATAATATCGCGTGGTGCCGGCGCGGCTGCTACGCGGATAAGAATTATTATCTCGGCCGCGAATAGACACCGGCTAGCGTACGTGTGCGTGCACTAACGCGGGCGGAATGAATTCGCTGGCGCGAATCGAATCAAAGGGTCGAGTACAAACGGACGTCGGGCAGAGCTGGTACCGAGGGTCCGGCTGGTGAAACAGTTTTAATTACGAGCCCGCGTGGGACGCAAATCGCGTATAACTGGCTAGAACGTAGAAGGTGATCCCTAGCGAAAGGGTGAGCAAAAAGCGTGGACTTAAGTATCGCCGGCGACAATGTGCGCCGTCAGCTCGCTAAGCAGCTTTAACGCGATCCATAGCAGCTGTCTTCGATGTGTACATTCGCTCGGCAGTGTAACAATACCATAAAGATGAAGATCAGAGGGATTCCATTGCCGCGACGGTTTATACGAGCGACTGCAGATCAAATCTGATACGTCCCAGCAGTGAAATTCGTCAACGTGCCGGTAAAGTAACCCCGGACGGTGTCGGTGCGAAACGGGGATGCCCGCCCGTCCCCGGAGCTGTTTATCACGCGAATTGATGATTACGCTCATAGAGGGTATCGTGTGCATTTATTACGAGCGCGCGGGCACGCGCGCAGCGGAAAGTCGCCCGTCGGGCGCTCGCGTAAAGAGCGACATAAATTATCCGAGTAATGCGCGCGGGGGGGTTTGGGAGGCGTAATAATAACATTGTCGAGTAGCGAGTGAGAATACACCGCCAGGTTTCTCTCGGCATTCCCATTCCACGCCGCGGCTCCCAGTTGTCTCAAGGGATTAACTCGCCTCGCGGAGCCCATGCTATACGTCTCGTGTTTCCGCTCCACTGTCTCAAGAAGTCAACCTCGAAAGGTTCAGCCTAGATAGCTCGTGTTCGTTCCTCCTACGCGTGTACGTACACGCGAGATCTCTGTGCCCGTGCACGCCAGCACGTGTGCACCCACACGCTTGCTCCGGGCACACCGCTCGGGCGCCTCTCGTCACGGCGACGCGTTACGAGCTTATGTTTCGCTCTCGGAACCGGTCGAACCTTCCCGAAATATTCGCGTCCCGCGCGCCGGGCCCCTAATTCCTCACGGAAGGACCGTGACCAACGGCCGTGTCATCGGATTTCACGAGCTCTCGATCCCTTTTTAATTCGACGCAGCCGATTTCTCGATTGATAAACGCCCCTCCGGCCCAACTGGTGTACGCGTACGCATCGATTCACTTGATTTCAAGGTGGTAGACGCTGTGACGGGAACTGTTTTCATTGGGCTTAATGAAAATCGAAAAGGGGACTTTTTGGGTATTAATACTGACAAGGGAATATTCCCAGCCCACAAATTCCAAAAATTATGAAACTTTGGGGATACGTAGGGGATATATAGATACGTATTAGGCAATTTTTTTTGCCGCCCAAATTCACTCTAAGGGGGTGAAATTTACCCCTGAAAATTCGGCTGTTTTGTGTTATAACCCATGTATGCACTTTTGCCAAATGATGGTCCTAAGTTTAATAGGAGTAGTAACTTTCGTCTGAAAACTCTTCAGTATTTTGTTTTTTTACTATCTGCTCCTCTGTATTCGTTGGACATTTTCGGGCGTGCAGATAGAAAGTCGTGCGTAATTGATTAAAAGAGAAGCTCGCGCACCATCCGCGAAATTCACCCTGATAATTTGTTACCGCGACCATCGACGCGGCGCGAATCCGTTCGGAATAATTAAAATTCCGGTTGCCCCGAAACCAGTGTGACGCCCGTGATAACGGACGACACATTTGGCTAATGGGGGTCGCTTTCACCCCCCTCGATTCGGCGATTTATGGAGCCGCGCGGCCAGCGTAAATCCTGCCCGTTGTTTAATCGAAATAAATAAATAAATAGACGCGCATCCGGCGTCCATTTCCACGGATCGCTGGCCCGAGGTCAGACTCTTTGCTCGATCGTAAAGTGGCCGGCTATAAATTAACGGTGGGGCTCTCCGAGCGGCGTACAATGGCAATCGACGGCCGTGATATGTAAATGGAATCACGGTGTTCTATGGTCGCGGCGCACTATATTTGTCAGACAATACAGTCGTAAGCGGTTTCTGCATGAGTTTTCGCGTTATTTTCGGCGATGCACGCGGAGTGCCATTATGTGCAAAGCGATCGAGCGATGGAGCGTGGCCGTTCGAGGGATCGCGATAACTTTCGTCCCCGCGGGATTTATACGGGCTTTCCAGCCATCATAATAATTTCTTTGTCCGTCGCGACAGGCAGCGCGGCGGGGGTCGCAGTTTATCCGACGAGAATTCCAGTAACGCGAAGGTTTTCTCCGACCGCGACGGATAAGCCACTCTGTTTTTCTTCAAGTGGAAGATTAGAAACGGCCCCGCTCCTCGCCCGCTCCTCCCTTCGAACGGAATTATTTTTGTTCTGCTCGTTAACGCGTTTCGCGGGGGGGGTGGAGATAGCATATTCCACGGACGGATTACGGGAAATCCTCCGGGGAGAGATGACGTCGATGAATTAATTTCGTTCCTTCAATTAGTCGTCCCCGGAGCGTTGCGAAGGTTCTGCGTCGTTTCAGGATTAACTCTCGGGCTGCTTTTTAGTCTACGCCGGTGCTACCTACCGTGGCGCGTTGTGTCACTTCGTATTAAGTCGTCCGCGTCGACTATTTTCTCGATTCGTTTAATCGATTCGTCGCGAGATCCTGCACGCCAGATAAAACCGCTCGGCGAACCACGGATTACGAAACCCCATTCGAAATGTCCTCCGTGGGATCGTTCGCGATTACCATCTTTCTTACTTCTTTGTAAATTAGGACAGAATATATGTAAAGTAAACAACCACACTCGTATAGTAGTGTGTGGTTTCCTCGTGACATATTTTGAATTTACCGCGTTATCGACGGAATTCAGTAGGTCATGACTGTCTTTATGAGAGGGGAGAGAAGAAGAGGTTAGGGGTAGTTAAAACGATCAAGGCAGAGAACTGTAAAATAACTGCCTGTAAAGAATTTACAGCCCCTGAATTAAAGGCTTTAAATGTTGTCTTTTTGTCTTTGCAGAAAAACGTAATTTCGTATTTACCTCAAACATAGGAGTGTGTTGTCATTTTATATATAATTACAGAACAATAAAGTTTCCCTTATGATGGATATCAAATTATTCTCTGAATCTAATATAGGTAGTACCCGTAACAAGTACCCCGGTCGATGCGCAAATGTACCTACATTTCCCATCACTGGAAGAGTGTTTCAAAGGGGCACGTTTTGCATAATATTTTGTCACACAGTTTCATAATTCTCGTCTACTCGTTTAATTGCTGGAACTTTGATGTGGACGTAGGGCACCACGCCGCGTTGACCCCGGAGTTGACCACGGGATTAAAAACGACCCATCATCGCTGAAACGTGCAAAAGGTTTCAGTTAACAGGTTCAGTCAACGTGCCTAATTCCAGCGCAATCCAAACTGAATTCGTTCCGATCCACCCTTCGCGCTCCCCTTCCGGCTGGACGTTCCTCGTGGCCGGCCACGGCAAGGTGCATTTATTTTCATGTAAATATGCCTCTCGCTGAGTAGCACCGCGGAAAGGGGACGTCAATCAAGGCGATAAGTATGCGGGCTACTTCAAAGCGAACACTGAGTAAGTTAAAACGGACCGGGCCCCGTAAGTCGGCCGGGACACATTGTTAAAAAGCTTCCAGAGACCGAGGGAGAATGTTCATTATCGGTGTGCAACGGCGATAAATACTTTCTGCTCCCTGGATGAAGACCTCTGTCAAGCGAGGCACATGCAACGAGCCCGCGCAAAAACGTGCGAAATATTAATGTAAATACGAAACAGCGCGAAATGATATTTATTTATTTAACGGGGAGTACACTATAGTTACAACGAAGCATATAGTTAAGAGGCAGTCTGTAATAATTAACCTATATAACGGAAGAGAAAAAATATACAGAGAAACATTTTCGAAACGAGAATGTTTCGCATTTATTAACGTTTCTGTGTTATCGAATTTCGGGCTGTTTTAAACATGTACGTCGAAGTGGATGCGAATCCTATTTGAATATCGACGGGTCGGGTTTGGAAAGGGACAATACTTTTTGTATCATTTATTGCTTGAAAATAGCATTTCATTCGATCCGATTCGCCAGGCATGCAAAGCACGAGCCAGCATCCATCGAACCTCCTCCCTGTTTACAAAGGACACTGCTCGCTTTTTTCGCGCCCTGCTTTCTTCATTCCCGCCTCATCCCATCGATGCAAGCAATTTCCTCGACTGAGACGCTCAGTTTTTTTTTTTTTCGAAACTTTAATCTTTTCGCCGCGGCGGCGTCTCTCCGAGAGGGAACGACGGAACGAATTTCTGGAAATAGTGGAGCCCTCGCTTTTTCCTCGTCCCGCCACATCTCGCCCCGCGTTTCCGCTTTTGCGAATATGAAGCGTGGAGGGAGATTCCAATATATTTCACACTCGAGTTAATCGATTTAAGATGTCTCCACCAAACGTCAGATTTCCATAGGTTTTTATTCGCGAAGAACTTTCGCAGATTCGTTACTATACTCCATTACCCTTCGTCGTTTACAATCTTCTTCCAGGAGATAAGTAAACTTGTTGCTACATTTTATTTTCAATTCTTGGATTCTCTCTCCTTTCAGAGCTTCCTCTGCATTTGTGCCCATCAACCCTGCCTCCCAGCCATTTACGGTAATTTTCTCCTCTCGGTAGGAAGATTTTTCCAAGCTTCCTCCGCTGCCGCTTCTTCCCGGCGACTCCGCGTGCCCAAAACACAGACGTGCCGGGCGCGTTTCCGCGCTGGCAGAACGACTGCCGCGGGTAAACACACAATTAATATCGGCGGTAATTAGAAGCACATATTTGCCAAGCTCCAGGGAATTAGGCAAGGTATACGCGGCCGAAAGGGGGTTGACGTTATTTAGTCCGCGCGGGCTCGTGTATCCATTCTCGTTTGTCGAAGTTTCGCAAAGAGCAGGGCCGCTTGGCAAAGGGTGGGCGGAGGGGGCGGTGATTTTTGGTCTGTTTGCATATAAAATCGAGAGAATATCGGCGGATCTATTTATCGATGCCGCGGACACGGCGGGGCGAGGTAAATTTCACGCGCGGTCCGATCATTCGGCCGATATTGGAAAAACCATTTTTCACTTCCGCCCCCTCTCCTTTCTCTCGTCTCTCTCTCTCTCTCCCTCTCTCTCTCTCTCTCTCTCTCTCTTTCTGTCGGAAGTAAACACAGGTCGGTCAACCGGCTTTATAGTAAACAGCTTCCACCGTGGCCCGTTTTTCGCGAGAGTTTCGGACGCTTGTCACTGCACGTCCGAGAGGCTCCCGTTATCCACTTTATAAATTAAACTGCGAACTAACTAAAAAACAAAAAATGGGGAAAAAGAGGCGGAGAATAAATGTAAAAAAAAAAAAAAATAACACAGGGTATCGACAGGTTTTTGGTGCCTCGCGCCCGATGGGCATGTTTGTTATTCTTTCGGGGTGGACAATTAAAATTCACGCGGTGGTAATTTCATTCCCTTTTGACGGCCCCCTGCCCCCGCCTCTCTGTTGTCCGGCCTGTGGCGTATTATGTATATGGTACACGCTCGTTTGAAGGTGGACAGGCCGGGCGGAGGGAAAGATGGCAGGCGGCCGTGACGTGGGAGCAGCCGTAGTACTGTTTCAAGTCACGGGGACGGTCGAGACGCCACGCGTTGACATTACTGCTTAATGTCACGTACCGATTCCCTTACCGACGTGTGGCTAAGAACGAGCCGCCTAAGAATCCTTAGACACCCGCGGCATACGAATCAGCCGCGGCTCCGCTCGATTCTCTGTGGCTCCGCGAACCGATTTTTCTCGTGGGGCCCACGCTGGAAAATTTCATGCGATCAAAGGGCCCTCCGCCAGCTCGCGGAATATTGAGGCGCGCGCGCGGCTCCCATGCATAGTTCATCCAGAGCTGCGGAGAAATCTGGTTACCATCGAGCCGCTTGCATTTCATTCGGCTGCATCTGGAATTAATCTTGCGGCGGGGATCGCATCCGCGCTCGCCGCGCAGGAGGCAGCGTGCAGATAAAAAAAAGGGGGTCGCTGGAGTTGCGATCGAAAGAGGGAAACGTCGCGATGCCGGCGCATCCGATACGTCCTCGCCTCTGCTCGATGTTGTTCTTCGATTCGCGCGTATTTACCCGAGCACCCGCGCAATTATTTAATTTATCGAGTGAAAAATAACGGGGACGGGTTTATCGGTGTAACGGTGATTTGATGTGTTTAAATGGATACGTACTGGGTGCTCGGTGAGGAAAAGATGCGGGAGTTAACTGATCCGTAGGTAACTTGATGCTACTTCAGCTGAACCTAATTAGGGCCAGTTATGCAGGAAGCTACCGACCCTCAGTGACCTGAAACTGAATTTTAGATGGAAGATTTTAGTCGTTAAAGAAAAGTAGCTTTATTTCTATTGGGTATATGTTATTTCTTGTTCTGTGGGTTAGTAATATTTTGAAAAATAAAGATCACAAAATTATGGGATCAGTGCTGCGTTTAGCTAATTTTTTGTCACTTCGAGGGTTCGTAGTTCTCTGCATAACTAGGCCCAATTCACACTAGGGACTTCTATCGAAACTGAAAATACCGGTATGGTACCGGTATTTTTCGGTTCCATTTCCAAAACCTCTATAGAAACCGATATATGCAAATACCGGTGTATTTATCTATATTTACCGGTAGTCTTTTCGGTTTCCGGATTTTATTACAGTTTTCAAAACAATATTAGACAAGAATTTATACGCTAAACGTATACTAATATATTGGTATTTTTATGAAAAGATATTACGTTATGTCGGTGTTTTTACAGCTCGAATTAATAAGGGTTATGAAGATATTACTTTAATCTACTGTCACCGAAAGAAGAACCGGAAAAGTACCGGTATTTATTTCGATTTCGGTACTTTAACGATTTCGGTATTCACCTTCGGTATGCACTTTTGGTTCTACAACGGTTTCGGTACTCGTCTGTTTTGGTACGATATCGGTTTCGGTATAGCTGTGTCGACGTAATACCGGTATCAAACTCACACAGATTTAAAGTCCCTGATTGAGACTTCGCTATGACTATAATTAAAACGCTTTAAGCGCAGATTTTTAGCTAAACTTTCAGATCCCCTTTTCATCCCCAATAGTCGAATAGAATAATCCTCAAAATTCGAGGACTTCCGGCGCGGCGTGCGCCGCGCTAAACGCGGTAGCCCAAGGCGAAGCCGCAGCAGTCGCTCGTAAATACCGCGATTCACTGAACACCCCGTACACGTTACTGTACTGTGATACAACAATCGCACGAATTCAGCGATTTTACTGTCGATAAGTCCCGCGCCCGGTCGCCGCAGGCACAAAGCCCCGATTCATTAAAACCGCGCGCGTGTAATTGGACTGGCGGTGGTCGGGCAGCGGACGCGGAGCCCGGCGGCGTGGACGAATTCAGCGGAAAAGAATCGCTCGTATTCGCGAGAGCAATTTCTCGGTCTAATCGGCGTCGATCGATCCGACTCGGCTCCACTACGGGCACCGTGGCCCGGTCTTTCGTTCGCTCCTAACGAACGGATGAACGAACCCGGCTCCCCTAGACGCGGCTGGCGCTGGACATCCTCCCTTTGACGAGCACGTAACCAGACAGCTTCGCAGAGAAGCGGAGCCAGATGACAGGAGGAACGGGGATACATAGGAGGGTCGTAAGAGGAGGAAGAAGAAGAGGGCATTGTGGCCGTCTCGTAAAAAGGTCGTGGCATGCGCGAAGATTCGTATATACGAAGTGGGTGTCAGGGCATATCCTCTCCGGCGGGTGGCGAGGCCAGACGACGAAACAGGCTTCCCCGGGTGGGGGATATATGATTACAGGAGGCTGTGTATTCAGTTCGGGTAGTTGTCGTTTCAGACACGAGGCACGTAGCATATTATCATCGTTACGCGGTGAGGACCGAGGCCGTTCGTTGATACAACTTCGGTACATGGCCATCGTGGCCTCGCAACCCCGTCTTCCATCAGTTATACCAGCCTGGATACCACGGAGCTCATGAATAAGGCAAACTCGGCCGTTATGTCTCCATTCCGAAACGCCCTCTCGAAAACTTTTCGATGGTGCCGTGCCCTCCCCCGCTGTCATTCCTTTAACAATGGGCTATCAAAATGCATTGCCGTTTGGCCGGCGGGAGCCCCGGCAGCGGGGGCGAGCGGCCCCGGCAAGGAAATTCGCGGAGAGCAGCCAGCCGCCGGAGAGGTTCCGACGCTTCGACACTTGAGTCGCCCCCGTGGATCGCGTCGCCGCCGCGAATATTCGCGATATATCCGACACGGGGTGACTTTGGCCGCGAATGAATCTCCTTGTTTACGCGCCCCAACTTCTTCTTAATCCCTTTTCCCTGTTTACGCCAGCACGGGCCATTCCGTGGCGCCGATCCCGGGGACCGTTCGAGCCGCGTTTCGCCTGGGAGATTGCGAGACTACACGCTGACTGGTTTACTCCGGGTCGCATTAGGGATTCCCCTTTCGACGCCGTTATCGCGCGCGGCTATCGTTTCCAGGACACGCTCGCGGGTTTTTAAGCACGTCCAGGCGTCAGTCCGGGAGCGTTTTGATTGCGGAGATGGGGCCAACGAACGAGGCGAGAAAGAAGAGGGGAATCACGTGTTCGCCGCGATTTTCCGTGGCCGATGCGAGACCCGCTGGAGCACGGGCCCGGGGACCATTTCGATGCAAAGCAGCGTGTGGTTTCTTGTCAGGCGGTTCGGGAGCAAAACGCTCGTCCGCGTTGTTGCGAGTGCGTTTAACCGAATGACCTCGTTATGCATAGCAGGCAGGAGCGCGGAGTCCCAGCTAACACGCCGCTCAATTAAAGAGCGAAGGGAACGATACGGGGGCCCTTTTTCTGGCGAGCGCTGCCGCGACTAATCGCGGCCGATATGCGATGGGCGGTGAAACGACTCGGGTGATGGATTGGTCGACGTCCTGCATCTGACGTTTCTATCTCTGATACTGTGCGTTACGAGCGCTAAGAGCCACGCGGAGAATGGCCTTTCTAATTAACGCGGAAACTGTCCGTTCTGTCTCGGCGGTTACGTAGAGAGCAGGCAGAACGCGGTTATTGAATTATCGCCGGGGATTATGTTTGCGCGCCGAATTTGGGGCTGACGTTACTCCGTTCTCGGAAACGCCTCTACCGCTCTTAATCCTTCTTATACGCTGTGTACAGCGCGATCCATGAACCGTGGTCGAAGTTTGATGGCTGGGTAATTGGAGGGCTGAGGATCATAGTGGTGTAAGTCTAAATTCTGATAATTTAGGTTAATAACAGTCTTCGAGTCTTAAAGGCTCTTCTCTATTTCCGTTTATAGTGAGTTAAGTTATAACTTTATTCCTGACAGAGAAATGAGAATATTTCTCTTTACCACGTAACTAACAAGAGCAGAGCGTCTCGATGTTGTCCATGCGTTGTAGTGACACGTGATAAAATAAAAATTTTGTATACATATTTTTATTATGGTAGTATTTTGAGCTTTTAGATGTGTTCCTACAACTGAAATGTATACGTAGAGTTTTTTCTTTAACAGTAAACAGAGTGATTTACACTACTATATGAATCTGAGCCCTCGACAATAATTATTATTTTTCGAGAAATACAGAAATTCGTATTTAAAGCGAAATCAGATAGTTATATGTGTTTTATTTAAATTTTAAAGAATAATGCAGATTTTTCTTGATATGAAGAATAAATTGAGGGGCCCAGTGAAGAACAGGCACATGCCACATACAATTTCTTTTCCGTGTACAATTAATTCGTTTCTGCAATGTAGAGTAATTCCACCACCTCCTAATATAATAGCATAAATTTTCTTCACCCTGAGAAAGAACAAACGCGCGGTGGAAAAGGGGAAACGTGACCTAATAAAATTAATTTTTCAGCTAAAATTTTGAAAACAGTTGTAACCTACCATATAATTCAAGCACCGTTCAAGATAATTACAATGTCGCAGCGCATTACCTATAAAAATAATTTTCCCTTCAAAATTCTAAAACGGTGGCATGTGCCCGTTTTCACCGGGCCCCTGAATTCTTCCAAACATTAGAGAATACAAGGGACTCTTCGTTCAATCAATCTCGAGACTCGTTTTTCATTTAATCGCTCCTCCGCGCCCGAATTGGACCCGTTACCGTTGACTTTTAATTGCTGGCCGAGCGAAATCTAAATATAGCGGGTGTACAGCACGCGAGCGTAACAGCGCGCTGACTGCATTGCGAGGTTTGAATTCGTAGCGGTTAATAGGAATCGTTATTGCCGCTGATGAACGGGCAACGGCTTACCCCTAATCTTTTTTCTTGCTGTCAATAAAGTTGGCCAGCTGACAATGAGAGGCAACGAACCCATATAGCTGGCAACTGACCGCGAAATTAACCTCACTTTAGAGAGGTATGCGTGCCTGCGCGGCGATGGCAGTTCGTGTTATTTATTAACCGCAACACCGCCGTCCACGAATGTTGTTTAAATTGGGACAGATTGGCGTGACGTTCCTCGGAAAGGCAAAATAAATAGTCCGCGATAAAAGCCGCTGGCGACGTCATCTTCGCCGGTCATTCTTCTCCGGACTATGGCGGTCATCGTCTATTAACATAAATCTTGTTCGCGACCGGAATAAATCAGGATCATTAATGGGATCGACGGAGTCGCGTGAAAAAATCAAGATCGGACACCGCCTCCGTGTAACGGCGAACAAGGCTGGAGCCTCGGGAGGAACGGTGGAAAAATAGTTCGGTGTGTGTACCTACATGGAAATTAAATTGAAGGCATGACGGCGACGTTTTCACGGGAGGATGCAGGCGGCAGCGCGCCTCGCCGATGTGCATCGGTATGTAAGAGCGATTGCACGTCGAACGATCTAATTGACGTCGAAATTAATGCAGTCGGGGGCAATTTATTTGCCAGTCGAGCCCGCTGACACCGGGGCCCGAGCTGCATTCGTTTGTTGCAGGCAGATACGATAAATGATTAATGCGAGAACCGGTTGCGCGAACCCGCGGCTTCGGAAAAAGCCGCCGAATATGGCCACTTTATCCCGCCGCGGACCGTAATTCGAATTACCCGCGTCTCGCGGGACCCTGCGGACCCGCTCCGTGAACCGCCGCGTCCTTCGACAATGGATTTCGACTCGGGATGGTTAATTAACTCAGCGAACGGATCGCGGGGAATTACGCTTAACCGGATTTCAGAACAAATTCGGAGGCAGCTGCCTTTGACTCCTCGGGAATAACAATTAAAGTTAATTAATCGTTGGGATTTTTTAACGAACGACGGTCGACCGTCGAGTACGTATGTTTCAAATACCTGGGTCGAAAAGGTGCGGGATATGTAAAATGCACTGTCTCGTTGAAAGGGAAATAAATATCGCTTAAAGTGTACAAGATCAGAAGACCTTCAGAGGCCCTAAGCACTTAAGGGGAAATCCTATTCTCTGGGCTAAAAACACAGCAAAATTTGGGATTTTTTTTTTAAGAATTCAGCGATGGGATTCGTCTGAAATTTGGACCATGTTTTGATGAATCTTTGAAGAAGCTGCAGGTTTTTTTTTATTAATTTCTAACCACAAATATTGTAGTTATGCGTGATCGACCAACACGCCGCGCAAAATTCGTCGCCCGTTGGTATGCATGATATTTATCTAAGGTAATCTGAAACAGAAAAATGAAACGGCTTTTATTTTATGCATATGCAGCTTGAAATTGATGAACCAGCAAAAAATAAAAAAAATTATTGAGCAGTGTGGAGAGTATTCAAACTGAATGTTCTGAAGTTTTACAATCCAATTTTGCGCCAATTTTCTTATGTAACAAAAAAAGTGTAGAACTTCGCGGTATTCTGGTTCATCAAATTGAAGCTACATATGTACAAAGTAAAACGCCGTTTCATTTTTCTGTTTCAAATTACCTGGAAGGTAAATATCATGTCCATCAGCGGACGATGAGTTTTGCGCGGCGTGATGCATAACTCTTATATTTATTATTAAAAATGAATGAAAAAACTGCAACTTCTTCAAGGATGCATAAAAAAATGGTCCAAATTTTAGACGAATCAAAATGCTAGTTTCTTAGAAAAAATTCCTAAATTTTGCTATGTTTTCAGCCCATAAATTAGGATTCTCCCCTTAAAAGATTTCCAAGCCCCTTATACAGAGCGATCATTTCAACGCAATGATTTCTTAGGCGTTTCCGCCAATTTGACTAAAAAGCGTTTCTAACAAAAGTTAGATTTTCAAATTCAGAAAATTTCTACGGTGCCCCCTTTTCTCCTGATGCCATGCGCCGTGCTTATTTTGCTTATTGGTCAATCCAGTACTGGCTTTAAGCTTCCTCCCGGTGCTAGCTCCTGATGAGCCGGGTCGCAGCAAGTGCTCCACGCGTCATTAATCTTTCACCTAACCCATCGAGTGACTCGATGCGCTCATAATCGACCGCGGTAGCTCGCGGTCAGAGGATCGTTTAATTAACTTTCTCACGAATTTACGAGATTGCTGGCGCATACCAGCCCGAGCCACGATCAACGAGTTCGATATACGAGCACGTCGATGTACATTAAGCCGGGCATTAAGGATAAGATTCGAAGCGGTTAGGGCATATTGTTCCCCGGGCCAAGGGGGCTAAGAGAGCGAGAGGGAGAGAGAGGGGGTGGTTAGTCCCTCCAGTATCGGTATCCGGCGTACCCTAAATTATTGCACGAGAACTGCAACGCGAGAGCTTCCACAACTATGTTCGTAACTCGCAGTAACGGCGGACCAGAGGTGCCGATAACTGACCTACTATCTTCTCCTTCGGTTCCATGCGATGAACTTAGAATACTCTAATCTTAAAGCGACGTTGCGCCCCCCTGGCGAATAGTTCCGCGCTCGGTTTCGTTGTGTACATAATTGAAATACCGTCCAGCCGTCGGAAAAGAGGGGACAGACTTCATCGGGGTGGGCGCTAAACTTTGCAGGAAATTGGCCACGAGACGCGTGCAAAATCCACGAATACGAACCTCGTACGGTTGTAACCGTGGCGGACCATCGTGCCAATAGCTGGCCTAGAGGGTATTGGTTTTTCAAACTGGGACGTGTTATCAGTTGTTGAAAAAACGGCCGCGGATCCTCCGATATTGGCGTGTTCCTTCTGACCCTGCCAGCCGCTCCAAACTAACGCGGGCTATGCAGCCGCGAGATCGACGAGTTTCTGAAGTACTTACGAATGAGTACAGTGGTTCGGACAGTCGGGGGTGGGGGAGAATTGATTGGGGGTTCAAGGTTATTAAAAAAAAGCAGTACCCGTTCGCTGCAATCCATTAATGTAAGTATACCGATTGGAATCATGTCTGATGCGATTCAGTATAGAAAACAGCCTCGAGCAGCCAATTGACTTTCCCCAACTGTAGCTGGTGAGGCCACCCCCGCTGTCCTTGCAACCCTTTATAAATCAACAGTCACGGCGTACTTTTACAGCGTACCCTCGACATTGCCCAGCAGCCACGTCCCCTAATCATTCCACCCGGCGGGCAATTTCTTTGCGCGAGGATAGGGGTTGCCTCCGCTCCCGCAAAACCTCCCCTGCCCCGCAATTAATACGAAGAGTCGATGCACAGCCTATCGGAAACTTTCAATTGATATACACACAGTCGCGTGAACTCGCGTTGCGCCGAAATTACAGAACGAGAATATACATTGTCCCGCATCCAGGTGCGGGGGACAGGGGGCGAAGAGGGACGGGGCTGTTCGGTATCGGCGGCCCGGTGTAGGCTAAGTTATTGCGCGAGACTTAATTGGATGCAAAAGGAGTTACAAACTTCGGGTAGGGACCACGGGGCCCTCTCGAACACGATCTCACGGATCCCAGCCACCATTCCTCCTCTTTTGTCCCCTCTCCCTCCCTCGATCCCTCGATCCCTCGCACAGTGCGGAAATTTTGCGATTTCATGGCCAAAACTACAGAAATGAAACTTTCGAATTTTACAAATTTAATAGAAATGTCAATTGAAGAACTACATCCATTTTCGTGGTCAAAACCTCAAAACCAGTCTCGGTCACAGTTATGTCGTATGTTAGAAAAGACACACCCGATCGCATCTATTAGCAACTAATAATTGCATTTATAGAATGAAAATAGTCCAACATAAAGTAGGAATAAAAATCATTACAGGATATTATGGGATTGATAACTATTTTTATGTATTGAAAATTGATTCTTATACGAAAAGGTTATTTCTAAAACGCTATTTTAAAAATTGTATAAATTTCGTATTAAAAACCGAAACATAAGTATTTTGAGGAGAAAAAGATATCTTACGCACCACCAGGAATTCAATCCATGCCTTGAAATTATTTTCAGATCTTTGGATAATACAATATAAGTGTTTGAAGCAACTTGAAAATCTGGATTAATTCTTTGCGATCGGTCTAACCTCGCATGAACATAAACATTTGCGAGTCTATACGAGCTTTGTATTAAAACATTTAACAGTAAAATTGACATTTGCATTTATTTTGTCGAATGGAAAAATTTATTTCTGTGATTTGGGCCATAAAATCGCGAAATTTCTCCACTCTGCCTCGTTCGCCCTGTCCCTCCTCTCGACAACCCTCTACTCGCCTCCTCCTTCTCCGGATCACCCTAATCTTTCGACCGTGGTATCGCGTACAAATAACGCCGCTGGACCGGCGCGCGTGTGCGTGCGCGGAAACGAGAGGGACGAAAGATCGCGCGTGTACGTGTGCCGCGCGATAGAGAGAAAGTCAAGGGTAGGACCGCCTGGCGAGGGAGAAGGACGAGGTGAAATATAGAACCAGGGGTTAGGGAAGAATGGAAGAAACTGTGTAAAAAGCATACAGGGCGAGATAGAGGGACTCGTCGGGGAGGGATGCTGAGGGAGGAGGGGCGCGTGTAACCGGTAACCCGGCTCTGTCCACTTATTAGCCGCTTAATGGACCGCGATGTACGGGCCACGAATGTATGCTGTCTTCCTGCGGGGACCATCAAAAGAGGCGGGAGCGTCCCGTTTATTTAGCAAACACGCCAAACCGCAAACCCTATTTCTTCGGCCGGTTTAAGGGGATTAAAAAACGGCGAGGAGGGAAGGGTGGCCGGAGGAGAAAGGGGGGGGGGAGTGGGCGAGGAAGGGAGGGGCGCGGGAGGAGGGAGGGCTCGATTACAGCGGGACGGAAATCGATAGGCCTCTCGAGCTCTCACGGCAAGTAATTAAAAGCGCGCGAAATTCGTGGCCCCCGCGCTCTTTTTCATCCTTCAATGGCCGACCACCTCTGTACTTTTCATTGCTGATCTTTATCGAACGATAGCGATGATCAAAGGATACGTGGGATGGGACAATGGCTCTTCTTAAAATACTTCTGCTGGGGTTCCTTGTTACGAGAAGTTGTTACTGTGGATGTTTCAGGATCTTTCCTTCTATTCTACGCGGGTTGCAGGGTGGAAGGTAGAATCAACCCTCAAGCATCGTTATTTTTTATGTTTAGTTTACTATTCGCAATAGTGAGAAATGCGAGGCACTCTGCCTAAATTGCTTATTCTTTAAGGGGTTACTTACACCTAGCACTGTGAAAAGAGGGGCCTTTTTATGATTTTTTTTACCCATAAGTAATTTTGTTAATCAAAAATCGTAATATGCAATTTGAAAGCTTGGAATTTAAAGAATATTTTCAACAACAAAAATTGACGATAATTCGACTTGTTCGCCGCGGAGCTGCTGTTGAACAAAGCAGGGTCGTCACGTGAGGAGTTTACGGTGCCGAAAATATCTCCTCTGGGTGTCATCCAAAAGAAAGAAAGGAAAATGTCCCTTAAAGTACGTAGGAGAAACTAGTATTACACATACACTACTTTTAAAATTTTCATTTTTAAAAAAGTGTCAGTGTTTGAACTTTAACTGAACCCGCTAATGCAATTTCTGAGACAAATTTTAGCAGTTGTTTACTGATTACAACCACACTGTGGTTGTTACAAAAAATCCGTACGATAAAGACTGATGTGCGAAATAATCGTGCCAAGTTTCATTCAAATCGGTTCCCTAGTTTTTGAAGCATCATTGATACCGATTTGAAAAGCGTAGCTTCGAGTAAACAGCGTTTAAAGTTTAACGCACAAGTTGAAGCGAGGCTTCTTTTTTTTTATGAATCCACAAAAATCGTCGATTCCGGGGCCACAGGACTGAGCTTCCTTTGATCTTCTAGTTGCTGCGAATTGTTTATTGGGAAAATCGATGGTGTCGACCGTTCTAGTTGTACGTAACCCCTTAATTGAACTTGCTCCGTCGGAGGTTAGTCGAAATCCGACGGAATTAACGAAGCGTCCGCGTATCAGGCGCCGTGGAAGAAATTTCTCAGGCGATACCTACATAGATGGGGGCTCCCGATATCGACAGACGTGGCGCGTTCGTTGGCAACTAAAAGTAAGCAACAAATAACGATCGAGCTCGCGCGGTGGAATCTCACCCACGTCGGAGGTGGAGAGTGACTCCGTGGCAGCTGTCGATCGAGCAACGTTCAACCTCCGACCTTCCACGGGTAGAAGCAACCGGCGCGCTCCTCCTTCGTCGTAGGTCGTCGATGAGGCATCCAGCCGTCGCCCGATAAGGATCTCCGAAGTGAGAAAGTACGAGCGAGGCGAGGGGCTCCCATCGTGGCCGGGGGGAGTGTGTAATTCGGGTTGCTCGCGGCCCTCTTCGGTGGTGCGTTACGAGGCATCCCGGTGCTAGAGCTCGAGCAACATTAGGGGGATAGGCGTGTATAGAATGGGCGAAGCTGCGTCGAAAGTTACAAGAAGAGGACGGCGGGTTAAAGGGGCGAGGACGGTGGTATATGCGTGCATGGACGTCGATGCTAGCCAGTGGCGATACAGTGTGCGTAGATTCTTCTGTTTCGGTTGGATTCCGATTGCCTGAATAAATTATCCTTCGGGGGCCGAGCTAACACCGCGGGAATGAATTAACAATGGACCTTTGTTAAATTGTTCAGTCTATAAATCTTCCTCTGACCGTCACTCGGTCCTCCACCTTCGATCATTTCCATTCTGTTTTTTACCTCCCAACAGGTTCGCCCTGTTTACACTAGCCCGAGTAATAAGCTCCCGTGGGCGTACCTTCCTTCTAAGGAAACACTTTACGAGGCACCGTAGAGCTTCTTTGTATACGAATAGAATATTCAGAGATGGCCAAATTTCAATCGGACGTTAACTCCTGCGGTCCTAACTGAAAAATGCCCAGCGATTCGCCACGGCTGGGAATCGAGCTCGTAACGGTGAACGTTCCAACGATCGACGCATCGATGAGCATCGGTGCCCGCTTCGACGCAGGAGGATGCAGACGAGGAAGAAGAAGCGGCGAGTGAAAAAAAAAACAGAAATAAAAAGAAGTGGGGTTTATGCCCTGGCATTCGGTTAGGTTAAATTTACTGACACGCTTCCAGGCCGCGCTGCCAGCCCCGCGGCCATCTCCTTCGTCCACCTCCTCCTCCTCGCCTTCCTCTTCTTCTTCTTCTGCTCGTCGTAGCTTTATGATTACCTCCGCCAGGTCCGTCCGTCCAACCCTTCACCGTGGAATCTCGGCTGGCATCTAGTTAACCGGGAACGACGCCGACGTGGTCCCTTCTGCACGAACTTGGGACTTCCCGCTGCGAGAGAGGGCCGCCAACACCATCCCCGAAGCCTTCGGACACCGTTTCACCTTGTTCCTTTCGAGCCGGAGCGCGAGATAGCTCGCGCCTCCTTTCTTTCAGCGCGCCCCGGATCGATTATCGCTCCTCCTCGCCTTGTTGGCTTCGTTCCGCGTGGAACCCCTTCTTTTCTCTTTCGTTTCCGTCTTCCCTCCTGCTGTACCCACACTTTCCCGCTCCACGGATTTATCGGGACGCCCCTTCCGCGTACACCCTGCTCCCCGTGGACGATCGATTTCGCGCGGGCGTCGTCGATCGACCTTAGGGAGCCTCCGCGTGGTAATAGAAAGGGATTAGGCGCGCTAATTGGATGGGAATAGGGAGGATCTTTGGCCCTCCACAGGATTTATAGGGAAGCATGAGTTTTGTGGCTTGAAAGAGTAGGTAGCTTTTGGGGCTGAAGTTTATTTGGCTCTACTCGTTTAGTCGGCTACTAGGGTATTGCTGTAATTAGAGCCTTTTTTCTTCTTTCTTTTTAAAATCGTGTCCATGTATGTACTGTTATGTAAATCATTAGCGACGAATTTGGCTACTGTTTCTTTGAAATTGGGGTAGTTAGATTTTGTGGAATAGGGTAAAGGACCTAATTACTCACACGTAACCAATTACTGTCACCGTAAGCTATTTTACTTAAAATAACGAATAAATAAACGTTGCGAAGTCATACACAAAAAGAATTATGTAATTCAACCTATAATATTTACTATAGATTATATACTATAGTTTATTTATTCGTTATTTTAAGTAAAATAGCATAAGGTGACAGTAATTGGTTAGGTGTCAGTAATTGGGTCCTTTACCCTAGTGACTTTTAGGTAATATAGGGTGTTTTTTACGTGGTTCTGTGATGTTAGGGTTCTTGTCTTGGTGATCTTGTACTGTACACCTTCATTTTTCTCCAAACTTTTCAACCCTTGCCTGATTTAGGTTTGTTAATTTAGAGTACATCGATGGCTTAGTGCACAAATATTGCATGACCACTGTTTGTGAAATTTCAGTTTTCATATGCAGCAACTAGTTCTTGACTGTTTCTTTATGCTGTATAAAAATCACACTTATATCTACTTCATAAATTTATCAAAAATAATATTCTTCTTCCGTGAATGTCCCTGAACTTTATGCACCATTGCATATTTTACCTATTTTTCTCGAAAACGCTGAAGTGGACATACAGTATTTGTGCCCTAAACCATCGACATATTCATTGAAAGTACTGTGTAAATTGGCCACCTCAATTTGGTGCCTCTATTTCCACGTAAATTCCATACGTACATATTCGACACCTTGAATATGAACTTGAGCCTTACCCTCGTCTGTATATTTTGATTCCTGAGGCGAGCGGTGATATCCCCACTATTGTAAGTCAAACATAACTGCCGGAGGTCAGTCTTATTTTCGCCGTGATCGCGAGAACACCTGCTTCGCTAAACACTTTCCGCGACTCGTTGACATAACCTAGATCAGAATCGTTGTGCCAGTGGTGTGAAAGTGAAATGGAATTCGTTTTCCTGCAATAAAATAAACTATTATGGAGTCGTGGTCTGATATACCCGCACCGCGTGCGTCATAAACACTGTGCGTCAGAAGGGGGGAGGGTGTACACAGGGGCAGTTGCTCCCCGTGGCTATTGTGAAAGAATCGCGTATTTTTAAAAACTGATCTCTATTAAGTTTATACTAAATAATCGAATATGTTTATATTTCGGTCTTAAATTTTTACTTAAATGAGCCTGCAAAATGGGTTCAAATAAGCAGGACGGTTACTGCACTCGCTCCGTGTGTTTCATGATCCAATTTGTCGATGTCATCCCTTCTAGAAAAAAGTCTGCGGACTCCCTTGGTACAAACATTACTGAAAACAATTATTAATCATGTTTGAAACGAGCGAAGTAAAAACTATTACAATATTCTCCTTTCAGTGTCTGTGCGTGCCTCCCCCAACCACCCACATCTCCAAATCGAAGCCCCAGACTCCAAAATGGTAAGTTTTTAAATTCCATTTACATACAACACTCGAATATCTGTCGCACGTTCCGTAATTTTGGAATAGCCTGTATAGTTGATAATACCGAAGCGCCAGAGAAAATCCCCTCAAACTTCCCTACCTTTGTCGGGATTACATTTCCTGTTCGTTGCGAGCGCAACGATCGTCCAACCGTGTGTTTAAAATTAAACCACCGACGTGGCACATAATTCCATCGTCGATGAAATTTTATATTTGCGCTCCTCCCGACGAATTCCGAATATTTTCGAAACGCGGCTGGTCGGGGAGCCCGTTCGAGCGGCGCCCTTAAAAACGGAAAAAAAAAATCGAACCAGCTGCGGGCGGAGGGAACGTACAAACACGGAAAATAGGAATCGTTCACGGCCGACGGAGGAGCAGCGATCCAACGGATCTATTACAATCTCGTGTTTAAACAAAAGCGGTCTATTGTTATTATTCTTCCGATCGCGTTCCCTGCGAAAATACCGGGCGCGCTCGGTAATCTGCATTTCCCATTCCGGAGAGACGCATTGGGAGCCCGGGAGCATCGCGCGCGGATCTCGGCAAAGGGGAGAGACAGGGCGATTGTTAATTTCACACGACTCTGAGGAAATGGAAAAAGTTGGCCGATAGGGCACAGTCGTGGGAGAGGGAGTCCCTTTGCGAGCAATTTTCTGGCATCGCCGCGATATAAACGGGATACGTAAGGTGGACTTCCCGCTGGGCGAGCTGGAACCATCCTGGATCCTCGGGTGAGATAGCTCGCGCCTCTTTTCAACATCCAACGGATTGATTATGGCTGCGCGTCGGTCCGCCTGAGAAATGTTGCCTGCTTACTCTTCCTGCCCGGCCGCTTCTTTCGTTTGACCAGCCCGGACAGGGACGATCTTCTTCTTCTTCTTCTCCTCTTTATCGACGTCGGACGTTCGAATTTGTTTTCGTGAACGGCACGTTTGCCTTCGGTCGTATCGACATGAGAAACTTCTCTTTCGTTCACCGTGCAACGGGTCTGATTGGGGGCCAGACATCTTATTACGAGACCTAGCCTCGAAGGGACGAGGGGAAATATCTCTGGCAAGGTGTTTCTGAGATTAGTCGTAGGTATACCTACATATTAGACACACCTGCCCTTGCTGGTTCAAATTGATTTAGATTTCTGGTGATTTGTAGAGTTCTAATGTATAGTCACTGGCGGCCGACGAGCAGTTGGGCCTCTGCCTAGAACACTCCGGGGGCCCCATGTTCCACAAAAAATTAAGAATTTATCCAAACACTGTTCCTTTTCGGTTCCCAGAATTTTCATAAGCACCGCGCTCGTGTAGATTTATTTGTAATTCTGTTGTGTGTAGAGGTGGCTACAGAATGTTTGTCACTGGGGCCTTTTTTTCTTAAATCCACCACTGCTAATGTGCTTTAGGAATGGCGAAGATAAATTCATTTAGGACGCAGTGTTGTAATAATTCTTGTTAGTCTTTCAATACCAGCGACGAGAAAGTATCAATAGAAATGACAGAACTCTCCACCGTACCTGCCTAGTATTTTTTACGGGATTGAGAAATTAGAAAGTCGTGCAAGATGCACTTTCGCAACGGCTCCTTTGCATTTGACCCGACATTCGACGCTGCAAGTTGGCCTCTCCATCGAGCAACGGAGGTCGACCTGTATATATCTCCCGGCGAAATTGCTTTGGGCCGCTTTTCAGCATCCGGCTGATCGATTATGGCCCTCCCTTTATTCTGTGAAATACGACGCGAAGAAAAAAAAATAAAAAATACACATTGCACCGCCATGCTGTGGTCAAACCTCTCAATACAGGCTGAAACGTACGTCGTTTAACTCGTTAATCAGGGAACGACGATTAACTCGTCGTTTGAAAAGAGATGGCCGCTGGAAATTAGAGTATCGAGACCTTCGAACACTGCATGCCTAACTACGTTGCCTAATTATAAGTAAACTAGTTAATTAGGTCGGTGCAAAAGTTCAAGCGCTCGGTATCAAGTGATGTTAGATGTACGGACGTGTCTTTTGTTCGCCACATCTACTTGTACTTTTACCAGAAAAAAATGGCGAAAGGTCAGCTGCAGTTCAACAAAGCGGAAGGACTTTCGCACCGACCAAATATGAAGGGTAAGGGGAAAACGGGAATATCCATTTTTCGTGGTCTTGCGATTTATAGCATATTTTGTTGGTGGCAACTGCGACTACGGAACCGCCGAATCACAAAGGGTTATAAAGTTCCAAACCTCCCTAAGATAACGTTAAAGATTTGGTGCACTAGTTTTTTAAAAACAGAAATATCTCCACTCGTTGCCTGAGCGTAAGCCTCTGTCGTCGAGGTAAAACAAGTAGTTATTTAAGAACCGATGGACTGAAGCGTTAAAACGTAATTTTCTCGATAACGCTGCTTCGGGACATTCCCTATATTCCCCCAAAAATACCAGACTATCCCGCCTAAAAGTGCAACAATTTGCCAGCAAGTGTCCCGCCTCGTGCATCCATCATTGCCAAAAATACTCTGCCGACCGCGTCAACGCTGATGGCCCTTTCCGGCGCAACGGCCAAGTTACGGCCGATGGCCGACGCTAATGGCGTTTTCCTCGGAGCTGCGAAATTTTCACGGGTAACCAGAGCGAGGCTGGCCTCGAAAACTGAATACATGCACGGGCCGCGGAGGATCAAAGGCCGAAGGGTCACGCAGTGGAAAATTACGTCTGGCCCGGTGCAGTCGGTCGCTCAAGTTCCAGTTTAATTAACGCACGGACAAAAACACGCTGCAGTCTTGCCTGTAGCCGTTCGTACACGTGTAGCCCTTTCACTCGGATGTGTTGGGCGTGTACGCGCGGCTACGTGACACACAGACAGACGCTTATAGTCTTCGAGGTGCGCGAGGGATCTCGCAAGATTCTCGTCGCGCGATATTTCTCTCGTGACGTAAGAGCATAAATATCGCCCGCGAGGGGGATGTTCGTGACCTAACCGGGCCCCGGCGAGGAAGTGTCGTTTTTATTAAAAAAAAAGAAAGAAAGAAACAAGAGGGAGGGGGAAAAAATAAAAGGGTGGAGGGTGGGGGGAAAAATAGAGATTTATCAAAAGTATGAAACGGTAGGGGAGGCGCGTGGCACGAAGGCGGTGAAAACATCTCGACGGTTTATCGCGCCGCTTCGAGGCGATGCTTTTTACCCTGCATAGCGCTGTTTTATAGCTCTCGAAGTGGACGGTTAAGCCACGGGGATTTACGAGGCCGTGTGATATTCGTACATGGGCCAGATGGTTCTCCTTTTTTTTTTCCACCCCTCCTCGTCTCGCTTCGATATCACGACCCGCCCGCCATTCCCCTGCGGAGGCCGTGTGTGCGTAATCGCGATCTCGATACTGCAGAACCTCTATTATTCCAAGTGGTACGGAGACTTTGCTGCTCGAATAACAGAGGCTCCGCTGTTCTACATTCATCCATTTTTCAAACTTTTTATTATCTCGCACCATGTTTTCATAGTTAATACACTTATTACGTGCGTAAGTATCGCGACTTTAATTGTTGGGCTCGCATACTCACTATCATATTCAATCACACCTTCCTATAGATAATCAAAAATTGCCATTTTCGTATTTCTTGATTTATTAACTTCTGAGTGATAATTGTACACTCGTAATGCTCTAATAGTTTTTTTCTTCTAGAAATGTAAATTTTGATACGATGAAATTTGTTGTTGAAGAAAGGTTGTGGAAAAAGCGATATTCTTAATTTCTTTTACTTTGCAATAAATCTCCTTTGGAAATCGTAAAGCTGCGAGATCGGAACTCGAAAATTGCTCTTGGGGTGCGTTACACCCCGTGCGAGCGCGAAGGGTTAATTTAGTCTTGCTAGCTGTGAAATAGATTTGATTAGGAGAAGGGACGTTTCAGAACTGCGTGCTCGAGCAGCACCAGCATCCGAATAATGGACTACGGTATTTCATTCAGGGCCTCTGGGCATCCCAATCTTCCGCCGCCCCTCTGTCGATTATTAGTATCGGGTCCAGTCGATAAAATGTCCAGGCTCGCGGGATCGTTCGCGTTGCATATTTAATTCGCCGCGATTACAATCAGCCGGTGGTTGCACCGCAATTGGTTCGATCCGAACAGACGTCAGCCCTGAGGTCGGCCGAGATTTCCACGGCAGTCGAAACGTTCTAGTTTCACCTATAATTCCGCCTACCGGGTTCGCCCATAATTCGTGTTGTCCGACGATTATAAATGCAACGGGACCGATCGCGGTTGACGTTGCGCGGCTGTTTTCGCAACGCTATGTAGGCTTGTTATGCTTCGGCATATCATTACGATCGGAAGATTCAATTTTTCTTGTGTACGGTAATTTTGAGGAATCGTAGGATCGTTTTTAAACATATTAGTCAGAGTCAAGCTCTTCTTAAAAATGAAATTGGTGTAATAGGATGTCGAGTATACACATACAGCGAGTCAAAAAATTATTGGCACATCCTTTGAAACAGAATAACTTTTTTAAAATTAGTTGAAACGATTTGTGTTTTTTTGAGATGCTAGAAGGATTAATTTTCTGGGTGATGTGTTTGGGGATTTTGAGAAAAATTGCAATTGGTCGGAATAGCGAAGAGAATAGCGAAGGTCGCATTTTCAACTTTTTTTAGCTGAGCCTGTAATGAAAATTTAAATGCAGAAACAAGCGACAGGCATCGAAGTATGTAGAATCTTTAGGTTTATTACAGTGATAGGCCAAAAGCTGTGATTTCCACCACTTTTAATTAACTGTTTGTAGCTGATAGCCACGTTAACCGATTTCGATGCAAATTTCAGCATTTATACAACTTACTTAAATCTACAAACAGGATATTTAAATTTTCATTACAGGCTCAGATGAAAAAGTTGAAAAAGCGATCTTCACTATTTACGTCGCTATTCCGACCAATTTAATTTTTTTCAAAACGACGAAACGCGTCATCTACTAAACTAATATTTCCAGCTTCTAAAAAAACCTCAAGCCGTTTGGACCGATTTTAAAAAAGTTACTCTGTTCCAAAGAGTGTCCCAATAATTTGTTGACTCACTGTACATAGTGAGTTAACAAGTTTCTTGAACGCTAGAACCAGCACGCCAAACGTTTCAATGATTAATCCGCAAACATTTCAAGCCTCTGTCTCCACTTGCCCAGAGTAGTCATCTGCCCAGTTGTCTCGAAATGTTGAATCGAAATCGCTCGAAAACATATCTGAAAATACAGCCGTTTCCACGGACCGTGTGCACAGAGCGCGGAATCAAAGGAACCGCGGGAACTCTGTGAAATTGAAGAAAAATATTTGAAGCCGTCGGAGGGAGTCCCGGGCTCCAGGTTACTGGGAATTGTCGGTGGGGTTTACTAAGAACCGCATTAAAACGATCAAACACTGGTGAATAATGAAAGCGAATCCCTCCTCTGTTATACTGCATCTCCATATTGATCCTCCGTGTGTGTGCTCTGATTACATTCGAAATGGACGCGCATCCACGTAGGCATAATGCCTCCTATTCTGATTAATTATTAGCCACTATGACCGGCGCCAGGCTATAGAACAGGCTACTTGCAGAAATCCATGGACCACCTCCCTTTGATCTTGATTTACAGGACTTTAGACTCTGTACGGCTTCGTCCCAGCCGTGGCTTTGATTTATGAACGGGCGTATCGATTCCTTGCACGATATCCGCCACTGATTATCACCTTAATTTCCGCGCCGATTGCGACTTACCAGGTAAGTAGAGAGAGGGTGGTGGGGAGGGACACCTCTGATCCAATCTCTGTGGGAATCAAGCCGGGTAAATCATCCCGGACGCCAATAAGTCCATCGTTATCGGTCACTCTGGGCGTCGCGAGTTTCCCGTGGGCGAATTAAATTTTCCACGTCGAACGGCCCCGTGGAACGCGGCTGACTAATTAGGATCCACGGTTACACCATGGGGGCGATCGATCTCCGCTGGTGGCGCGAGGCATTCCCGATTAATCCTCTTCCTTCGTCCTCGCCACTCACCCCTGGTCCCGCTGCAGGTCGGTTTCAATAAAGAACAGGAATGAAAAAGGGGGGGAGCCAGGGACAGAGCGCGGCCCGATCCAGGCGGAATTCATAATGCTCGCGCGTACGCGTCGTCTTCCGGGCGTGGACCAGCTTCCGCTCGAGGAAATCCCGGGGCAGCGTGCCGCGCGAATTAGCGAGTGTCTAGCCCCGGATTCCCGGCGTGATAGCGCGATGCATACGTAATGCATTTCACGGGAGGCTGCATTCGACCGTCCCGCAACGAGGATCTCGTTCTGCCCGAGACCGTCATAAGCTCGCCTAGTCGTGTCCCTCCGAAAACCCCCAGAGAAACCGCCTCTCAGCGCGGTTAGGTCTCGCCGGCCATGGAATCCTCTTTTTGCCCTACCCCTACTCTGTCTACCTGTTTCTAATCACGGGTTTAATAGGATCCTTTGTGCAGTTTTGGGGGACACGAACGAGCGTGTGTTGAGAATACCCTGCACTGCAGAGGGAAATAACTCTAGTGGAACTCGATGCATAAGTAACCTTTAATTATGCGGTCCTCGGTGGCGGGGCGAGTAGTCGCTGAATTTGAATCTGAAGAATTTTAAATCTTTGGTGACTGAGGAGAACCGCGGATATCTGTGTCACATCCCCGCGGGGTTAGAATGATAACACTGAGATTAGAATTGAAATTAAAATTCTCTGTTTTCCCCGCCATCTCTTGAAACGTCCAAGGCGTAATTACCTAGCGATTCGAAACTCGTAACCGCAACGCACCCGAACCGACCCCCGTGACGCGAAAGACAGCCCTTCGAGCCCGATTAATCACACGCGCGTTCCAATTCGCCTCTCCTTCGGCCCATCCGCGACAGCTGCGAGGAACTATTCCGGGGCTTGCAATTCTTGCAGTGCCTGCACAGAATCGCGGCGGCCAGTTCGAACAAATTTGCAACTCCCGCTTCAATTTGCTTAAGCTGTCCGTTGCACGTGCAAGACGGCGCGGCGCGCCGCGGTTCGGCAGCTGCGAGCGGATCGAATAGCCTCGCATGTGCGGCCGCGGATAGCGCTGCTGGTGAACGGGAGCTGACGACGGGGAAAATCGCGGGAGCTAATGTTCGTTTAATGCACCACCGTCGGCCTCCTCCTGTCTGATATAATCGGCAGCCAGCGGATTTAACGTTATTCCGCGACGCGCGCCAGCCACCTCGAATTCTCGCTTCCGATCCGCGCGCGCGTCCAGCCGCTCGGCCGAGCGGAAACCGAGCTGCTCGGCGATCCGTGGACGCGCGTTAATGTGTTATTAATAATCGATCCGGACGGCACACGGCGCACGGTGATAATAGCATTGCGGAAGCATCCGCATGAATTTTACAGGGTTGTTTGCGCTGAATGTCGCCGGGGAAAATCTGGTCGGCGATAATCGTCCGGAATGAAATTCGCAGCGGCCGATGTTCCAGCTAATTCCCGCGAAATCTCTGCGCCGCGGGTTCGTCGCGTTCCGACCACGCCAGGCGACCCCGGTTATTAATTGAACAGGCATTTCACTTTTGTGGGAAATCACTGCGAACAATAGAATCGGCGCAGACACGATCCAGCGACATAAAGATCCGTTTTCTCATAAGAGATTGCTAAGATAGGGAAAATGGGGAATTCCTGGTGTGTCTATGCTCTCGGGGCGAGCAACTTTTCCCACGGAAATTTCCCCGTCCCACCGGGAACAACAGAAGTATCCCAAGGGCGGGAGATAAAGCGTATCAGCGTGTATAATCGGACGAGAGGATGCCACCGACGTTGCACATAATTTGCCACGGGGAAAATGATTTCTTTCCCCTCCCGGTGACAAAGGGGTGCCGTTCCGCGCGGAGCCCCAGCGACGGGCATAAATTCCTTAACGGCGGAGACTTATCGTCACGTTTTTAGCCGACGCCCCAATTTACGATCAGGCGACAGACTATACCGTGTACAGGATTTCCGTAACGCGGCCCCTTTCTCATCGAAATCACCGACTGGGTACAGATCAATTTGCGAGAATATACGTCTGGTCGATGGCCAAGAGCTTCGCCGAGCGCAGCCTCCAGTGCCCCTCGCGCGATGACGAGGCCACGAAACCCAAGTCGAGTACGTACTCGAAAGAGAGAGAGGGAGAGGGGCGGCAAGTCCGCGAATACTTTGCTGCACGGAGCACGTGAAATGCGCCGTTGTTCCTGGAACGGGGATGAGGTCGTAAAGCGCGGATAGACGAAATTCATGGCCGCGTACGACGAGGAGAGGAAGACGTTCGCACGAAAGCTGGCTCGCTGGAGCAAAGCCGTCGATATCCGGCCCACGGCCGGTTTGATGTCCTCGCATAAACCTGGCCGGTGTTGCCTGCCCCGCGGTACAGGGGCCAACAGCCAGGAAACGAGGAGGAGACGGCAGCAAAGTGTCGATTCTCCTTCACGCTGTCATTCGGCTCGGCGAGAATAAGGAAACCGCGCTCCCACACTCCCGCGCCCCTGTCCTTCTTCCCTGAATGATGCAGCCGTTCGTAAATTCGAAAATGCCCCGGCGCGCTCCATGTTTCCGGATAATGTCGCGCGGAAGCGCTTTAGGGGGACCACCGCTAGCTGGGAAAACACCGGAGAGAAGGGACGCCCCGTGTGCACGGCTCCGCCGATCCTTTGTGACGTCGATAACTTTGAGCCGCCGGACTCTTTTATTTTGATCCCTTCGCTCCTCGTTTTGCAACCGGTTCCCTTTCCTTTTTGTTTAATGAAAATGAAACGTAATGCTCGGGGTAGTTTGCTACGCGCACCAGCCCGCAGGGGGAACGGGATGCGTTTGATGTGAAAGAGACTCTGCCGGAGGAACAGAAGCTAATTGGATTAAAAAGATGTATATCCCGTTTGCGGGAGTGTACAGGGTGGCTCAGGGAGGCTGTCGTGAGATTCGCCGTTGTATTTTTGTACTTCGGGGGAGTAACTTGGGGGTGGTTCTGTTTCTTAAATGCGAGTTCTTGGGTGTTAGGGGAGGGATTAGATTAGGGAGGATGTGGATCTCTTCAGCACCCTTGAATTCAAGTTTCTCTATCCACCTTCCCAGACACAACCATTTGTAGATTAAAATGGAGCGTCCTGTACTCCAACGACTCCGACAATATCTACGCTTGAAGTAACACTTCAATTTAAATGCACTGAAACTCTAAGACAGTGCTTCAGAAGTGAACACTGGTTGTTACACCATTCCAGTTTTAACGCGCGGCCGATGAGCAGTTACCGCTTAGGCCCCTGCTCAGAACGTCTCCTAGGGCTCCAGTTTAAGAACAGTTATGATTTTATTCCAACGCCATATTCTTTCTTCTTTATTACTACACTTGGTCCGTTTTTATTAAATCACCCTTTCATTTTTCTAAAATAAAAGTGGACCCCTCCGAACGTTTGCCTCCTGAGCCATTTTCTTTAAGAGAAGATTCTCGCGTAACAGCCCCCGAAATTTATGATTTTTTTAAAAAAAAAAACTATTGTTAATATTGCATTAAACTCTTTTGGGATGTAAGGAGATATCTTTAAACTTGTAGAATTTATTTTTTTATGTTGATTCTTATCATTTAATAATTATTGTGGAATCATGTCAACCTCTTCGACGATGTTGGCGTCACCGTAGCACCTGCTACAGTCATCTGGTTGCAAGAAGAAAATTTTCTTAAAGCTAAATAATTTACGCTGGGACTGGACCTAAAATTTCAATTTCAGTTTTTTTTTGTAATACTCTTTTCGTCGATATAAAGAATAATGTGAAAAATTTGTCCAAGGAAAAAGCTTACTTTTTCGTTCAAACGCTACAATTCTTTCAATTTTTCATTGTTTTTTCTTTAAAGTGGACCAATTCCAGCGTAAACTATCTAACTTTAAAAACTTCTACAATTTTTTCAATCAGATGACTGTGATAGGTGCTGCACATTCCGTCAGGAGGAGTTACATCTTCGAAGGAGTGGACAAGATTCCACAATAATAATTAATAAATAATAAGGATCGACGTAAAAAAAATATTTTCTGCAAGTTTAGAGATGCCTCCTTATATCCCAAAAGAGTTTAAGGGGAGGTTCCGGTCTAGAGCCCCCCAAAATAGGTGATATTGAGGAATTAATTACAGGAAAACTACTACATATAACATTAATAGGACTTTTTGCATTGCATTGAGGATGTCTTAAGTTATAGAAATATATTTTTTGTTTTGTAATTAATCATTGCAGACGGCACTGGGGAGTCGTTAAAGTCAAGGCGTGAAAAAAATCATCCAAATCGGTGGGATCTGCATCCGCAAAAATTATTATCCGATTCGACTGAAACTTTTTTTATTTTGAAGATTATTCTTCTGTCTAGGAGGGGAGGGGGCTAGACAAAAATACAAAAATGTCATTTTTTTAGAAAATAACGACACTTCAAGTTTGAAATCACTTTCCCTGTATTTTTCGTCCTTTCAACGCCTTTGAAAACTATACGTTTTTATTTTTTTTTAATTTTTCTAGCCCCCCCCCCTAGCCAGAAGTATATTCTTCAAAATAAAAAAAGTTTCAGTCGAATCGGATAATAATTTTTGGAGATACAGCGCCCACCGTTTTGAGAACACTGTTTCGAGAAAAACGCGTTTAAAGTTTTACGTGAGTGCCGAGTGGCCGCTACTCAAATGCCTATAACTTCGGGAATTTTACGAATTTCAACAAATCCTTTTAAACACGTATTCCTAAAAGATTGAACATTCGAAAAATGAAAAAAAAAAAAAATCGACATTTAGACCGGAACCTCCCCTTAATCCAATATGATCAACAGTTTTTAAAAAAAAAAAATATTAAATACCAGTTACATTTGGGGCTGTTAGGCGAGAATCTCCCCTTAAATCTGCCACTGCACCATTCGCTTTCATCAAACCCCGAGTCCACTTACAAACTTCTCCACACCGTTCCTGAATCACCCAGTACACAGTGTTCCGCATCCGGCGCGCCCGGATTCACCGTCGGCTACAGGTGAACGAGGAAATTTAATTTCCCGCCGTAAGAGCGTGCCTCGTATAATCCGCAGCCTCGACGATGATACCGAATAAACGGTCCTCCCCCGCGTTAAGAAAATTAAACCCGCGCTTGAAAGTCGACCAACCCTTGGAAGGAAGAAGGATTCCCCCATCGGCGGAGCGAGGCGCTGGAAACACGCGAGGCCGAGCGCAGATCGAAAGGGGATTTCAGATCGGATCCGTGAAAAAGCAATCGGTAAGCAGGGAAACCGGTCACGGTGTAACCGCGGCTCGAAGAGCACTGGGGAGAGAAGGGCCGCGAGGGAGCGGGAGAAGGGGGACGGGACGACTTGAAACGAGGTAAAAATTGATTCGGCAGGTGAAACCTCCGGCTCTGTTCTCTGTTGATTTAAGCAACGTACCGGCTGCCTCGTGCTCTATAATCATGGTGAGCAGTCCGTTATTACTCCGCCGCCAGTGCCTATCTACTCCTCGCCTTGGTCCTTGTCTGCCTCGCCGCTCCGGCTCCTCTCCGTCCTCTTCCACCACCTCCACCTCCTCCTCTGTTCGTCTTATTGTTTTCACGTGCCATCCTCTCTCCGCCCGTGCCCCTGCGTCCGCCAGCTCGCGTTCGCTCGTTTGGATCGCGGAGGGCAGCCGCTCTTTCTTCCCTCCTCTCGCGGCTGGCTCACGGACTCCACTTCTGCCGGGGCCAGGCTTCTTGTCGAGGCGCTCGCCTTGGTAACGAGGATAACGAGGACCGCTTCTAAGACCGCAAATAATAAATGCTTTTCTGCGTAACCCGTGGCGTCGTAAAGTTCCCGGCGATTTTACCGCGGTTGCTTTCCCGAGGAACGCCTGGGAGATTGCCGCGTCGCGCTCCACGGTTATGGAGGTTCCCCAGGCCTGTTCCAGGGGTAGCGTTACGGCGCGAAGCCTCGCTGCTCTGGCACGGGAATTCGCCTGGCCGAGGGAATCGAGCGGCGTGGCACGGGGGACCGTAACGAAAAATTAAGTCCAGAGGAGGAGGTCTCCGGATTCCGATCGACCCTCGACGTTTTCGGTGCGGAACGGTCTGCGTTCGGTTTCTTATCCGGTCAGGTTCGGGAGAGCGTGGCGCGCAACTTTCCATAATGCGGAGCTTCGCATGCAAATTGTCGGCCCTGCTTGTTATTATAAAAGGGGAGAAGCGTAGCAGGCGGCTGGCCGGATTGATAGATCGCGAGGAGGCGCGGTAATGGAACACTGTATAGAGTTGTCGAGCCGCTGCGGGGGTTGTTGGCAGACGTTTGGGGACACTGGAAGTGTGGCAATGCGTCCAAGTGCGCGGCGCGTAAAGTAAGTTTCAGGATTTATCTTTACTGAGGAATCTTAGGTCGAAGGAGATTTGAGGGTGGATTTTAGGGTGTCCATGGTCTTGGGTTGGATAAAGATTGCATCTTCACTTTCATTTGGCTGTATAAGTTACTATTTCCTTCGATTATGAACGCAGATGACCAGCTACACAGGGCAGCATTTATACTTTTGGAGCCCCTGGTTGTAACATCAGTATGAGGCCTCGATAGAACGTCTATTTCAGTTAATTAAAAATTTATACACATTTTTAAAATGTGGTCACGTGGAGAGTGAAGCTTGCGCCTAATTCCCCTTGTGGTAAATGCGGTTCTGCAGTCACAGTAGTATTAACGGTATCTATACCGCCAAATACGTTAAGAGGTTGACGCCACAGAGACCCCCTAAATATATTTATGCAAAGTGTTCGATTTTTGCTAAAAATTTAGCTGTTTCCGTTCTGTAAAATTAATTCTATACAAGAATAGAAACTCGCTCGTGATTCCGACCATAGTGACAACCATATTAAAGAAAATAAACCTTAGTTTTTTCCATTTCGAATGACTATAACAGTCCCCATACGAATACCCGTTGTAAACTAATATTTTTAAGAAGTTTGCGTCACCGACTATATTTATAGATAAAAAAGCTAAAAAAATTCCGACTATTACTCCAAACATACCTTAATCTGCAAGAAAAACGCCAGACAGTATAAACTTACAGTTTCTGTTAAATAAATTCCCGAAGGTGGCGTTGAAAAACGGGCAGTTACACTAGAATACCTTGATGAATGCGTTCGTTTCTTCTGCAAATTCTTGAACGGAAACTCAAATGTGGCGCGGACACATGGTACGAACATCCAAACTCAATCTCCCACGGAGAATCCTGTCAAAAAACATTTTTATCCAGCACGTTCGATCCACGGTTGAGAAACATTCGGTTCGCGACGAATAACGGGGGCCACGTTCGATCATGAGACACGGATCCCTTGTATCTTCTAGAAATCTTATTGTCATACTATCCCTGCAGCGCATCAGGCTCGTATCTCCCGAGCCCGTGGATCCTGCTTTCTCGAAAATCACATAGGATCCCGCGCGTCCTCCCCCTCCGACTCCCGCTCGACCAGGGAATACAAGGTGAATCGTATTTCCGATATGCGGTTTTTGAACCTTAACATACCCTGTTCCCTGGCGGCGGCGAAGGCAGAGCCTGGATACGCGAGCGCGCAAAATGATCCACCCACGTTCCGCGTCGCCCTGACAGAATACGCATACTTTGTCGTTCGCGGGGAGCGAGTCGCGTGGTCGTCGCTCCGCCCGTCCCGTGTGCGCCCCTCTGGCTCTCCTTCGTTCTCCCGGCGTCGCCCCTCGACCGTCCTATTCATTTAATATTTCACGTGTTTCACAACGTCTAAACGCCTCCATCGGATGTTAGCCCCGTGGAGGGACACCGTCTCCCCTGTCGCTAGTCCGTCCTCCGTCGTAAAACAAAGACGAGCGCGCGGGCCCCGCGTCTCGTTCGGGGTACGTTTATTCAAATGAGAGACATGTAATTCGGGAATTCACCGCCCAGGCACACGGTGCGCGCAGTCGAAGCCTCGTGTTATGCGACAAGGAAATTTCATCCCGGAATTCTCAGCCTCTGCGCCCTCCTCGCCCTCCTCGTGGCCGTTTTCCGCCGCCGGCCGAACGAGCTCCACTCCGCCGCCTCTTCCTCTCTGGAACGGAGAGACGAGCCCGGCTTGTCTCCCCGTTGCACGCTTTATTCCCGTCCCATATTTTTCCTACTTTACACGCAACTTTTACATCCCCCCTCCCCCTCGTTCCGCGGCGACGTCACCCTCTCGCGAGACACAGAGCCACTCTAGCGGGCGACGCGTTGAATGTTTTATTCCGCACTGGGGCAAGTCGACGGCGCTCCGGGCACCGCAATCTGCAAATGCAGCGGGGATAAATATCGCCCTCATCGTTATTAAATAATCGGGACCGCCCGAATTCTCTAATGGTCCCGGGGCCGCGTGATTCATCGGCGATTCGGGCAGATCGATCGCGATCGCGATTTCAACGACGCGATTTCCGCGAGGGAGGAACGCGGCCGGCGCTCGGCTATGGCCGGGCTCCTGCGGGCCGCCGTGAATTTATTGGCTCATGAAGCGCAAAAATAAACGTTCGCTGGCTTCGTTACTTGCCAGCTAACTGTGCCAAGGCGAATATTCACGGCGGACTTCGGGGATATTTATCGTTTATCGCGGGGATCTTCTTTTGTTTCGGATAATGGCCCTTCCTATCGATCTATCGCAGGCGGCTTGATTAATTCCTCGCGGAGTATATTCATTCCCTGACGCTGACTTTATCGCCGTGCCACTTGCGTCGTTATCATGGGGGACAATTGTCTGGTTGCAATTCTAATATGATGCGCAACCGTGAATCTCAATCGTCGCGATCGACGGGGATTTTTAAGGATTATTTTGTCAGCAAATATAAAGCGAATCTTTCTAAAACTTTAAGGGTTGTTTACTGTATGTTCAGACAACAAAATTTTTTCTTCTTATTCAAGGATAATTCATTTAACATTGTTTTATTGGTACATCTGTGAAGACTCGAGCGCCACCGGAGTTGTCAAATTCTAGCGAATTCAATTTTTGCCTGGAATAAAGAAGATGGACTCAGTGGGCTAAAACAATATAAAAAAATTGAAGTTGGCAAAGTGATGGGACTTTAAAGGAAAAATTACGACTTCGATGGAAGAATTTCGACGTTTTCATAAAGAAAATTAAATTAAACCATTTTTAATTAAATTAAATTAAACCATTGTTTAATTAAATTAAATTAAATTTCACTGTTTTGGATAAATACGTCGAAATTTTTCCGTGAAGATCTTTTTCTTTCGAGTCCCATAACTTTGTCAATTTTAGATATTTGTCTTATTGTGTTAGTCCATCGACGATATACATTCATGACAGTTAAGAAAAACTTCGGCTTGAAGACAACCAACAGAACAATGTTAAATGAATTATTCCTGAATAAAAAAAATCTTATTGTCTGAACATATGTAGAGTAAAACACCCTTAATATTACGGAAAGATTCGCAATACATATTTGTTGAGAAAATAATTCCCAAAAATCAGTATTTTTCAGCGTCCTGAACCAGGTTCCCCGCTTAAGCTTTAAGGATCCGCCATCGGGGGGCTAGAAATCCAATATTCAATTGCACGTTTCTCTTCATCGTTGAGCTGACGGTAGCCACCATTTTCCAGCCGGTTGGTGGACCGATTATCCGAATCAGTGGACTTTTTAAAAATATGTTCGCCCGAACGTATAACATATTTAAATTGCTCCGTGTCGGTCTCGCGACTGCCGTGCTGCCAGCTGGCCTGAAGCGGAACTGAAACTGGGTCGAAGTAGGCGGCAAAGTGAGCGAGCTCGGGAAGCCCGAGCACAGGAGCCGCGAAGGTGATGCGGCATTTCGATGAAGTTTGTCTCCGCTGTTAAGTCGAACTTCAGCCGCGGACGGGTGTTGCCGGTTGATGGATCCCGCCGAAACACCCATGGCCCCGCCATCAATTTTGGTTAAAATAACACGCGACGCGACGTGCGGCGAATGCGGGAGCAGATTTCGCGGATGCCGGGCGAAATCCCAGGGAATAAAGGGGTAATGGAAGCCTTCATTTTCGTCGACGGTGGGTTCCCAGCCAGACGGATCGGATCCAGCTCCTCTAATTCAAAGTGCCTGCCGTTCGCGTCGGCCAGATTGACGTCAGCTTCATCACCGACAGCGCTCAACGCGATCTGCAATCATGTAATCGCAATCGCGATGGGGACTTAATTCTTTCGCCGTGCACAGTTCGCAGTTTCTTCCCGGAAAGGTTAATAGTATTTACTGAATCCTCTACGGCGCAGAATTCTCGAGCAGCGTGTTCCACGTTGTTACGCGGCCAATAAAGGGGAGCCTGTGTGTTCATAAGGGGAGCACTCGGGACTTAAAAGGGATAAGAAGTCGGATGCGTGCATGAATAAAGTATTATCAGTCTCCTTTTCGCTATGAGCCTGCACTTTCACGTAAATGCAAGCTTCTTACTTCGTAGGATGTCTTGCATGCTAACGAGCCCAGCGGGAAAGCTTGGCTCCAACGTGGCTGCACCCCCATTTGCAGATACACTTCCTCTTTCATCGTTACACACTTCGATCATTCATTTATAACTCGCTCTTTGTGCCTATGCTGAGTAAGACCGTCTGTCTGCGCAGCGTCGCGTCATAGACGCGTACGCGTAGAGACCGATCGTACGGCGCATTGATGTGCATTTGTCAAGATGCCTGGCGTACGATTGGTATCTACGCGTACGCGTCTATGACGCGACGCTTCGTGGACAGACGGCCTAAGTCTCTTACTGTCGCGGCTCCCAATATGGTAATTACAGGCTCGGAATAGAATTTGTCGCTCGGGCATCCCTTCGTCCCTCGTTTCGCGGCTCGAATTCGAGCGTCCTCGTTTAGCGCGCTATTTATAAGCAACAAGTGTCTCGCTTCAATGAGAATGAATATTTAATCAAGATGTTCGGAGGCACGGTCCCGGGCGTTTGGGTTTTTACGACGGGAACGACAACCCGCAAAAACCCTCGCCATTTATTTGTCGTCGAGTTTTTATCCCCCTCCCGCGTTCCCCGAAACACAGCGCAGCTGTCGACGTTCGGCGAACTATAAAATGCATTTTATTACCGGCGGCACGTAAATCAACCGCTCGTTTATCGGCCGATCCATTATGCAATAATCGTAAAGCTTGCGTTGTACGATTTAAAATTAATATACCGACGGCCGTGCCGTGCGCGAACCGATCGCCGGCTGCCCTCCCCCCTCTCCGCGCGAGATGACGTAAATTTCGTTGGCGAATTAAAAGTAATTAAGCCGGCCAGCGATTACCAGGGTGCCCGCAACTTTGTTGCGCTTCCTGTAAACCGGGCACGTTTCGCCGTAAATCTCGCTGGACTTTATCATCAGAGAACATCGTCACATGCTCTGTCGCTCGCCAAGGGGGCAGTTCGCTTCTGTACCTTTTTTAATCTTCTGAAACGGTGCAGGGGACGACCGGCGACCACCGTGAGAGAATAAGTCAGCCCCGGGACTTCTGTCGTCGATTAAAAATGCGGGGGAAATTTTGGGGAATTAAGGCGCCTCGAAAGTGGGCCGAAAATTTAGAGGAATTTATATTCTCCTGTGTATTATTGAGTATACGTTTGATATAAAGTATAGAGAAAGTAGATTGCGATTGATGACCATGAAATACAATAAAATATCGACTACCTATGGCCAATTATTTTTGGGGAAGCTAAACCCGGAGGACCACTCCAATGCTCTCCACAAACTGGGTCAGAAATGGAATAGCAAAATTCAATGAGCAGGTCGACGAATCTCAAGATTGAAGTCTCCCGGGTTCTTTCGAAACTCCCCTTGAACTGGAAATTTCGGCTATCCTCGATATTCCCCGCGGAAAATTCCAATTGCACCGAGCGAAAAACGGCAACGATACCATCGCGGTGGTTCATTTAACTTTTTCCTTGTGCTCGGTCGTTTGACAAAGTTGCCCGGGACCTGATGAATTGAACTGCGCCACGGGGGGAGGGGGGCGAAAATAGGAGGGGAGGGAGATGAAAAAGGCAGGAGTGGCCGGAGGTATTTCCGAGGGAACGTCGAAAGACGCACGGCTGGCATGCCGCGAAGAACAATTTGGTTCTGTAATTGCGACGGACGAACAAATTGAATTCCCCTACGTCCTTGCATCCTCCAGCGTAAACCTACTTGCCGGCGCAATCTCCCTTGGGAATCCTCTGCCACAGAGTGACCTCTCGAAAAATCATTCTCCATCGTCGAATTAACATATGATCAAGCAGATGTAGCTTAACCCTTGACGGCGATAAAGCGACGAGATCACGATGCGTCGCTTGGCGAGAAGAAAATCATATCCCCATAAAAAACTTTAAAAAAAGTAATAAAATTACGCTAAGTACATGAAATCAAATAAATCACAAAAATAGAAGATAATGATAAGTACAGAAAAAAGATATGAAATTGAAATGAGCTGCAAGTGCATAAAGATGCTTTCCAACTGCGCTTCAGATGACAGAACTACATATACACAGCTGAAATGCTGTGTTCATACATTCCATTACTCATATCACGGACATTTTAATTAACCAATGAAAAAGAATCCCATTTACAAAACATTGTCGTAAATTAATAGCTTTGCAAAATTAATGATATACAAAAATTGGGCCAATTATAACAATGGCTATTTATACAAAATGTATTAAATAGTATTAAGCAGATATATTTTTATACAAATAAACATTTTAATACGAATAAATATTTTAATCAAAATACTTGGCGCTGCGCACCGAATTGGTGTCGCTAAACTGATTAAATATGTTTAAATTGCATTAATCTTTGTCTCTCTTTCTTGTGCGTGCGTTCGTGAATGTGTGTACGTGCGCGTGTGCATATGCTACGGATGATATTAGAATTAAATATATGTAGAATAAATCTGACTGCGTTTCTAGTACGCATATGTATATTATGTATTTTAGATTGCAAGGGAGTTATTGTGAATAATTAAATACTAAGACAATTATCATTTTTTCGGTTTCGCAGCGCCAAATACCTTGGCGCTCAGGAGAAAAGTCTTACCGTTTCCGACAGATCCATGAGACGATATTACATCTCTGTCACGCGTGGACCGATTTTATTGAATTTGGTCTTGATCGAAAGCTTATATGCGGTTTACATAAGAAAAATGCCTTTAAATTTAGAAAATATTGCAGGCGTGGTGAGATATTAATGAAATAAGTTTCAAGTTAGGTTGGAATAGCCGTGCGACGAGTAAATGATAGCGGTAGCGACAGTCGACATATACAGGGTGTCTTTCGTGTACTTGGCGTCGAGACGCTACCGCGTCTCTAGTTCCGTCCTGGTAACGAGAATTCGAGACTCGGTGAGATCGGGGTGTATCGACGGTTAGCCAAACAGGAAAGGATCAGCAATGGATCGAGGCGAGGAAGGGGGCAGATGAGGAAGACGGAAAGGAGACTAGCGGGTGGCATTTCTCGTGAGGCCCCGAGAGATAGAGAGGGATGCCATGGAGAGCAGTTTGGCCCTGTAATTACGGGCAAACAGAGGGGGTGGGGGGAGGCCAAGGGCAGGGGAGGGCAGCGCGAGGAACCCTATAATCTCGGTAGGACCGCCCCTTGTTTGCTTGTATAATTACCCCTTGGCCCTCCTTCGATGGGGCCGCCGATGGGCCCCGGTTCCAATCCGTCGGCCCGTTCGTCATTTCGTTCGTTCCACGCTCGGCCATAATGCCGATATCATTACCTAATGCATCGCGGATGCATTCTGTTGCATGCGGCTTGGCCATGGCCCACGGCCTCACGATACCCGTCCGGCGTCTTTCGTTTCCACCCACTTGCAACCCGCCACTCGTCCCTGTCCCCCGTGATCCCCCTTTCCCCCATGACTCCCTTCCCTTCTCGCTCCCCCTCTCCCCCTCTCCCCCTGTTGCTTTTGCTCTCCCTTCTCACTCTTTCCCGGACGGATCACCCAGCCTGGGCCGCCCTTAGTCGACGATTTCTCAGGATTGACGTAATTGGCTTATTTGCATTGTGCGCCCCGTCTGTGTCTGCGCTCGGCGATGGATCATTCGCGAGGCTCGCTGGGAACGATCCGAACGGTGTTGCGTCACGCCGCAGCACTCTGTGCACTTTGTGCAGCTCGCGCATTACGCTCGGCGCTGCTACGCCCTCGCGGATGATACGCGCGACGCTCGCCGGGCGAATGTGGAAATAGCGTAGCAAGATAAGCGTGCCGACTGTTGCTGATTTTCTTGATGAGTGCCAGCCAATGGGTTGTTTGTGAAAACAACCCGCAAAGAGTAAATTCTTTTCACCCGTAACGTTCTTCCTCTTTTGTTTCATTTATTTATCTTAAGTAGTAGTCGATTAAAACATGATAAATTTAAGGGCTTTTACCCTCGTATCACCCTTAAAGGAGAGGGTAGAGACCTGAAATTTCATAGATCGGTGGCTCGGGCGAGGAGCATTGTTTAGCAAACAATAACAACAGAGTTTGTCACGGGGGTCGTTTGCTCCTGTTTACCTTGCTAGACTCTTTATACGAACGCTTGTATTCTATGGATGATTGTGACGTAATGCTGGGACCGAGACGCTCAGTTTCAATCCATTAGCTGGCGGCGCTGTCTCCTTGCCTGCGCGTCGACGGGGGACTGCTTCGCGCCGGGATTAATTTCAGTGTTTCAAACGGCGCGCTGTGTTTTTAAACGGGCAGGCTTTACGAGCGCGTCGCTCTTTCGCGCTTGCTTTTTGTTTATTACAAGTGTACCATGCAGAATTCAGAGCGCCGTGGATTACCGAAGGGAGCAGCGTAGCCCCAACACGATTCGCAATTAACCCTTCGTGGTCACACTTCTGCAAAGTTACGTGGTGGTCACACTGGGTCCAATGGACCCGGCCGATTTTTATACAGTTACCGTACGAACTGTATCAGTCCGATCGAGTCCTAAAAATTACAATACACACTTTGAACATTGTTGAATATGGAATAGTCGCGTTTTAGTAAGAAATGAAATGACAACATGTGCCAAAATAATCGGAAAGTAGTAAACTCCTGAAAAACGATTTTTTTTTACTAAATCCTGTTTTCCAATAATACCTGCTTTATTTTTCAATTAATTTTCATACAGATTGTGGCTGATACTAATAAGATATATTCCTCTTAGAAAAATATACAGTTTCATGCTGTGGGTTTCAAAAACGGTATTTATTTTGAGATCTGAAGATGGTCAATTTTTTTAGCAAAAAACCACGTTTAATTTACAGAAATAACTATTTATTATTAATATACATTATTATACATCATTATATTATTATACACATATACATTCTGTGTTCGTACTCATTATACACACATATAACTTGAGGGGAAAAAACATTATCACAGCCATACACATTACATTTTATTGAATTAAATTTCTCGAATTGGAGTTGAAAAAAAGTGTTAATTTTTTCGATAAAATGTACAAGTTGGTCACACATTCTAACGGCTGCCACTCATCGACGAACTTACTGATTCAAAAACTAACGGTCTCTACCGGAAGAGGACACCTGAAATTTCCGTAAAATCTCAGGTCAATGGCATTTGAAACCCAGGAACTTACAGGTATCGAGCTCCAAAGTTAAAAATCGGGTCCATCGGACCCAGTGTGACCAGGGAGGGTTAAATAGTCCGCTCTGCTTTAACTCATCATGCGCGAAACTAAATTTCTATCCACGGTATGGAAATCAGGTCTCGTACAATACACAGCGGAAAGACCTCAATTATTCAGCCGCTTCGTAACTAATTCATCGTAAATCGAGTATGCACTTTAAATCATAAAGCACACACGCGAAGACCTTCGAATACCATCGGAGTAAAATTAATTAAACCTTCTGCGCCCTAGCTCCGCCGGCAGAAATGCATAAAATTAAACCACCCGCGCGCCACCTCCGCTGTGACGAAAGGTGACGGACTCTCGAAATTAAACCGACCGCTAACTCTAACCCTATTACCAGTCAAACCTCCCCTTCCGCCGTTCCTGATCGCGGGGTAGCCATCTCACGAGCGCAGCCACGCAAGGGCGCGATGTTATTCGAGAAGCGACACCGTGTACTTTTATCAAGGGCCGTTTTTATCGCGGACACGAAGCCGCGACGTATCGATGCAGCGGTATCGATGGGGATCGCTCACTGTCACGTTGGCTCGCGTGATCCTCCCGTTCGTTTCCGCTCGTGGCTCTCCCTTTTAACGGTTGGCTCTGGTCACCGGTAAAAAGCAAACGGGCCACGGTGTCGTACGGGGCTTTAACGAGGCGCTGACGCATCCTCGAGGGGTTGTAATTCACGGGGTGTAACCCGACGTGCCTGCTCGGGAGGACAGAGAAAGAGAGATAGAGAGAGAGAGAGGGAGACAGGGAGAAGACGCCCCAGTGGGGAATACTGTGACGGAAGTATGCAGACTTTCGTGTGCACAAGCCGGGGCTACGCGGTATGCTTTTGAAGTCGTCCACCTACTGTTTTAACGGCTCCGACCCATTTTACACGCGCAGCTCTATATAGTCGGGGGTGTCAGGGCATCGGGGCTGATATTACGCCGCGGGAGGAGTTACGTCTTTGATGTCGCGCCATGAACGTTTCCGCGCTGCCAGCCGTTTTAGTAATTCTTCGTCGTCGCCTCGGAACTGCTCTCCGTGTCTCTGCTAATTGAGTCCTCAGACCCTGGTTATTCCGTGGAGAACACTCGGGGCTGCCGGCCCTTTTGTCACGATCGAGCTGCGAGAGTCGTGTGGGCCGCTCCTGTGGGATCTGTTAGGTTGTAAACGGAATTCTCGCGCCAGTAGCCTTTCTCCGCGCTGTGGGGCAGTTTCGGAGCTTCGGCTGACGAGGGGGTGTTTTTTCATTGGGGGCAGGGGAAGACACTTTTTAATCTCCGACGCGTTGGAGGAGGTTGGTTTTACTCGGGAGAGTATAGACTTTTTTTCTGCGAACATCTTTATTATTTTCATTTCGATTTTATAATTGAGGGGCCCGGTGGAAAGCAGGCAAATGCCACGGTTTCGTGATTTTTCTTTTACCTGAGAATTTTCGCATTTGTTGCTTTCATATATTATTCAAAATATCACAGTTTATAGTTTAATGTTCTTGGATTTCTATAAAATAAAAAGTTCCCAAAAATATGTTTAATTCTTCTTGAAAACAGATTATGGATCCTTAAGAAACGAAAATTCATGCACATGTGGCATGTGCCTGTTTTCCACAACCACTCAATTCTCAGTGGCACTGATTCATCCCGCACCATTTCCCACTTAACTGCTCCGTTGCAAGTTCGAGACACCCCTATTCCGAGACACGTTCTAATCGTGCTGATCTAATTAGTATTTGTCTTGACCGTTTCCATTCCACGCATTTGGCGAAGCTTCTTTCCTAGAGGCCAACCGATACGATCGTTTATACTCGGCTGATTTACGGGTGCTCGGTGGTTGCGCGTGTCTCGAACGTATTTATAAGATACCGCGTTGAAATAAATGTTCCCGGGCCGGGAAAAATATACACATTGGCGGCGGAGAGTGGCCGTTGCCGTCAGAATTTGACGCGGAGGTCGTAAAATATATCTCGTCATCCGTCGCCGGCTTCGTAAGCCACCGGGATTATCTTGCGCGGCGGGCGGAGTTCGCCGCTGTTGGAGTACGTCCGCGGCTTTTTCTTGTCCCCTTCGGTATAAATTAGTGCCGTCTAATCCCCGCGTAACAACGAGCAAAAAACGGTGGGAATTATTCCTTAGAAGGTCCGCGTTCGAGGATCCAGGATCGACGACCTTTCCTCTTTGTTCAGGGCGCCTTTATCGAGCATTTCAAGGTCCCTCGCGCTTCTCGCGACCTCTTGTCAACGACGATTAAGGTGTCGCGTCTCTGATCGTTGAAATCGTGCACGATTAATTTCCCACTTGTTGTTTATTATTCAGCTGTTGCTGGTTTACAGATGTCGGAAACAACGGCTGGGGTGGTTACGTTTAGGCAACCTAATTACGGTCGAAGTGGTGGAATAATTAAATTATAGTGGATAATTATTTCGATGCAGGGGGCTCGCAGATGTAATCACGTGGTAAAATTACCGTTTACAGGGTTAGCTGATTGGTTTCGATCGATGATTATAGCTTGCGGAAACGCGCTGAATTGCTTGCTCGCGTAATGGAATGCTCCGTTTCAAATATTACTGGTGGATTTTGGAAGTTTTACATTCCAGGTTGCGTATTATATCCACGCGAGAGCCGTGGGCACGAGCAGCTGCTTCATTTCTGTCTAATTCCTTTGTTGCAGAGTCACGTGGAGTCCGCCAGGCAGAATCCGTGGCACTTGGCTGGAGTTCTGGATAGAGTCAAGGGAAATTCTAAAGTGGATGTCTCCCGAGTCCATCGATGCATTGGATTAGGTAAGTGACACGTAATTTATACTTTACAATCGTTGCTGTGCCCCATAACTCGGTTTCAAGTTGGTACATGGTTTAATATCCTAATAGCTTTGCCAGCCATATGTGGCTGACATCGTTAGATTCCCATATGGATGATAGGGTTGACCTGGAAGTAGGGCGTATGCGTTCAACTTGCTTAATAGTAGGTACATAAAAATCAGAATATTAAATAGTAATCGGTCCGGGCCGTCTGAGTATACATATACATATTTGAAGTACAACTAACATGTAGCTATTTTTCCTCTTTGTTTCATTTATTTTTCTTAAGTAGTATCCGATTAAAAAATGCTAAATTTAAGGCTTAAAAGCCTATATTATACTTCAACGAGAGGGTAGAAATCTGAAACTTCACGGAATGGTGTTTAAGGGGGGAGAGACCACTGTAATGCTCCGAAAAGTAAGGGTGTTTTCGGGATTTTTTTTCAAATAATCAACGCAAGTAAATCAATGCATTGCTTAGTATAGTTAATATGTACATATTGAGGGGTAAAAAAATTTTTTTTCAATCAAATTCATAAATCCGTTTCCGGTGTGCTCTTCGTCAAAATGCACGCTGCGACAAAATTGTTCCTGTGGCTTTAACAGTGCCTTAGCGATATGGTTAATCTGAATTAAGAAAGACAAAAATATTTGGAAGCTAGAAGCCTACGTCTATTACGTGACGATCGAAAAAAGTCAATATTGCAAAAGATAACAAAATGGTGGACCGCTGAAAAAAACATTTTTGGGAGTAACGATGTTAATAAAAAAAAAATAGGAGGCCTTTAATTAAAAAAAAAACTGATCCTCACGTAATAGAGCCGGGGTCTTCGTACAATAAATGCCCTTACTCGTGTCGATTGGATGTATACTGTCTGTACACTGTCAACGCGTTTGAAAAATGTTATTCTGAGAAAAACGCGTTCAAAGTTCCGCTCGGTTCAGTCGCGCGCTTGACACCGTTTCGCGGAATACACTATATCTCCTTCAATTTGACGAATTTCTTCATGCAATTTGAAGAGAGCGTTCTTGAAACGTACGTCTTTCAGAAAATCCGAAAGAGAAAAAAATCGATAATTCCGATTTTCTACAGTGGACTCCCTTAAGGTGAGGAGCAATGTCTAGCAAAACAATACCCCCAAAAATTGATCACGGGGGCCGTTTGCTCGCGCTAACCTTGCTAGACTCTTTGAGAAACAAAAAACGAGTTAAAAAATTTCTCCACCCTCTGCAAGAATTTGAAACTCCAACCCAGACGAATCCATTAACCCACCCCCGGTCGGAAAGAATCTCAAAAGTCCAGGTCCAACGAATTCCTTTCCCCGACACACGAGCGCATTACCATTTCCAACCGAGTAGCTTCGCAGAAGGGGCGCGGGGCAATCCAATTAAAGTATCATTCGCCGGAACGACGATCGAGGCTCGATGCCTCAGTGCAATCCCGGCGTCCAGACGGAGCAGCTACGCGCTCCGTTTCTCCTCGCGCCGTTTAATCCGGCGCGAGTACGCAGGGAGGTCTGGGAGCTTGGCAGAGGGCGAGGATACAGGAAAGAATTACTCCCGGGCGCGTCTGCCTGGATATCCGCGGGATTAGCGTGGCGACGTTGTTCTAAGTTCGGGACATGTTTGGAGAACGTCGGGAGGAGCGGAGCGGGGCCGTGCGTGGGCGTATGGCGAAAAGCCAGCGGCAGACAGCCACTCCGTTTTCTCTTGCTATCCGGCCAGACAAATCGGTCCGCGTGCATCGCTGTGTGCGTGCACGTGCACCGCGTCTCCCTACGGACGGGAACGCACGTAGACACCCACCGACACCAACGTACACCCGCACGTGTCGCCAGCGACACACGGGCGGCTGGTATTCGGGGGATATGTAAGATTCCAGCCGCCCACATCGCGACAAATTGTTGCTCAGCTGATCGGGCCCGGCTCTCCCGTCCTCCCGGCCGGCTCGCCTTAAAACTTTCAATCTTTCTCAGCCGGTTGTATACGATGCCCCCGCGCGCAACGGCCGCGATACACATCCCCCGCTGCCCCCGTATCGGACGGCTGCGAATGAAGCCAGTGATTCATGCCACACAACGCCCGCTCTAATGACAGTCTGGTGGCAAATTGCCGGCCCCCGGACGGTTTCCAGTGATTTATCAGGCATCGCCACCCGTGCGTCCGACGATAAAACGCGATTGTTCTACTCGCGATGGTAATTAGCTAACGTACCGGGATCCTCGGTCCCTTTTTCCCGTTTTCGATCGGGTGGCTGATCGGCGATCGAGTTGGAGATAAGGTCCGCGGAATCTGTGCCCCGAAAGGGTGTTTAAGAGGGGAGGTTAGGGGTGTACGTTCGAGGGTGAGCCTCGGTGAAGGGACTCTGCGTGAATTAGGGGGTGTAGTGAAGGCGGGAATTGGGACATTCGAGATTTTAGGCTTGTTTTATCGACGCAGATCTTCGCGTTTTGGTACTAGTTGGTCCCTCCGCTGCGGAGTTTATTCCAGCTTTCCGGCAAGCTCGTTTTATCGTGCCAAGCGTGTTTCACGATTATCGAGACACATAGCAGCTTATAACGAGGTAAGGGAGGAGACGTGGTCTTCGAGAATCGATACTCGCAGGATCTCCAGCGTCGGACTTTGATATCCTTTCTACGACTTCCCTTTGCCTTCGCCGTTCATCTTATCCCTGTGGATTTCTCCGAAAATAAGTCGCCGCTTTTACCCTCAACCCCTCCCTTTGTGCTTGTAAATGAAAAAGGCAAAGTTGGAGCGAGGAAACCGAATCAGCGGCACGGGAATCCTATCTTCATGGCCGGTTCATAAAACGCAACCGATGTGTACCGTATCCTCTGGCACGTACTCCCCGGCAAAAACGTCTTTTGAAGTTTTCCTTGGCGGAAAGAGGCCAGAGGGCTCGCCATTGATTTAATGGGTGTACCTTCAGCCGCGGTTAAACACCACATCAAACCGCACCCTCCTGGCCGACTTCTTCCTTCCTACTTTGGGAAACGGGCTTCATCCGATAAATGACTTCTATACGACCGTTATCGTTCCTTCGGCGTCCGCCATGGCCCAGCTCCGCTCTCGGGACTCCGCAGCTACGTCAAAGTTTCGTGTCCAACGTTCCAGCGATCGATCTCTGTGTTTCTTCCCAAAAAATGCCATTGCGCCATTAAATAACGGAACGAGGATTTCACTGGATTTATAATTGAAGTAGCACCGGGCTTCTTTCTGGATTCACTGTCAGCAGAAAGTGATAGGAGCCTCGGAATTCCATTTTCTCGCCCCACACTCGCTTCGGCGGTAAAGGAAGACTGTAAAAATTTCACCGATCGATGAATTCGAACGTCGAATCGCGGCGCGAGATCGCCGAAAAAAAAGGAAGGAGAAACGCTCGCCTGCTGAATAAATTCTGAGAAAACGCTGAGCGCCCTTTTATTTCACGTGCCGCGTACGAGGCCGGGCGTTCGTGAGTATGGAAAAATGTCACCAACGTTTTTATCAACAGTCACGCATTCCCAGAAGGCTGCTTATCATCGGCTGCCGACCTAATTATAATTGCCGTTCTGTGTTCGTCCAGGCCATAATGATAATACGTTTCCGTATTCCCGCGCCGCACGCCCGCCGATGAATGGCTGGAAGACGCGAATACGCTGGCCGCGTGTGCCCCCGCGAGGCCGCGTAAAAAGCTGAAAAGCCAGCGGATCCGTAACGCGAGCCAGCGTAACGCGAGATACATAATTTTAAACAGCGAGCGTGTAGCTTAATCTCCGTTTAGAAAGAAAGGGGACGGGGATAAAGAAAGAGGTGAAACGGGGAGAAAAGGAATTCGGTGTATCGTTTCACCGCGGACCTGTATTATCTAACGTCGCACGCGACACGCTGCTTTATTTTAAGCCGGTCGCTTACCCTTTGGACAGCTTTTTAATTTCCAGCCAGCCGGAGACTGTATTCGAAAGATTTCTTCGGCTGTCGTGCTTCGAATATCGGAGGGAAGAGAGTGAACAACGACATGGAATTATTATTATTATTATTATTATTATTATTATTCGTCTTTATTCCTTGAAACATGCAAAGAACAGTAATTCATAAAGACAAGCGAAGTAAATGGCGAGGCTGCAGTGCAATACTGTTAAAAGCCTAACCATAACTAAATAACTAAAAACTAACTAACATTAAGAAACTAGAAAGTTATTGTGACGCATTAACCATATATATCGCCGAGCTTTACATTTAAAATCAGGAAAGGAATTTAAACCTCGAATATCAGGTGGGAGGGAATTACAGTAATGAGCCGAAATATAAGCAAAAGATGATTCAAATTATATCGTGCAACCCCGAACATATCGAACACCCACACGCCGATTGTGACGAGACTGCAGATTTGCAGAATAGCGAAAAATATTCGACACGTATTTTTTGTTATCGGCAATCCTCCGTGTTGAAGGGGTGAAAAGAGTCCCCAAAGTTGGGGTCGAAAACATATTTTCTGGAGTATCTCGAGGGCTAGTAGGAGTAGGATAATTTTTTTTTTAAAGTGCGAGTTTTTTAAAGACTAAGCTCCTGCTCTCTTTTTAGAAGATTTCAGAAAATATGTTTTCGATCACAATTTTAGGTTTCACCCCTTCAACGTGGACGATTGCCGATAAAAAAAGATACGTGTCAAATATTTTTCACTATTCCGCAAATCTGCAGTCTCATCCAAATCGGAGTGCACGGGTTCGACATGCTCCCTTGTTAGTTCAAGATGATTCGAGATATATTTATTGAAGTATTTACTACTACCTAGGAATTTAAAGTACTCGGTTGGATCTTAAAAATAAAATACAATTGGTCCACAATCCAAGTGCCACCGGCCGAACCACATGTCCGATGTTTGATATTCAATTTACCCTAACTACTGTTTCAAGTACGATCTAAATCACCGTTTCCTCGGTGACAACTGAAATATCTATTTCTCGCATTTCATTTCTCCGCGGCCTAGGATACCGATCTATGGAACATTGTCACGATCTCAGTGTGTTCGGTGACCAACAATGGTCGCCTGGGTCCCGATTCGAGCCGATCGCGCCGCCGCGTTATGAATATTGACGGGAAAAACCGGCGGTCGTAATTTATGGCCGATTGTGCGGGAACTCATGAATTTATTCAAGAGAAACTCTCGCTATCGCGAGGTAATCCGCTTTATAAGTTCAGCAATCTTAGATCAACGCGTTTTGTTTCGCTGCCGCGGACCTGTCCCCGATACGGAGCAACGCGGAAAAGCGGCGGGGGCACGCGTCGAGGCCGCGATTTCTATAACATCCGGTATTTGGGGGGGCATTTCTCGCGTTCCGCGATTCCTATATCGTCCACGTCCTCGGCGGTGGGTATGGAAAGGCTCGGGATTGCAAGCTGCTTCGGATTTTCCAGGGGTGAACGTCGCTGAATTGTTTAAGCGAAGGTTTGAAGATACCTGTGTGCGTTGAAATATGAGGGTGATTTGGAGCTGCAGAATTTTTCAGCGGTATGCAAAATTAGAGCGAAATCGATGACTCCAAGAACCGGTGAACTCAACTGAAACCACCATGAAATCAACTCAAGTGCAGAGATTTGAAAGGAGGTATTAAAGTTGAGTAATAATGAAAAAGAGATTCTTAATTCACTCGTTCTCTCTTAGGCGAAGTCTCCAATCACCCTCGTAGTTAACGAGGGCATTTCATGGAGGTTTGAGTTGAGTTCACCGATGTTTTGGGTCATCAATTTCGCTCTAATTTTGCGTACCTGTTACTAAAAAATTCTCGAGCAAAAGGAGGTGCAAATTTTACCCTTTTTCAGTCTCTATATGCATCTATATTGAATGAATCGATGACAGTGACCTCGTGCACGACCCTCGCTCAGTGTCGATTGCTAATGCGTACAGTCACTGGTAGAAATGCAGCGATGCAAATGCGCAGCGTCCATTGGGCCAGGGACGCGAAGAGCTGCGTACGGGGTCCCATTATAGGATTCCGTGCATTGTATAATGGGATGAATGGGAGGTGAATGGGACGCGAGCTACTCCACGCGACCCTAAGTGGGGCTGTGCTTATCTCGTGCTTTTTTTCACACCTTGTTCCGACGCTCGAAACATGTTTGCTTTAACGTCCCACTGATTTTACGACCCCCACTGTTCCTCCTCCGCTTTTTTTCACGTTTGTATATTTGCTGGGCGCAGCAATAGCGAAGTCGTAAGATCAGCCACGCGTTAAAGCAAACATGTTCGGGCGCCCGTTACAGGCGACGTGAATGAAAACGCGGGGGACACGGTTTCCTGCCTCACTCAGGGTCGTTGGAGGCATCTGAAACCTGATCCAGTCGCCTCCATTCTAGAGTGCACGGATTCCTAAAATGGGAAGCTGTAGTCCTGCTGTCTCGGTCGATACCTCTCGGCATCAATACCAGCAAGTGTGTCAAAGAGGGGTTGGATATTTAGCGGTGGTCAAAGCTCGATGAAAGTATAATCCTGTAAATTTTCTGAAGATCTCTTAGCTCACTGGTCCCCAAACAGCGGGTCGCCACCCCCAAGGGGTTTGTTTTCTGGGGGGTCGCTGCGGTTATTTTTAGTTGACGATTCTTAGCACTTATTTATTTTAATATAGCTACATTGCCAAATTCTATTAATGATGTACCACTATTTTTTAATGCGTTCTCTTTCCCTTATTAAATTTACCTTACGTTATATGCAGACAGGGGACAGGTTATTCGAACATTATGAAAGGGGGTCGCGACTCAAAAGGGTTGGGAAACACTGTCTCAGTTTAAAGAGGCTACATTTTTGAAGAGTAACCAAGTTTCTATAATTATATACATACTGTCTAGAAAGCACCAAGGCTTACACAGTATTACCCCATGAATCAACGTGCATACATCTCACCTTAAATCCCCCGCATTCTTCTGCGCCCTTATTCACCGCCATTCACGCGGAGATTATTTGAAAAAAAAAAAAGAAACCCCAGGCAGACCGATGAAAAAGAGTGTTGCGCTCTCCGATACTCGGCGCGGAGTTGCTGGGGAGTCCCGTGACCGGTTGGAAGGTAAATTTCTTTCCGCCACGGATATTATTGGAGAGGTCGCCGGTCGGGGGTCGAAGGTTTCTCGTATCTTGAGCGCGCGAGCCGGGGCTATGTTCTTTTCTCGGAAGCTTCCAATCAAAGACGCGTCAGGGATCTTAACAAAGGGCGGGCATAATTCATCGCGGGTATTGGTAGCCGATCTGGCCTGGCTCGCGCGAAAGGGTGAAGGCTCCGGGCGAGGGAGCAAGACGGCGCGAGACCTGGAAAGGCGGAAAAGAGCGAGAGCCGCGACAGCGACGATAACAAACCGGCAGTGCTCACGCGGCTCTGCCAACCTAGTGAAATATGCACCCATATATCAATGGCGTTGCATATCAATTGCCACCACTGCCAACTGGCATGACTATAATGCCAGCCAGCTACTCGGATGCTGGCGAACACGCCGTGGAATCGAACGGGGGAGAAAAGGACGAAGGGGGGCCGTGCCATGGGTCCTACCTTCGCGCTGGGTCGAAACCTCTCCTGGGCCCGGCGAGCCTGTTATTCGATCGGCCTTTATTAGCCATAAATTCCATATGATACGCGGAGAATATGATAATGGACGTCAAGCAGTTGCGCGAGCGTACTTTGGTATCGACGTCGGTGAACACTTTTGACACCGGGCCGTCCAACGTTTTGGGAACTTCAGGGAATACTGTACGGACGCTTGACGTGGCCTGCAAACGTGGCTGAACAGGGCAGTCGCGAAATTCACTGTGTCGCGAGATTATTCAAGTGACCCTGTGCTTTCTACATAATTGCAAAATGGGAGAATTCTTTATCGTTATTATCCCCTGTTCCAAACTCGCGTGTTTTATAAGCGCAGGATTTAGGGGAAAGGTTTAAAGGGAAACACCACTGTGACGGCCGGAAAAACAAGTGTTCTAAGAATTTTTTTTCAGGAATTATTTCAGGTTTTCATGTAGGACTTGTACTACCTGCTTTCGGTACAGTGTCACGAGAGATCATAAAATAAAAATGAATAGGGATACATGCATAAATTTTAATATATTAATTAACCTTCTAGTTCTAGACCCCTCGCAAGAAACATAGGTCGCTGGCGGATAGTGTAACTTTGGAAGAGTGCTCCGAAATCAAATTTAAATTTTTTTTTATAGATACTTTGAGTGTAGTTTCCGTCGCACGTACTGATTTTTTAAACGAATTATTTTTGTAAAAATGGAGCGCTTTAAAAGAAAAAGTTACGAAAATCCGCGAATAAGATGGACAGTTTTTCGAGCGCGTTTCAACAAATTCGTTTCGATCAAGCAATCTATACCTACGTGGAACGAAAACTACACTCATATAGTTTATAAACAAAAGAAAATTAAATTTGATTTCAGAGCTGCTTATATTTTTCGGTCGGTCATCTAGAAAATTAATTAATATATCAAATTCTACGCATGATTCTCAATTCATTTTTTTTTAATAGTCCCTTAAGACACTATACTAAAAGTAGGTAACACAACTTTTATATGAAAACTGTAAATCATTCCTGAAAAAATTCTTAAAAAAAAACAGTGGTGTTCTCCCTTAAAACGACACTGTTCTGGTCGCAGCGTTCGGTGCAAGTATACGCATACCTGGATGCGTCCCACCTTTTCTTCCGCCACTATCTCACAATCGAGCGCGACTTGTTGGTCGACTTTCACGGTAACGAGCTGAAAATCGGCGATGGCATTCGGCGATACGTTTTAAAATATCCAAAACGCGGCGACCTTTAATGAGGACGGCGAGGCAGTCTTTCTGGACGCCCGTCCAATCGCTCCGAGATCTCGGCAGCTCCGTGCCCACCTATCGGTGATTCGGATCTGAAAGGAAGGGTGAAAAAGGGGTAGAGGTAGGTGCACGCGATGAGTCCTTAACTAGATCCACGTAGGTGTTCCGGCGAGATTTTCCCGTAATTATCGAATCTCTCGGCGGAGCGCGGAGGGGAAGAAATACGTGTCGGCGAGGGCGGGAGGGCAAGAAGCAGCGCTAGTTGCGAAAGTAAATGGCTGACGGCAAGAAGCAAGTGCCCGGAATGATTAGAGAGCAGTAGTAGAAGATACCGTTCATTAAGTCATTTTGTACAGTCGAACCTCCCCGCCTCCTCGGAGAGACAGAGTTGCCCCTCGCGCAGCAAACTGGCTGCCAACTCCATTTTCGTAAAAAACGTGGCATTAACTTCCCTCGGAGGCTCAGAGGGAGGTGCAGGTAATTCCCTTTCTACATTTCAACTGTGTCCCACTTGTATCGTTCTTTGTCTAGCCTTTTTCCTTGGCCACCAGCTTTTCACTCGCCGTCGACGGCGATGGTCCAAAGAGAGCGTAAAAATGAGAACGGCAGCGGTAGCAAAAGTTGCATAACTTAGGAGGGGGAGCAAGAACGGTACCTGGCGGTAGACATTCGAGTCTTTGATTTAAAAATCAGTGGAACAGTAGAATTTCAACTCCTTCGGCTGTTGTTTGAGGCTGAAAGTTCGTGGAATGGTTACTCGCACAAAGGCCTTCGGCAGAGAAGCATTCCTGCACGGCGAAAGGACCCTTCGAGGGTAATATTATTTACACGCAAATATATGAAAGCTTCCTTTTGATCATTACCATGTATCACCGTTTGCCTCTGAATGCCAGCAGTTTGACCATTCCTGCCAACCCCCTTTTCCGCGTGAACTCGCGCGAATGTATTTAGGGCTGTTCCAGTGCAGCCGCTTTCGAGCTGGCTTGATGCTAATTAAGCTCCTCTCCAAAAGTTTACTAAACTCTGGCTTAAGCGTTTACTGCAATTTTGTAATCTGGCAGCGGTGAGCTCTGAAACGGACCGTGCCGTTAAATTATTATCGTTAATTCAGTTTGCCCGGTGGCAACTTCCGGCGCGCAATATCGCGTCGAAATACACCGTCGCAGGGACTTAAGACGGGAGGACACTCTGGGGGCAATTGCTTTCGGGGAAGGAGCCCGACGCGTTAACGAGCGCGTGGCGCTTATCGCGTGATCGCTTCGCGACGATGGCTCACCGTTCTTTCCCAAGTTGACGAAAGCCTGAGGGGTTGCGCGGCGCGAACGGTGACGATCTCTGCCATTAACAGTGGAATTTACAGTCCTCGTCGCGTTGACTTTGCGGATAACCGAGTCACCCAAACTTCTTCCCCGAAATGCTTAGGCACTTCCAGATAAAGTAGAGCCGAGACGCGGCTCCGCGCGACTCGACCCGCGATTCGCGACGCGGCGAGATCCCGCTTGCAAATTGAAACTCGGCCCAGGGGCCCAGCCGACGATCCGCCGTCCGAGCGGAGGCGAGAAAAAATATCACGGTTGGGATCGCCGGCCACGGACAGACTCATAACTTATAAATTAGATTCGTGTCGCGCGGCGACGGGGCGGGCGGAAGGGGTGCGTTGACGCGTCGACGTTGCAGCCCCGGGTCCGTCGGTCCGCGCAAATATATTATGACGCCGTGGACTGCATTCTTGGCGAAATGCAATAACGCCTCGCGCATACTCTTCGTCTTCCGTCCGCGTGTACGTGAGCGACCCCGGCCCCGCTTTCACCCCCTCGCGTGGGGAAGTCCGTGCACGGATGCGTTCCTCTCTGGCCGCCTGCACACGCGCGCACACACGCGTCGCTGGACCCTGCCAACGGTAGCGAAACGAGGGGGGGGGGGAGGGGAGGGGAAGTATTAATATTGCATTCGAGACCATCTGGCGACACCGGCGGGTTATTAAAATGTAAACTTCATTATCATTCTCCGTTGTAATTACATTTTTTTTCCTCTCCGTTTCCCGGCCATCTCCATCCGCGTCGGCGGCCGCACACCCCTCCACCAGCCGGGTGGCAGTTACATTAGCGAGATACCCCGATTTCGATGGAGCCTGAAAGGAAATGGAATCGAAGGGAAAATACCTTTCGACGGTGGCCGCCGTTCGATTTCACCCGGCGCGCTTGCTTACTTTTCCTCTTCCGCGGGCTTCTTTTTGCCCCCGTTCTCCCTGACCGCCGTCCCGAGACTCCGTCGAGCAAATTTACATGGCACGTTTGTCTCGAACGAGCCGTCGCTCCCGGGGGGAGGAGGGGGCAAAGTGGTTCTAATCGATGTTTTGCGAAGTCGTTTACCCGAGGCAGACGAAGATATCGAGCGTCCCCGTCCGCTTTCCCGACCTTCTGTGGACAGTCGGGTGGAATTTTTTTAGGGGATGCTGGTTGACGCGAGCGGAATTACTTTTCGTCCTAAAGCTGTCGGATATAGGGTAACCGGCACCTAAGTAATACGATCATCTAGCAGAAGTTTGATATTTTTCTGTGCAATTTGTTTGAAAGTAAAGAGAAATTATTCACGTTTCATGTAGCATAAGTTGGAATCGCTGAAACCTACAAATTTTTAATTGGGACTCGAATAACGTATGGCGTGCAAAAATTGGGTGATGGAAAAAGGGTACCTAATAATAGTTTTATTATTTCTTACTATATAAATGTTTTTCGATCAATTTTTTTATTAGGATTAACCCTTAGTATCATAGTGTAACACTCGTGTTGCATGAATTAAAAAAATCGTGCGCGCCAGTTGGGGGCTTTTTCATGAACTTTAAAGCGTTAGTTTACTGATACCACATGTAACAAGTGTCCTTAGGGCAGAAACACATCCGTAGAAATTCTACTGTGATACACTGTCTCGTATTATTGATTACAATTCTCAGTTTCGCCAGTGCTAATTTTTTCTCTCAGTTATTTCGGTTTTCCTTTTTGAACAAATTTGATGTCGAACAGAATAATGTATGTGATACTGAGTAGTGTAACATTACGCAAAACCGAGCATTGGCTTAACGTTAAAATACACAAGTGCCTTTATGCACGGCGTAACACTGGTGTTATATCCGTAGTTTTTCATTTATATAAAAAATAGTTACGCTAGGAATTTTTTGCTTATTTTACGAAGGAGTGTGGACAAAAATGCACCGATAAGAATTTTTCTGTGTAAAATAAGAAAAATCATGATCCTAAGCGTTAAGTTTAAGAAAATTTAACGTAGCCTAACCTTGTTATTGCGAAGCGATGTCACTCGGCGGTATTGAGAACACGCATAACTCTATTTTCATTACGAAAAATATCTGAATCGATTACAGTCCTGAAGTACATCATTGATGAGGTATTTCTAGTAGATATTCTTGCATTCACAGAATTATTAGATTTACCATCTCCAAACGTGATGCAAGATTATCACAGACCGATAATTTTTCAAACTGTTAAGATTCCCTAAAATACTTCCCAATCTGTAATTATTGATCACACGACGCTGCAATTACAGTATGCCTTCCTCCATATGTTCAGGTACTGATTCAGTTCATGACCGATAAATTTTATTGCCTGGGAACCTGGGCGGTATTAGGTACACATTCACCCTGCTCGGGCGAGCGAACCTAAACCTCTTGATCGAATCTTTCGGCGACAGGGCATTTTCTAATTTTATGTGACGCGCCGCCAAAAAAAAAATGAACGGAAATGGGAGCTGTAGCTATTGCACGAAATTGTCGATACGCGCGCCAGTGTTATCTTATTCGAAACGAAGCCGAGACGAGCGAAGAAACGGCGAGGGTAGAAGCTATCCCGGCCCGTCTCGCAAACAATACCCGCCCTCGTCGAGCCGTATCGCGGAAATTGCAACTGCGCCCCGGCGAGAAGAATATGGAAACTCAGTTTGCGAAACTCTGTCCTCGAGTTAACTTCTCGGACACGGGACCCCGACCCCAGCCTCTTTCGAGAACTCGCCGGGTTACAGGCGGAATCAAATTGCCCGGCGGAATAGCGTCGTCCATTTGCAAACAGCCACGCGTCGCACCTGTTCGCCAACTTGGCGAATTCGCCCCCCCTTCGTCGACAGTTTAAACGCGACGGCGAATGGAAAGAATGGTTCTCCTCACGCCGCGTTAAACCTGGATGCCCGCGCCGCCTTTTCTATTCCACAAAAACAAGAAGCCCGCACAGGGGGAAATATTTGATTAGCTTTTTGGGCAATTCCTAGCTCCACCGTTATCGTGTACTAGGGTAGACCGGGGGCGATAGTAACGGGGGGTTGTAACACGTTAAATATCTCAAAACATATGACAGATATTAACACAAATTTTGGATATCTGATGAAGAATGACATTTCGAATACACACATGCAAATCTTAGCAGTATAGATACACAGTAGCCATGCATAGTGAAGAAAACAACTTTTCGATAGGTATGTTCCTAAAGCTTCGCCTTTGTTGCCTTCTATGCGCACACTGCCAAACAATTGCCCCGATGAATAGCGCGAAACAGAGCATAAAGCTAGAAACAAAGTGATAATGAACGTTCGGGGTACAAAGTATAAACCGGTGGCAAAAGCGAGAAGCCAAACGCAGCGTTGGCGAGATGCTTTCGTTGTTAGAGAAATTCGGTGCAGCTGGCACTGTTGGACAGCAAGCGACAACGTTCAGCCCGGAATCCGGTCAGCTGAAAAATTCATATCCCCCGCTATTAACGACCCGGAAACTGAATACACCGTATTGCATCTCTGCGTCACGCGCCGTTTTAAGTGCGGCTGGAAAACAAATCGCGCCGAGCGAATACAGCACGCGTCGCGCTCCACCGTCCATCCTTTGGCTGTTTTATATTCCACGTGCACGCCCCGTCGAACCGTGGGCTCGCATAGTCCCGCGACGAAATAATTGTTGGACGTGGCGTTCGCGTCACTGCAGCGAGCGGAAGGGTGTGATCGTCGCTAGTCGTGTGTCCATGGTAAAATATGCAGGTGGACGTGCGCTCCGAAACGGCAGGTTAACGCTGACGTCCATGTCAACACGCAATATTAATACTTTCACGATGACTCGCGCTCTCGGCGCTTTTTTTTTACTCCGAACACAGGGGTTCTTAACTTGTGGATCACCGTATGCCTGAAAGATTCTTGGATGGGTCTGGGGAGGGAGGTTTAGTGAACTTGTATCGGGGTAATGGAATTTTTTAAATTATATAGAAATAGGGCCAGGCTAACAAGCGTCTGGCGTTCGTTTCGTGGAATATCATCAAACATTTTAATTTAAAGGGGTCGAGAGAATTTCAAAATTAATTTAATATGGCAACTCGCATATGAGTTATTGATAATTCGCTATGTGAAGAAGTGAATTGTTTTTAAAGTTGTCACAAGTCTCTGTGTTTAAAGCTTTTACAATTTCTTTCGCTTAATTTCGCTCACCAAAATTTTCAATCCCCCACAATTTTCCGCTTCCCAAAATATGCCGCCCCAAATTTGGCCGCTCCCAGAATTTTCTGCTCTCCAAAATTTGCCACTCCCTAAAATTGGCCGCCCCCAAATTTAGCCGCTCCCCAAAATTTTCCGTTCCCCTAAATCTGCCGCTTCTCAAAATATGCCGCCCCAAATGTGGCCGCTCCCAAAATTTGCCGCTCTCCAAAATTTTCTGCTCTCTAAAATCTGCCGCTCTCCAAAATTTACCACTCCCCAAAAATTGTCACTCCCCAGAATTTATCCAAATAGATTTTGGGGGGTAGCAGTGACTATCTTCGGGGTTGCCAGGTGATCTAGCACGGAAGCATCCCTGTCGCGTGACCTACTTTTCCAGCACTTGAATATTTCACTATTTCATCTCATGCATTCGAAAGCATTATTCCAAAAGCGAGTTCAAAAGCGCGAGGTGTGTATGGTACACAAAGGGTTAAAACCCCCTGCTCCGAACCCCCTCTGCTCACGCAGCACCGGGAATTTTACATTCCCGTAGTCACCAAGCGAGCCCACGATCAACCAGCGAATAACAATGATCGATCACATTCATCGGGTGGAAAAAGCATTCCCGACTTCAGCCGCTTGCTGGTGATTTATGCGCTCCAGGCGGACAGGTACCGCTCTATTTAGCGACCATTTCCATAAATAAAAGTGTACTGTTTCGCAGCGTAAGATGGCTGTTATCTTACGCTCCAGATAGCAAGCATCTTACTCTCCCAGCTGGACAATCGGCGATCAAGCAAGCCAAGCTCGGGGTAAATATAGTCGCCCTATCTGGCCGAGCAACAATGACCACCGATTACCGCTGACAAAACGAGAACCGTGCTATTAATTGGCCGCCGCACACGTGGCGCCGAGTTGCACCCTTTTTAGATATGGGTTGAAAGGCAGGAAGTGTGATTGGAGCAGCGGTAGAAGCTCGATAATTGGGGGGAAACACGGGGCTGAAAAATTCGCGTCTTTATCGACGTTCGTGCCATTAAGGGCGAACCTTGATTATCCAAACTAATTGCTACACACTGTGGAGTTGGATAATCGATTTTTCCCGATAATCAAACGATTATGTTTCAGCACGGAGAACTAGTATTTATTATACAATGTTGCATTTACGCGGCAAGAATTCCAAATTCGGTTTGCTCAATTTTATTCCATCGATGATCAGTTTACTCCGTCTGTAACTAATGACCATACACAGTGTAACTCTATTAGCGAGTCATCGCGTGAAGATTCTTCAGGAACGTCACGGTTCACACCCCCCCGCGATGCTAACCGCGAGACGTGCCACGCTCCGGGACTCTAGGATATCAGAATCGTCGGTATCTCGATCGAATGCTTTCTAAACGGAGTCCGCGCGCCTAATTTATCACCGCGGCGGAGGAGCCGTGAACAGGCAAGGCTGGAATGAGTCGGCGGATCGGTGAACGGTGCCTGAATGAACGGTTGACGATTTTCAACAGCTCTCGGGGCCCCCGGCGAGTGTCAGGGAATCACTTTCTACCAATCACACTCTCGGCTGGCAACAGAGGATGAGTGGTGTGCTGACTGCGCGCTTGATACGATGAATGCGATCATTGTTACTCCCCTTTGTCGTCATTCACCGGGCCTGTCTGCCGGCCGTTGATTCGCAGAACTGCAATTTCGCGTTCAGCAAACCTCAACCTGACACCGGCTGAATATCGGCGACGAAAGGGATAATCATAGAACGATGGAACGGGCTCTTCCTCTCTCGCTGATAGAACAATCAACCTTGACCCTCCCCGGCTCGTTTCCTGTACCAGCAACCAGCGGAGTCGCGGAATCGGGTCAAACGGAAATCAGATCGCCGGAACGGAGCCAATAATATCCGAGATTCCTTGCGCACGCGTTCGTTACACGAACAACGGATGCGAGGACATCCGCGGCGACAGTTTTCTTCTATTTCGGATGGCGCCCGTGCCTCGGGTAATTGGGTTAAGGATATCCATTCGAGAATCTTATTGCGCGGGCGATAATGCATTCGTATGGTGATTTCGAAGTGTTCTGGAGCTGGCCCCGGTCGAAATGTGTGCTATTCTTATTTGCCATCTCTATTCATCAGATACAGAATAATGCAAGTGGAAATTCGTACGCTCCCATGTATGGTAGAGAGTCTTCAAGGTACGGGGTCGTCCTTAAATTGCGTAAGGCCTTTTGGCGGGCGAAGAGGGTCGCGAATTTCTTACGTCTTCTTACAAACGCGGAGAGGGTGTCAGGTAGCGACTAACGCATTTTTTAAACCCAATTTTCAATGTGAATAGCCTAAAAACGATGTTTCATCGCGCACACGAAACTGAGTTAAATGAACGATAAAAAACCTTTAAAATAATTTTAACCCTTCGTGGTCGCAGGTTCTTATAATCACAAATTGGTCTCACGGGGTTCACTGCGCCCTCAGTGTCATTTCTCAGTTACCATTTTCAAATTTCCGAATCTTTTAACTTTCGAAATTTTAATTTTGATATGTTAAATTTGTAGTTGAAAAAATAGTTGTGGAAAAAGGCGATTTTTTCGGTGAAAATTCACCAAATCTGTAAATCTCAATATTAAGGTCGAAAAGTTTACAGAAGCATTGGCAAAGACAGAAAAGGTCCCCAGGCAGGTCCACTGAAGCCGGAGCTTCAGTGAGTTTGTTTTCCCGGGATCCGGCAGGTGAACCTTCAGGAAACCATGAAACCAATTTTCTATTTTGTCTCTACAAGCGGAGAACTTAAAATTAAAATTTTTTGTTGTTCCATTAAGTTTCGATCGTCTCGGTAAGATGTAATTAAATATTTTCTTAGGTGATAGGTACCTAGCATCGTCTAAAATGTGCCACTGATCTCCGCATGCTTCTGGCAATACAATCCTTATGAAAGCTAACTTAAAAATCCACGCGCCGTCCACTTTACTTTACTTTATTTATTTGACACAATCAATCTCGATCGGCCACAATCGTTTGAGCCGTGCGTACCTCGCCCCTTGTTGCGGCATTCCAAACAGCAAAAGTGTTATCAGGAACCCTCAATCTCGCAGCGATCTAAATCTACCCGATGAACCTCGACGCACACCCTCCGATCGCCGGGGAATCGATAAACAACGAAAGCGCGGTGGGGGAATCGCGGGGTCAGCAATCGTGGCGGATAATTGGGCACAAATTGCCCTTTTTACGATCGCCCGCGCCGTCCGGACTCGATAATCGGCGGGCCGTGGGACGACGGTTTTACGCCCGCGCGATAAATCGCGAAGGGTAATTGATAGGGGCGTTTACAATGCGCGACAATGGTCACGGAGCCGTCGAAAGAGCCAGGTCGTCCTGCCGCGGACCAAGGGAGAGCAGGAAGTTCGTGCTGGCGCAAGGACGCGGAAACAAGGACACGGTTTCAGGTGGACGCGCGAGAGCTGTCCTGCGTCCAACAATGGTCGGTTGCGCCGTGGACTGCAACAATGCCCCGGCCGGCCCCCTCGCGGCGCGGCCACTTTGGTTAATTAATTGCTGGCCTCTTTGTTGACGAACGTGTGCGCCCCGACACCGATCCCCCATATTCCCGCTGCGTTCTGTCTGAATTAATTAACAATTCGCCGGACCCGCCGCGAGAAGTGGTTAATTTCCAAGATCTGGAGGGAGCTTGAGAAAATGGGGGAGCCTTTGATGGGATTTGTGGAGGAGATCCTTGGGCAGAGGGAAATTATGTGTGAAACAACTGTTTTTAAGAATTTTATTTCTTCATTTCTAGAGGTACTTTAGCTCTTCGTGGTCACACCTTCTTATAATCACAAATTGGTCACATTTACCATTTTAGAATATTTGAATATATTTTAACTTTTGAAATGATAAAATTTATAGTTGATAAAATAGTTGTTTAAAAGCGTTTTTTTTTGTCAAAATTCACCAAACTTTGGAATTTTAATATTAACGTCCAAAAATGTACAGAAATATTGGTAATGAAAAAAAATGCCTGGGGTGCGATACACCCCGTGTGACCACGAAGGGTTAAAGCCGAGCCCTTTGAGCTTTGAATTATTGTTTGCAACGAAATTAGCTGGTAACGTTACTGAATTTAAAGTTGGGGGTGCCTGGGAGGCACGTTTCAGGGCAGAATGTCAGACATTGCTTGTGCAGGGTGGCGCAGTTTGGAGGGCAAAGGGTTGATAGACGTAACGTTGTTACAGAGGCACTGACGGTGTAATAATACAATGTAGAACGATTTTCTTCAGAGGCGTTAATGAAGTGTTTCCTTGTAGCTCGACTGCTTGGTTCCTTATTTCCAGATGGTTTCATGGTGCAGTTTCGCTTCTGCAGCTTCCAGATTGAGTTATCAGTGGGATTCCTTCGAGGAAGGATTTCCCAGTTCCTCTTTATTCTTTGTCCTCGGTACAATGTGCTCGTTGGACTCGACGATCTCTGTTGATTTGTGATTGCTGCTGGACATACAGGGTGATCTGTAAAAAGACTTAGAGGAAGAATTTAAAAACATATTGTACTCCTGACGATAAGTAAGAAGCGTCTAACTCTGAGACAGAATTCGGCATTATTCAAATAAATTTAAATTTTCATTCGAATGGTCTCGAATAAGAGTTGCGAATAAAATCAATTTATTCAAGATCATTGCAATAAAAATTTATTCGCTATTCTCGAATTTCATTTTTTTTTTAAATTTTTATCCCGAGATCATTCAACTCTGCTCTGAGATTTTTTTCAACATTTCGTATCCAGAATGAGCACTACGTCCCTCAGGTTTCGTGTCTTAAATCGAAGGGATTTCAAAGGTCGAAAGAGTTGCGCAATCTTTCCCTGCTCTGTCCCGTGGATTTTTCTATCTACCCTCATTGTTGACTTTCAATGAACCGCAAAGTGTCTCGAAGTTAATCCCAGCTCCTTCTCGATCGTTCATCAACTGGTTCCATTGTTCTCGACAACGCGCCACGTTCTAAATACGAGCAAGCCCCGTGGAGAGCAAGCAGCGTACAGGAATCACGATCGATCTACCCGGCCGGCTTATCGGGCCCGCTATCCAGACTCTAATTGAGGCTTGCGCAAGATTACCTGTACCGCTTGTTAACTAATGTCACACGAAATACCGCGGCTACAACACGAGCGCGGCATAAATCATAACGCGCGCTTTTCGAGCGAGCCCAGCACAGGGAACGAAATCTGAAACGAAATTTCATTATCAGCCTTAGGGGAACCGGTTCGCGATCGACAGTCGATGAAGCAAGCCTAAACGCTTGCCGCGTCTAAAAACTGGACTATGGTTATCGGTATTCTCGATCGGGATCGAGAATTCGTGTCCGTTTCGCGAGAAAAGTATGTCTGGAATCCGGCGACAAGCTGGTAAAATCTCTGGTGTCCTTGGATCCGCTAGAAGTCGCGCTCGGAGGCTGGCTTTGCTTTCGAAACCTACTTACATTGGCATTTAACTCTTTTTCACTTCTTAATTTTAACATTCTAGCGCTGACTGGTGGGTAATTCACTAATTTAGATTCCAGCTAATTCCTTTTTATGTGTGATTTTGAATTTGCGATGGAAGATGAGGTTTGCTTACAAGGAAGTTCGGTTCCCCGAACATTCCGATTTTTTTTTAAAACTGCGAAGGATTCTAATAATTTTTTTTATATCTACTATACTTTTCAAGATACATAGGAAATCACACATTAACCTTTACGGGGTGTTTTCACCCTGCAGAACCAAAAATGGGCGCAAACGAAAAATTGCCTGATACTTCTCTGACGGTCCCCTACAAACCTGCGCAGTGAAAAAACAATTAGGGAAATCTTTATACTTCTGAAAGCAGAAGTTCTCGAAATCTTCTCTATTCAGATTAGCAACTTAAATAATTCAATGCATATTTAAAAATTCCCATAATAACATACTCTTCAAAATTTACAAGAACCACCCTCGTTCGTTCCACAGCGCGTCCCAAAAAATCTTTCCTCCCTTAACATTCAAATCAGCCAACTCAAAGACGCCCTCAAGCTCACCCCCAGTTTCCTCTCCCTCAACTCCATTATCCCCCCCTATGAAAACGCTTCCTCCTCGGCCCTTAATCGCCCCGGCAAGAACCAACGAGTGTACTCGCGAGTCGCCGCTAAATGGCGACTATCGAGACCTCTTTATCGCGCGGCCCCACGTTTATCAAGAGCGTGATACTTTTCGCCGAGACCGTTAACTCGCAAGGTCAGGAGGTGTAACTTCGCGGTTAGATAACCGGAGCGCCGGTGTCTTATGCCTGTTGGTCACGAAACGGGGGATAATGGTCGGTGGCGGGCGAGGGAAAGGGGACCCGCTCCTGTACGGTGTGAGCGTGCGGCATCCGAATCGCGGGGGTGGATGCGCCGCGATGGCGGGGGATGAGGAGAGAGTTTGGCGATGGGAGCAGCGGCGAAAAAATGGAAGGAGGATGGGGGTTATTTGCTGCGTGCCGGTGCGCAACGCCGCCACGGCGATATTAAACCCACATGATTTACAAGCGTGAAATTTGATTCGCTGGCGAGGAAACAACAGGCAATAATCAATTTCGCCGGGCAACAAAAGATACGGCGTTTCATTATAAATTATTGGCAGCCCGTAACCCAAGGCGGACACCGTGGTCCGAGGCAGAAAAATCGCCGGCCCTCCCGCCGTCGAACATGAATTGTGATATTCGCGACGAGGGCCGCGTGCGTGCTGTGGGTGTCTCGTTACTTCCAATGATTCCACTTGGCGTCACGATACGTGCCGTTAGAAGACGGCCGGCTTGGCCCGTGCTAATGAGGTTGCCCATTATTTTGATCACTGGTATGTGTTGCATTAGGAGGTACTATTAGACCTGCTGGATATTTAAATTTTAATGCATGGTTCGGCGGGTTTTTAATTCCGTCTGCAATATTTTACCTTCTGCGAATCACGGTATCAGGGTGAGTCGAAGACAGTCGTTCTGCGCAAGATAAAATGGCTATTAACCCTTAACTGGTATCCTGGGGTCGCTCGTGACCCCAAGCACCCAAAGTTCGATGTACAATTTTCGGTTGTCTAAGTTGGTAAACTGAATGTCTAATTAATTTTAAAATAATAGTTTAACTTTCTACGCTTCTATTATTTTCTACATTCCCTAAGAAGAAAATATTCATAGTGGTTGCTCTAGTTGTCGACTTTACAAATTTCTGTGTCCTTTTTTATTTGGGGTCTGCCACGACCCCAGTATACCAGTCACGTTTGCCAAAAACAGTATACCAGTTAAGGGTTAAGATAACCCTAATATTATTTATTTTATCAGAATAATTCTAATATGTTCGGAATTCGAGAGAATGAAAATTGGGTTGAAAACTGAAGTCATAACTTTTGGCCATTTCTCCTAAGGTGCTAGGAGAGCGTCTTTGCGAGCGACGACCCATATAATCATTCGCGAAAAGATACGAAAGAAGGAAACAAAATTATTTACAACTACAGATTTATTGGATTTATTTAGCTGCGCAAGTAAAGAATTGCTATTAGAAAAGCAAATGAACCCAAATGCGAGCAAATAAAATAATGAAACAGAAACTTTATTTACCGGGACGAGTTCAATGCGTATCACAGTCGCTTGGAAGTGAACTTATATAGAATTGTGGCGCGCGCAGAAAAAAAAATGGAAGACGTGAAAATTTAGATTGGTGGAGGGTTGAGTAGCGGGGGATGATTGCTTTGTTTTCAATCGAAATTTCTGAGCCCTCGCGCGGCCGTCGTCATAACTCTTGGGTTACCGGGAGCAGTTATCAGGGCCTGCATACTTCATGGAAGCGTTAACACTTGTCTGAGGCGAGGCGCCGTAATTGGATGCTGCTATTTTGTTGTAACAGTTCGTTATAAATTACAGTCGGCGCTGGCTGCGAGAGGGGGCGGGTTGCGCTGAAACGATCGAAGAGAGGCGCTCGTTGCGAGGGTTTCGAGCTATTAGACACGTGCGCGTTGCTACTAATGAAAGTTACCGAATCGCCGCGACCGTTGCAGTACCCTGCTGCAAACGGTCCAGGGAATCATCTGCTCGGATGACTCTATTCCTCACCGGGTTATTTTCTCATTTGATGCTTGAACATTTTGACTGTCACGCCCACCGTGACAGTATTATGACCGTGAACGTCAACTTTCACAGTTCTAATCGGTATTAATGAGAAAAGAATCCGTCTGAAAACAGATTTCTTTAAAATCAGAATGACGAACGCGGTACAGTACCTACCCGCTAAAAATTCGATTACTGTATCTTGAATAACTCTTAACGTCCCAAGACAAAGGGAGAACCCCAAAGGAACGCAGCGCGATTGCACGCAGAACTGGAACAACAGCCGTCCAGATGCACCCCAATTAAATAAGTCTTAATCTTATCCCGTTCCGCGACTGCAGACCTTCTTCCATCAAAATAATAGATTTCATTCACTGTCACTACACACCACGAGAACCAGTGCTCGCATTTGTATTCGAGGCTGAGCCGAGTGTACCACGCGAGTGGCATTAATCACTGATTTCCGTTAATCAACGTCGAACGCGCGTCATCGATCGCTATTATCTCTCCAACGTCCCACAGACCGTAGCATTGTGCGTGCCGGCCCGCCGGTAACTACGAGAAACTCTCTTTCTGTGTGCGCAGATAAAAAAAATGGGGAATAGCAGAGAGAGAGTGTGACGAGTGGAGAGAGGATATAGCTCAGTTTTGGAACGGCGACCGTGTCGGGAACACCTTTGTCAGAGGCGTTTTTACACCGGGGCAGTAAAGATAAGCCGAAACCCCCGTCGATGATGTGTACGCACAAGAGATGCGCGGTGAAATTACGATTTACAGCGTCGTATAACCATTATGGTCCAGGGTCGACTCGGATTGACGCGCAGCCCGGCTAAGCCGGCGCGCAACAATTTTAAGGAGGTGCCTTTTCGACTTGGTCAAAATATAATAAAGCTTGTTGCACCTCGGACCAGCCGTAAATGTTTATACCTCAGGCAGGGAGAGTTACACGGCGGGCAGGAAGAACGCTTTATTTACTCTGCGGCGCAGTGGGCCGCGGACGCTCGCCGATTTACGAGCAGCGAGCCTCGATATAAGTCCTCCGAGAACTAAGTTTTGACGAGGTTCCAAGGCCCCACTGTCGCGTATTAACAGTTCTACCTCTGCGGGATTCAAGGTCTCTGCGCGCGTGTCTGTTCTGTGCGAAGATGAGAGAGGATTTCTTCTTCTTACCACGGGCACGTTGGTGCGGAACTGACACGGAACTGACGAGTGTGTTCAGACGTTAACTCGTCGCAAACGATACATATACCAGTAAGAGAAATTTTATTTAAATAAAAATTTGGCCCATATCCGACCAATAATATGCACCGTTGCATTGGCGCACCCAGAGGGGGCTAACGGGCCTTAGCACCCCCCAAAGAAGAGGCTTTCTACAGTGAAAAGAAAACAGGATTCTATTCTTTAAATAAATTTGCACAATCACCTAATGAATTTTACTGAATTTGCGTTAAAAATATTTTCATCCGTTCAACTCGGTTCCCCCCGGTGTTAAATCCCGAATGCGCCGCTGCGCTGATCCACTTGCAATAGAGTTCACGTTTAGTTAACTATTCGAAGACTGCCAGCATTATTTCCTGTGTCACCCTCCGTGAACGAAGGTAATCATCCCCACGTAAAATCGGCAGGCGACTGGTGACTAGTTTGAAAGCTGGTAATACATACATATCCAGCCTCGGATCGTGTCTCCAGTGGCCAAAGCTGTCGGTCGTGTGAACGGTTAAAAAGCAGAGCGATCGGCGGCGGTGATAATCGACGCAGGAAAATCATGGAACGGGCGTGACACCCGTTGGTAAGCGTGCCAAGGTGATTCTCATTCCGTCCACGTTTGCCGTATGCGTCAGAGGAGACGGAATGGAAATCCATGCACCAGGTATCGGCGCAGAGACCAAGAGAGTAAGTGGCCAGCCAGGGGGATCGTGTCAGAGCCGGGTCGTTAAAGGGGGTAAAGCGTTTACGGTGCCGTGTTTCACCGGCCAGCAATGTGAAACAGTTACACAATTATCGAAAAACCATTACGTCGACATTGGCCGGCTACGGTACGTACACACGTGAAGGGAAGGTACGTACAGGGTGTAGCATAATACGCGGGACCCACTTCGTCGATGAATTCCACGGCTGAAAACGATGAGGTGTTCGCATGGACGTGTTGGGCATTGAATGGGAGTGTGACATAACTTGGGAATTTTATTACCGATTGATATATCAGATTTTAGATGATGGACCTTGAATTTCTTATGTTAGAAAACACATTTGTGAGTTACAAGTGCGTGCAGCAAATAGATCAGTAGAGGTATTCGAAGGGTAAGGAAGAAAAGCGAGGAATGTCTAGCTTTCGTGATTTTGCGATTTACATATAGCATATTTTGTTGGTGGCAACTGGAACCACAGAACTGTCGAGTCACAAAGGGTTATAAACTTCAAATACCCCCATAAGGCAACGTTAAACACTTGGCATAAGTAAAAACAGAAAATGTCTCCACTCTTTGCCTAAGCATAAGCTTCAAGCTTCTGCCGTCCAGATAAAACAAGAAATTATTTAAGAAGAAAATTAAGTTCGTTGAACTTCGCTTCTTCACTGGTGGACCAAAGTATTAAAACTTAATTTTCTTCTTGATAAAGCTGTTTTGTGATATCCTCTATTTTTTTTTTCATTTGAAGTATACAAATGCAATTTTGCAGTGGCACCGATATTTATTTCACAGAAAATTAACTACTCCCGAAATGTCACTTTAGGCGCTCGCTATATCTCCACTTGCTACGAGTTGCGTCGAGCTCGCGTTGCAGTAGTTCCATGCCCCTAGAAACACTAGTTCCATTCGGCTGTTTATAAACAGCGCTCGGTATCTCGTGTACAGCCTCGTTGACTGTTCCTTGAATCCTATCTCATGGTTTCCTCGATAAGAGCACCACGTGTTACATACCCGTGCCGCGTTGAAAGTGGTAGCAAGTTGCTACAGCGGAGAAATTACGTCCACGCACTTCGTGTCCCCGCGTAGGAAGCGATCGTAACTTCGACACAGGCGAGATCGGACACACCCTTCGCCGCGAGCCTACTTTATTGTTTCTAATCCATCCCTGGAGCGGGTCGCCCCGTATTATGTTGCAACCTGTACACAGTCGCGCGCGTGCAGCGCGCCCTTCCCACCCGGTATACTCTCTGGTAAGCAGACGAACCCGTGATTTATAATGCTGGCTCCTCGTAAATATACGCGCGACAATATATCTTGCGGACTTGTCCGTGAGAGGGCAAGCGCGCTTTTCGAACGAGAGAGTTCCTTTTCCTTTCTCTGCTCTTCCTGCTTCACTTTCCTTTTCCCTCCAGCTCCTCCTCCCTCCACGCCGCCCCAACCCCCGCGATGACTTACACGCTGGAACTCGGGGAACGCGACCTGGCTCCGATCCACTTTACGATCATCGTAAAATGAATCAATAGAAGGCGGCACTAGGCCCTTGACGATGCTAACCGAAATGGCAATTGCGTTTTGCTTTCTTTTCTTTTTTCTTTAAACATATACGCAGGATTTTAGTGGTTGCTACCATTCGGGGGATATTTATTGGAAACAGCAGTGCGTTAGGTCGATCGTGGTAAAACTTCGCCACCGCTATCGATTTAAAATGCTTCTTCAAAGCTCTGTGTGTTCCTGGGATCTCGGGCCCGTCTTGCTCCCGTTCTCCTCAGATGGAAATTAAAGAAGGCACTTACAGTGTCCATTTACGCGATTGCTCGGAATTTTCGTACAGTACCTAGTCCCGCTGCCACGAAGAATGCTTCTCTGTTGCAGGCATCGATCGCAGTCATTCTTCAATGACGTCCACGCGCCGACCAGAACAAAAGGCGGTCATTGTCGACGCGGCACAAGTCGCACATGTTTTATCTCGTCCTGGTGCAATCTTGACGTCCCTTTCATTCCCGTGAAAGATGCGATTCTTCCGAGTCTCACGGACTCTGGCCTCTCTTGGAGGACCGTCCCGAGAACCAGCCAACTTGCTGACGCCATATTCTTCCGCGGTCTCCTGTCGACAGAAGCCCGGTACACCTTCGGCCTTCCTGCGTCGCTCGTGCCAACGAAAGCCTCACCTCCGGTAAGTAGAACGCACGTTTTATCCCCTTCTTCTCATCGCCGCTCGGCGTGAGATTAAAAGGGAAGCTCGTAACTTTAATAATTTCGCAGAGAAGTGGATCGAATACGACGAAGCTTGCGTAATCAAGTTTGCCGGCGGAACTTCGTTTGAACCTGTTACATCGCGCAACGTTATCAAATTGAATTCAACTCTCGTTCATGAATACAAATAACGGGCCACGCTTCGTCGTAATTCACTTTTCCTTCTTTCCCGCGCAAGCTTTCGCTGCAACGGTTAACGAAGCGTTAGCTGAAACGTAGGCGCACTCAGCTCATCAAAGTCGCGAACGTTTCTGTTAATTACGAGCTTCTGAGACTATTCTGCGCGGTATTAACGCTCCGAATCATTTGGTTTACGAAGTCAATGGAATCGGTATAATCAAGGGACATCGTCCACCTCAATTTTCATTCTTAGCAAAACTTTAATGTACTCCCTCCGTGCTACACCTTTAATTTCTCATCGCATCGCCTCCTCCATTGTAATATGAGACACATAAGTGGCAACTCACGCGCACAGAGTGTCTGTCTATCAGATAAAGGAGCAAGCTTGCGCGGCAGAGAAGTAGAAGTTGCATTCGGCATGACTCACAGCCAGACAAGTGGCCAATCGACTTGCCGGCTGTAGCAACACCGCGAGCCATCATCCCTTAAACCGGCAACTTTCTGACACGCGAGATTTCGGGTCGAGACAACCCTAGAGTCCCTGCGCAGATTTCCATTTTCATCGGCAGCGCCCGTGGTAGCACTTCCCGTTAGGAATGAGGGATATCGACGCTTATTGGCTTCGAGCTATTTGATTGATGGCGAATCAAACGCGCCCCATCCGTCGACCCATCGCTCCGGCTGTTTTCTCCCCCGTTGCCAGCCCTCTTCCTCCGACCTCTATCGCCCCGGAGAAAGTTTTGCTCGCCGGGAGCCGGGGATCTCGTTATTAAGACGAAACAAATTTCGGGGGAAGGGATTTCTGGCGGCAAGGGCTGCCGGCCGAGGAACGGTCGCTGAAAGCGTTCGCGCCGCTTCTTTAATATCGAGAAGAGGCTGACGAGGGCCACTTCTCGTCGACGTTTAAACGAGGATATTCCACGGTGCTCGCGGGCTTCCTGGGGAGCTCGCTTCGACGCTGATTAGCATTTCACCGGTGTCGCTTTCGTGGCGCGTGACGAGAATGAGGGACGCCGGGCGTCAATTGCAGACGCGAGTCGCGGCTGTTTTCCCGCGAATCGATGAAGCTGAGACAGAAGGTAATTGGCCTTTGTTGGCGGCGGGATACCACTGCCTCGTCGTCTTACTCGGTTATGCTATGGGGGTGGTGAGAATACTGCAGTTCTGTTGGCGACTTAATGAACAGTTTAAATGGAAATTTAGGAATGCACGCGGATTTAGGTGTGAAGTTACAACCCAGACAGCGCACGACGTCTTTAAGACCGTCTACGCCTGTTTTTGGTCTGAACGTCTCGCGACCTTGTTAGGGGACGTCTTTGAAACGTCTGTGTCAAGATGTTTCTATGACACCTGTCTACAGATGTCTTTAAGGGGTCATTCTACTTTGAATCCCTGAAAAATTGAGCTATTTTTAAAGATATTTTTCTGAGTAAATGCAACACATAATGAAATAAATCTTTTGGGTATTTATTAAGCTACTCTTATATTATACAAAAAAAATTAAGATGAATTTTTGCAATTTGTTTTAATCGTTTGTTTACAGTGTCAATATGGAACCTAAAAAAGAGGTATGTTCACGGCGTAGGTGATTTCCCGGCTCAGGCTTATCCGAAACAAGAAATTCCAAAAGATTCTTAATCTGTACGAGTGTCTCTATACCACCTAGCGCAATTGACAATTTTTGTTGAAAAGTAAATAAATGGCGTCGGTTTAAAAAAAATGTTTTGCAAAAGGTTGTATTCTCGGGTGTTCCATGAGAAAAATCTCGGTTGTTTCTCGACGAAAATTGTTAATTGTGCTAGGGGCTATAGCGACACTCATATAGATTAAGAATCTTTTGGAATTTCTTGTTTCGGATAACCCTGACCCGGGAAATCACCTACGCCGTGAACATACCTCTTTTTTTAGGTTCCATATTGACACTGTAAAAAAACAATTAAAACAAATTGCATAAATTCTTTTTAAATTATTTTGATATAATATAAGAGTAGCTTAATAAATGCCGAAAAGATTTATTTCATTATATGTTGTATTTACTGAGAACAAAATCTTTACAAGTAGCTTAATCTTTCGGTCGATCAAAGTAGAATGACCCCTTAAAGTTCGATTTATATTATCCGTTCAGACACGCGACGTCACGGAACGTTTCGGTTCATACAAATATTATTGCGGGTTATTGGATACGTATGTTTATATGCAGCGTCGCGATCAGTTACAACACGGATAAGGGTACTTTGCTAATGAAATTGTTAAGTCGAGGTCTACGAAGAAGTCGTCAAATTTAGATATTATTGTCCTATGATTTAGTAACCAGAATTCACTGATTTCGACGGTAATTTACCTCGGGGATCGCTTCTAGAATCTTGAAACCGACTCACAGGAGTTGTCTAATACAAGGAACTTGTCAGACCTGTCATTTAGATCGACCAAACAGATTCCCAAGTCGATGGATATTTCAGAGAGTGATAAGTCGTTGAAATAGGTCGTTACACTAATTATTAGGGAATAATTGTACCAATTATTGGACGGTTTATCGGAAACCCTTAATCTGAACTGGGTCAGCGATCATTAAGCATTCTGAACGCTGGATTATGTATACTGACAGAAAATATTGCTATCTATAGACTGTTCAGTAAAGAGTCCTTCCTTGGGAATCTTTATTGCAATATTGGACAATATTGTCCAGTATTTTCGTCCACTAATCAACACTGCATAAGAACCTTCACCTCATTATTTACCTACACAGAGGGAGAGAGAGCAGCACTCGTTGCCTAAATATGAAGCTATCAGTTTTAGTTGCTGGATTTCCCGCGGAAAAAGCAGAGCGGCCTGTGCGCGGGTGTGCGTTTATGAAAGCCGATATTCGCAGGAGTCGATATACCCATTCTCGGCGGCATCTCCGTTCATAATTTCGTACGTAATATCGCGAGAGCCGCGGGGGCCGCTGAATTCGGTGTAACTTTCGAACTCTCGGCTGAAGTTCGCCGCGTTGTTCGCCAGCTCTGCCATTCTCCCCTACGGGAACACCCTTTCGAGTGTTTTTAAGAGTTCCAGCCCCTCCGAACGTTTCGATAAAAGTTTCGGCAACTTGGGCCTGCTGGAATTTGTAACCGAAGGTGTGCCGAAATTCGCTTCATTTCGGGCGCAGCCGCTATTGCGAATTTTATGAAAAAAAATCTTTCGTTCGTACGCTTTATTTTCTTTCGTAAAGAATATTTGTTTAATAACTGTTTAGTGGCTTGGAGAGAATTTTTATCGTTAAGAAGGTTTTACGATAGCCTACTAGATTCTTTCCGCGAACTTGTAAAATGTACCTGTCGTGTATATTCCTTGTAATTGTCCACCATTCGTTAATTTGGAGGCTTAAACGAGGATATATTTAAGGGAGGGAAAGGAAAGGGCGGAGCTCGTTCGTTTCGTCGCTGGGACGCTCGTGTAACAGTTAATAACATTATTCGGTTGCAAGATTAATGGTTCGAGCTTTGGTAAAAATATGATCATTTCAAAGCTACCCTTCCGCTGTGTGCGCTGGTCGAAACTCTCTTTTAGTACCGCTCTTAACTTTCTAATGCTTTTTACGCGGTGCCTGTACGGAGCCCGCTATCAGCGCTAACGGCGAGTTATGAATACAGACGCAGGTTTCTAAGTGCATTAAATATGCAAGCTCTGATAACGGCGAAAGAGATTAAGGGAGGGTATATAGGGTATGTGGCGCGGCGTTTTATGAGTCGACACTAACGACTTGAAATGAAGCGGAATACAGTAAGACTGCGTAGAGGAACAGTAACCTCCGCGAACTCCCTGCAATATTGTCTTTTACTGCACCCCCCAGGCGGTTGTTGAATAATCAGCTGTTTGCGCAACGTTTTACATTGGCGATCGTTGCCGGTTGAGCGACGCTATCCGCTGTTAAATGCTTCGGGAATGGTACCGCCGTTTAGCAGAATTTAGGCTTATCGGGGTTGCTAGATCGAGCAGTAAATTCATTTACAATTTTTATTCTAATACTATTCTATCTGAAATATCGATTGCTGTAATCAGTTTACAGCTTCGATCACGAGTTTAGATACGTACATGTGGAAATTAATCGCCCATAGTATTTTAGCTATCTTAGGTTGCCTTCTCATCTCGATCTATGTATTTCATTTGAATTTTCAAAGTTCTGCTGACGGTAGAATTCCCTTCTAATTTCGATGGAAACAGCATATGTAGATGATATCTCGTTTGGTAATTGCTGGGGGCTCGTTGCACAGGTGTCGCGATCAAGTCGTCGCCTTTTAATCATTATAACTTTATCGCGGGGCCCCTCGAAAGATACACGGGGCTCGTGTTACGAGCGCCATCGGGTTATATATGTCCCGGGGGCGACCAATTTTGCAAAAGTATGGCGATCCCGGCGCCGTTGGCGTCGCACTCGTGGAAACGGGCGTTAATATCGAGCGTGCGCGACGTTAAAGTAGCAAACGTCGCTTTCTCCCGTGCCAGGTCAGGATATGAAGCTATCAGTTTTAAGTTGACCGGGGCTGGAGCTGTTTAAGATACCGAACACCGAGCTGCCGCCTTTCAAATTCTTACTTTTATGTCTGCAAATCCTTTCTTTCCACGCGTTTACACCTAGCCACGAAATATCCCGTTTCCTCTTTAGCAGCGCCGAGAATCCGTGCAATTATAAAACGGACAGTAAAGAAAGCGGATGATACACTTTCCACCCCGGGAAAAACTATTTTTATTCGAACGCAGCATCGCTTTATTCCACTGAAATTTGCGCGCGCGTTAATTTCATCGACGAATCAAAAGCCTGGGCACATTGTCCCGAGTCTTTACACCTCGATTGACCCGCGGGTATATCGGTTCCACGATAGGAAAAGTAATTGCAACTGCGAAACACGGAGTTCGCTACTTTTTTTGTTGTTGGTAATTTATTGCAATTAAAACTCACTGTGCAGTAGCAAATAATTTTCACGGAACGGTGTCTGAAACTTCAATATAAAACACATCAAAAAGTCCTGTACCATTTTGCGATTCCAAAACTCCGTTTTCGAGACGCGAGCGATTGAAGTTGCGTGCGCGTGTCGGGGTGCTCAGCGCTGCAACAACGCCTACCAGCGCGCGCATTTTTTGATTGCGCGTATCTCGAAGAGGAAACGTCGGATTGCGCTGCGGTGAAGAGCTTTTTGCTTCATTTTTCTGGGAAGAATCCTAATCCCCAGTCATTTCGCGAGTCTCCGCGTTAGTCGCTGTTTCAAAGCGAATATTGCATCTTTAAGCGACTCTTCCGTAGATTTTGGAATTTACACCCCGGCATTTGTCCGCGACAGCTTCCGCTGCGCACTGGCAAATATAATAAAATAGGATCTGGTTGTAAAATATCACAGGGTGCGGGGAGAATATTCGGAATTCGTGGATGCGCATCGAAATGCATGGCACGCACCGTGAGCCCGGCCGCGTAGTTCATTGAAATTGATAAAAAGCCCCGTAAATTAAATTAGAATAGCCACACCAGTGGACAGTCACTTAACGTTCGCTGTAATTCAAGTGGAATCGTTCAGCCGTGGATTTTCGATCATAAACGCGGATGGATCGGCGGCAGAAGGCTCTCAGAAAATACCGTATAACCCAGGGGTGTTGTGTGGAACTGTTGTTGTTCAATGAAATTCCGAATAGAATGCACGGGCTCGACTGACTTTTTAGCATCGAGAGAGGGCTGTTTGTCGAAAGCGGCACAGTGAAACTTGCGCGGGGGATTATAATCATCGAAATCGTTGATTCGGTCGCATTTAACAGATTAAAACGTCGCCTGGTTGGCATCGAGTAATCGCGTTGTGCAAGTTCGCGTGTTTGGCACGCTCCTCGAATTTAGCCGGAGCTAAACTACATCCAGCCGAGCGGGGATCGGGAGAATAGCAGCCGGAAATTTAATTCGAAGTTCGCCACTATTCTCGTTAAATGATATCCACGGAATGAAATTTGCCGCGGGGAAAATCGGATGTTACAGATGTGTCCGGTTTTTCCACCGCCGTGATAAAAACCCCGTTAACACTGCTGCATCTCGCAGCGGTGCATACAATCGGTGCCAACTAGCGCCACGGATAAAACGCGATCATTCTACGTACAGGATATTCAAAGAGTGGTGTTCAAAATATTAGTAGGAGAAATAAAAAGCGTAATAAAATGGCAAATGCGTGCAGCGAAGCGGAGCGAAGGTATATCCAAGCAGGAGCAAAATCCCCGGCTCTGTGTTCGCTTCGATCTCCCGGGTCGACCAGGATGACTCACTCGTCGCGGGCGCAGGGAAATGCGAAGTTTGATTTATGAAACGGCCTCGTCGGATACTGCAATTTTCCAGACGATACGACACGACAGCCGGGCTGAAATTGAATGATTCATTCGTTCGACTGTCGCGCACCGCGCCAACCCTCCCCCCCCCCTTCTCCCTCTCGATACGAAGTTTTTGATACGACAGAGGTAAGAGCGAAAGGGCTAAAAGGAAGCCGAAGACGAGATCGATAAATCGCGAGTTAATCCGCCGCGAACAGGCGAATTCATCTGGCGACGCTTGCGCCCGGGCGGACGGACCCACGGAACCCGGTTATCCGCCGAATTAACGTGGACGTGAGCCATAAATTAAACATAGACGTGAATTAAAGAGGATGTAAATGCAGCCGGGGATACTCCGGCCCGACTTTTAAGCGACTCACGTCCAGGTAGAACCGGTTAGATCGCGGCGAGGATCACCACGGATGCTGGGCCTCCTCGGCTCGCGCCACGGCTGAAGTATGCCTCGCCATTATCATCGATGTTGCAGTTCAATTTTGCCCGGGCCGGGCGGGGGCGAGTCTGTCCGGCGAGTAAGCGAGCAGGGGTGCCCTGTGGTTAGGGTGTGACGAACGAGTGTACGTGTCAGCACTGCAAACCACCCTCATTTAATTTGCTGAGAGCCGCTGTATATCACCCACATCCCAGCCCCGCTGGACCCCGCGCCACGCGCGGCCAGCAAACTTTTACGTGGAGGATCACTCGGGCGGCGGTTGATTACAATAAGAACTAGGTTTCCTCTGGCCAGACGCGACAAATTTGCTGCAAGACGAGCCCTTTCGTTGCGGTGTCGTTCCTCGCGTGGAACAACAAGGGGGTAGTTTGTCGTCACTTTTCCACTGAATTTAGTTTCGTGAAATTTGGATCGAAACTCTTCCTTATTATCTTGGATCGCTGTTGCTAAAATTTATTTAGCTGAAGGATGGGTCGAAGGAGAAATTTATTAAATTTATTACGCGGGTAGAATAATGCTCAAATTGTGTTGGTAATTCTAAAGAGGGGGTGGTCAAATTTTGAGTTTTACTGAAATGCGAGGAACTTGTTTTCTGGAGGGTGAACAAATTCGCAGAATTTCCAGTAGAATAATACTAAAATTTTGTTGGTAATTCTGGGGGGGGGGGGTCAAAATTTGAATTTTACTGAAATGCTAGGAATTTGTTTTCTGGAGGCTGAATATATTCGCAGAATTTCCGGTAGATTAATACTGAAATTTTGTTGGTAATTCTAAAGGGAGGGGGAGGGGGTCAAAATTTGAATTTTACTGAAACGCTAGGATTTTCGGGGAGAATAATGCTCATATTGTGTTGGTAACTCTAAAAGGGGGGTGGTCAAATTTTGAATTTCACTGATCATCCCTCAATTGTTGAGATGAAGGACGACGATATACACTGACGTGGCTCTTTTTTATACTCCTCGAATTTTTGTTCGTATATCTTTGCTCTCAGCCCCTAGAATGGTTCCATTACGTAAGAAAATAATCAGGAAAGGGTGCCCACCAGGCCTTAAAATATCACCCTCTCCTATTGTCCAATCGCAATAAACTTATTTTTATAAAATGCAACCATATTACGGGGTGCGAGCAAAAGAAACTGGATGTCGAAAAATAAGGGCCACCCTAATGTACCTACACGCGCGCACAGCGTTTCGCGCAACGTTATTACAGAGTCGTATCCGAGAATAATAAGTCACTTCCGACCGCGAGAGTGATCCCCGGGCTAAGTGGAAAGTTGCCGAGGAGGGAAGTGGACATCGAGTTGGATAGCTGTAACCGCGTCTCTGTACGTTCAGCTCGCTCTGATTTCAGAATTCAAGCGAGCGACTGGCGTGATTAATAACGCGGGTTAATGCGTGCCCGCTGTAAAATTTGATTAATGCCCGCGGACGCGATTAATTCGCCCGCAGAGCGCGACACGCTCGAGCTTCCCGAGGAAAGTTCCTCGCGGGTCCGCTCGGAACTTTCCGCGGCGGTCGCGCGCGTATTTACAGTCGCGGCATTTAGGAGGCCGCCCTCGATGGACGAAAACGAGGCGATAAACGGCGCTACATATTTCTCCGTTCGACAAGCACCACGCGGGCATAGTTCAATAAAATATTGTAATTGGGCCGCGGCCGGCGGATCAATACTCTCTCGGCCTGGCCGCGCTCGCGGACCTTTCGCGGTGGCAACGTGTTCGAAAACTTTTTATCTCCAGGCGGTTCGCCCGCGGGAATTTGATCGAGGCTAGTTGCCGCGAAATTAGAACGGAAGCTGGTTACAAACTCGCCGCCATTCTGGGTCGAGTGCCCTCGCGAATAACGCTTTCGTGGCGGCCCAGCGGCGCGTCGTAGCCGCGTGCCGTTTGTACGCTGCGCGCCGCGTTGCTTTCCCTCCTATTTAGTGTCGATGATTGTTGAAAAATCCCGCGAGGAACGGCCCCATTCAGACCATCCCGGACGGGGCCGCTATCATCGCACAATCGGGCCGCTACCCTCTATCGCGATCCTCCACCTCTGCGCCAGATCTTTTGAGCGGACAACAGCCTCCCCGCGTTATTTAGAATAAGCAGCGGCCAGTTTGGCGGCTGAAGCTGGCGGGGTTGCTTGGAAAAAGCCCCCTTTGAGGGTTCCGGGCGCTTCGGCGCATTTCGGTTGCATTTTGGTAGCGGTTGCGAACTCAAACAACCCGCCTCAGCGTAGCACGGTTATGCCCACTTGACTTAGGCATACAGAGGCTGCTCGTTCCGCGGCCACCGGATGCACGAGCCACCCCTCTTCCACCCTCCTCTGGCCACGTTTAGATCGTATCCCGAGCTTTTCCCTCGCCCCTCCTCGTGTGTGTCCTCGCCGGCCAAGGAAACCCCTCAAACTGCGAATTAACGGCGGAACTCCTTAAACTTCGTCATCCAACCCCCCTCGCCTCCTCGGGGGTTGAACCGGAAACGCAACGAGGCCAATAAGCCACGCTGGCCAAAGTCTTTAACGCGTGCGGCTGGCGGACCGATCGCGATACCGTTTATTAGATTCTTAAGTACGCCGAGGGAGAAGTTTCGAGCGCTTCCGCGCTGCCGTGCCCTCGATAAGGGCTGCTCTGGCTGGACCCGTGGCGATGAACGTTAAGCCGCGCTTCCACGCGCAGAACTTCGCCTCGGACGTGAAACTATTAGGGCCGGCCTTCCCTATAAAGAGGCCCGGGTGCAAGAAATATTTTGGGGCCCCAAACAATTTCTCAACGGTAAAAAAAAACACATATTTGCATAGAACGGAATCATAAAAAATAGGATAATAATATCAATAATAAAGAAAAGAAAGGAAAAAAATAAATAAACAAATAAACATTAACATGTTTAAATATATGACATTTATATTGCCATATTATTAATAATATTAGATTATTATATTACTATATTAGAAATTATGTTCTGGTTTCTTTTTTTCTTAATTTTAATTTCGTTTTCATTTTTTTATTTTTCATTTTCTCTTTTCTTTTTTCTGGGGCCCCTGCACAGCCCGGGGCCCGGAGCTTTTGTGGATAGTGGCAGTATGTAAATTGAGAATTTGAGTGCCTTCTGTATTGAACGTGGTTTAATTTTCATTTTGTTGATTTTCAAGGTTTGCGCTTTGGTACTGCAAATATAAAGCTTTGTAAACTTTTCTACGGGTGAAAAGGGGCTCTTTTCTTATATTTAGTTGTTCCTTTTGAGGCGCGTTAGTCGTGGTTTACGTGAAGTTACACTGAGCTGAGTTGAGCTGCTTATTAAGTTGTCAGTAGAAAAGAATCTGCGACCCGGAGTTTGTTGAAGCCTAGCGTGAGGATTGATAGCGAGGAACGGAATATTAGAAAGGCAAATGCATTCTGGAATTAATCGAGTACACAGAGGCGTAAAATGATAAAAGTTAACCTTCGCCGAGCCGCTCTAGAAAACAGGCCGGGGGAAAAAAATCGCAATGTACGCACACCGACGCACTCGGTGTCTTTATTGAGATCGCTGCACCGTGAAATTGGCTACCTACTTTCACCTTCGGCTGGATAATGCTTAATCGAACTCCGCACGAATTAGCGGAATTTCCTCTTAGACAGCGGGTAGCACGACGACGCGGGCTTTAGTCACGCACGATGGGGCTTTAATACGAGACACTGATTGCGTGTATTTTACTCTCGAGATCGTGCTAGAACTACCGTTCAAAGCCAACATCAATCCCTGTATCGATGCTACTCAATGCAGATTTATAGAGTGTTAGATAAATGTGTTCAAGCTTCTACAAATGCATCAGATCGTTTCAAAAGTCTGCGTATTTCGTAGGACGCAGTTGTGACGTTCTTTGCGTTTGCTTTCTGCTTAAAGGTACTTTTATGTTGGAGCTGAGATAAACGATCGCAGCGATGATAGGAGCGAAGTGTCGAAATACATTATATTGTTTTATAAAGGAAGTATTTATATTCGAGCAACGAGCCGATAAGACATTCTCTAAGAGATGACTGACGATAAAAGCGATCGACGCTCTTATACAATAGTTTCTTTCCCAGCTCCAACATAAACGTATCCTTAGCCATTTCAACGTTCGTCATCTTTTTAATTGATTTTATTTAGCTGAGAAAAAAATTGTTTTGATATATTTTCAAGTATCAGTTCAATATCAACATGCAATCAATGAACCTAATTTAGAGCGAGTGATCGTTAATTTTAGTCCCAATAATGCATGCTTTACGAATTCAACAAATCCGTAAATATTACACAGGCTACTAAGAATATTAATCAACTGTATTTATACGTTTCATCTGCTGCTTCATTTGTCAGTTTCACTGAATCATTTACTTATTCATAGAGGATCTTAATACACATAGAAGTAATAGAAACTGCAGCCAGTACACTTTGTAACTCAAAACCTATTCAATTTATTAAACTCAGCTCGGACTAGTTATTAAATCGATGACAACAAGTCATTGATAGAAGGGAAATTACATTAATAATTAAAGTTATATCGTTACGTCTTTTTCTTCGTAGCAAAGTTTAAACGAAAATAAGCAAACTCTTTTTAAGTAGCACAATAATACAAGGATACTCTCCGCACAGCCCACCTAAGTACCCATTTTGGTGTCAGTCAGAAGTTGCACCTACTTTTACAAGGCAACAGGGTCACCCGCCACTCGCCACCAAACTCAGTGCGTACTCGATCCCAAAAGGACGGGGGCATATCGTTGAAGAAAAACGACAGGCCCGTCCGTACCCTAATATATTCCTGTCGAGCTTGTGATCCGCGGTGACGTCGTGACCATCGAGCCGTGAATCCTTACCGAATCGACTCCCAGGAGCCCCCGGGACAGTTTAATGAAACAGGACGTCGTGCACCAGCGAACACGCGACGAAAAGCCAATTACTCCGTCGGCCGAGCTCCCTTTTTAAGGATGCAGTTATCGAGAGATTTTCGCGATCGCCTCGTTGGCTTAATGCGATTTCATCGTGTCGACGGTACATTTGCCTCGCAGCGTCGACCGGGACGCGCGCGACACACGGGCTGACGTACACGCGGAGCTGAAAAAGCTGCTTCGGCCCTTCGAAAGGACGGCTCGCGTGTCTGGATCATTACGCCGTTTGAATAGTTCACCGCGGAGTGCGGACCTATCCGCGGTACCCCGCAGACGACTGGTAAAAAAGCGCGCTCCGCGTGGAGAGAGAGAGTTTTCCTCTCGAGCGTTTTCCTATGTGTCTAAGGGAAATTAATAAACTGTACAGACTCTCCCGGCTACGATTCTGCTCGGCTGATTAGCCGGGCATGTACACGCCCGTTTAACTCGGAGTCCGGTTCGCTGAGCGTGGAACGGGCCAACTTCCCAAACTTTTCCCGTTAATACTCGCCGTGGAGAGTTTTCCGTTTCCTTCTGGATCGACGGTGCAAGAAAATCGCGCGGAAGGAAGGCGACACGAACGACACGGAAATCGCACGTAATTCGTGGCAGATATACTATATTATATCGATGGCTTAGTGCAGAAATATTCTACGTCCACTTTTTAAACACGCAATCGTACGTAAGATTCAGGGGCATACAATGAACTTAAGTATTATTTAAGACAAATTTGTAATGCAGATCTAAATGTGATTTTTATACAACACTAGCTAACTGGTTGCCCGATTTCAGCCGGGAATTATTTATGATGTTTCCAAAATAAAAAGCCCCCCCAAATAGCCTATAATCTAATCTAGGACGTAGGTAATAATGTATATTCAAAAATTCAGTGAAATTCGTTCAGTGGTTTAGACGTGATAGAAGGGCAAACAAACCCACAAACGATATTTTACTTTTTTACATTAGTAGGGATAAAGAAACAGTGGAGAACTATTTGTTGTATATAAAAATCAAATTTCACAGAAAGTGGAAATACAATATTTGTGCACTAACAAGGGAACATCCCGAACCCGGAAATTCAAAAAATTCTGAAACTTTGTGAATATGTAGGGAATTTCCTCCTGATTACAACGGAATTTTTGTTTACTGCGCAAATTCACTCTAAGGGGGTGTAATTGACCACTGAAAATCCGGTTATTTTCCGATTTTGTGTTATAACTCGTGAACTGTAAAATATTTTTTTACCAAATGATAGATCTAATTAAAAGAAGTAACTTTTGTCTTGAAGCTTTTTCTTCTATCTCTTACGGTTCCCGAGTTATAACACAAAATCGGAAAATAGCCGAATTTTCGGGGGCTAATTTCACCCCGTTCGAGTGAATTTGGGCAGGAAACAAAAATTGCGTTGTAACCAGGAGGAAATCCCCTACAAGTTCACAAAGTTTCAGAATTTTTTTAATTTTCGGGTTCGGGATCTTCCCTTGTAAGTGGTGTCGTGAATTCTTTTGGATCGTTTCGTCAATCTCTTATGAAGATTATGTCCTTTCAAAGTAGTATGCATCGTCGTGGAAGTTTTAATTACAGTGTACCTCGCGACAGGAATTAGAAGGGTTGAACGAAGAGAGCTCTCTCGACAGTGCGTGTTACACTTCACCAATTGGCCGTCACAACTCGGTGGAATAAGTAGCTACTATGTATTACCTCTGATCGGTAGTCTCTTTGGAGTCAGTAGTCTACACGAGCTTCGCCTGTCATTTCCATGCGGTTCATTCATTCCCGCGGACGTGGCCGCTAATAGCACCTTGTATTTCGATTTAATGATATGCAAGGGGCAGAGAATGGGAAGGAAGTCTCGATGCTCGATAGATAATAAAAAGGGACGCAAGAAACGCATATAGCTGGCTCGCGTCATGAATAGCAAGTCACCCGGGGGCGAGTGGGTGGTTCTCGAAGAAAACTTTTACGATCCGTCGGGAGTGGTTTTCTGTTTGTTCTGTTTGGTTTTTGTGAGAGAGAGAGAGAGAGAGAAAAAAGAAGGGACTCGTAAAAGTCCCGTGCCGGCTCGTCGGCCGGCCATAAAATGCCCGGTGGGTGTGAAGGGCTGACAGGGCGGGTTATACGGACCATCAAGGTTGCACAATCTGTCATAGAAGTTTCGGTGGGGCGGCAACCTGTTGCTTCATTGTTACTCGGGGAACGTGTGCATGGTGGCCTGTGCGTATATAAACCCCGCTTCCTCTCTAACGGCCGCACACCGAACGGGAGGCTGCAGTAATGTGTCGCGGCGTGCTGCACATCCGGGCCAGACTCATTTTCCAGCGACGAGAGGCTTGTTCGTCACCGCGCCGCTAGCGTGGTTAACTCCGTACTTTCCTCCCCTTCTCGCGCGTTGGACGAGCCCGGTGCGCACCCTCGTTACCCGGAAGAGGACAGAGCGATTGCAATAATTCGCAAAGAAACAGGAGCGGTGAAGTTTGAAACAGCAGAGCTCGGTCTTCTTCGAAGATTCGTATTTTTAGGAACGTAAAGTGGTTTGTAGATTTGAAGAGGTAGCTTTGAGTGTGATTGGAAGCGGCTCGATCGCTAATGTCCAGCGGAAAGGATAATCGTTAACGACCCGACCGTGGCCAATCACCAGCGAGCGTGAAAATTCGCGATAAACCGGATACCAATGAGCACTGTGGCTCGCCTAGCGTGGAAGGACGCGTTAATTTAGCCGCTCGCGGGCCGGATGTGCATCGTGGATGCAGCGGCGTGCAACACGGAGCGACGCGCCGCTAACAAGACGTATTGCGCAACACGCGTGTCGGTTAATCTCAGTCGACCCTCGGCTCCGTTCGTATCAATGACCAACAACGAAATATCCACGTGCAACCGGTCCCTCTCAGCGACGGGGGCACCTTTCTCTCTCCCTCTCTCTCTCTCTGTTCCTTGCGCCCGCAAATTCGCGGTGCTGGATGCACGTGACACGAAACCGGTATACCAGGATGATCTATGCGCTGCTGGACCTTAGGCCGCGGCTAAGGTGCATTCTCTCCCACCTCCTGGCGCTTCTCTCCTCGCCTGCTCTCTCTGCGCCTCTCTATCCCGCACGCTCGGAGCCGAGAGGGCTAAATAATATCAACTACGCGAGGAGGAGGCACCGGGCACACATACGTGGCCTCCCCCATTGACCATTGAGGTGTCCGCCAGTGAGTAATGCCGTAATAAATTATCTGACCGTCGCTGCTACCGCACTTGCGCCTTCTTCGTCTCGCGGAGAGCCGCTTCGCCTTGTCTCCTGGTGCCTTCTTCGTTTTACACGCGACCTACGCGCGGCACTCGTAGGTCTTCGCGGTGAGCCGGCTCGTTTCGACCCCGTCCACGAAAACCCTGCGGTCTGAGGGGTTGGCCAGGGTGTACCTTGCTCTCTCGGTATCACCTCCTCGGGCTATTGGCTAATTTGCACCGCGGACACGGGGATATTGTAGTTTCTGTTGTGACCTGCAGCGGTTTCCAGTTTTTCGGGGGTGGTATCTCGTTGGGGCTATACAGATAGGGCTGTAGGATGAGGTTTATTCGTTTGTCAGGGGATATTAGGGGATGGAGCGATCGTGATGCTGGATATAAGTTTGTAGCTGGCGGTCTGACTCTTGCAGTACCTACTGGAAATATTTTAAGGGCTAGGGAAGAACAGGGAATGTCACAAAAATAGAGAAAATTAAGCTCGAATGCTCTAGTCCCTCAGTGAAGAAACAAGCTTCAATGAATCTAATTTCTTTATATAATTTTCTTCTTAAATAAATCGCGAGGACTATCCGTGGTTTGCTCCAGTGCAGAGTGGACATTTCCTGTTTGTTACCAGTATACTGAATCTTTAAAGTTATCTTACAGGGTTATTTGAACTTGATAACCCTTTGTGATTCGACAGTTGTGTAGTCCCAGTTGCCAAATAGACATTCACCTCTATTTCCCTTACCCTTCATTTATTCCATCACTTCCAAATTTACGTAAGTAGCGCGCACAATTTTCATAGCAATGAGATAAATACGATAAATTGATTCGTGAGCTACATACACATTTTGCAATAATATTTACAATGAATATTTCCAGCACTGTCTACATTTTATGGACAGAATTGGTCGTTGAAAGATTAAGGGTTTCTCATATTTTCGTTGTTGGTATTTATAATATTCTCAGACTTTGGAATCGATGCAATGAAAAAGTGCAGGTGCCAGGTTTGTACCAATACCATTATCCCCCGGATCGTCGTATCTCGTTGATCGTGAATATCTTAGAACGCTTTTAAGGTATTCTCGGCCTGAGTTTTAAAATTGCTGCCCGTTTGGAGCGCGTTGCGATCTATCGAGCAGTCTATTTGCAGCGGAGTACAAAGGTAGAGACGGTCGAGGGAAAGCGGTCAAGGTGGTTCCTGATTCAATCGCGTGAACATCGCGTAGGTGTAGACAATGGATACCGCGGTTTCGCACGAAAACGTTTCATGCGATTGCAGTTCATGCTAAACGTCGAGGGGGTATCCTTATTACCCACTTCTAGAACAATTTTCGTTGCCCCAATAAATCTAGCCTTGGGGGGAGTTTTCAACATTAATCGAACTACGCGTCGCCAGGTTTCGAATGTTTTTGGTTTTAGAAGGTTCGCCGAAGAATTAATCAAATCCGCCCCGTCGCGCGATTAAACAGAATTTCGCGGATTTAGTCGAATGGCCATCCTGCTCGTGAACTTGATATCTCGCTATTATGAATCATCTCCGCGTAATATGATCGACGGCCAAGAGGAATCATCGCCCCGCTTCCGGCGATGGGTGTTTGATTTATGGGACGTGACCGAAATTTCAAATTGTGCCGCTCGTCCACGATCGAGGGCCGCTTTCGAGTTTACGATTCGGTCGCGTGCGTACTTCGTATCTCGCATTTCCAACTTCGATATTCGATTTATTTATTCCCACCCTCTAACGAGGCCCCCCTCCCGCTGCCCACTAAATTATGCCGAATTATTAAAATATGATAATGTCGGGCAAATTGCGAAGCCGAGCCGAGAAACGTCCGGCTTCGTTAAGTCGATATTGATGTAGCACCCATCCAACGCACGAAGTTACAAGTTGGCTTTTGTATTTCAATTTTTAACGAAGTTTACGGACCGACGATCGAAGGAATATAACTCTGCCAAACCCGGGGGTGGTATACTAAACGGGACTCTGAATTAAATTGCGGAGAGTGAAGGATTTGGAGTAATTAACTGAAACCGAAATTTAACCCCCTGCCTCGCGGCAGGAAGTGTCACTCCCGCAGTGGATTATGCTCGAAATATTCGCAAACTTCATCAAATTTAAGGAAGCAGAATTAGGGAATCCGCATCTTCACAATCTCACACATCCCTCAGCAACGGATGTGAAAAACAAATTCAGTTGAGTAAGGTGAATGTCCGAATTTCTGCTCGCGTCCCCATTTCTGATCATTTCGTATTTTTCTTATTATTATATGCGTTACGTTTGTGCCATAGTTGCAACAAAATAATTCTAAACTATTTAAACATTTACGCGAGTGCTGCGCGAGCTTGGGGCAATACGTACATCGCTGTTTTTCACGAGCAGAAATACGGACATTTAGAGCATCATATATTTAATTAGAAATTACTAATAGTTAACAATCTTGAAATATCTTTTTTAAACAGTTTTTGAATTGGTTGATTTATTATTAAAGAATTAATCAATTACTCTGCAAACTTTGATCACAAACATATTTGTTACACCTTCTTTACGATGAGTTATCTCTTAAATGAGCAGAAATTTGGACATTCACCTTACTACTTTCCAAACGTCTCCGTATCACGTTCGAAATTTTCCAGCATCGAGTGACATTAAGCCTCGCAGCCCGAGAAAGTGGGGCACCCAATCGTAGCCTCCTCAAACGTGAACCGAACAGTTGAGTGAGGAAACAGAGCGCGGGAAAATTAGAAGCTTGGAGAACAGGGGGTGCGCAGCGTTCCGTTGCCTTCTTTCGCCTCCAGCCTGCGTGGCGAATTAAAAAGCGTCCGCGTTACGTTCGCGGGGCGCGTTTAACCCGCGACGGAATATTCGCCCCGTAGTTTTGCCATTTATCCCGGGCGCGCGGGACAGTATTTCCAGCGTTCCATTTCGAAAGGATTCCTGTCGGTGGCTCCGATCGCGCGCCACCCTCTCCCCGCCCTCCGCTCTATTATCAATTTTCGCCTGGAAGGCCCTGAAACTCGCATTCGCACGCAGAACAGCCCCGGGGACATTTGAACTCGTAGCCGATGCCAACAGAGCCGTGGTTGCCGCTGTGTCGGGGCCCAATCAAATTTCAACAATTACCCGGTCCAGGGCTGGTTTGCCTCCTCGGGGCGAAAACCGGCTCGTTTTACAGTCGAACTAGCCCCTCTCCTTCGCCACCACTTCCCCTCCGCGACCTCACCCTGTCCGTCCGTTCTACGTACCCGCCCCGTGAACTAAAATTGCATTATTAAAATCTAATCTACCTTCGGCCGAGTACATACGCCACGACCATTGGAAATCTGATACACCGCTCGGGCGGGGGCTCGGACTAGAAGCTGAGTGCTACGAAATAGCTGGGCTGGATAGAGGAACGGGGATAGGGAACTGTTTGGCAGGGAACGGAAAGGAGACAGACGGATTGCGACAGGTCCTGTGGACTCAACCCCTCGGCGAGCTGGAACTCCAAGATCGACAGATTAGGAACGATTCCGGGGATACCTGTGCCCCTCGGTCGTAAAAGTTTAATTAGGCACCTCTTTCCTGTCTATATCTCGGGGTGGATATCGCTGGATGATAGGCACGGCAATTGCGCCCCGTTGACGTCAATATTTATTTCAGTACCGAGGAAGAAGGTGTTGAAAGGTGCTGCTTGCGGTATTCGTGGCACACCCACGCGGCTTTGTTATTAATAATTTGTTTGCTGCCCTCGGCACTGTGATATTTCAGCTTTGTTACTGGCTTAATAGATTTTTGAAACCTGGCGATATTTCTGGGTTCCTTGAATGGTATTACCCTTTGACGCCTCGTTGTGCTACGGGTAAATTAGTCCACGTATTTCCGCGATTCCGAGTGGGCGTCTGATTTGTACTTGTTTAGGTGTTATTTCAACTCTTGCGATTACGTCAATCCTATTCATATGTGAGTATAAACGGGGCGTGCAACAGAATTGAAGAGTCCTCGTGGGAGACACTTTTAACACAGTTAAATTGTTTACGAAGTTTGAATTTTTAGATTGTTAAATACGTTTAATTATGCAATGACCCAAACGCATCGCAAAGTCTTCTATTGTTTTGCATTAACATAGTCCAAAGCCATGAAAAGAAGAATTGTATTTGTATTTCTTAGTTGTAGGGAAAACTGGGGGTGCTATTTATTTAAATTTGCAAGCACTGTAAGAGCCAAGCCTGTTTGTCCGTAACTAGTTGGCTCTTACATTATTTTCTGCTGAAGAGGCGTTGGACGTACCAGCGGTAGCATCTTTCAGCACTATTGGTAACTTACTTACAAAGGGAAATTGCATTAAAATTCTATATCTACTGTAGTATTACCATTAGCACGTAGAACACTTTCGGATAATTTTTTTTTTAATTCTGGCACTTACAGTGTTTTCTACAAGAACTCTTTAATTGTCTCCTGATATTTAAAGTTCCATATTTCGCAGAAATAGCGCGTCGTTATCTAGCCTCAGCGATGTTAGCTACCCCACCTCCTATATTAAGATAGACCGATGCGAATCGGATCGAAATAAGAATTCAGCCGACATTTCTGACGTCGCGATAGAAACTCCGATCGTTGGTACTATCTCATCCCTTAATTGTTTCCATGGACTGGGTTCCTATTCTGATCCGATTCGCCACCTTCGACCCCACACGCGTTTACTCATTTCCAAAACGCCATCCAGGAGCACAAATGCATAAAGTTATTTCAGTCGGTTTGCAGGAACCACCCCGCTGCCTTCTAACATTTAAATCACGCCGAACTTACGCACAACCCCTCCCCAGCGCGTATCCCCGACTGCCCAAACCCGTTGATAATTGAAAAGCCGAATGGGAGATGAAATTATCATAATTCACCGCGGCGGATAATCGATTCCCCCGGTTTCCCTCTATCTTGCCCGTTTCTCTCGTAAACAAGCGTTCGCGGAGGAGGTGGGCCGGCTGATCGCGCGCCCTTTCCCCGCGCCGGGGGCGTATTAATTCCCCGGCTCGAACGCTCGCCAGCCGTTTAACGACGAAAACAAACGGCGGTCATTTGAATTGTGCCGGCGCGAGCGCGCGCGGTACCAACGACAGACACGATGATTATCTCGGTGGTTTATGGAACTAGGCGAAATCGTAGGCAACCGACCGAGCGACCGGGGGCCCGGGTGATATTTATACGGCTCGCAACAGGTGAGAAGCGTGGCCCGTTCCGTGTGTTTCGTTCGTTGGCCTCGTCCGGCTCGCAATTAACGAAAAAACGACGAGGCGGAGAGGAAACAAGCCGGTCGACGGGGGCTACTTGCCGTCCACGCCCTTCGCTCCGTGGCCTCGGCGGGGCCCGAGTTTAACGTCGGATGTTTAAGTAACCTCTGGACGCTCTAGGCGGGGCAGAACAATATTTTTAAGCGGTCCCCGGGACCGGCGTTCCGCCGTTTCGGGAACCTGTTCGCCCCTTTCGGCCGCGCTCCTTTTCGGGGAACACGGCGGAGTTTGGCGACGGGACTCTCCGAGGCAAACAGACCGCTCATTAATCTCGCGTATAATTACCTGGCCCGCTCTGTGCCTCCTATACTTTGTGCTCGAGTTTCTGCCTGACGCGGAACGACGTTAATCGATCGAAGATTATAAACGGGCTGCCGAGGCGCGTACTCCATCCCCGCGGACGACGCCGCCGGGATTCTCAGATATGTATCACACGTATAACTACTTATTCTCGAATTCTTTGCTAATTTATTTTCTTTATTTATTTATCTGCGGGACGACGTTGAGGACAGGAAGGAATTCTTGATACGCAGGGAGTTGGTGGTTAGGGTGGAACGAAATTACTTTTATTATTCATTTATTATATTTATTATATTTGTATTATTCGTGACTTCTAATAGCGGGCGAAAGTTGCCTTTTATAAAGTTATTTAAGCTGTGCAAGTTTGATCGACATATTTTTTTACGTGCCACGAACCATTTAAAAATTCATATTTACTGATTGCGTGACTTTGAATGGCTTGCGGAATCTGAAAAAATTTGTCGATCGAGATCAAACTTTCACGGATTAAATAACGTTATAAAAAGGCAACTTTAGCCCACCATTAGAAGTCATGAATAATAACAAAAATATTCTGCCCTTATATTTCGTTCCACTCTATTGGTGGTTGTTGTTTTCATCGTTTATTGAAGTTTATTTCGCGGGGGAAATAAGTGGCGCAGGATTTGTTCTTCGATGCTTGACCCAGGGAACCATGATCTCGCATGCGTCGATCGAATAAAAGAAGCTTGACTGGGACGCGGTTCGATGGATGGCGCGATGAATTATCGGATACACGTACCACGCGGTGGTAATTAATGCCGATGAATAATTAACGCGCGGAAACTTGGATGGAGAAGTTCTTTCCGGGAGGAGATTAAAAAATAAAATGAAAGCGACGGGAGAAGTTGCGACAGCTTAGCAGGGCCGATTAAAAGCGCGTTTAATGGGGCTAAAAACGGGGATAATAACGTAAGGGAAGTTTTCCACGACAGACACGGACGTATCGTTAAATATTCATGCGATTTAATATTGGCCGGCGAATAGCGCCACGAAGTCATGCAAACGAGCCACGCGATTTCACTTTTCACGGATAAAAACGCCATTTTCTGGATCACCGTGCCTGGATACAGGAGAGGTACGCTTTATCTCTCGAAGAATTTAAAAAAAGTTCACCGGTATCTGCAGAATCTTCCGCGACGGACTCAAGATTCTACTGTTGGGTGCAGGAAGGGCCGGGCAAAAGTCAGTTTTGAGAAAAGTATCTGTAAACTTTACGGAGTTAGATATTTTTCATATATAGTGAAGTTGTTGTAAAACTGTCTATAATATTTAAAAAAAAAATTGATACATCTCTGTTGCAGTTGCATTATTACAGTCGGAATAATGTGATAATTTAATCAGTGAAATTAATTTTACTTATAGCCCTCTCAGGCTCTTCTTGCATGAAATGGAGTAGTATAGGAAACACTGTCGTTTTTTACCATTATTTTTATTATTCATTGAATATTTGAAAAAAATATTCATTGAATTCGTAAGGAAACTTTTCGTGCCTTTCTTCCTCCCTTACAATCTCCCTCCCTGAGGCAAAGCTCGCCCCTCTCAGAGGCAGAAGCCAAAACCTTCGACCAAGTAAATAGAAGCTAGAAACTTAAAAATAATCCGAAACTCGGTACAGAGAGAGGCAACGTCATTATCTCCGCATAACAATACGAAAATCCCTACTGTCCTTCGAACAGAGGAGCCCGGACTTTCAACCCCCACGTATCAGGCTCGAATCTGGCCATGGCTCGCCATAGAGTCCCTGCAGAAGAAGGAGACTGATTATGACGTCGAAAAAAAAGCCGAATGCGAAGCGGGAAAGCTTAGAAGAGTGGGAGAAGAAGCGATGCCTCGTTCCTCCGATGGATACCGAGGGGATTCTGAGTTAGTCCGTCAGAAGAGGATGCCACCAAGGATTAAGTGGCGCTACGAATCTGTAATTTTTGTTTCTTCCGGCCGGAGAGGGCCATTTGTGACTTGCATCGCGAGGTCGGCGGGGAGAAATGCCAGCGGCCTGTAATTAGAAATACAGGCCACTGGTGGGTGGAGCAGTCGGCGTCGGCATCGAGGGTCCAAGCCAGCTGGAGGAATGACAGCGGTTTCGGGAAGAATAAGCCGAGGCGTGGCGCAGCCCCTCGTCCTATATTTCTTGCTGCAGACGAAATATCCGCTCGCATTGTTAGGCAAATATGTAGGCCCGCTCGTTGGCCGGTCCGCTTAACCGTGCCTTGTTTCGCGCCAAAAAGGAGCGAGATGGCCAGCCGAAGACGCGGCGGACTTGGCGAAAGTGGGAGGGAAATTGAAAAAAAAAAAAAACAGTAAATCATCGCGGCTCGTTTCGCGAAGACTTTACGAGCGGCCGGCTGTCGGCGTTCGATAATGAAAATACCTGTATATTTATTGTTGCGCGTCGATCCGGCCACGGAACGCTGAGAGCCCCCTCCGCTAAATCCAATTACCGCGACGTGAAATGTAATTGAATGAGGTTGCGCTAAATTCGGCCGTGGCGTTTGTTAGCGCGGCGGCGATGGGTTTTCGTTTAAATTTGAGGAGGATCATGGAGTTCGCTGTTAATTGCACTCGCGATCGGTCTTTAGGGCCGCCGGGTAACGAGGAGTGACGTTATTTACCGGTGACTTTTCGCGGACGCGAGATTAAGGTAAATGTCTCCATTAGCGGGCGCATCGTGCTTAATTGACTAGTTGCGTTTATCCTTCCATTAGGAGTGAGAAAAATAGAAATATGTTGGGGGGGAGGTGTGGCAGAAATTTGAGATATCGGAGGACTATCTGAGAGTACTTACCCAGTTTATCAAACGTGTGCACGCGCCAGTAATTTTTTGACTTGGCAAATGAAAAGTAGGTGCCTACGTTTACATTCGGTAAGGTTTGCCTGGGATATTGAGGGTGGTCTTGGGAATAGTTTCTGAAGATCGAGGGAAATTCTTTCTATTTCGTTTAAACGCGCAGGCTGTTGACCACGCGGCACTTTGGGTCCAGCTTGTTATCGAGGGAGATAAAAAGCGAGGGAGTCGTTAAGCGAGGAGTCGTTGATGTAGGTAAAAAGAGAGGGAACGAGCGGTATCATTGGCCTAACAGGGAGATAAAATTCGTGGGAGGACCGGGGGCAATTTTTCTTATAGGCTCCGATTTATCTTCTCCATTGAACGCCAGCCATGAATGCCAAAGCGATATCAAAGGGGAAACGCGAATCACACGGATGAATGGAAACGATCGCGAGGCGGGCGATCCATGAATCGCGGCGTTCTGCTCGTTCGCGTGTTAGGTGTATCCGTGTGGCCCGTTGTGGTACTAATATTTCCTCGTAATTCTTCCCTCCGCCATCAGATACAGCCGCGCATTTTTCAATTAGGAGACTGCTAAGGGATACCATGGAATGGCAAAGAATATCGAGGAATATTAAGGAATCCGCAGGAGTGGGACGGAGTAGGGGAGAACGGAGCTACTTAGTTGACACAGGGGCAGGTTTATACAGAGGAATTATCTCGACACCGTATATATGTAGCTCCACTTCAGCGAGATATGCGAAGTTTGTTGTTCAATTATTTCCTACGATCCAGCGTACGTCTGTGTACCTTGACGTTAACAATCGTTGTTTAACTGTTTTCGTTTATACAGAGAAAAAGTAAATAGTTGCGTTCACTTTCCAATCCGTCTTGAGACGGTATAGAGAATTTTATAAGTCGAATTAATTTAGCATTACGTTGAGTCTTTTGAAGGTAAGGTAATTACGTTTTGTTATTTTGTTTGTATGCTCTACATTTTTTTATGGAGATGTTTGTACATAATGACTTCCTGTGGGGTAAGTTGATACGTTTTCTCTGCGGCATGTTGATACAGCGTATCAATTTTCCCCGACTACTTTTATTATTTCTTTTTATTTCTAGGAAAATGCTTCGAAATTATATCGAAAAGACAAATCGTGGCGAAATATAGCAAGGTATTTTTGAAAAAGGGGGTGTCGCAATAGAAAAAGACTCAATATCAAAATATCATTAGGACAAAACGCGAAAATATACAATATTGACAAAATGAGTTTAATAAGATGTATTAACAGAAAGACGAAGACACCTCATGTTAAAGTGGGGTATTGCAGACATAATAAAAATAAAAATAAAAATGTCTTTTTAGAATACGTCTTTGTTCATATTGCGTCTATATTGTTGGACAGGTATCTAGATTAAAATTTTATTTTTCAAATTTACTAGTTATTCGTTAAACGGATATTTTACAGATGTATCAACATGCCCCAGATCAGTATCTCACTTGCCCCGCACTGGGGTAAATTGATGCATTTTGCCTTGGTCCAATTAACATTTTTTTCATTCAATTCATACGTATTTTCTCAAGTTTTCGCTTGCTATATATTAAAGAGGAAGGACCAAAGTATATTTTGGCATATTTGTTATTAAGTAACTAATGCAAACAAAAATGAAAAAATTGAAAACTGAATAACGTTTCAACTACCCCGGTCTCCCCTAGCAAAGTGCATGGAAGATTGGCAAAGGAATAATAAAGAATATTAAGAAGTATTATGGATTCCTAAGGAAGACCGAAGAATGGGAACGGAAATTCAGAGGAGTACTGAAGAATATGAATGAAATCCAAGGATCTTCAAAGAAATACCGAAGAATACCTACTAAAAGAATGTCAAGGAATACCAAAGAATACTAGAGTAATATCAAGGAAACCGAAGAACACTAGAACAATATTAAGAAATACTAAAGAACACCAAAAGAATATCCGCGGAAGACACGCCACAAACTACTTTTAGGATGACACCCGGACAGTAGCACGCATCAATTACCTCCGCGACAGGACGTAACACTCGCCCACCGCGTCCAATCCCGTCAGTGCCTAAGAAAGCACAAAACGGCCGTCGGTTAAATCCATTTTTTATCTTTATGGAGTGGCAGAGCTTTTAACGTCTTCTTCCAGTGGCCGGTGCGTTTTAACGAGGCAATGAAACGGCCTGCCAAAAAGATAAAGCAACTATTACACGCGATTCGCTGTTTAACCCCTTATTATTCCCGTCGGTAACGGCTACCGTCGCCGCCCCGCCTCTCGCTTTCTAGCGATTAACCGTCCTATAAATCGCGCGCTAGAGAATTCCATAAACAATTCGGCTGCAGAGGCGAGGAAGGACACCAGCCACGTACCACTTGCCAGGAATTAAATCCATCCGCCCCCCTCATCTTGTATCCCTCTGGCACCGTTTGACGCTGCGATCCCCATCGAGATCACGGCTGACCATTACATTCCGCGATTAAAACGAACGTATCGGCCCCGAAGGCGCGTCGCGACGACGCGCCATAATCGCGCGGGGAATTAATTAAAGCCGGATCCAGTTTCGATTCCGCCGGGCCGCGCGGGGCACATTAATCTCGCTATCAGCTCGTCGATCGAGTTAATTCCTGCGGATGGTGTCTCTCCTCTGGACGCCCAGCCTCGGAAAGAAATCGAAACGGCCCCGCCGTAAATCACCCCCGAGGTCAGACGCCGTGTTATCTGCACGGTAGGTGACACACGCCTAGGTGGCGTGGATCAGATAGCGGGGTGGGAGCCATTGATTCCGCTCGGAACCAGTTTCGCCCTCTCGGACAGTTACGCTCCATATCCCCCAATTTATACGCGCAGGCCTGCTCGCTCGCGCCCGCTGGATGCAAGGAAACAGCGCCGGGGAAGGGTCCGCGGTGCCGTATCCGCGAGCGAGCACACGCATGAATGGGCCCGGGCATAATTCAATGAAACCTACGCAGACCTCGCCGTGAAACCAGGCCACCGAGGCTTTTCCGTGGCGGCGATGGCACGTGAGATGCAACGGCCACCGATCGTCCCAACGACTTCACCGCCGTTGCTTTTTATGCCACGTTCTCGCCGGACGATCTTACTTTCACGTGTCGATGTTGGTATAAACTCGCGTGACCAAACGGCGCTCTAAGTCACTGACACATATGGAATGGGAGCCGAGGGAGAGGAGACTTTCCTCCGAGAACGGGAACATTTTCAAAAATCCATCCCCCGAATTCATGGAAGCGTGCTTCCTCGCGGGTAGAAGGAAGCTGTCTCGGTACGTTCGCGTCCAATCGATCTTCGAGTTCACACGCCCGTGGGTTCGCGGGAAAGGCGATTTTCTGTTTTCGGTGCTCGTTGACCAGTAATGCGGGGCGTTCTTCAGTGTCGCTCGCGCCGAAGGGAAGGAATGTTTCGTTACCACACTCGCGATTGCAAAACGCGTGGCCACTAGGGTGGTCCTTGTATGTATGGTAGAAAATGAAAGTTTTTAAAATTTTCTTCTGACCCTCTCAGAAGTTTCCAAATAGTTTGAAAGAATTTCGTCTGAAATTTGTGTTAAAATATATTAAGGATTAAAGGTCGCTCCATGGCATTGAAATATTACTAGTTTGGTATAAATTGATAGGAATTTTTGCAATGAGGACAAAATGGTTTTATTAACTTTTAAGTGAGAGTATAACATTAAAATTCGGGCACACATCGCATAGACGAAACGGGTTTATAACGAGTGTGTACTGTACTGTGTTGTGGTATAAGAGTTTATATGCACATTTAAATTTCTCTCATCAGCAGCTCTCGAATCAGATGCGGACGCAATACTTGACGTACGTTCTACATATTCAGGTTGTTAAACGCATAGCTAAAAGCATGGTTTCGGATTCTGATATATAAACGTGGGCCCCGTTTCATTAAAATTGCCAAGTGACAATTATGGAAAGTCGCAGTTGCCAAACTTGTGGCACATGCGAAATATAAAGTCCTCGAGCGACCTTTATATATATAAAAATATACAAATAACAAACACGAAGATATTATTTTATTGTCTAATGGAAGATTTTAAGAGAGTCAGACAATACAAATTTTAAAGTTGAAAAATAAGGACCACCCTAGTGGCCACGGTGTCTTTCACATTCGAAGGCGACCGAGAGAAGCAGGCATTAGGGGCGGCAAGGTTAACGAGGGTAGGAGCAGGGACGTCGTCGCGCGATTTTCGTTTCTAGAGAAATTATTTACGTTTATCTGTGTAATTAACTTCGAACGTTCTGCGCCTTCTTATCGCCGCCATGCCCCCCCTCGGTTCATAGATTCCCGCCGAGGATCCTTTTCCGCGCGCGGCAACCAATTGGAAAACGGCACCCCTCGTTGAACCGTGTCGATCGGCTTTCCCCGAAGTTTATTATCGCCTAATAACAGTGCCGCGGTGCCCTTCGCGCGACGACTACGCCGGCGAAGCCGACCGTGGTTACAGTCGTAAACAGAACGCGTCAGCGCTGCCATAAGGAGGCCTAAAACAAAGATTCGCCAATTACCGGCAATCAAGAGCCCAAGGACAGTGTGTGGACGCGATCGGAGACGTTTGCTCTTGCGATTTTATGAGCCTGATCGTCGGAACGCGAACAAGTGTTGTGTCGCGAGTTTCAGCGGGATATTAATGTTCCTGGAATGAAACATGTGGGGGACTGTCTTGTTGATCCGATCGTGGGTTGGAGAGGAAGGTCTTCTAGGTGAGTGATATTACATATCTTCTTTTTACAAAGTACAATTGGGGATTCTTGATTTCGTATATGTTAGGTGCTAAGATTAAAGGAACCATTCTCATTATATCGCTCATAAAATACGTAGGTGATGTTTAGAATTTATTTTTGGAAAAAGTATACAACTTACAGTATAATAACTTCGTGGCCTTTAATTATTCGTTATTCAAGGATATGATTTATTTTTTTTTTCGTTTGCCTGTAGTAGTACCAAAGATATTCTTATTTGTTATATCAATCGCTAGCGTCTCAGCTTTTAAGAAGGCAAAGAAAGCAAAATGCCGATGTTTGGTGCATGTTTGAACACAAACATACTAAAAACGGAATAGGTAATTTTACGTCTAAAAATGTTAATAAGAAATAACTGTGGCCTCTAATATTTATGACCGAAGGCTGATACGGTGGTGAATTCAAGTATAAAGAAAATGTCATCAGGATTTTTGGAATCGCTTTAATAATTTATTTTGTTACGCTGGCTGGCTGCCGTTCGAAAAAATTTATGTTTCGAGATAAAAGTTTTGCATGTATGTCGCGGCTGTTCTATGATTGTAGAATCGATACGGTTACGAATTTTGATTTATATCTTTTACACAGTGTTTTTCAGATCCTATAAATTATATGTAAAGAAAAATCGATTTTCCGAAAAATTTTAACGAGAATGTCCCCTTAGTGGTGTAAATGGTAAAGATTAATTATCAGTGGTGTAGTGCCCACTCTGGTTCTTTATTAATACTACTTTATTCGTGATACTAAAAAGCTAGGCATCCTTAAGGGGTTATGCCTACCTGCAAGGTCTGAAAACAGAAGTATTTTCGGGATTTTTTTAAAGACACTCGAAGACTTTTTTTTAATTAAACCTTTATGTATTCGAAAGTGTATATGTTAAACTACTTGTGGTCATTTTTGCGATGGAAAATATACACAACTAAAAAAATATATTAGCGATCTCTCGACAGCGATTATTTTTTGTCAGTAATTTGCGGTGAACATTCTAATTCTTACCTGGTTCATCTGAAATAAAAAATTCGCGGGAATTTAGTTAGTATATTGGATTATCTTGTCCTTAATCGTTTATTATCCCAAGATATTAATTTGCTACAAAGTGGCAACTTCTCAAAGCAAAAGTATCGATTTTCACCACAGAATCGCGCTCATGTTTCATTTTCCATCTGTAAAATAACAACTACCCAACGGAAATGAAAAACCCACGATTAAGGACAAGCTAATCTAATATACTGACTAAATTCGGTCGAATTTTTTATTTCTGACGAACCAGGTCGTAGCTATAGTGATCACCGTAATAGAAAAAGCGCTGTTGGGAGATCGCTTATAATTCCATTATTTATTTAGTTATCGCATTGCAAAAAAAAACTACAAGAACTTTAAAATATATACTTTCGAATATACTCCCGTTAATTTAAAAAAAAAGTCTTCAAATTGAAGAAAAAAAATCCCGAATATACTTGCGTTTTCAGACCTTGCAGGTAGGCATAACCCCTTAACATACATAGCGTCGCGTTCCTTCCTTTACATAAGTTACGTTCCAAAAAGCTAAGCTATAATCACAGAGTCTCCGCTCCCACAGCAGTGGCTCCTCTATTTATTCCCCCCCCCCCCTTCGATAGCTCTCAAGTTAAACACAAAGAACTGCGAAAGTTTGTCTTCCTCTCGGAAGATACGACTGTGAAAACGATAAAGGTGACAGTTCGCCGGTTCTCTTCGCCAACAGATTTTTCCCAGTTCCGAGCGATTATTCCGCCGTGGCGTTCTCCGCGCACCTTCGTAGTCCAGCCACATCCGTCTCCTCAAATATTTGCATATTTGTGCGCGCGAGGCAACAATATCCCGCACCACCGTCCCGGAGACGAAGACGTTATCGCGAGCCGGGCTCGAATGCATAAAAGATCAAGCGCTTAATAACATAATTGCATCCCTCCGCCATCGAGCCCACGTCCCTTCGAAAAAACTCTTCTCTTTCGCCCTCGATCGCTTTTCAATTTACATCCAAGCGGAGTGACAGCTCAATCGAACCAGGCCGCTCGGGGAATTATTAAAAATTACCGCGCCCACGGTGGCATCGTTAAGAAGTTTACTTGCAGCCGACGTTTAATTTAGTCGCGGCATTGATCCACCCCACTCCTGGCTTCCGCGACCGAGCCAATAGCTAAAGCGTTATGGAATGATCATTCGAAGGGGGGTGGGCGCGGGCTAATGAGCGGGGGATGTTACGTTGCACTTAGCCGGGTGGCCGGTGGAAAGCACGAGCCAATTTTTTTCTCTCTCCCCGTAACGGGCATTCCCTGAAAGCGTACCCTCGGCAGTGTCGACCACGCTGCACACCTCCGGAACGCTTAAAGTTTCCACGGAGTGGAGGGAAAAACTTTGGGAAGCTTTGAACTTGAGGAGACCTCGCCTCTCAACTTGGCGAGCGTCGCGCTTTCGTCCACCTGCCCCTTCAATTATCTTTCCAATTTTCCCAGCTGCGTTTTGCTCCTCCTCGGCCCGATCAGTTTCAGTTACGTTTATTCGGCGGCCAGCTTCGATTCGCTGTAGAAATTATCCGCTGGTTCCGCTGGGACGATCGATCTCTCGCGGCCGCGACAATCCATACCGGGGGTGGGCTTCGTTTCGACGTCTTAATTAAAAGTTTGTTAATACACCGTGGAGCCGGGCGATATTTGCAGTGTCGAGGCGAGTCGAATGGCTGATTAACCCTCTGGCACTGTCCTCGCCGTTTCGTCCTCGGGGGTGATCAATTCTGCAACACTTTGCCCTCGGCGCTATTTAAACGCCCTACTAGTAGGAGAGGCCGCGGCAGTTCGATGCGTTTTTCAGTCTTCAGTTTCTGCCATTTTTTCTTTGAATTAATTAGTAACAAAAAGGCGGAAATATACTTTGGCCCTTTCTCTTTAATATATTCTAAGCGAAAACTTGGGAAAACTCGTACAAAATAAGTGACAAAACGTTGTTTGGATGCAAGCAAAGTGTGTCAATTTATTTCACCGCGGGGATAATTGTTATTTCTGTCACGCACCAAAGTGGAGACAAGGCTTTCGAAGTTTCCTAAAATACCCTGTCCATAAGCGTCAAATGTGGAGCATCGTCTCTCGTTAGACTCGCAGAGACTAATTTTAAAATTCCAAATGATTTGGCAATGAATTCGAGGTGCCCACTGTCACGTCGCTCGGCTTGCGTTTAATTTACCGCGCCAGCACGCGATACTCTCGCCGAGTCGCACGGGAAAAGGGAGAAAGAGGATAAAAGAGAGCGTATAGAGCACTCTTTCGCCGAAAGCGTCTTCAACTTCTCGTTTCTACGGCTGGTTTCACCGAGCCAAAAAGGAACGTCTGACAATGGGGTCGGCTGTCTCGCTGGCGACTCGACCCATTATTTATTAAAGATCCATTCTTTTTATCGGGGGAGGATAGTTTCTGGCCCCTGTCTTTGAGGGGCGACCCACTCCCGCTGGCCGGGAAACTTTGCAGCGCGGCGAAGAGATTGGTTACACCGTCGATGGATCGCGCCGATACACGCGCTAGGGTTGAGGAGGATGCAGCTGAACGAGAGGAAGGATACGTATCAGATCGCGATAGCGATCTTATTGTCAGGCCGCGCTACGTGTGGAGGAGGCTTAAGGGTCGGGGATCTGAGCGCGCGCCGCGCCGTGGTAAATTACAAAGTTGATTGTCAATAACCCGTTACGAGGTGCCTGTCGATGTCCCCTGTGATTTTCCTGCGCGATTATTGAAAACGCCACGGCGCGCGATGCAAACCATTATAATTAACGACAAATGGGAGAAAACTTTTTGCGGAATGTTTCCACGCGCCTGCAGGATTTGCTTATTCATATCGATAGTGATAATCGTATCATCACGCTATCGCACTTTCGTCCAATTATCATATTTCCATCAGCCTACGGTACCTACCATTGCCGCGCAGCGTCGTAATGCCACGCTATCCCCGCAACCCTTCTATACCATTAGATTACCCAACCTGCGGTTCCGAGGCTCCGCTTAAAAACACCGAGATTTTTAGCCGGCTCCTCGACGTTGAGCACCAGCCAGCGGAGAACAGAGAACGAAGCGCGCGCGCTTACTTATACTCCTTGGCCAGTAAATTTTTATACCCTCGGCCGTCTCTGCCCCGACACCCACCCCCAAGTAGACATTCACGGGTACGCCGCTCTAGCGCCACTTTTGCATCCAATTCCCTCGATTTCCCTGGGAGCGCGCTCGGCCGGCCTTATTGAAAATTTTATTCCACCCGGTTTCGATGGAATCTTTATCTTAAGGCGGGCGCAAGACCGTTCCGCGATGCACAAAAAGACGCGGGGCGACGCCGGTGGCGCAGCAAGCGGTGGTGGGGGCTGAGTGTGTGCATTCCTCGGGACAGGGAAGATACAATTGTCGGTGCAGCTGCATAAGGAGACGAGGAAGAGGCACTGGGAAACGTAGCGATCCGATAAGGATCTCATTGTCGTCGGGGAGGAACGGTGTGGTGGTGCCTTTAACGGGCGACGAGGGGGCGAGGGGCCCGCCAACCGCATCGAGCAAATTGCAACTCTGTCGAAACTATCGGACCGAGCGGATCGCCGGGAGAAGAATGCGCGACACGATTGTTAGGGTCTGGTTAGGTACCGGGCACCTTTTCATCACGTACGCCCCTGTCGTAGTGTAACCTCCTCCGCGATGATAACATCTCTGGAACACTGGGGCGACATCGGTCCTCCTTCTCTCCGTCCTCGTCCGCCCGTCCTCTTTCCCTCGTCTCTATCTATTTGCCTCTCTCCTCCCCGCCCCTCTCTCCTCCGCTCTCGCACACTCGCGCAGTGCCATTCCTCTGATCTTCCCTGCTCTATCCTGCTCCGTAGTTGGGTTTATATCTGCCCCCTCCCTACGTTGGAGAGGCCGCGGCTGAAATTGTCATACGATGCCCTGAGAATTCGATTTTCAGCCGAGTTCTGCGGTGACAAGGGTTCCAGACCCTCTACCCCCCTCCTTCGTTTCACCTCTCGTTCCGCCCAAGGGAACCGACCCCGGTGGATCGTGGGGTCTCGTGTCGCGGACCCGGGGACCGACAATATTGTGAGACGTCTTGTATCGTGTGTCCTCCCGGCGCTCGAGATCGGATCTATCGTCGTCAGTTGGAAATTGGAAAACAGGTACAGGAAGGCGTGCCCGTCGATTGTGTTCTCGATTCGTGACAATGGCGAGGAACTCGTGCCAGGGGACCTGGTCCCTTTGTTCCATTGAAACGAGTAGGAAATATATCCCTCTTTTTTCCTACTCTCTTTCTTTTTTTTTTTGACAAATACCGACGGTTACATGTAATTTTTCGTTGGACGTTACTGTATTCATCTGGAGTTTCGATGCTCACAAGGTATAGCGTTACTTGGTATTAGGGGAGCTAGTCAGTAGAAGATACATTACACAGGCATTCAGAACAAAAACGGACCAACCCACAGTTTTTGCGAAATTGAGTTAGTAGGCTGTAATGTATTCTAGTAGGGTGTACTAAGCATATAAAATAGGAAAAATTAGTTTCTTTCAATTTAAAACCATACGAAGTAAGAAAATCACTTGTTGCACTGACGTCGGTGTGCAACGCTTGTTAAAATTAAATGGAAAGTTAATTATGTCTTCATTAGGAAGCATTTCGAATGGTATCAGAAGCTAAATATTATGACTGGGGTGGAGCAATGGGGTTTTGCTCGTAGCAGGAGCGGAGCCGGAGCACGAAAAATTTTTGCTGATCCAAATTTTTTTTAGTATTCGAATTTTCTTCCATTTTATACCATTTTATAAGCGCAGATGAATCAAATGTTTTTAATAAATACCAATTCTCAATTGTTCGTCATCGAAAAAATATTATATCGTAGAGCCGCGCAGCCCCTTGTTAAGGAGGCATAGTACTTTCTTTGCCCGAAAATTAAATATTCTTTATGAATATTTTTCTATATTAAAATGAAAAGCTAGAAAGATGAAATTGGTAGCAAATGAAAGATCACTGTTTGAAAGTATTAAAAGAATTTTTATTTTAAAAAAGTAGCTGGAGCGGAGTAAATAAAAAATTGGTCTGCTCCAATCCCCTGGTTGAAACCCTACTGTTTTAGATCGCCTATGTCTCCGTTTACCGAGTACTAGGGTACCGAGTATTAGTTCACTGTTGCTCTCAATGCTTCATATAATTATCGGCTCCTATTTTTCTCTTCGTAATAATTCTACTCGGAACAATTCAACATCTTTGCACACGGATACTCACCTGACATCTTTCGGATCTCATCGACGCGCAATTACCGTATTTTGCAGGCCGTTTTCGCGAGTAATTTACGAGCCGGCTCCCCTTCGTGTCCCGTTCCTTTTTTTTTGCACTCGCGGAAAACAATTCCGCTGAAAAGTCCAGCCTAAGGTGAGCTAAGATAAAACGTATACAAACGGCCTTGTCGAGTGCCGTACAAGTTTCCCTTCCAAATGTCCCCGTATTAGCATATTACGGTCGTTAAGGCGTAGCGACGTGTCGCCGGGTAAAGGTGAAACAAAAAAAAAAAAAAAATTAGCAATCGCGTGTTAAACTCGTCGAATCGTTCGCCTCCTACGGAATTACCATTTTTTCGTGACCCATGACGGAAGCATATTTCCCCTCCCGTTTGGGGCCGGGGTTCGCCGGTATTCGAACAATTTTATTACATTGAATATCATTTCACGCTCGGGAGTGTTCCCTTTATTGCCCCTGCGGCCGCGCTATCTCTCTAATTCGCAATTTATTTCACGGTAATCAGAGGATTTTAATTAGAATCCGCGGAACGCAGCCAACTTCCGCGGGATAGCCGGACGGAGCTCGGGGCTGGTCCATCGAAATTCTCTCCCCGATAGACCCGCCATGCGTCGCGATCAATTTTATCGAATTAACACCTACTTAAACCACCGCGAGTCCGCCAGCTGCCACGCACAGACGTAATAAATCACGAGACGAGCCTTGTCTGGGAAAATCCTCGTCATTCGATACGCCCCGCCTTTCATCGAGGGCCGCACAGGGGATTTCCGTTTTCGAGCGACATTCGTGGACCGTGTAATTCGGCCCCATAAAAAAAAAGTCGAATTTCCCATTTCACCCGATTATACGATCCGAGGGGGCGCGTTTCCGTTTATTCCCGACGCACCTACCGACGAGCCGCGCGTACGTGCAGCGAACGTATAGCCGGGGGACGTTTAATCAACCTCTCGAAGCCATGTTACCATTCGAGGAAAAAAGGAACAGAGAGATGTGGAGACGTATTTCCAGGCACAGTAGGGGGAGGAGCGATATGTTCTGGGGAAGTTTGCGAACTTTGTCGTCGCGGGACGTTCATCAGCAGATTTCTTTGAACGATTCGAAGTACATATATACGTAACAGAGCGACTGTAATTCAATCAGAAGGGATCGGGGGTGTGAGCGTGTGCCGGGGGGGGGGGGGGTCGCACGGAATCGCGTACTATAATTCCATCCTTGCAGGGTATCGGCTTTGCTGGAAACTGTCTCGAACTCATCTCTCCCGATTCCCGACAGTCTGGAAAGTTCCAGGCATTACGGAGACCATTTTTCCTTTTAGGGACGGCTCTGTGTGCCCCCCCCCCCTGCCGGGGGATTAAAACCCGTCGAATGACCGGCGAAAATACCGAAACTGTCTGGCTCCGCTTTTGTAGACACCGGAACAAGTGTATTTGACGCAACAGTGAATCGCAGGATGCAGATTACGTGCCGCGGGATTACCCGGACCCTGCGCTTCTTTTGTAGCTAATTCGCTGGCAAAGCTCTGCTTGATTAAGCGATCTTGGACGCAAGATCGCGAGTCGAGCCGCTTTCGACTCAGGGGGATCAGTGTGTTTTTATGGAAATTTTAATTCTAGGCTTATAAATATGCATACTACGCGCTTTAATATCTGGCTCGACCACGGAATACCTTTTTTCTTTATTCTAAACCATCACTGCGCTATCTAATCGAGCTCGATATCGGCTTGCTTTAACATGCGAACATGTTAAGTTGTTTTAAAATAGATACCTACTCATCGGTGCGTTAAGATTTGCACGGAACAGACTCTGAATAGTTTTAGGGGCCGTTCTTAAATTATTTAGGCGTACTTTTAGCGATTTCTTACACCTTTCCAACCCCTGTCCTTAAGTACCTAATATATTTACGTTGCATTCTTTCGGTTGTTGAAATTCTTTTAATGGTTTTGGGAAATCTAAACTGAAATTACTTTGCTGGAACATTTATAACAGAATTTGTATTTATGGAAAATTGGGTTAGAAAGTATCGCGTAAGATGCTACCCGACTCCCCCGCTCTGCTCTGTAAGAAGACGTAAGGAATTCGCAATCAAAAAGCCTTACGTAATTTAAGAACGATCCCTTACCCAATGGTTTCGTTTTATAGACGGTGCTACCTCGCTCCGTTTTCGAGCCGGGCCGAAAAATGCCCCGCTAAAGATGCAAATGCGCGCGGCGTGCACAGCGTAACGAGACGAATTAATTGGCCTAATTGAGGCTGATGAGCGAACGAGCCCCGTTAATTAGACGCTTCTCACGTGTCGGTGATTCCTCGACGGAAAGTACCGAACGGACGATCGATTCGCGACGGGCAACCTTTGTCATCGTCGAGCCTTGCACGTGGCGACTACACGTCGCTCCTCTAATCCGTCCGGAGCTTGCGATACCGCGTGCGGATCGCGGATTAGATCGATCAAAAGGGGCCAGGTTTGCCTAACTCCCGGGAACATCTGTCCAAACGTGTTCCATCTTGCGCCCTTGTCTTTCCGCCACGGTGTATAAATATCAAGCGGTACAAACGGGACGAAAAGTCGCCAGAACTTTGAGGGATGGTTTCACCCTTCCAGAGTGAATTTGCAGAGACAAATTCAATTGCATATTACTCGCTCCACATCCACAGGAAGTTTCATTGAAATCAGAATTTTCGGGGTCGAGAGCAGCGTCTCCTTGTAAGCCGACCACGATTTCCCACGAAAACGCGTGCGATCCCGGTCGCAATACAGTAGCGCAGTGAAATAACAGCAGCGTAGCGACTGCCCATTAACCCGGGGCCCCACCCGCCCCTCCCGGTTCGCAATCGGAGAATTCCTGCGTTTAGGTAATTCGAGGTGCGCAACAGAGAGTCTGCGGCTTAAATATCCTGTGTCAGGCGGTTTGAACTGGCCATTCCTGTGACCGCGAACCGCCGCAAGTATTTATCCAAATTACACGAGGACCGTGTCGGAATGCGGCCCGTCCGCGACGGGGTCTAAAACGTCGCCCCCTTACTCCCCCGGGTCGTTATCGCCGGTGGGAGCGACGGGGCCGTTTTAATAATTCACGGGGGCACCGATACACCGGCCGCGGAAAATAAAGATGTACCCGTGGCCAGCCATTTTTCCTCGTTAATTGAAGGAAGCAAGCCCTTTTGCTTGGTAGATCACGATAAGCTTGGAGATCCACCAACCAAACAGCCCGGAGAGGTAGCCGGGCTGCGGCGGAGGAGCGGCTTCTTCGCTTCGCCTTCCCTTCGCCTTGTACAGGCTGCTTCCTGTCTGGTAACCATTTCTCTTTCCACCCGTGTACGAATACATCCACGGCGCATTGTGCGCGATAATGTTCGTGGAGGGAAGAAAATTATCTATTATCTGGGGGAACAGGATGGTGTTCGATCGAAGGCGCGGGGGGCAGAGATCAGGGGCTCCTTGTCGCGTATCCTGGCTGCGGATTTTAAATTTATTTATTGTTGGAAGAATGCCACCGCTATTGTGCTGCGATAATCTTGGGAGAACGGGGAATAGTGGATTCGGGATCAGTAGATGTACAGTAGCGGACAAAAAGTTACCACTTTTTCGAACCATCCTACTTCTATTACTTTTCAATGTCAACTCAAAACTGCGGTATGCGACTAATGTACATAGTCTGCAAGAAAATTAAAAGCTGTATAAAATCCAGTTACAGTTGAATTTATTTAACTAACAAACAGAACGCTACATAACATTAAACAAGGTGACAGATTTTTAAAGCCAACAAAAAGTTAGGAATTTGAATTTTAATAAAAAAACTAATATTTTGTGGAGGCACCTTTTGCGTTTAGGACAGCATGAAAAGTTACCAAACGTGTAACTTCTATATCGGCTCTAACAATGTGTTACCTCGATCAATATAACGCCATATAACGCCTTTGATCGATAGTTAAATAAATTCAAATTTAACTGGGTTTTATGCAGCTTTAAATTCTCCATCAGAATATGTATATTAAACATAAGAAATAACAAAAATTGAACAAATCGAAAAGGTGGTAAGTTTTTTGTCCGCTAGTGTAGGTATTCAGATCTCGTGGTTGAGGGTTTAACACTTGGGAAGATATCGCCAGGCGGATCCTTTTTCAAACTCAATATTATTTAAGGACACTCCACAGCGATTTCACGATCTTATCAGCGTTTATCGTTGACCAAATTTGCGGGGAGCGCAGTATTGTTGCCCAAAGCAACGCGAGACACCTAATCCTGTTACACTCTGGTTCAACACTAGGGATTGCAATACCGGTAAACAGGGTTTACCGGTTTCCCGGTAAATCGTGAGAAATACCCTAACATTTTTACCGGTAATTTGCCAAATTTTTACCGGTAATTCGATAAATTATATATAGCAATATAGCGCATATATGCGTTCATTAATTCCATCGACATCTACTACGTTATCAGTAAAAAAACACTTCAATTATTAATAAATACGAAAACCAAAGTATCTCATCAAGAACCAACTCTGATCCAAAAGAAAACTAAGAATCTGAATCTGTCATGAAAAAATGGACGTATTTTCAAGTAGAAAAAGTAAGGAGAAAATATATACTATGAATGGCATATGATTTCTTAATGCCTACCCGGCCAACAAGTGTAGAATCTGAGAGCGCTTTATCCGTGGCTGGATTATTTTGTACAAAAATTAGGTAGCGATCGGGAGACCAAAGTTTAGACGAATTAGGTATGTTTTTGCGTGCTTATTTGATAAAAAGAAAAAAAATTAATTATTTGATAAACAAAAAATATTTAATTATATATGTAAGTTAAGATTCTTTTCACTGTTTTCGTGGTGACGATCCATATTAATAAGTATTGTCAATAGTTATACAAATACATCAATTTTGTGTTATATTATTTTATATTTTATGTTCAGAATAGTTTTATTTCTATATATGTTTTATAATGCTCCATTAGAGTTAAAAAATGTTTTTTTTTATAATGTTTACTCTTATATTTTCAATACCTTAATCAAAACCGGTTTTGATTACAAATTTTACCGAATTACCGGTAATTGAAAACGTCGGTAATTTTGCAATCCCTATTCAACACCCACCCAAGAGTTTTATCACATCTAGGAAAAAGGTATCGCTGGGCACCCCTGTATCCTTCCCAGTGGCGCACCCAAGATTTAATCTTGGGAGAAGCCGAGATGATGGGATAAGAATATTCTTAATGCAAATTCAATAAAATTCATTAGCTGGTTATAAAGATTTATTTAAAGAATAAAATTCAGTTCTCTTTTCTTCTCGCAACGCCCCTTCTTTGGAGAGTCGCAGGACCCCTTGGTCCCCTTCTGGATGCGCCGCTGTTCCTTCCCGAGGGAAATTGTTCTTTCATAAGGAAGCTTCTATTTCATCTAAATTCTAAATCCACTTGCCGAAACCGCGACAGCGGCCGCTCCCGGATGCTGGCCGAATTTTTGCGAATTCCATCCGCCTCGCCCTATCACGGTGCTTGGCTAGCTGATATATCGCGGCCCCGGTGCCGGGGATATTGTCCTACTGGTAAAAGGTTCGCGCCGCGAGCTGACATAGGGGGAGCGAGGGCACCGTGAGATCGGCCGCGTACAGGGCGAGACGGAGACGGCCACGGCGTTGCAGCGGAGGCCGAGCTTGTGGCCGGAGGAAGGGAGAAAGGAAGCGGATGCTGCACGGGGGGCAGACAGAGAGGGTAGGGACACTAAGGGCGATAATTAAGACGGACGCTGATTTCGCGATAGCGGCTTAGTCCTCACGACGAGGACCCACCCGCCCTCGTAAGTACGGAACGTAACTGTACTCTCTTACGTACCCGGTGCATACACACACACACGTACACAGACGCGTGTGCATAGGCACAGGCCTGACCACCACCACAGATACCGACTGGGAAACGTGTACACGGGGTACATGCACTCAAACTCTCCATTATACTCCATGGTCTTCTCGGTTCTCTCCTCTTAGTGGTAAGAAGATTCCGAGGGGGCTCTGGGGTGGGTGGGTGGGTTTGGGGGGGAGTAGAGAAAGAAAGAGGGACAGCGGAGAAAGATAGAGAGGACAGGGGGCATCTCACGGAGACCGGGATGACTCCGGTGTGCCTGGAGGAGTCGAGCACCCAAGATTTATCGGCCTCTTACCGATACTGAGCCGTGCTCAAAATGCTGCAAAACACGGGGCGAGTGTGTGCGAGCGCGTACATATATACGACCCTGAGCCGGATAACGAGGCGCTACCGCCACGGTAAATAGCCCCCGGTCATTTATTAGCTGAATTTATCTTGCCACGCGTCGAACAAAGGGATACGGACTACGCCGTGCTTGTTGTCTTCCCTTCGGATCCCCCTCCCCCTGGACCCCTCCCCCGAGCAAGCCTACCTATCCTCCAACCACCATCGCCGTTCCTCTCCGCGCCTCTCCTACGAATTTCCCTCTCGCTCGTTCTCCCTGCGGCTTTACGCGCCGGGGCAAGCCACCGCGTGCCCTGCCGCCGCTCAAACCCCCTGCGGCCAGAAAACACCCGAGGCACCTGCGCGGAGGAGGTTCGACCTTATCTCCGTGAGACTATCTGCACGGAATTATCGGGCGAATCCGAAAAATGACGGTATTAAGATTGCCGCGGACCCTGGGCGCTGCACGCTCGCCCGGTCGCCGGGCACGTAAAAGGAAACGCGTGTTGTACGTGTGCGGAAAACGCCCGGCCCTCGCTAGCGTTGATTTGCAATCGTACGTGGGCCGCTCGGGACCCGTGTGCACGGTTAAGTATGCGCGCGAGCTTTAACGGCAGGATATCGAACCGGTTTTTATGCATTTGCTTAATTTGCCGGGGATGCGCGACTGTCGCGAATGGGACATTCCGTGCGAACTCGGACAGATTTCGGGGTAAGTTTTCGCAGATTGCGGAAATTTGAATATGTCGTAGGCTTTAGTGATATTTAAATGTACCTCAAAGGATTTTTCAAAATTTTGAAAAATGGCGATTTTACAGCTGTTTGAAGTTGAGTGCTAACTTTTTTTCAATATATTATAGCTATGGAAGTGGTAGACGGATGGGGGTGAGCTTTACGGTGCTTATAGAGAAGACATTGAAGTTTTAGGAAAAAATTACTTCAATTTAAAAAGAAATTTTAACCATTTTTGTGCAATTATTTTAAACAAATGCAGGTAATTTCAGCAATCTACGAAAACTTACCCCGAAATCTGTCCGAGTTCGCATGGAATGTCCCGAATGCGTTTCGGTTTTGGTGCAACGAGGACGTTGGAGGATGGGTGAGAGATTCCGGGGGGTGGATGGATGGATTTTGAAGGGGGAAGTGGCTTGGAGCTCTGACGGGGGAAAGCTGGGGGAGGTTTCAAGAGGTGAACTTTAGGGAGGCGTGAATAAGGGTGCTCTTAAGCAGTCGAAGTAAGAGGAAAGGGACACTTACTTTAGTGTGTTAAGTGGGGCAGATCTCGTATTATTAGTGTCAACATCTAGAGGGGTGTGCTCGACGAATGTTATGCGAGTGACGGTTTTTGTTTCCCATTTTGTTCGCTGGATTCAACGGTCAGAATATTAATGCGGGGTTCTGAATCACCTTTATAGACTGCACACCTTTGTTGGGGAACAATGCGTATCACGCTAATAACAAACGACCCTCCCATACAGTGCTCGCTTGACGCCAGTCGACTAATCTTATAATCGTGACAAAACGGCGAGCGTTATGCGGACCTCGTTGTTAGAACGCGGAAGATCGTTAACTTTATTTAGTTGTATAAATTTCGTGAAAGCGCTCGGGATTAAACGTCGAGCTGGATAACTACCGCACGTGAAATACTGGGATCGCGCCATTTCTCCTGCTACTTTTCGCGCCACTTTTTCTCCTCCTCACCCCTGCCGGTATAAATCAAATTCGCGAAGTGGGGCAGCTCGGTAATACCGAAAATCAACGCGGGGGAGTCCTTTCGAACCTGGGTCAGTATCCGATTTCCCTTATTATTAATAGTCACGTACATGCGCGGATTAAAAAGCACAATTCCAGGATCTTGAGACCACTTCCCGTTTCCAACTCGACGCATAAGAATTTCCAGGACGTATTAAAGTCCCCCCGAAATTCAGAAGAATTAAATAACCCCACCATCCATCCCCGTGGAAACAGGTACCTTAAGGCACGCAATTAGAGATTCCGCGTCTCAGGTCTCTAGCAAATTCCTCGATGCAGGAACGCGACTCGTTAGAGGGGCCCGACAATCGATCAACCACCACAAAGAAGGCCAGCTAATAAATGCACCGTTAGGAGGAAACATAAACGTCCCTATCTATCCTCGGAGTCCTCGCGGACTCTTTTAACAACGTAATAAGCTGGACGCTCACGTGGACAACACTCTCGTTTCCCGGCCGGGGAACCGCTCGTCCAATTACTGATTAACGATCTCGCCTCCGTAGAAAATAATTATAAAAGTCACGGAGAGTGCCACTTAACCCCAAGGGCGCATCGCGCGACAGCGATGGACGACGGGGGAAGGGAAGGCGGACGGAGGAGCCCGTGGATGGTATCCCGACCTGCGACCTCTCCAGCGAAGGTGTATACATCGGTTTCGATCGACGGGCACCCATAAAGCGATAAATCGCGCCGCCCAAGGGCCCGGTTTTGATGGCCGCGGGCATTAACGTGCACGACACCGCTGGATCACCCTTAATGACGTGACGAGATCTGGGCGAAACGTGTCTCCGGTTAACCGAACGTCGAAGTTTGCGCTGTTTCCGGGGTGGCATCATCGTCCCGTTCGATTCCGTGGCACGGATGGAAACGGGCGTCGGTGATAAATTATTCCGAGATGCGAAGTATCATATTTTACGACCATCCCTCTCCCCTGCGTTATTTCGCGACTCCGCTAGTTGCGCCGCGGTCCTGGCCCCCTCCGGAATCTTTCCTCATCCTTGCCACCTTTTTGGTAGGGGGACCGGGGCTAGATGTTACAGGGGCAGGTTGTTACAAAGCAGTGTAAATTTTTTCCGCTCGCACTATCACTTCGACGATGAAGTGGCTGATGTGTTTCAACCGTACACGGTTGTGTATGTTGTTTGTTTGTGGTCGGTTCACGCGTTGTCACTTTATTACAGTTTTTTGTGTTTTCGGTACTAATAGTAAGTTTTCTCTTTGTACTTCAATCTTTTCTACCGAACAGACAGGTAAATGTATGTAAATTAATATTACCACGTTTGAATCAGTGTTCCTTTAGCTGCAGATTCGTACCAAGAACATAGGAATACACCAAGCTGGTATGAACTTATAGCTTTTTATACACAATGGTGACAACCGGGGCAAGTTGTTACACAAGACAAGGGGCATGTTGTTGCATTGTATTTAGTAATTAATTTATTAATTTAACCCTTCAACTGTTAAAAGAAAAAACGAAAAGTAAAAATCAAAACCTAAAAAGATTTTATTAAAAAATTTTAAAAAGCAAACTGATGACATAAAAATAAAAAAAACATACTGTAAAGAAAAGGCAGATGAGAAATAAAACCACCACAAATAATAGACACGAGTCCCCGTACGAAACGGACGACGATAATTAGTGCAACTGATTTCAATAGTTTCTCATTATTCTTAAAATGGATTTTTTATTGTATATTTATTATAATAGATTCTTACCATTAATAAATTTACTTTTCTCCAGGAAAATATAATTATATTACTCATAATAAGCCTCGTTTCGTAAAATTTAATCCTGCAACAACTTGCCCCGTATTGCGTAACAACTAGCCCCTACTCGGGGCACGTTGATACAACATGTCTCGACCTTCAAAGTGGCTTGTTTCAAAGTCATGGTTCTCGTTTAATTCCATGCGATAGCGGTCATCGGTAGAGGAAAGAACCTACTTTAAGCAAGAGTCATTGATAGTATTGAATATGGACTGCAAAAAAAAATAAAAAATAAAAAAACTGAAAATTATAACAACTAGCCCCGGTCTCCCCTACCTTGATTGAAGGGTCTTGCGAGCGATGGAGAATGGTACATACACGATCCTCTTATTTCAGGCAACGCAATCTCGTATGATACAACCAACACTAGAATTCTCGAGGTAGCATCTTCCTACATAAATAACATTTACGTCTGTCGCGATGGCGCTCCGCTTTAGAGTCTTCGAATTTAAAGGATGCACGGAGCGAACGTTAAAAATACACGTACCGGGGTGAGTGATTACGAGCGGCGCGTGAATTTCCCTGGCAATGTGGGCTTCGCGTGTGCCACGTTGTATCGATTGTCGCGACCGCCCTCTGGCCCGGGGTTCCGTGTTCCGCCGGATCATTCGGGGACAGGTTCGCCGGGTACGTCGACGTGACGTTTCGCGTAACTGTTCTAATTTGGCAGGGCTGGGAGGACCGGGTCCCGGGTTAGGAAGAGGAATTGGTCCGATCGCAGTTACTCACGTATTTACAGACTCCGGCTGTTCGATGTTTGATCGCGGATATATTGGCGAAGAGGGCCGAAGGCACGCACGGTGGTCTCGCGGTGTGGTCCTCAGGTCGAGAAGAGTCCGCTGATAGCATTCTCACACACTCTCTTCCTCTCTCCTTCTCCCTTTCTCGCTGTCCCTCGTTCTCTACTCTCGCCTCTCTTTCCCTCCCTTTCCCATGTCCTCCTCCTCCTTCGTCCACCTTCGGCTATCCGCCCGTCCACCTTCCTCCGTCATTTTCTTCCCTCCCCGCTGCTCCCTCCTCTTCCAGGCATCGCGAGGGACTTCTGCCTGTACCCCGAATGAGCCGCGATTTTTCGCAAACTCTCGCTGCTAGCCTCTCCGGACGTATAACGTACAATTACCCGAAGACCAGATTACACGGGGCATGGGAGAGGCTCTCCACGCTCGTTATGCCATCACACAAAGCCCCGTTCACATTGGCCCACTTGAGACCAGCCCACGAGGAGAGATGCTGATGCACCGACCACAGCAAAGCAGCAGGAAGAAGAAGAGGATGAAGAAGAGAGAGAAAGAGAGAGAGAAGGGAGGTTGAGTCTTATCGTTTCCACGGTCAGAATCGGTTGTACACGGTGTGTGCCTCTACCTGGGCACCAGAATTCAACATGTTCCCCCCTCGGTCTAAGATCGATATTTCAGGTACCCCGTGGCCCATGGGAGTGGTTCGACTGCCATTAAAACTGGGAACACTCGGCTGATACAATATAGGGGCCGGTGTTTTTTCCCTCGTTCTTGCTCTTCTTCCCATCTTTCCTTTCTTTTTTTTTCGTTCACCTACTCCGTACTGGTACAGAAATAGAGCGGGACGTGTCTCGTGCTCTTCTCAGATGCAACTTCGCGCTCCACCCCAGCGTTGTCTTCCGGTGTTCATATTTAACGAGTCAACTTTTCGTCGAAGCGCCTGAAAGTTTTCGAGTGGATCGCGCTCAAACACCCCCGCTATTCTGTCCCTCGCCGCCCTCGCTCTCTGCCCCCTTTGCTTGTCGCCTAACGTGTTACCATGGCTTGTCGTTAGCGCTTCGGTTCACGTTGGATCCAGAGGAGCGTTAACAGCTGCCGGCGATCATCGTCTTTCGTGTATCCTTGCACCTTGCCAGTGCTACTCCGCTTCTCTCCGGCCCCTTAAGTGGCCTCCACTCGAACGTGATCGACTTGCACGGCACCCGGGGCTCGACTATTAATGGGAAGTCGATAAATGCGTGGAATGTTGCGTGGCCCGGCGCGTTAATGGAACTCGAGGGCGTAGAAGTCGCTGATAGGGACGCTCCGCGTTCTAATTTCTCCTCCTCTCCTAATGCGTTCGTTAAATCCTCCGAGCCATGCGTCTTCAGCTTCAACTCCCAAGGAACTGCTCCATTCGTCTTTAATCCTCTTTGTGCTTCGGATTTTTTTTTTTTAAAAAATCGTAGCTGTTTCAAGTAAGGGCTCCAATTGCGAAGTGGAACAAAATTTGTGGTGCGATTTAAATATGGGCGTTTGATGTAGAGGGGGTATTTAATAATTATGGGGTATTAGGAGAAAATTAGGAGGGAGGGTTTAAACTGTATCGAGCTCTGGAGGCTTTATTTTTTAAGGAAGCTTATTAAAAATTTTCCTTCCACCGGAAGATGCTTCCTACGTCCACGGGGAGCGTCCGAACTATTTATTGCACTCGAGAATTCAACGATACGCGCACGTGTCCACAGCTACTTATTACCATTTTATTACATTGCATCTGCCCGTGACCGGTCGTATTTTACTGTTAAACATGACGTTTAGCCCGCGTGGCAGGAAAATGATTTTAAGGCCGTCTATTATGGCACTTTATGGGGGCCGTTCCTTTTTCGTTAACGGCGCCGTTTACGCCTGTGCCCCGTCCAGGCGCACGATTGGTCAGTAATTTTCGTACGACTTTAAGGGGGTATACCGTTTGAACCCTCGGAAAATGTGTACATTTTGTGGATTTTTTTACAAGTCAACGGCTTGATGAAGATTTCCCGTTTTTTTACTATCTTTACATAGTATTACGAACTACTTACAAAAAAAGTTTCACTTAAAAAGCTATTGTTTTTCGGAAGTTATGCATACATATCCGAAAGTCTCTCGATTTTAGACGGCTAAACGGTGGGCCTGAAAACAGCTGTATGTCGTGTCTGAAATCAAAAACAATAAAATCTTCTTATAAAGTATGTCAATAGCTATCGTCCCACGGGGCCGATTTTGAAAATTTTGAAAAATAAAGAAATGGTGAGAGATCAAAGGTAAAGTTACATTTTTCTAAGAGAAAAGGCCACCTTTTTTCTTTATAAATAGTAAACGTGGAATCGGAATAAAAAAAGCCCTCGGTGGACGATATGGAATCTTATCACGATCCTGCATGCAAAATTGGAAGTGAATTGGTTGAACGTAGCGCGAGTTTTTAGGCCCACCGTTTAGCCGTGTAAAATCGAGAGACTTTCGGATATGTGTGCATAACTTCCGAAAAACAATAGTTTTTTAACTGAAACTTTTTTTTTAAGTAGTTCATAGTACTATGTAAAGATAGTAAAAAAGCGGGAAATTTTCATCAAGCCGTTGACTTGTAAAAAAATCCACAAAATGTACGAGTGTTCAAACGGGTATACCCGTTAAGGGAAACGTCGATTTCCACAGTTCACTGGCCAGAGAGAAAGGGAGACTTCCGTCCTAAGCAAGCAACCAGCCCCATTAGTCTCCGGTCTCTGGAAATCGACGTTGTAACTTTTATTATTATTGTTACTCCAGAAATTTCGAAACCGGTGGGTCTTAGCAGAGAGAAAGTTTACAGACATCCTAATTTCTTTCCCGTACCTTGGCCAAGGCTGCAGTCAACAGTGGTTTCCAGTTATTTGGGGAACAGATTTCCAGGGAGCAAACACTCCTCCGAACATCTTGGAAATTTGAAAGGCTACTGACAGCCTCAATTACCTCATCCTAACCGAGTCACTCGGAATTCGACCATTTGAACACCCTTCTTAATCTGGAGGTCTTCGGAACCTTCGCTAATCCTCTTACCACCTGACACCGTTCGTACATCAAACCTTTGGTTAAACAACGCATTACACATTCAGTTAAACGCGTTTAAACAACCCACGTTCCCCTGCATCCCAAGATCGGCAAGATCCCCGCTCAGCAATTCGTAACGAGACGCCGGGAATCGCGTGACGGAACTGTTCCCTAACGAAGTATCCTCGAAACCTCCTTCCCCTACGCAAACAGAGGATCACCGCCGTTGGATCGTTAATTAAACGCCATCGCCGAGGTGCAATCATCCGTGGAGAGCGTAGCAGGGGCGGACATCGGCCGTGAGAAGCCGCGAGTTAGCGTTTCGCGGGTGCGCACCTGTGCCCCGCGAAATATCAATTACCCCGGCGAGTACATTTAATTATCCCCCGCGATGAGCCCTGTTTCCATGGCCGAAAGAACTGTTGCGCCGAAATTACGAGCGCGGCGGGCGCGGGGGACGAGGGCAGCGCGTTGACGGGTTAATCTCTGCCAGCTTTACGGCTCTTTTTCAGCCCGCGCGTCGATCAACCCGGATGCCTCTCCCCTAAGCCCCATTCCGAGATACTTTTCTACTACGATGATTATTATAATCGGCTGTCAGTGGCTCGTTATCGTGACGGTACGTGAAAGCGTTAAATTAAATTTAAATCTCGCTCGTTTCGGGCCCTCTCTCATAGGCGGTTCCCCGTGGCAGGCCTGCGCGCACGGGGGGGACGAGCAGGAATGTCCGAGAACAGAAATGGGCAGAGGAGAGAGCGAAAGGGAGGAAAGTGGAGGAGGAACGAAGGACAGAGAGAAGAAGAGAGAGAGAGAGGCAGTCGAGGGAATCTCGTCGAAAAACGAGCACGCACGCCTTCAAGTAGCAAACTGGGAAGAGTTATATCGTAGAGACCCGGTGGTCCTTCCGAGATTGGACGATAATTACCACGTGTGGTGTGCGCCGTACGGCAGATAAGTACTATTAATGTTGGCCGAGGAGGACCGATCCCGACCTGTATTATTATATACGGGCCTCTCCCTTCGTCCACCCCTGCGTATCGGGGGTGTGCCCCGGAGAAATTCTCCCCGGGCAACCCCCAGTAGTATCGGAGATACCGGGCGATGCATCTTCCGTCGAACTCTAGTGCAGCTCCTCGCGCGCGATATCGGAATCATAAAGACCCGGCGCAAGTCGCCGGTATGGGACGACGTCGCGGCCCTTCGAAAAAGAATCCCTTTTCGATGGCGCGGGGACGGGAACGGAGAGGGTCGAGGAGAGGAGGGAAACATACCAGGCATCGATCTCTCTGTCTGGATAATGGCGGGCTTCTCGACAAGCTTTCGGTGAGTGCAACGGAACGCGACTTGCCGCGCGAGATTCTTATCTTCAAAGGGATGGCAAAGTAAAGGACCATTACCCGTTCGTAAACTTATTTTACATTAGCCCGCGGAAAAGGTACCGGAGTCGGACTCGTGGCCCCGTCGTGTAATTCGCGTTATTCCGTGGAAGAAAAAGAAACGGTATCGACGATCGCGGCTCCCTTTCGCGTTACTCCGGCGTTACCATTTTCGGGGGAAGCCACTTCGGTGGTGGAATGGCTCCTCCGCTGGTCCTATTGACAGTCATCGCGATGTGGTACCGACATAGCTTCGATCCTCGATTTAATTTAACTCAGATCACGGAGGGCCCAAAGCGAGAGGTTCGCTTTAAAAAGTGATCCCTGTTGAAGGGATCCAAGGAACCTTCCTCGCTGCTTGTTAGCTCCCACTGTCCTCTCCGAAATCTCCCGATCCCTGTAACCCTGATCCCTTTCGAGGCCATCGTCGCCGACGGTGCGCGTCCATATTACACCCATCAGCGCGGCGAGTCACTGCGATCATATAAATACCGTCCGACCCGTTGCGCAACGTGGACACGATCCCTTGCCCGTCGAGTAATCTTCGCTCCTAACGAGACGACGTGTCCGAGGGAATCCGAAAGGATTATCCTCCTCTCGCTGTCGACTTTTATACGCGTGAACGACCGATTCCGTGGCTCGACACTGGTCTCCTTCCTACGGAGGAGGATCAAAGCGAACGGATGCCAGCCTGATTAAGATGGAATTAGCAGGAGCCAGAGCGCGGGAAGGGGACGTTGTTTCTTTTTCTCTCGGAGCTGGTTCGCGACGGTAGCACCTGCTGTTTCACGGAGCAGAGAGTGTGCTCCCTCGTTTGTGAACCGTCAGGGTCACCAGGCGTCACGGTTCCGAGCCTGGTGGCTCCGGCAGGCCAGCCAACGGGAACGAGCGGGACCGCTGGCTCGGCGGGACGAAGAAGGACGAGCGGCCACTGATCGGGCGAGGAGAAGAAGACCTTAGAGCTGGGTTATTACGGGCTTGTTAGGCGGGAGAAGGCAGCTGCTCTCCATTTAAGTTCGAACAATTAAATTGTCTGGTCCCCTTCCTCCTCCCCCTGCCGATCTGACCACCTCCAGTCATACCTACTCATCTTCCGTTCCCTTCCGTAATAAGATGACCGATCGACCGGCTCACGAAATGCATTATTTCCTGCGTTTAGAGGCGGCCACTGCGCGCGTCCTCCGCTCACTGCAATTAGCCGGTCTGCGAACGGCAATCCGATACCATCGACCCTCCGGCTCGGAACGAACGATTACTTCTGTGACGTCTCTAACGAGACGTGTTCCGCGTCGACGGACACTCGCGGCGTTTTGTTCTAGGCCGTTGGGAAACGTTCTAAATACACGCAGCGGCGCGGCTCGTTAACGGAAACCGTCTTAATCAATTTCGGTGACGCGAGACCGCTGGCGAGTATGTTCGACTGACAGTCGCGCGTCCGTGTCGATGATGGATGAACGGAGCTCGCCGTTGTTTGACGCTGCTTGGGAATTTTATGAAGGTGGTCCAATTAGATTCTGGTCAAATGGGCACAGGGTCTTGCCGAGATACGGGGAGTTGGGGAAAGCAGCGGGGGCTCGGGTATTTAACGCCTCTGAGTGCTTCGGTGGCAAGTCAAACACCTCGGGAGGTGTTCAATGTGTGTATCTACTTTCTGGAGATTAGTTGCCTGGGGTTCTACAGATATCAAAGCAGGCAAATGCATTTCTTATCTTCTTAAATAGTCTCATGGGCGGGCACCGCTGTGGAGCCTCTACTTCGTTTCCAAAGTCTTCCACAAAATAGATTTATTGCGGAGACGTTTGATAATAGTAATAACTATAGTTTATTTGATGGAAGTAGAATCCACTTATGGGCACAAAGAAAAAAGTGGCGATAAAGCCGTTAAGTATAGAGGGTTCACATCGCAGATATTCCACAGCTAAGCAGGACAAATCCGTTGCCTAGGTTGATCCTCTTAATTCAGACAAAATTTTAAAGTTTAACAGCGCGCAGGGAGTTGGCAAAAATATCAGCGTGTAACGCCAGCTGATTAGCTGTATTACAGACTCTGTTTATCGGGTCGGTCCCCGGAAGATTCGATCTAAAGAACCTGATGTGAAGAAGGTGTTTGTAACGGAGTGCCTTAGCCCGAGCATTGAGCCCCACCTAGAATATCAGGACAGTCAATCTAATCGAGCAGCAAATTTCGCAAGAAGGTGAGATCGAGAACAGATCTTCCAAAGTGTCCATTTTTAAACGAGACAGAACTAGCACTGTACTCGTGATCCCAGTAGGTCGCACTTCTGCTCAGCAAGAAGTTCGAAGCAGCACCATGCCGAAACCGAGTTCATAATCGCTGATATGTCCGAGCAGGTGAAAGCATAGATGTTCGAGGATCACTCTACGCGCGAGGAGAGTCAATTCTGATCCGAGTTCGCCCCCGTTAGTCCGAACCTGCGAGTCCAATAATTGCAACAGCGAGACGTAATCGTTAACGGTGCCTCGGCGGAGGGACGGTCGAGCGAGCGGGTCGCGTTTCCATCGTTTGCGAAGCAGGATCGATCAGAAAGTTGGCGGAACGCGCAGTCCCTCGCGGTCCCAGTCGCAGACGGCTCGGAACTCCGGCGGAGTTCGGTCGGAACGACAACATTGATTCGTCCATTATTCATTCCCTGGCATTTTCGATGATGGATCGCCGACGGCGTCTCGCTCGAATGACACACTTCGTGCGTACGAAGCCGGCGAGTGTGCAAACCGTCTGCCCGCGTCCGTTCCTCGCGCTCTCTCTTTCCAGCCTCCTTCCCTTCGTTTACCTTTTTTCTGTTCACTCTTTTTAACGAACCGATCGGAAATTATGCGGAGCAGGGCAAAACGGTGGGTTAAGCAGAGGCTGAGAGAGAGAGAAAGAGAGAGAGAAAGAGAGAGCAGGTGAGAAAGGGAGAGAGCGAGAGGGACTGCGAGGTATGCAACTACGGGTCCTCCTGCACGAGTATCCATAATGACAGATTACCGCGGCATTAATTCCTTGTTTAACCAACAAACAACCTACCCGGCATGCCGTTTAAGTAATAAAATATGGCGGCCGTGCCCCGGGGCACGTAACGACTCTACCCTCCTCCTCGCCCCTGCTCGTCCTCTTTCACGGTGCCCCCCTTTTGCTGTTCTTTCGTATTCGCCTTCACCCGGTTACCATTGCACGCTACGTGCACTTTGCGACGGCCATTTTTTTCCCCCCGCGTGGCCCAGGGTCGCTGGTTTTTCGCTCGTGGGACGTTCCTTCGACCATTGCGCGTCTCTCAATCAACAGAGAGTTAAGTAAGTACTTTCTTCGCCAGGAAGACGATCGTGGAAAATCCTTCTTCTCTACCGGTGACAGTGCCATTTTCGATACCTTCGTTACACCTTTTCAAATCAAGATTTCAGACTATCAGAAGCAGCAGCGCACTCGGGATTTAATCTTAGGGGAGTTGAGCGGATGAAAATATTTTTAATGCAAAAATCTCCACATCCATCTGTCGCGAGCTCTCGTTCGCGCCAACTCCTCATCCTCCCCCGCGTCCAAGGACCTTCCATCGACACGAGCCCGCTAGGTAAATCGTTGTCACAGCGGCCACAGCTTCTCGCGAGCAATTACACAGAGCCAGCAGGCGAGCAAGCCGCGAGATTACCGCGAGTTTTTCCGAGCCGTCGATACGCTCCGCCAGCGGCAGAGCCCCGCGTTTCCCCTGTCGCAGGGCTCGCATTTTCATGCAGCCGATCTCCTACGGCGCCGTGGCCAGCGGGATCGCCGTGGTTGGTCCGGCTAAAAAAACCATAGTGGAAATTGCTGTTTTGCCCGCGCGGCATTGAAAGCCGAACGGCGGGACGCGGAGGAAGGGCGGAGGGAAAATGGACGGCGATCAGCATCTTCCCTTGGAGCGTCGACGGTATAAAACAGCCACCCCTCGCCATTATCCCCACCCGCCAATAATATTCCCCGGCCCCCCGCCCCTTGGTCCCTCGCATGAGCGCTGTCGTGTCGCGTCGAAACCGAGGGCCCCGCGATTCCGGGGAACCGATCAATTTTAATAGACGACGCCTGTCAGGGGGTACTCGGGCCAGAAGGTTGCACGGGCTGTACTTTGTCACGGGCGTTGCGCGCATTACGAGTGGAGAACACTGATATTAGGCGGTGATACGCGGTCGTTATCGTCTTCTCGCGGCAGAGGTGTCGAGGGTTACATAGGTACTTGCTAGTGGGTGTTCTGAAACCGACTCCGAGTGCGAGCGCTCTGACGGGAATGGAGGGTGTTGGGAAAGTATGATTCGAAGGTGCCGAAGTTGATTTCGATTCACTCGGTTTTTCCTGTTAAGCTGCGAATCCACGATGAGATTTCGCACGAGACTTTACTATCGCGAGACAAAGTTCTCGGAAATAATTAGATGTAAATAATAGAAACAGTCGCGAGAGAAGAGATTTTTGAAAATGCATCGCTAAACTTCTCTCATGAGTGTCTAAACGTGCGAATTCACGATAAAATTTTGCGCGAGATTTTTCTATCACGAGACAAAAATCTCAGCAACAACTAGGTAAATGTAAATAATGGAAATAGTCGCGAGAGATGAATGTTTTTAAAATATATCATGAAACTTGTCTCATGAAAATCTAATTTCCTGAAGTTAATGACAAAGTATTTAAGAAATAATAAAACAATGCAATTATTGTCTCCTGAGGTTAAAGTCTCGCGTGAGACACGGTATTTTCGTCTCGTCGTGGACTCGCAGCTTTAGTTGTGCTGAGTTTTTGGCCTCAAGATAGAAAAATCTCATGTAAAGTCTCAGCGTAGACTCGCACCTTTGCAATCCACTAGAACCTAGAATATAGTCGCATGTTTCTCATCGATCAGGGACCAGCACTACTCCCGTCCCAGAAAAATGAGCCTACGTAAAGTTGACCTAGAAGCTGCCACCATTAAGCGTTCTCCAAGAAACAGGATGTCGTAGCATTTTATTTGCCGCTCCTTCGGCGTGCAAAATCCAGCCCGAGGAGGCCTCCTGGCTTCCTCGACACCCCTTTATGCGCGAGCAAGCGGGGCTGTTCTCGGAGTCGGGGTTTAGAAGTCTCCGGGCATATCATCTCGGACGTAAACGGCAGGAAAACTCATTATACTAATCCGGCCTCCTAATTGTGAGCGGGAAGACGGCCGTTTTTGAAGGGGGCCGTTCCCTAGGGTCTTTTGTGGCAATGTCTTTTGACTCTTTACCGCACGACCGCGGACCACCCCGCTGTGAATGCGCCGGTGCGGCGGGCTGCCCTTTTGAGAACGGGGCAGGTTACGTGACGGGCTTAGATATTTTTCTTTCCCGTTGATCCTAATTATTCCGGTCACCGACGCACGCCGCTCTCAACCCCTTTTCGGCTTGTTGGCTCGCGTGGCCACGTAATCGAAATTTATCGCGCCGCGGCCCCGCGAGTAGATCTTAACAAAAGGACGGCCCGAGCAACTTCCGGCTCCACTTCGGGGAATATCAACGACCACGAGGACCACCGCGTAGGAAGCGCTGTCTTTGGATCGACGATAACTGCCGCGGGGGTTGTCGCGAGCGTTGATAGATTCAGCTTAATTTGGGGCATCGGTTATAGTTGTGGTGAGTAGATTGCTGGGAGTGGATGGCACGTGAACGAAATGAACCCGTTTAAATAGGGAGGTTGGACGATGGAGGATTCTTCTCAAGATTCTCCTTTCTGAGTTCTTGGGGTTGATTTCTGAAGCTTCTGTTAAATATGGGGGGATTAGATCCAGGATCAAATGATTTGATTCAAATCCAGTAGCGGATGCAAGGAAAAAGATCCAAACGTTCTGGGACACCCCAATAGAATTACAAATTTCACGCTCGTGTGATTTGAAAATTGTGGGAAACAGAAAAAGATATAGTAAATACTAGCAAAATCTTGTTTTTTTTTTTATGGAAGATGTGGGAAGGCCCAGGCGACACCCGCTCATCCACCGCCCGTGAAATCCGCCCCTGGTCAAATCTTTAGCTCGAGGACTCGAGCAGAGAATCGTGAATTATTAGAAAAGTATTTTCCGTTTGTTTCCCCCTTTCTTCCCGCGCTGTTTTCGGCGTAGACGTCTGTCTATCGAACGAAAAAAAATGGAGGAAATCTGCCGCGCGAAAACACATCTCCACCCTCGCCCTACCCCCCGGTAATCGTTGAACACGAGCAGTCGATGCTCGCCGACAAAGTTTCGCCGGGGGATGAAATATGATTACTGGATTTGTCAAAAACAGCTGTGCCACGGGACATTTGTTGGCCGGGCGTGAAATGAAAGCCCACGGAATTATAACCCCGACGGTCGCGCGTTCGAAATCGAGATCGAAATATCCCCGACCTTTTGGCTATCTTGTTTTCGCGTTTCGCTGTGGATCGCGTCCGCAGGGTTGTACGGCTTCCATCGATCCCCGTAAATATCTGCGAGCCCGTTAATAATATAAATATACTAAAGTCACTTGGTTTTATTAAACGAAACTATAAATCCAAAGCCCCAAAAATTTCAAACTCCTCCAATCTCAAGCAGCGCCAAAATCGCGCCTGAATCATCTCGAAACTTACAGCCACCGCCCCCCAAAAAGGGTGCCCCTGTGTGTACTCCATCTCGTTTTACGATGCAATATATTATTTCACCGTTTCCTATTATCTCCAGTGCAGTCCGTTTCAGCTTGGTATCGGCGCGCAGCGCTCGGTCGTCTCTCGACGACTCTGCGGCAGCCACGTGCGACACCTTGCCCTAGAAAAGGCGAGGGTGTCCATTTGTAAAGTCGGCTCGGCTCGTAAATCCGCGCTCGCGTCTCTCTTCGTCCCTTGGTCCGCGGTGGAGGGAAAAAGAAGCAAGCAGCGCGGCTGAAGGACGGACGGGAGAGAGCCGTGAGCGAAGAGGCGGAGGAAAAGAAGACCGTTGAAGCGGGAGGAAAAATGGGAGGAGAAGGTGGGAGGCAAAGGGAAGAAGACGAGGCGGGTTGCGCGCGGGTGGTCCCCTGCGGCATAGGTAGATCCGATGGGACGTCACGCGTTTTTACTCGGCTCTTAGGATGCTTTCTTCGCCGAGCTCCCTCGACTTTTAGACAGACACCCCGACAAGAAACCCTCGAAACTCGATATGCGTTAATCGCGCGAAATGGAACTCCGTTGTCCCGTTTCGTCTCGCTGCCCGCGAACAGCGCTCCGCTTTTCGCGCTCTGCTTTTCGCGCTCTGCTCGCCTTCCACCCCACCCGTTCCTCCGGCTTAAGGGGGTATTCTACCCAAAAATTCTATTTTTTTTTTGTTTCATTCTCAAATATTTTAGGGTTTCGAAAATATGTCTCTAAAATATTAAGGTGAAATTCGAAAAACTCCTAGAGTTATAGGGGTTTAAGGAAGGATTTCGATATAACGCATTCCAAAAATTTGTGTCGATAGTTCAAACACTACTAAATATGTGTGCAAAACCCCTGCCCTGAAGGTGCGATAGGTTTTCCGGAATTAATTTTCAAATATCACCTTCAAAAACGAGTGTCTAGACTAGAATACCCCCTTAAGGTACCTAGGTCTTCCTACACGCGACTGGACGCAACGTCAAGAACTTCGAAGCCGATTTTCTCGAAAATGAAGCGCGATATCAAAAAATCTTACTCCTCATTTTCGACTTATTTACTTATTATAAGTAGAAAAGAAAGAGTAACTTTTTTCGATATCGCGCTCCATTTTCGGGAAAATCGACTTTGAACTTCTTGCCGCTGCGTGCAGATTTTCACCTAGTGAATTAACTGAGAGCATTGCGAAATAGTCAGTCCACCACGTTGCACACCTGCGGGAACGATTCGACTCACCGTATAATTTGCAAATTGTACTTCCGAATACATTATACGGGGTGGCAGGCTTTGGGGGTGTCCCGGCGTTTCCCTCGCGATGGAGTGCCGCGCGTTTCCTCTTTTTTTTTCCCCTGTCCTTGCAGGATTTTCCCGCTGTTCCCTGGTACCTGAAGACTGGAGGGTTGAGGGGCGCGCGGGTAGCACGGGGAGCTTTAATACGGGGTGAAATTGCTACGTAAATGGGGCTTCTTTGTCACACGACGAGCCACCGTTAAACTGGAACAAGCGTTTCGAGGGTGCCTGGTTCGTCACAGAGCCCGATCCACGCTGCTCCTTGCTCCTCCGCCGCGCTCCCCTACGCATCGATCCAGAAACCCACCGGAAACGCGGTGGCTTCGTCGTCGACTTCATTTTGCTCGTGGACGCCTCGCTTTCGCCTCCTTCGAGCGCCTCGGCGCCTCGACTCTTCTCACTGCGCTGCCTCTGATCCGCGCCTCTTATCATTCGCGAAAAATCGAAAGCGATGAAGCAGTTCCACCCATTAGCGAGCTTCCAGGGAACGACGGTGGGATAAACTTGGCGTCCTGTTCCCAAGCGTGTTTCTTTCTACAACCTACTTCACGCTATTAACCACAAACATCACCCAAATCCATATCCAAAGATCTCCCCAACTTTCAGCAGAAAACTGTCGCCACTATTCATCTTCCGCTTCTTCGAGCTCCCCACCCCGGCACAACACCCCAAACTCACTGCGCACCGCCGTCCGCCCGGCATTGTCCACCGGAGGAAATCAGATTTCTCGGGTTTCCGAATGCTCCCTCGTCAGCTCAACGGGTTCCATCGAAGAATAACGAGGCGCGCAGCCAAAGGCTAGGCTGCTCCCTTTGTCACTCCGCGGCGGAATTCAAGGGACTTCACGCGCGTTTAGCCTCGGTAGCCCAGTCCTCCTGGCCTGGCTCTTTTTTCCAGGCATCGTCGCCCGATTCCCGAACGGCCGTTTCCCCACCGTGAGCGTTAATCGTCACGCTTTCGAGCCGCGCCGCCTGGCCGCGATTTGTCTCGCTTATCCGCCGTTAGCCGACCTTCGAGTTTTTCAGCCGGTTCCCGGAGATCCGCCGTGTCCTCTCTCGCCCGTGGGCTTCTTTATCCTCGCGAGCAACGGGACACCGTGTAGCGCTGGCTCTCCTTTGGCGAGCGCGCACGCGGAAATTCGTAAATCGACCGACCGCCATCGGGGCACCGCTCGCGATCGTTTCGCGCGGTGATAACGGATCGCCGAGGATCCATCCTCGCGGGGATGGAGCGCCGGCTACGGTAGGCTTTTATTTGACAGCAGGAACGGTCGGTGATCGGTCTGACGAGGTTAAACCGACACCGATTTACTGCCGGCGGAATCGGCTGCCGCTTACTAGCAGGAACTCAGATAAATATTTCTCGGAACGGGATAATAGCGCCACTGGTGGCCGCGGAAACCGAGTCGGGTTGATCCTGTAATTTATGGGCACCGGCGGTCGCGATTTCCCCGGCAACCAGCGTCCCCTTGCAATTAAATTATTTGGACGCTTCTGTATAATCGAGGGGGGGGATAGTTCCTTATTCGCGGACAGAGAAATTCGCCGCTGAAGAATTGAGATTGAGTTAGCGCTCCGGCTGACCTTTTATGCACCGGACAGTCCTCAGCCGTTGGCTGTCGAACGCGCCCCTCGCTCCTCCGTGATTTCTCACGCGCTGGACGATCGCTGGCTCGTTTTTCACGTCAGGATTCATTTATCATTCCGCGCATGGAGACCCTAATTCGCTGGTGCTTCGCGGAGGCTGCTGGTGGGTGGTTTTGGGAAAGGGGAACACCGTAGGGTTGCCAACCGCACTGTAATATATAGTATTGCACTATATCTTTGTCCAGTTCACTATATACTGCTAGAAAAAGATGTAGAACGGAAAAATAATATATTTCCGATGCATCGATAAGATTCTATAATTTGGACTTTCAGTGGAATCAAACCGTTGACACATTTCTTGAAGGCAGTAAATTAATTCATAATGCGTAAAAGGTATACGTTTAAAAAATAAGATGCAGTTTTAAGGGGATGTGCCTAGTCAGCTGCCGAAAAAGAACACGATTTTCGGGATGTTTTGGGGAATATCTACTGTATATTTGTTTGCAAGTATTCACTGTACTTATTTTAAAAGTACATACACCTATGCAAACACTCTGAATAATTTTGTTATAGAAAAACATTGAAACAATGAAGGAAAATCTTCTCTGAGCCGGATCATCTAAAATGCAAAATTCAAAAAGATTCTGTTAATATATACAACGAAACAGCTTCCGCGAGAATGGCTGTTATTTGTTCATTTTTTAATGTTTTCCTAAAACCAAAGTATGTACTTGTAAAGAAATATGCAGTAGATATTCCGCAAAAAATTCCCGAAAATCTCGTTTCTTTTCACCAGCTGACTAAATAAGTACCTGTGACTCCTTAACGTAGTTTCATTTCGTATCACTTGCCAGTGAAAAGTGCCTGCTATATTTTTCACATTGCACTATGCCTTTTATATAATTTTCCTATAGTTCCCCGAAGGCAAATTCGTAGCCGTAGATCACCGTGGTATTGGATTTCCGTGTAAAATTGAGAAACGGTCTGGAGATCCAAATGGTATTTGGTTTTCGCGAGTAACACATTTTTCTAATAATCTATTTGACTCGGGGTTAAACCGCCGCGCTCCACGGTTTACAGAGTCCACATTCAACCCCGGATTTATCGAAACTCAGCGGCGCGGACCTCGGATAAACCTTGGTAAAAGGTTCTTGGCTCTAATCCCAGCTCCGACTCGGCGCGACTGCTTTGGAACGCGATCAACGTCCCAACTACCGTTCTGTACACAGAGACGGTCGTTCGCTTATTGTTAGAGTCAGGTGTCTCAGGTATACCCGACACGCACAGATTTCCCTGGACTTCCCGTTCCCGAACGAATCATCCGCGCTTATAGCCGCTGACCTCATCGTGCATGAAAAATCACGGAATACGTTCACCACCCACTTCGAGGAGTTAATAGAATCCGGGAACAGGATCCCCGTTTTCCCAGCCGCGGCGAGTAGACTCTCGGAAGGCAGAACCACCCCTCCCGGCAGAAGTTTCATCCTTTGCTTGTTATCTTGGAACCAGTCGGGCGCCCAAAGAAACTTCTTGGACAAATAATTCATCGTCTTTTACGCGAATTAACACGGAACACGTCCCGAGCGCTGCCCGTGATTGTATATAATATCAAATATCCAGCAACTTCCGGGGAAAGGAGCGCGAGCCGGGAGGAAATCTGGCGGGAGCCGGGCCAGCTTGTCCCAGGCGGCGCGAAACGTGTTAATAATTCTCCTAGATTCGTCGAGATTATTCCCAGCTTTGTTTCAGCCGTCGTCTTAATTGAATCGCGCGAGAAAACCCCCCTGTCACCCGCCCCCCCCCCCCCCCGTGATCCGATGCGATTTTTAATAAAGCGCGGGAAGGAGTAAACCCCGGAGTCTGCTCGATTCGTCCCGCCGTTAAAATTCGCCCAGCCCCCGCTCTAGCGCGCCGGTTCAATTATAAAGTGCTTTTTTATCGCGGCCTCCCCGCGGCTGCAGCCGCTCGGGAGAAAGTTTTCGAACGTTCCCGCTTGACTCGCCGGAAAGGACGAGCGGGAAGGCCATACGTCATAATTAGACAAAAGTCCTGGGAGCAGGACCACCCGGGTCGCTTGGCCACCCCTATCCATTAGCCTCTATTAAATCAAAACGGAGTAGCGGGCGACTGAGTAGCGGTTGGATAGAAGTGTTTATGATATCGAGGATCGTGGACGCGGGCTAGCCAGAGAGATCGGCGTGGCTCGCCGAGGTAATTAGGATTTGGGGAGGGAGCGACTTCTCGCGGGCGGGGAGTGGATAAAGATGGCAGGGTTTAAATGAAATAAAAGATCTATTGAAATGTAGCGCGGTAATTAATATTCGGAATTGTGCGTCGGAGCTTAAGGTGATCTCCCTTTTATTTCAAATTATTTATTACACCATTCCAAGGTTCCTCGAAGCTACATCGACCTCCTCGAAGGGGTCGTCCTTAAATTACGTAAGGCTTTTTGGAGGAAGGAGGTCGCGAATTTATTGCGTTTTTTTTTACAAAGGGGAAGTGGGAGTCAGACAGCGTGTTACGTAAAATATTTGTTTAACCTAATTTTCAATACGAATAGCCTAAAAACGATGCTTCATCGCACATAAGAAACCGAGTTACATTAATTCTACAGGGTCTTTATTAAATGTGGGACATTTTTGCGAAATGTTTATTAAACTTAGAGCAGGGTAAACGATGCAGTAGTTGACCACCTAAGAGCTTCAGTTTAGGTAAACGCTATGGAATAAGTAACTTGAATTTTATAAATGAAATTTTGTTATACCAGGTGAAAAGAAAAGTGTCGAAGATGAGTATTATAACACCAAAGAAACTTAGAAGAAATCAGTAGTTTCGATGTTACGCTATTATAAAGAAACATAGCTCAAAAGTATAGTTATTGACCGGTCGTGGCACAGTTGTTGACCGATCAAGGTACAGTTGTTGACCACTTACTGAATATAAAAGAAAATGGCATATTTTTTACTGTAAAATCATTTTTATTAAATCCATCTGTCACCATATTCGTCTTTAAAAGAATTTCAGTAACTGAAAAAATGCAATGTAAAATATATTAGGTACTAAAGAACAGAGGAGGGCGCGAACTGTTATACCGGAGAAGGGAGGGTGTAAAAAATCGCCGAAACTATCTTTACGTAATTCAAGAACAGCCCCAAAGTATTATTCAAGTAAAACTATTCAAATTCTATCTATCACAGTCGAGTTTAATAGTAAACCAGCAGTGCATCCCTCCACCAGAAGCGACATCCCTCGAAGCACGTTGCACTACCCGGCCAAAGGCCATCGCCGTCGCAACAATAACCCAGGGAAGTGTAAAAAATGGAAGCCTGCCCCCCGGAATTATTCAGCGTGTCGAGTCAAGGTGCAGATTTCAATGCGTCACCGTCTTGCGGGCATACACAAGGCTCGAGTTCCCGAGGGGTACGAGCGCGTAACGTTGTCACGGTGCCCCGAATTTCTCGGCGATTTCCCTCCTCCACAGATCTCGCCGACAATGATCCAGATGCGCGCGTGCATCTGACGCTTCCTTCGTCCCGCTACCAGCTCCCGAGGACCGAGGAGATAGAGGGTGGTTCGTGGAAGGCCCGCAGAGTCCGTGGTATCCGGTTAAATTGGTCACGGGCCGGAACACGTGTTCCCATCGATCCCTGACGAATCGCTGCACGTTTTTCCCACAGAAAAGCCGAGGCGGGCCCGCGAAACCCGGTCGAGCCCGGCCTGCAAACACGAATCTCCTCGACGCTCCCCCATCTTGGACGGAGCGTGTTGGAGCCGAGCAAATATTGCTGCGGCGCATAGTAAGACGGCAAATATTTTTTTCCCTCTCGTTGAAACGACACGGCGTCGCGCCGCTCTCGATCCGCCAGGAACACTGAAGCATTTTTGGTCCGCCAGATTTCTCCCCGATCGACTCGCGTTTCCGCTTTTCCGAAGGGAAACCGGGGAAAGGGCTGCAGGCTGCCATCGGGTCCCGTCACGTCGCGGGGAGTTTTAATTATTCGGAGGGACCGGGGGGAACGCGCGTCGACTGCTAACGAGACACGGCTACCGATAACGTAAATTAGATGGCGCGGCGGATCGCTTGTTAAAGGACAGGCTTATTAGGAGGCTCGTCAGTTTTTATCGGAGACGCGGATAGGAAAACGTGCCGCGGAATACATTTCTCCCGGGGGACACCGGTCCCTTTTTTTTCGAGACAAAGTTTGTTAAGGAAGATGGGGGCCGATGCCTCTCATCGGAAAGTGCGCGGCGGCGTAATGAAATCGAGAAGTCGATTAAACGCCACCGATCTGATACGAGCCCTGGCCTTCTTGGGATATTCTACTTTCGGGGAATGGATTCTGAAGGGAAATGAGCACTCTGGTAGGGGTCGAAAGTAAACAGGCTCTAACAAGGGAAGAACACGAATTGTGCCGATCTCGATTTTGACGTGCTTTTGGAGAATAGTAGCGGAAAGATCTCTAATGATACAAGTAAAATGGTAGATGTATATATTCAATAAACATATGAACAATTATAAATTTCATACCTCTATAGATTGATCAGCGGACGACGAATTTCGTGCGACTTGTTGGAGGATCATGCGTAGCTCCTATGTTTGTGATTAAAAATTAATAAAAAAAAATCTGCAACTTCATCAAAGGTGCGTAAAAACATGGGCCAAATTTCAGACGAGTCGGAGCGCTAGTTTCTTAAGAAAAAATTCAAAAGTTTGCTATGTTTTGAGCTCATGAAGTAAGATTTAAAATAAAATAAAATAAAATTTTGCGAATATTGAAAATGCTCGATGAAAGCGAGGCTCCTGGAATCATTCGGAGAGATGGTTTGATAATTGCAGGGCATTGTTACGACACAAGTTTCAGACAATCGTCAAAGAGCAGCTGGGGTCGATCGAAAAGCCAGCCATTCGAGCAGATCTGCAAGGAAATGTTCGCTAAAGACTCCCCTGTCGTGGAAGCTAGCTGTACCAGTGATCTGCCAGTGACTGGGAGCCTTGGCCAGCCTGGAGTGAGCAGGCAAAAGGACAAACTCCATGGGAGATGCACCGTGAGCGGGCGAGACGAACTCGGATTAGACATGGGCTATGGGGGTCTGCGCGCCACCCGGCTTTTCGGCTTCCATTCTCTTCGGGATCCTTCTCGAGTGGATACACCGACTTTCATATCGACTGCCCCCTTCTTTTTCCTTGCCACCGCTGCGCCGCCACCCCTCCCTTCGCCCGCGGGAAATGGAATCTCGGTGATTTCATTAGCCCCCGGAAGGGTCTCGATACCCGCGTCATTTAACTCTAATTTATTCCTCCGATCCTTGAACGATGTTTGGCCTCCTGTTTCCAGGGGATGGGGTTGCTCTGGCTCCTCGATTATTGGGGTAATGAATCGTTCTCGAAGAGAAGACTTTGGATTATCTTTGTCACAGAATTTTGCTACAAAGCCACTTCAAAATCACGAGAACGATAGGTGACGTTTTTAAACGATTTTATTTACCTCCACCCCTCTGCCCGTTTGTCTGTTCGGTTACAATATTGTAACCCAATTTTAGCTCACTTCCACCGATCCAACAGGCTTGAAACATTGATGAAACTTTGATGAAAAATAATTATTCCCTTGTACTACAATTACGACGGTGATGTGTCATTTTAAATAAAATTCTGGGGCAGGATATTTAATAACAGAATATGAATCAATCAATTTAATATAAAATCAAGCGTCGAAATGAACAATGAAGAGCGCTCAAATATCCTGCCCCAATGATTTCACTTAAGGTGACATATCGCCGTTAATTGCAGCGCAAGAAAACAATTATTTTTTAGTACGTTTCCGAATTAGATAAAATCGTTTAATATAAAAATTTATTTTTCATACAGTCTTTGTAAAAACTGTGCATTCTTCTTTCACCCCGAGCGGGTAGTTTACCCCAGCCCGTCCACCCACCCCTCGCATCCGTTCCGCATTATCCGTATTCAATAATTCCAAGGAAATTTAATTATCGGACGAGTTATTGTTTCCTGATAGAGGTTCGGCTCGGAGGCCAATGAAAAATAGTCGATAGTGCGCGATTTCAGTGTGCACAGGGTGGCCTCGTTAAACAGACCCTCCTGCGAATCTTCGAAGCCACCGGCGATACCTGTCAATGTTGCAGAGAAACGTTGATTAACTCCAAGGTAGTATAATCTGCATAACGATCGCTCCAGAAGGCATTTCAATTTCGGTGTAGCTAGATTAAATGCGGGTTGATTAAAACAGGACACCCTGTACAACCGACGTCGATATACGTGTCTTACAAGCAGGCACGTTAAGAATTTCCCTTAGCCCCCACGCGAACCGTCATATTTACATCCCTGTGCCCTTACGAAATTCCGTTCACGGTAATTTTAAACAGGAATTCCGCGATACAGCGACGGCAACGGGCGCACGGAAATTTCGTATTTATAAGGTTTCCTCCCCCCTGCTTTCCCCCGGTCCCTGGGAATATAATTGGGCCGTGCGCGCAATCCGCCGATAATAAATTAGCCCGGTCCCCCGTCGACTTTCCGCGCGAGAATCGAAGGAGAACGGAAGCCCTGGACGGCTGGAAATTTCGCCTCCCCTTTTCACCCTTTCGCCGAGTTTGTCGCGTTCTGGAAAACGCGCGACGATTTCAAAGGGTGCGCCGGTAATATTTCGTGGACGAAAAGTTAAGGTTGCCTGTAATAACACAACTGCGGGTAGGAGTTGTAAGCTGTCGAAGTAAGTTTCGCCGCGTTTCCCAGCTCCCTTTCCGTTCTCCGCGCCTCGCCCTTCTGGTGGGTGAGCAGCGCTAGCACGAGGGCTCTTGCATATTTACCCTTCTAACTCGCCCTTCGCCGCGCCCCTCTGTCCCTGTGAAATGGTCCGTTTCATTCGGAGGAGCAGCCAGCGCGCCCTTTACCATCGCTACGCCCTTTACGCCATCATCCCCCTTTTGTCTCGTCGACAATTGGGGCGATAGTCGCGACGCTCACGAGTGCCCCTCGGATAGACGGCGTCTCACGGGCTAATAAGTGGCCTTTCTGCGAATTAAGCGCCGTCAACGTTTTTCCCTGTTACCTCCCCCGTTCTGACCGTTTTGCCCCGCAGCTTGTCTCGTTTAAAATCGTTCTCGTATTGATTGCAGCTCGATCGGGTCCTCGTTTTTGGTAAGACGCCGACTTGGCTTCGTGGAGGTGGAAGAGGTGCTAGCAAGTGGCTGTTGGATGGTTTCCTTTGGACTTGTTACGTGGAAGGTCCTCCCTGATAATAGGTACGTACTGATAACTGTAAGTTGTAAAGAAAATGTATCTCCGGTGGCGGACTGGGTCTAAGAATATTGAGTGCCAGGAGGCAAAGGGCCCACAACTATAAAATAGTAATACCACCTAAATTTTAGTTGCGCACAGTAATAATATTGAAACTTCTATTATATTTTAATAATATTGGAACTTCTATTATATTTAAATAATATTGAAACTTCTATTATATTTTAATAATATTGGAACTTCTATTATATTTAAATAATATTGGAACTTCTATTATATTTTAATAATATTGGAACTTCTATTATATTTAAATAATATTGGAACTTCTATTATATTTTAATAATATTAGAACTTCTATTATATTTTCAAGGTACTAAAAGGTCATTAACATTTTTAACATACAGTACCAGTCAAAAGAAAATTTAAACTGTGAACTATAACAGAAGTAAATACTTCCTTTAAAAAAAAATTGTAATTATAAATCTTAACATTTATATCTCATAGATTAGAGTGGTTCCTAGAGTAGACACCAATATAACACTTAAAGCCTAGTACCTATCAAGTTTGTTACACAGGGCCTGTAAAATATCAGTTTTAAACTTTCCTTTGACCGGTACTGTATTGTCTGACGTTTAAGGGAGCCCACTTGCCATCGGGCAAGCTGACACCCCGGCCACTCCGCCACTGCATACCTCCGCAACAACTGTATATAAATAAAATTTGGTTGCCACTGAAGCTAAACGTGCACGTGTCTTTGGCGGAGGAATTCCTTGGAGATGTCTGTCGCGGATGGACGAGAAGGTAGTTATTTATTATATCGCGAAATACGTAGATGCTATGCGGATGTAAGCGTTACAGGGGTGCCGTAGCGTCCTCCGCCTGAGGTAGCTAAATCCACGCGACATTCGGCGCCCTCGATTAACGCGCTGTTGCAAGAGCAGCGCGCCGGCTATCTTCCGGGCTAATACTAATTAAACGTCGTCACTCATCTTTATTAACGCCCCTCTCGCTCCGCTCTCCCCTTAGACCGAAGCGTACGTGTGCACGTAAAATCCCGGCGCGTTTGCGCGATTCCGCGACTGCTCTAGTGCTCTCGCGAACGTATAGCCCCATTAACGTCGGCGAGTATTAACAAACGCGGTAATCGCCACACGCGACGCGCCAACCAACGTGTAATCGTTCCGTATCTAGTGTTAACAAACGTTTTACTGCCCTCGATGCTTCGAGGCTGCACACGAGTCGTCGAATAAAAGGAATATTATAAAAAGCGCGATCTTCTAAGAAATATTAGGATGCCATTTGGAACTTATTGCTCGCTATAAAGCCTCCCGCGTTATCTTATCGCCCCGCGAGAAGTATCAGCGAGCGTTACCATCTGCTCGGATCTGAGGAACTTTAGGAGCTCGGTTATAATTATTTCCATAAAACTGGGAGTGCCGGAAAAAATTTACAGCGCCCCGGCGGTCGATTGAATCGCGCGAGGATTACTCAGCGGTTAAGTAAGAAGAACCCACAATGGGAGGAAAGAAAGGGAACGACGGAGCGGCGATAGCCGCGGGAACGGTGGATCGTATTTAATTTAGGAAAAGCATTTTCATAGCCCCTCTGCAAGCATTCACGCCGGTGAAATATTATGAGTGTCACTCGGCCCCCGCGGACACAATGGACCGAAAGGTCGCCATAAAAATGCGGGCTGGAACGCCCACCCTCTAGCTGCACGGCGTTCCCCATCGACGTGGCGAGAAGCAGGAGGAAATCAATATCGAATATAAACAAGCAAATACATTCGAATCGAGCGATTCCGACGGGCCAATTTTAATATCCACCCTTAACGCTCTCGCGCGAATGGATTCTATCGGCGAGATGGATCACGCGTCCCTTAATAATTCATGGGGAACGATTAGACTTCTGGTGACACTTTTATGGTAAGGCGGATAAGCGAGCTTTAATTCAACGATTGCATGTTACCATTTTCGTATTGGATCATGATTGTATGTTTAGGAAAGCGAGTGTGGAAAGGCGATAGTGTGGGGTGTTAGTGTACAGCATTAGAACTTCTTTTATCATCGTTTATTTTACAATTTAGCTTACATAGTGTATAATATATTTTCCTCTGCTGGATTATGTGTTATTTGAATTGATTCGTTCGAATAACTTTATGTAACAGGAAGACGAGTGACGAATGGACTGCCACTTGGAAGCGTTTCACACCTATCATTCGAAAACGATGCACGTTGGATAAGAGTACTTCGTCGGCTGTTACGATGCAGTTTCTCGGCTCGCCGGGATTTCGAAGTGACGAAGACTCCGGAGCCGATGAGCCGAGTTGACAGCCGCTATGGCGTAATCAGTCCTAATAAGGCATGCCAGAGGAGGGTCATAGAATGGCCACTTAATACAGAATAAGTCCGTTAATTCCGGGCCGTGATGCGCGATGATGACTTTCGAAATTGTGCGATGCTGCTTGAGAAATCGACGCAGGGACGGTGTACAGTACAATTTCGAGTCCGAGGCTGTCGCTTCCCAAAATCGCGCCTGTCAAAATACATCACGGGCGTCTGGCAACGTGATCACATGCCGGGATCGAAGAATCGCAATTCGAGGGTAAGGCGGATCTCGCGAACAAGGTTGAAAGTGTTACGTGCCTTTCTCTGCGCGATTCTGCCTGGTTCTGGTGAATTCTTAAAAACAGAATAATGTAAGAAGTTTACGCTTGTAATAACGGAATTATATAATTGAATAAATTTAATGTATTAATACATGCACTGTTTCCTTTACTCCACTTCCATACTATTCCTACGTCACTTTTGTATTATTTACAACACAATTTCTACATCTCGTTTCTACTGATCACAGAACACCCTCGCAACTCTTATATCACCATGCTGCGCTACTCCTATACAAATACTCAAATATTTTCGCATCACTCCCACACAATACCACTACTCCCACACTATTTCCATAATACAAACATCATAAAACACACATCACACGCCACAACATCACAACAGCACAATACTCAACATTCCACATCACACGTCACCTTCGACAACATCAGCCTTCACAATACTTATACACAGCTGTAAAATTATCAGCTAGACGCCTTAAGATCGCGCAAACTATGGTAAGTATTCAGGTAAGTTATTGAGCGGCCCGCGAAAACGCAACAAAGTTGCAAGGGACATAAATTTTTCAACATTTTTGCAAATGAAATTGCAGTGTTCGAGAAATAAAATCCCAGTTACTTGGCGCCACCTCCTTCGAAGTCATGTTATCCTGTTACGAAGCCCAAATTTTGTGCGTTCTGATAATTTATGCCAGGTTTTGGCCAATATGTATCAGGAGAACATGAGGCGGCAAGAAGGTATCCTAAATTTCAGCGAAACTTCTGCTTCGAATAGTTCTGCGTCTTCGATTCGCTCTCCGGAGACATTACTTTGCGCCACCTTCTTCGAAGTCATGTTATCCTGTTACGAAGCCCAAATTTTGTGCGTTCTGAAAATTTATGCCAGGTTTTGGCCAATATGTATCAGGAGAACATGAAGCGAAAAGAGGTATTCTGAATTTCAGCTGCGAAGGCATCCTCGATTCTCTCTCCGGAGACATTACTTAGTGCCACCTCTTTCGACATCATGTTCTCCTGTTACAAAGCCCAATTTTGTGCATTCTGAAAATTTTTGCCAGATTTTGGCCCAGGTATCAGGAGAACATGAAGCGAAAAGAGGTATTCTGAATTTCAGCGAAACTTCTGCTTCGAATAGTTCTGCGCCTTCGATTCGCTCTCCGGAGACATTACTTAGTGCCACCTCTTTCGACATCATGTTCTCCTGTTACAAAGCCCAATTTTGTGCATTCTGAAAATTTTTGCCAGATTTTGGCCCAGGTATCAGGAGAACATGAAGCGAAAAGAGGTATTCTGAATTTCAGCGAAACTTCTGCTTCGAATAGTTCTGCGCCTTCGATTCGCTCTCCGGAGACATTACTTAGTGCCACCTCTTTCGACATCATGTTCTCCTGTTACAAAGCCCAATTTTGTGCATTCTGAAAATTTTTGCCAGATTTTGGCCCAGGTATCAGGAGAACATGAAGCGAAAAGAGGTATTCTGAATTTCAGCGAAACTTCTGCTTCGAATAGTTCTGCGCCTTCGATTCGCTCTCCGGAGACATTACTTAGTGCCACCTCTTTCGACATCATGTTCTCCTGTTACAAAGCCCAATTTTGTGCATTCTGAAAATTTTTGCCAGATTTTGGCCCAGGTATCAGGAGAACATGAAGCGAAAAGAGGTATTCTGAATTTCAGCGAAACTTCTGCTTCGAATAGTTCTGCGCCTTCGATTCGCTCTCCGGAGACATTACTTAGTGCCACCTCTTTCGACATCATGTTCTCCTGTTACAAAGCCCAATTTTGTGCATTCTGAAAATTTTTGCCAGATTTTGGCCCAGGTATCAGGAGAACATGAAGCGAAAAGAGGTATTCTGAATTTCAGCGAAACTTCTGCTTCGAATAGTTCTGCGCCTTCGATTCGCTCTCCGGAGACATTACTTAGTGCCACCTCTTTCGACATCATGTTCTCCTGTTACAAAGCCCAATTTTGTGCATTCTGAAAATTTTTGCCAGATTTTGGCCCAGGTATCAGGAGAACATGAAGCGAAAAGAGGTATTCTGAATTTCAGCGAAACTTCTGCTTCGAATAGTTCTGCGCCTTCGATTCGCTCTCCGGAGACATTACTTAGTGCCACCTCTTTCGACATCATGTTCTCCTGTTACAAAGCCCAATTTTGTGCATTCTGAAAATTTTTGCCAGATTTTGGCCCAGGTATCAGGAGAACATGAAGCGAAAAGAGGTATTCTGAATTTCAGCGAAACTTCTGCTTCGAATAGTTCTGCGCCTTCGATTCGCTCTCCGGAGACATTACTTAGTGCCACCTCTTTCGACATCATGTTCTCCTGTTACAAAGCCCAATTTTGTGCATTCTGAAAATTTTTGCCAGATTTTGGCCCAGGTATCAGGAGAACATGAAGCGAAAAGAGGTATTCTGAATTTCAGCGAAACTTCTGCTTCGAATAGTTCTGCGCCTTCGATTCGCTCTCCGGAGACATTACTTAGTGCCACCTCTTTCGACATCATGTTCTCCTGTTACAAAGCCCAATTTTGTGCATTCTGAAAATTTTTGCCAGATTTTGGCCCAGGTATCAGGAGAACATGAAGCGAAAAGAGGTATTCTGAATTTCAGCGAAACTTCTGCTTCGAATAGTTCTGCGCCTTCGATTCGCTCTCCGGAGACATTACTTAGTGCCACCTCTTTCGACATCATGTTCTCCTGTTACAAAGCCCAATTTTGTGCATTCTGAAAATTTTTGCCAGATTTTGGCCCAGGTATCAGGAGAACATGAAGCGAAAAGAGGTATTCTGAATTTCAGCGAAACTTCTGCTTCGAATAGTTCTGCGCCTTCGATTCGCTCTCCGGAGACATTACTTAGTGCCACCTCTTTCGACATCATGTTCTCCTGTTACAAAGCCCAATTTTGTGCATTCTGAAAATTTTTGCCAGATTTTGGCCCAGGTATCAGGAGAACATGAAGCGAAAAGAGGTATTCTGAATTTCAGCGAAACTTCTGCTTCGAATAGTTCTGCGCCTTCGATTCGCTCTCCGGAGACATTACTTAGTGCCACCTCTTTCGACATCATGTTCTCCTGTTACAAAGCCCAATTTTGTGCATTCTGAAAATTTTTGCCAGATTTTGGCCCAGGTATCAGGAGAACATGAAGCGAAAAGAGGTATTCTGAATTTCAGCGAAACTTCTGCTTCGAATAGTTCTGCGCCTTCGATTCGCTCTCCGGAGACATTACTTAGTGCCACCTCTTTCGACATCATGTTCTCCTGTTACAAAGCCCAATTTTGTGCATTCTGAAAATTTTTGCCAGATTTTGGCCCAGGTATCAGGAGAACATGAAGCGAAAAGAGGTATTCTGAATTTCAGCGAAACTTCTTCTTCGAATAGTTCTGCGCCTTCGATTCGCTCTCCGGAGACATTACTTAGTGCCACCTCTTTCGACATCATGTTCTCCTGTTACAAAGCCCAATTTTGTGCATTCTGAAAATTTTTGCCAGATTTTGGCCCAGGTATCAGGAGAACATGAAGCGAAAAGAGGTATTCTGAATTTCAGCGAAACTTCTGCTTCGAATAGTTCTGCGCCTTCGATTCGCTCTCCGGAGACATTACTTAGTGCCACCTCTTTCGACATCATGTTCTCCTGTTACAAAGCCCAATTTTGTGCATTCTGAAAATTTTTGCCAGATTTTGGCCCAGGTATCAGGAGAACATGAAGCGAAAAGAGGTATTCTGAATTTCAGCGAAACTTCTTCTTCGAATAGTTCTGCGCCTTCGATTCGCTCTCCGGAGACATTACTTAGTGCCACCTCTTTCGACATCATGTTCTCCTGTTACAAAGCCCAATTTTGTGCATTCTGAAAATTTTTGCCAGATTTTGGCCCAGGTATCAGGAGAACATGAAGCGAAAAGAGGTATTCTGAATTTCAGCGAAACTTCTGCTTCGAATAGTTCTGCGCCTTCGATTCGCTCTCCGGAGACATTACTTAGTGCCACCTCTTTCGACATCATGTTCTCCTGTTACAAAGCCCAATTTTGTGCATTCTGAAAATTTTTGCCAGATTTTGGCCCAGGTATCAGGAGAACATGAAGCGAAAAGAGGTATTCTGAATTTCAGCGAAACTTCTTCTTCGAATAGTTCGCAGAACTTCGAGGCTCTCCGGAGACATTACTTAGTGCCACCTCTTTCGACATCATGTTCTCCTGTTACAAAGCCCAATTTTGTGCATTCTGAAAATTTTTGCCAGATTTTGGCCCAGGTATCAGGAGAACATGAAGCGAAAAGAGGTATTCTGAATTTCAGCGAAACTTCTGCTTCGAATAGTTCTGCGCCTTCGATTCGCCTCTCCGGAGACATTACTTAGTGCCACCTCTTTCGACATCATGTTCTCCTGTTACAAAGCCCAATTTTGTGCATTCTGAAAATTTTTGCCAGATTTTGGCCCAGGTATCAGGAGAACATGAAGCGAAAAGAGGTATTCTGAATTTCAGCGAAACTTCTTCTTCGAATAGTTCTGCGCCTTCGATTCGCTCTCCGGAGACATTACTTAGTGCCACCTCTTTCGACATCATGTTCTCCTGTTACAAAGCCCAATTTTGTGCATTCTGAAAATTTTTGCCAGATTTTGGCCCAGGTATCAGGAGAACATGAAGCGAAAAGAGGTATTCTGAATTTCAGCGAAACTTCTGCTTCGAATAGTTCTGCGCCTTCGATTCGCTCTCCGGAGACATTACTTAGTGCCACCTCTTTCGACATCATGTTCTCCTGTTACAAAGCCCAATTTTGTGCATTCTGAAAATTTTTGCCAGATTTTGGCCCAGGTATCAGGAGAACATGAAGCGAAAAGAGGTATTCTGAATTTCAGCGAAACTTCTTCTTCGAATAGTTCTGCGCCTTCGATTCGCTCTCCGGAGACATTACTTAGTGCCACCTCTTTCGACATCATGTTCTCCTGTTACAAAGCCCAATTTTGTGCATTCTGAAAATTTTTGCCAGATTTTGGCCCAGGTATCAGGAGAACATGAAGCGAAAAGAGGTATTCTGAATTTCAGCGAAACTTCTGCTTCGAATAGTTCTGCGCCTTCGATTCGCTCTCCGGAGACATTACTTAGTGCCACCTCTTTCGACATCATGTTCTCCTGTTACAAAGCCCAATTTTGTGCATTCTGAAAATTTTTGCCAGATTTTGGCCCAGGTATCAGGAGAACATGAAGCGAAAAGAGGTATTCTGAATTTCAGCGAAACTTCTTCTTCGAATAGTTCTGCGCCTTCGATTCGCTCTCCGGAGACATTACTTAGTGCCACCTCTTTCGACATCATGTTCTCCTGTTACAAAGCCCAATTTTGTGCATTCTGAAAATTTTTGCCAGATTTTGGCCCAGGTATCAGGAGAACATGAAGCGAAAAGAGGTATTCTGAATTTCAGCGAAACTTCTGCTTCGAATAGTTCTGCGCCTTCGATTCGCTCTCCGGAGACATTACTTAGTGCCACCTCTTTCGACATCATGTTCTCCTGTTACAAAGCCCAATTTTGTGCATTCTGAAAATTTTTGCCAGATTTTGGCCCAGGTATCAGGAGAACATGAAGCGAAAAGAGGTATTCTGAATTTCAGCGAAACTTCTGCTTCGAATAGTTCTGCGCCTTCGATTCGCTCTCCGGAGACATTACTTAGTGCCACCTCTTTCGACATCATGTTCTCCTGTTACAAAGCCCAATTTTGTGCATTCTGAAAATTTTTGCCAGATTTTGGCCCAGGTATCAGGAGAACATGAAGCGAAAAGAGGTATTCTGAATTTCAGCGAAACTTCTGCTTCGAATAGTTCTGCGCCTTCGATTCGCTCTCCGGAGACATTACTTAGTGCCACCTCTTTCGACATCATGTTCTCCTGTTACAAAGCCCAATTTTGTGCATTCTGAAAATTTTTGCCAGATTTTGGCCCAGGTATCAGGAGAACATGAAGCGAAAAGAGGTATTCTGAATTTCAGCGAAACTTCTGCTTCGAATAGTTCTGCGCCTTCGATTCGCTCTCCGGAGACATTACTTAGTGCCACCTCTTTCGACATCATGTTCTCCTGTTACAAAGCCCAATTTTGTGCATTCTGAAAATTTTTGCCAGATTTTGGCCCAGGTATCAGGAGAACATGAAGCGAAAAGAGGTATTCTGAATTTCAGCGAAACTTCTGCTTCGAATAGTTCTGCGCCTTCGATTCGCTCTCCGGAGACATTACTTAGTGCCACCTCTTTCGACATCATGTTCTCCTGTTACAAAGCCCAATTTTGTGCATTCTGAAAATTTTTGCCAGATTTTGGCCCAGGTATCAGGAGAACATGAAGCGAAAAGAGGTATTCTGAATTTCAGCGAAACTTCTGCTTCGAATAGTTCTGCGCCTTCGATTCGCTCTCCGGAGACATTACTTAGTGCCACCTCTTTCGACATCATGTTCTCCTGTTACAAAGCCCAATTTTGTGCATTCTGAAAATTTTTGCCAGATTTTGGCCCAGGTATCAGGAGAACATGAAGCGAAAAGAGGTATTCTGAATTTCAGCGAAACTTCTGCTTCGAATAGTTCTGCGCCTTCGATTCGCTCTCCGGAGACATTACTTAGTGCCACCTCTTTCGACATCATGTTCTCCTGTTACAAAGCCCAATTTTGTGCATTCTGAAAATTTTTGCCAGATTTTGGCCCAGGTATCAGGAGAACATGAAGCGAAAAGAGGTATTCTGAATTTCAGCGAAACTTCTGCTTCGAATAGTTCTGCGCCTTCGATTCGCTCTCCGGAGACATTACTTAGTGCCACCTCTTTCGACATCATGTTCTCCTGTTACAAAGCCCAATTTTGTGCATTCTGAAAATTTTTGCCAGATTTTGGCCCAGGTATCAGGAGAACATGAAGCGAAAAGAGGTATTCTGAATTTCAGCGAAACTTCTGCTTCGAATAGTTCTGCGCCTTCGATTCGCTCTCCGGAGACATTACTTAGTGCCACCTCTTTCGACATCATGTTCTCCTGTTACAAAGCCCAATTTTGTGCATTCTGAAAATTTTTGCCAGATTTTGGCCCAGGTATCAGGAGAACATGAAGCGAAAAGAGGTATTCTGAATTTCAGCGAAACTTCTGCTTCGAATAGTTCTGCGCCTTCGATTCGCTCTCCGGAGACATTACTTAGTGCCACCTCTTTCGACATCATGTTCTCCTGTTACAAAGCCCAATTTTGTGCATTCTGAAAATTTTTGCCAGATTTTGGCCCAGGTATCAGGAGAACATGAAGCGAAAAGAGGTATTCTGAATTTCAGCGAAACTTCTGCTTCGAATAGTTCTGCGCCTTCGATTCGCTCTCCGGAGACATTACTTAGTGCCACCTCTTTCGACATCATGTTCTCCTGTTACAAAGCCCAATTTTGTGCATTCTGAAAATTTTTGCCAGATTTTGGCCCAGGTATCAGGAGAACATGAAGCGAAAAGAGGTATTCTGAATTTCAGCGAAACTTCTGCTTCGAATAGTTCTGCGCCTTCGATTCGCTCTCCGGAGACATTACTTAGTGCCACCTCTTTCGACATCATGTTCTCCTGTTACAAAGCCCAATTTTGTGCATTCTGAAAATTTTTGCCAGATTTTGGCCCAGGTATCAGGAGAACATGAAGCGAAAAGAGGTATTCTGAATTTCAGCGAAACTTCTGCTTCGAATAGTTCTGCGCCTTCGATTCGCTCTCCGGAGACATTACTTAGTGCCACCTCTTTCGACATCATGTTCTCCTGTTACAAAGCCCAATTTTGTGCATTCTGAAAATTTTTGCCAGATTTTGGCCCAGGTATCAGGAGAACATGAAGCGAAAAGAGGTATTCTGAATTTCAGCGAAACTTCTGCTTCGAATAGTTCTGCGCCTTCGATTCGCTCTCCGGAGACATTACTTAGTGCCACCTCTTTCGACATCATGTTCTCCTGTTACAAAGCCCAATTTTGTGCATTCTGAAAATTTTTGCCAGATTTTGGCCCAGGTATCAGGAGAACATGAAGCGAAAAGAGGTATTCTGAATTTCAGCGAAACTTCTGCTTCGAATAGTTCTGCGCCTTCGATTCGCTCTCCGGAGACATTACTTAGTGCCACCTCTTTCGACATCATGTTCTCCTGTTACAAAGCCCAATTTTGTGCATTCTGAAAATTTTTGCCAGATTTTGGCCCAGGTATCAGGAGAACATGAAGCGAAAAGAGGTATTCTGAATTTCAGCGAAACTTCTGCTTCGAATAGTTCTGCGCCTTCGATTCGCTCTCCGGAGACATTACTTAGTGCCACCTCTTTCGACATCATGTTCTCCTGTTACAAAGCCCAATTTTGTGCATTCTGAAAATTTTTGCCAGATTTTGGCCCAGGTATCAGGAGAACATGAAGCGAAAAGAGGTATTCTGAATTTCAGCGAAACTTCTGCTTCGAATAGTTCTGCGCCTTCGATTCGCTCTCCGGAGACATTACTTAGTGCCACCTCTTTCGACATCATGTTCTCCTGTTACAAAGCCCAATTTTGTGCATTCTGAAAATTTTTGCCAGATTTTGGCCCAGGTATCAGGAGAACATGAAGCGAAAAGAGGTATTCTGAATTTCAGCGAAACTTCTGCTTCGAATAGTTCTGCGCCTTCGATTCGCTCTCCGGAGACATTACTTAGTGCCACCTCTTTCGACATCATGTTCTCCTGTTACAAAGCCCAATTTTGTGCATTCTGAAAATTTTTGCCAGATTTTGGCCCAGGTATCAGGAGAACATGAAGCGAAAAGAGGTATTCTGAATTTCAGCGAAACTTCTGCTTCGAATAGTTCTGCGCCTTCGATTCGCTCTCCGGAGACATTACTTAGTGCCACCTCTTTCGACATCATGTTCTCCTGTTACAAAGCCCAATTTTGTGCATTCTGAAAATTTTTGCCAGATTTTGGCCCAGGTATCAGGAGAACATGAAGCGAAAAGAGGTATTCTGAATTTCAGCGAAACTTCTGCTTCGAATAGTTCTGCGCCTTCGATTCGCTCTCCGGAGACATTACTTAGTGCCACCTCTTTCGACATCATGTTCTCCTGTTACAAAGCCCAATTTTGTGCATTCTGAAAATTTTTGCCAGATTTTGGCCCAGGTATCAGGAGAACATGAAGCGAAAAGAGGTATTCTGAATTTCAGCGAAACTTCTTCTTCGAATAGTTCTGCGCCTTCGATTCGCTCTCCGGAGACATTACTTAGTGCCACCTCTTTCGACATCATGTTCTCCTGTTACAAAGCCCAATTTTGTGCATTCTGAAAATTTTTGCCAGATTTTGGCCCAGGTATCAGGAGAACATGAAGCGAAAAGAGGTATTCTGAATTTCAGCGAAACTTCTGCTTCGAATAGTTCTGCGCCTTCGATTCGCTCTCCGGAGACATTACTTAGTGCCACCTCTTTCGACATCATGTTCTCCTGTTACAAAGCCCAATTTTGTGCATTCTGAAAATTTTTGCCAGATTTTGGCCCAGGTATCAGGAGAACATGAAGCGAAAAGAGGTATTCTGAATTTCAGCGAAACTTCTTCTTCGAATAGTTCTGCGCCTTCGATTCGCTCTCCGGAGACATTACTTAGTGCCACCTCTTTCGACATCATGTTCTCCTGTTACAAAGCCCAATTTTGTGCATTCTGAAAATTTTTGCCAGATTTTGGCCCAGGTATCAGGAGAACATGAAGCGAAAAGAGGTATTCTGAATTTCAGCGAAACTTCTGCTTCGAATAGTTCTGCGCCTTCGATTCGCTCTCCGGAGACATTACTTAGTGCCACCTCTTTCGACATCATGTTCTCCTGTTACAAAGCCCAATTTTGTGCATTCTGAAAATTTTTGCCAGATTTTGGCCCAGGTATCAGGAGAACATGAAGCGAAAAGAGGTATTCTGAATTTCAGCGAAACTTCTTCTTCGAATAGTTCTGCGCCTTCGATTCGCTCTCCGGAGACATTACTTAGTGCCACCTCTTTCGACATCATGTTCTCCTGTTACAAAGCCCAATTTTGTGCATTCTGAAAATTTTTGCCAGATTTTGGCCCAGGTATCAGGAGAACATGAAGCGAAAAGAGGTATTCTGAATTTCAGCGAAACTTCTGCTTCGAATAGTTCTGCGCCTTCGATTCGCTCTCCGGAGACATTACTTAGTGCCACCTCTTTCGACATCATGTTCTCCTGTTACAAAGCCCAATTTTGTGCATTCTGAAAATTTTTGCCAGATTTTGGCCCAGGTATCAGGAGAACATGAAGCGAAAAGAGGTATTCTGAATTTCAGCGAAACTTCTTCTTCGAATAGTTCTGCGCCTTCGATTCGCTCTCCGGAGACATTACTTAGTGCCACCTCTTTCGACATCATGTTCTCCTGTTACAAAGCCCAATTTTGTGCATTCTGAAAATTTTTGCCAGATTTTGGCCCAGGTATCAGGAGAACATGAAGCGAAAAGAGGTATTCTGAATTTCAGCGAAACTTCTGCTTCGAATAGTTCTGCGCCTTCGATTCGCTCTCCGGAGACATTACTTAGTGCCACCTCTTTCGACATCATGTTCTCCTGTTACAAAGCCCAATTTTGTGCATTCTGAAAATTTTTGCCAGATTTTGGCCCAGGTATCAGGAGAACATGAAGCGAAAAGAGGTATTCTGAATTTCAGCGAAACTTCTTCTTCGAATAGTTCTGCGCCTTCGATTCGCTCTCCGGAGACATTACTTAGTGCCACCTCTTTCGACATCATGTTCTCCTGTTACAAAGCCCAATTTTGTGCATTCTGAAAATTTTTGCCAGATTTTGGCCCAGGTATCAGGAGAACATGAAGCGAAAAGAGGTATTCTGAATTTCAGCGAAACTTCTGCTTCGAATAGTTCTGCGCCTTCGATTCGCTCTCCGGAGACATTACTTAGTGCCACCTCTTTCGACATCATGTTCTCCTGTTACAAAGCCCAATTTTGTGCATTCTGAAAATTTTTGCCAGATTTTGGCCCAGGTATCAGGAGAACATGAAGCGAAAAGAGGTATTCTGAATTTCAGCGAAACTTCTTCTTCGAATAGTTCTGCGCCTTCGATTCGCTCTCCGGAGACATTACTTAGTGCCACCTCTTTCGACATCATGTTCTCCTGTTACAAAGCCCAATTTTGTGCATTCTGAAAATTTTTGCCAGATTTTGGCCCAGGTATCAGGAGAACATGAAGCGAAAAGAGGTATTCTGAATTTCAGCGAAACTTCTGCTTCGAATAGTTCTGCGCCTTCGATTCGCTCTCCGGAGACATTACTTAGTGCCACCTCTTTCGACATCATGTTCTCCTGTTACAAAGCCCAATTTTGTGCATTCTGAAAATTTTTGCCAGATTTTGGCCCAGGTATCAGGAGAACATGAAGCGAAAAGAGGTATTCTGAATTTCAGCGAAACTTCTGCTTCGAATAGTTCTGCGCCTTCGATTCGCTCTCCGGAGACATTACTTAGTGCCACCTCTTTCGACATCATGTTCTCCTGTTACAAAGCCCAATTTTGTGCATTCTGAAAATTTTTGCCAGATTTTGGCCCAGGTATCAGGAGAACATGAAGCGAAAAGAGGTATTCTGAATTTCAGCGAAACTTCTGCTTCGAATAGTTCTGCGCCTTCGATTCGCTCTCCGGAGACATTACTTAGTGCCACCTCTTTCGACATCATGTTCTCCTGTTACAAAGCCCAATTTTGTGCATTCTGAAAATTTTTGCCAGATTTTGGCCCAGGTATCAGGAGAACATGAAGCGAAAAGAGGTATTCTGAATTTCAGCGAAACTTCTTCTTCGAATAGTTCTGCGCCTTCGATTCGCTCTCCGGAGACATTACTTAGTGCCACCTCTTTCGACATCATGTTCTCCTGTTACAAAGCCCAATTTTGTGCATTCTGAAAATTTTTGCCAGATTTTGGCCCAGGTATCAGGAGAACATGAAGCGAAAAGAGGTATTCTGAATTTCAGCGAAACTTCTGCTTCGAATAGTTCTGCGCCTTCGATTCGCTCTCCGGAGACATTACTTAGTGCCACCTCTTTCGACATCATGTTCTCCTGTTACAAAGCCCAATTTTGTGCATTCTGAAAATTTTTGCCAGATTTTGGCCCAGGTATCAGGAGAACATGAAGCGAAAAGAGGTATTCTGAATTTCAGCGAAACTTCTTCTTCGAATAGTTCTGCGCCTTCGATTCGCTCTCCGGAGACATTACTTAGTGCCACCTCTTTCGACATCATGTTCTCCTGTTACAAAGCCCAATTTTGTGCATTCTGAAAATTTTTGCCAGATTTTGGCCCAGGTATCAGGAGAACATGAAGCGAAAAGAGGTATTCTGAATTTCAGCGAAACTTCTGCTTCGAATAGTTCTGCGCCTTCGATTCGCTCTCCGGAGACATTACTTAGTGCCACCTCTTTCGACATCATGTTCTCCTGTTACGAAGCCCAAATTTTGTGCGTTCTGAAAATCTATGCCAGATATTTCGCTCATGTATCAGGAGAACATGAAGCGGAAATTCATGTAAATTTCAGCTCCGAAGGAGTTGCGTTGAAGTACCAAACAACAGCTGCGCCTTTCGTGGGACGTACTCTTAAGGAAATACTGTAGATATTTAAAATTACAGATTTGAAATTTGGATAGGACTATGTAAAAGGTATTTCTGAATAATAATACAGTCTGTTTCAAGTTTTTTTCCACTTTATTTGAATAAAAAGGCCATTACAGTGTTACAATTACAAAACGGCTTCTTCCGAATTCCATTGTATGATTCTTGCACCTGCAACAGAGTAGCATACAGTAATTTTGGCTCCGTGCAAGAACGCACAAGATGCCACCTCCTTCGAAGTCCAAATTTCGGTTTGCAACTTTGTGCGTTCTCGCGAAAATGCAACAAAGTTGCAAGGGACAAATATTGGTCAACATTGGTGCAAATGAAATTGGGGTGTTCGAAAAATAAAACCCCGGTTTGCAACTTTGTGCGTTCTCGCGAGAAGCCAAATCACGGTTTGCAACTTTGTTGCGTTTTCGCATGGCACTGTATTTCAGTTTACACCGTTGTGTGATGTTGTACAGTGTAATGTTGCGATGTGGTGACGTGTGATGTTGCGTGTTGTGTGTAGTAGTGGTGTGAAAGGTCTGGGAAGTGGTGTAGAAATAGAAAGTAGTGTGGAGGTTGTGTGGGAACGGTGTGGAGTGCTTTCGGAATGACATGGGAGAATTGCAGGAGAGGTGCGATAAATGCAGTGATAGCACTGTGAATGTAGTGTACATAAAATGTGGGAGAGGTGTGGAAGTTGTATGGATCTGGTGTCTCTAGCAGTTTAGAAATGGTGTGAGAGAGGTGTGGGAGAAACATAAGAATATCATAGAAGCAGTGCGGAAAATATGATATGGAAAATGCATGGATATTCTATAGGAAATGAGTGGGTATTATGAGTCATGTAGGAAACATAGGAACTGTGAGGAATCTGAAAAACGTGGGAAGTCTAGGATACCTATATACTCACAAGTATGCACAATATAAACTATCTGTGACGTGCACAGTCCCTGGAATCAGAGGCGGATTCAGGAGCCTTTCTCGGAGGGGGCGAAATATGTAAAAGTTCTTTTACAAGATTTAAAATTTCCTTGTAATTTATATTTTAATATCTCTACCTGATACTATACCCTAAATAATTAAATTCACATTAATTAATTGTGTATTATTCTGTATAAATAATTAAATTCACATTAATTATTTATACAGAATAATACACAATGTCATAATATTCTTCTATTTTATTACTCTGGATATACATACAATGCCTGTACAAAATCCATGTCACGTGCAAGACGCTGCTAATCTTTAAAACCAAAATCTACCAACAAACACACACATCGCACCACGGCAACCACTACCCCACCCTTGACCAAGTCAAAGCAACCTCCACCTCTAAACAAAAGCATCCCCCCACAAAAACTCGCATTACTCCCCGGACAATTTCCCGTCACAAATACCCGTCGCAGCGATACGGCCTTGGGGAAGAGGATCAAACGCGACGAAGAGAAAGTCGCTGGAAGAAGTTCCTCTGGAAGTAGCTCTCTGACCCGACAGAAGGTTAACATCGCGAACGGTATCGCGATAGCTCGGGAGCAGCGAGACAAAGCGCCTAAAGAACTCCGGTTCCCCCGGCGCGGGGCTTAATAGAATCGATCAGAGCCGATAATATTGCTTATCGCGAGCAACGGGCCGGGGATGACGGGCGAAAAGGAGAGAGCGCGTCGCGAATTTATCTTGGAATCGTATTAACCGGGAGTGGAGGACGGGCGGAGGGCAGGCGCCAAACTCACAACACGGGGGCTCGGCAATTTCTTCGTTTTATCCGCCGGGAACGGGGGAGGGGGGTTAGCTTTGCTCCTCTGTTTTTCAATGCCGTCGGTTGGGAAAGGGGGCTGCCGCTCACTTAAGATAGGCTATCTGGCCAGGACGAGCTTCGCCGTCCGATCTACAAGCTCGCCTCCTCTGGCGAGCGGGCGCATCGGCCACGTCCGCCGGGCACGTCATCGTTCTAATTAATTCCAACGCCCCACGCTCGATTGATCAAGATATTGTGGCCGGCGCAATTAGCGGCCGGTCGTTCGACAGTTGATCGATGCACTGGCGCCTCCGCTCGTCCCGTCGCTGGCCATCGGGGAAAAAGAAGAAAGTCACTCGTGCACGCATCCCTCGGATGGGAAACGCGCCGGCGATGGGGGCTGGCCGGGCCCTCTCGATGCTCTCTTTTCCCTTGCACGCGCGCCCTATACACACGCGGAAGGATAAATGACCCACGAAATTGTACCGTAGGTACCTGCGCTCCGATAACGATGAACCGCTTTGGATTCATCTCATTTTATTGGCGCATGATTGTATCGTGGGATGCGGCGAGATTTAATGGGACTAGGCAAGTGAGATGGGTCATGGAAGCTGATCAATTATATTACTCTTATACGGAAGAACTCCGTAAGTGTAAGAAGGTCGGTGCTCACGGTCGCTCCGGGGGATTTACAGAAAGGGTGGTCCACTGGAAATAGGCCACGTTAATGTCTCCAGTTGAATTGATGATACAAAAAAATATGTGTCAACGAAAGATGGATGGTTTGCTAAGTGAGCACTACTGGTGGGATCCACTGGGCCCCCTGTTCCTTCTGTGATTAACCGTGGTTCGATTAGAGCCACCGCTGCTTCATGATTGAATTGGGTTCACTTGATTGACTCGATCTTGCCCCGCTGGGAAACACCGAAATACCCCCATCGAAATATTGGCAACTATCATTACGTAATGGGAACTATTCCTCAGGATTACACCGAGGAAAGCCCTCGGCAAACAACCTCCAGGACCCACCAGAAAGATTGCGTGTGGTGATACAATTGAAAGGTTGCTCAATGTATATTAACATTAAGCTACAAGCGAATATAATAAAGAATAATTGAGTCACTGAGAGCAAAAACGGACTAACCCGCATTGAAAAAAGAATTTATTTTTCCTATTTTATATGATTAGTAAACAGCCTATTGGAATACACTATTGCTACTAACTCAATTTCCCCAAAAATGTGGGTTACTCCGTTTTTGCTCTCAATCCTTCAATTCTTTACTCTAACTAACCTGGAAGCAATTTAATTATTTCCCTTGCACCAAACCCTATATCCACCCAAGATCATCAGATTAAACACCTCAGGGAAGCCTTGAAATCCCACAAAAGTCCTGCGTCAGCCGCGATGTACCTTATAGACGGAATAACAGAATAAAGTAAAGATCCAAAAGTTCCTCAAATCGCTTCTTCTTGGCGCAGTAATACCTACTCAAAGAATCGCAGGGCGTTTCAATTTTTCCAGCCGGCACGCCGAAAAGCCTTAAATTATCGATCCACGCGTCGAGGCTGGCGGGGTTACTTTGATTATTAAACGCGTCTACACGACCCACAATTCCGCCCGATATCACCGCGCTCTTATTATTATTCCATTTGCTCGTTGCGGTAGTCGGCGCAGCTCGCCCGGCAAATGTAATTTGCCCGAGAGCATCCTAAAGACGTAATGTCATTAGCCGCGCCGCGGCTCTTTTCTACTATTCCGTGGCCTTCCGGCCTGCCCGCCCCTCCTCCTCCTCGAGGCTATTCAAATATTTGACTCGTACGTGCGCGCTTCCTCGCGCAGTTAATTCCGTTGCTGCAGGATTCCCGAGCCCGCAATGATCGGGGAGGGGCGCAATCCAGGCTGCCGTCTCTTTGCCTCTCGATAAAACTGTTACTTCCATCGGGACGAATCGGAACACGATCCAGGCAGGCCCCCTGTGGGCCTTTTAAAAAGCCAATTCACGGGCATCCTCTTACGCCGGAATTGTAACTTATGCCCCGGAATCTCGCGCGGACGTGACCCAGGCGGTTGGGACGCGCACGAAATTCCCGAGTTCCCTGCCGGGATGAACGGCGATCCTCGAGTTTCGTCGATGGGACGAGGATCGATGGTGCGAGCGGGGGGGGGGGGGGGACCGGCGGGCCCCTAGCCGCGCAGAAAACACCGGCCCTCGCCTGACCACGGAAGTGAGGACTGCTTTGGGGCGGGTTAGTGTTTAGATGGGCGATTATCCGCAGCTGTGTGCCGTCGGTGAGAGCGACTCGGCGGCGGGCTGAAATTCTGGGCCCACGCTACAGGTGACTCTAACGATCGGCGGCGGTTAAGGGCAAGGAGAATAGAGAGTAATGGCGCGGTGGTTAATATAGGGCGGCATAACTATCGGCCCCGTTTTGCTGCGTCCCCGTTCCCCATTATCTCCGAAAGGAAGGCTGCGCTGCCGATCGCGGCAGATGCGACGCGGCAAGCCCGAACGGGGTTGATACTTTCGTGCACGCGTGGGGAGCGGGTGTTTCTAGGGACCGTAACTCTCCGTGGCCGACTTGCGGTGTTATCACAGCCACTAGCCCCCGTGGAAAGGTCTGTTCGTTCGGTGGACCGCCGGTGATAAAAGAGTTCTTGGCGGCGGGCGCACGTACGCGGCCGTATTTAACATTTTATTCCCAGAAGCGTCGCAGTTCTCCGCGATACGGGTAATGCGATAAATTATTCCGCGTTCCGCTTATCTAAGCCCCCTCCCCCACCGCCCCTGTTTCGTCCGTTTCTTTCGCGTCGCCTTTCCGTGCCGAGCTTCCCTCTCCCTTTTTTTTTTTTTTTTTCATTCCTGCGCCGAGCGTCTTGCTCGGTTAATGTCGGCGTTATTTAGCGGCCGCGTGGGAAAGCGCGGCGCGGTTTGAGTTACGGCTCGCGCGGAAAAATGAGGAGTGCTTCGGATTAACGCGAGCGGCGTCTGGATTCTTCGGCGGGCGGCAGCGGGCTGGTGGATCATCGGCTGCAGCGGACTCGAGCGTTAATGAAGCTGCTTACGCGCGAGGGGTGACGCGATACGTTGGGGTACGCTTGGTGGATGGGTTTATCAGTTTAAAGCGATAATGTATGCTCGGAAATTTCAGGCTTCCACGGACGCGTTGTTGCTGTTTGAGGCTCTCGAGTGGAGGACTTTTATATGCTCGTGATGGGAATTTTATACGCTGGAGAAACGATGGGATAATATCCCCGACTTACGCGTGGAAGCCTTGAACGCCAGTGACTGGATAGTACAAGTTCATCTGAACGTATTATCACTGAGCTATCGGGAACTCCGTGCTCCAACTTCTGTTTGCTTACCTTTGTAAGAGGTGCCCGAAATGGCCAACTTCCGAAATCCATGGGAGACTGAGACACTGTTTGGGGAATAGTCGAGAAGGTCGAGTGCAAAGTGTTGTGTACAAATAACCGAACGGACTTCGGTGGAATTTCTGAAGTGATCTTGAACGTGGTGGCGAAATTGAACGCAAGACTTTCTGCTATTGCTTTTTCTACGATGAGTCGATTTCATATGTCTAGTGGGCGGGCAAACTGGTGTAAATCAGAATGATTAGTTTTGCAGGAAGACACTTGGAATATTTAAAGTGCTATGTAAAATCGGATGTTAAATTTCGAACGTGAAAATTGATAATATATATGTTAAAAGAGACTTTAATTATTAACTTCGATTGGCAAAAAAGAACAAAATAAAACTGTTCAAGCTGGAGGCGTATTATCTGCACCAGAGATGTATCACGGCACACTTTGTTGCTTAAATGAGAATTTCGGAAGCTACGCATTGGAGGGATGCTCGCGCTAGAAGCTGCACGCTTTTCCCCCACCTCGGCTGCGAGAGTGTGAAGTGCCATCGAGGGTTCGCGCCTTCGGCTTGTCAAGGATCTGTCTTGCACACGAAAGCCGACTAAAGTGATCTCCGCAGGGAGTGAAAGTAAATAATATTCCCCTCGATTGAACGGTTACGAATCCGTATTATCGGCATCGCCGATAAAATTGCTGTCAGATGAATTCCACTCGGAGCATCAGTATCGGATAGAAGTCCAATCCTATAAGAAGATTGGATCGCAGTACCGATATTGGGTCCAATATTAATTGAAATACTAACGTGAAACGTACGAGCCGGCTTATAATACGCGAAAATTCCGGCCGGGAATAGCAGGAAAAGTGTTTTCGAATTAAAGCGACTCACTTGGAACCCTGGATTCTGAATACAAAACAATAGGACGTGTAAAAGATAGAAAATCTGTGACATGAAACGAAGAGGCTTAGGGGATGATAGAGTGTCCTCTGATCACCAATACAGAATTAAATATTAATACGAACGTAGTCAGACATCAAAGAAAAATGGGAGAGTTTAAACAGACCAGGAGGAAAGTTATTTCGAACAGCAATCGAAATTCAAAGTAATAATCGACTTCAGAGCTTCCCTTCCCTCCGATATTTATTAAACTCTCGCTATATTAAGCTCCAGCCGATAGTACAGATAATGTCCTGGAAACTTCCCTACGTGTTACGCTTTATTTCACTGATTCCCGACGCCTAATCGATAATCGTTAGCACCCGTCTCCCCCGCGTCTTCATCTTCCCGAGGAAATAATTCATTAGTCTGCAGTCAGCGGAGCAAAATTTCCAATAATAAGGGGCAATGAAAGTTTCATCCCAGCAGAAGGCTAATAACTGCCGATTAGCCGTCGTGTTATTATCAAAACGGGTAACGGAGGCGTGAATGATTCGCCATTATCGACCTCCTCTACCTTCGACTTACCAGAAGGACACGTAATCGCTTGTAGGGCAGCGTGAATTTTTGCGGGGCCAAAAAAGGCGTTCGTACATACTTCTAAAATTTAAAATAATAAATATCTGCGCAGAGGTCCCCGCAAAATTTACGGCGAGCTGTTCATGGACCGCGGGGCCTTTTAACCCTTAACTGGTATACTGTTTTTGGCAAACGTGACTGGTATACTGGGGTCGTGGCAGACCCCAAATAAAAAAGGACACAGAAATTTGTAAAGTCGACGCTAGAGCAACCACTAGGAATATTTTCATCTTAGGTAATGTATAAAATAATAGAAGCGTAGAAAGTTAAACTATTATTATAAAATTAATTAGAAATTCAGTTTACCAACTTAGACAACCGAAAATTGTACATCGAACTTTGCGTGCTTGGGGTCACGAGCGACCCCAGGATACCAGTTAAGGGTTAAAGAGATTTCATAATAATAAATATCTATACAAAGGACCACGCAAAATCTTATAATAAATTTTTCGTAAACCGTGGGGCCTTTAAAAAAAAATTATAATAATAAATATCCCCTTTCTTTACAGAAAGCTCGCTAAAAATACTGCAAATCTTTCGAAAACAGGTTCAGCGGAAGCACTGTATAAAGTTCTACCTCTCGTGATGCAGAATCGAAGTTTCAAGGGATCTCCCAAGGAGCGTGGCGAGTTGGAAGGAAATGACTGCGTACCGCTTTGCTTGGTCATATCTATTTTTTTACAAAACAAACGTGTTTATTTCTCATGGTTCTTCGCTGAAATGGAAAGTGTGGCAATTATAATTTAATAGTCGCGCAACAGATCAGTGGATGCAGTACAATGCGTGACCCGACGAGCGTATTTACAATAATACAATAATACAATCGAAAAACCGCAAGATTTAGAAGTTCATTAGAGGCGCGCAAACGGCCGCGGGCACGCCCGCGCCGTCGGCGCAGGGCGTCTGGGCCCCGTGCCTCGTTCTGTATGTGCTCGAAAAGTGTGCGTGAGTATTTACAACGTCAGATATACACAGTATGTACAAGGGGGTCCATCTTACAGACTAATAAGCGTTTGGCGACCGTTGCCTTTTTCCAAGACAGTCGTGTGCACCTTGGGAGCGAGAGATCTCGCGACGGACATCCGTTGCCTTCTCTCTCGTCTCCATCGCGCCCTTGTGCCCTCACATTTACAACGCGCTAGACGATCCTCGTTAAATCCCGTTTCTACCGTCAATCGACGAGCCGAACATCAGAGAACTGAGCCGCGCGACACTCCGCTTTTCGGGCTTTGGAAAATATATATATATATATATATACGATTAATAGTACGAAGAAGAGCTGGGCCCGAGGTTCGGAGTTCGCAGAAAGGCGCGGCGTTCTCGGCTTGTCTCGCGAGAATCATTTTGTCGGTGAAGTGTGGTAGCTCGAACGTTCATAGATAGGAAATTGATTTATCTCGAAGCAAGCAGATGCGATGAAATTAAATAAAATTACCGTCGAAACGAAACCGTCAGTTTTCCTTATTCCTAGGACGAATGTTGTGCAACGCGCGGTGTTAAAGAGACTCGGGATTTTTATTCAAGCAGTGTTGCGTCTGAAAAATGACGCCACTTTTGAATAACTCTGCACCCCAGGTTGCACGCGTGGGAGTATGGCTTTAAGTAGGTCGCTGTGTAAAGCCGGCCCAACCAAGCTTCCGTTGGATACGTGCTACTGATCGAGAGTTTGGATATGACGTTGCGTTTTAATTGTACGAACAAGTAGAAATAAAATTACGAGAATCGACTGTCTCGTTGCGCCGAAAGATATCCGCCGGTGAATTGTTATCGGCGCGTAGCCGCGGCGCTTGCGAGGCTTCTGCGATTCGAGATAGAAAATCGCGCCGCGAAGGAAACATTCCCGTTTCCATCGAGGTATAATATTTAAATCAGCTGCCGCAGAATACTTAGCGAGCCGCGTTGCTAAATAAACGGGATGTTATTTGAAACTGAAAACGTGTAATTGAAAGAAAATGTGGTCGCTGATGAAAGCTTTCTCATTAACGCGTGTACCCAAACTCTGCGCCGCGGCCCGAGTCAACAATGAGAGCCGTGCAAGTCAATTTCACCTCGTTTCCAGGAATTAACTGGCGCATAACTTAAACTAACGTAATTCCCCGGCCGACCGAACTTACACCGCCCTCGAAACCCATTTGCAATAAAAAAAAAAAAACTAAATTACAAGTCCGTCGAGAGGAGACAGTTGCAGGCTCTTTCGCAGGTGAACATAAAAATTACCGTACCGCTGGCGATACACTTGTCAGGCTTACAGTAAACGAAACTAAGGTCAATCGGAACCGTGCGTCTTTCGTCCCGGGTGAATTTTCTGCACGCTCCCGGGCGGGCGTGGAAAGATGAGGGAAAACGCGAATAAACAACAATAAGAACGGCGAGGAAGCAAAAGTGGCAGCAGTCGGGATCGATCGAGGCGTGCGGTCGCGGCGAAACCGTCGAACGAGGAATTTCGCGGAGCGGGACACGGCAGCCAGAGGAAGAGAGTTATTTTTCCAGCGTTCGCCGAAACCCTCCGCGTCGCGATTCCCCGCGACGTTAAGCATTCCGAGTGCCCGCGACGCGGTCCTCTCTATCGAAGGCGACTGCGGGGCCGGTGAGACCTAGGAACACTAGATGTCCTCGTATCTAACGTCGGATCGGGGTTGCCTCTCGAGTTACGGTGTTCAAAGGCGGCCGTAACGAGCGGCGCGGATAATTAGAATCTATGTCGTCCTCGTTGACTGCCATTTCCTAAAATTACGCGCACCCTCCCCGCGCCCGTCTGTATACACATTCGCACGCGCAGTCTCTCTTTTCTTTCACACATACACAAGATCTGCGCGAGGAGAGATTCCGCGTGCACCCTCCCACTCGCAGCTAGTACGTAAAAATAATGACTCGATCACGGTCCCGTGTTGCACGGTTACAGAGGAAAGTATTTTAAATAAACGTGCCTCTCTCGAATCGGTTCAGCTTCACACGGGTGGATTCCGAAGCACGGAAAGCTCGTGACCCATCGATCACATTCTCGCGAGGCGGTACCCTTTTTCGCGAGTCCCCCTGTTCTAGGAACAGCGCTCTGATATACACGCTCCCGCCGAGGAACGCGAGGGGAATTTCTGAGAGGGGAAGTTCGCGACCTGGGCGAGAGGTTTTTCGGCGAGACCCGGGTTAAATTGGTGGATGAGTATCGACGGATCGCGGAGCGATAGTCGCTAATGGGCAATCGTCTTCGTGGATAATGGCTTTCGATATTAGATTAACAAGTCGTCTGATGGATTTTCGTTGGGGTTAAGTGACTCTCTGATGACCGGAATGATTGCGTGTAATTCGAGAGCACCATCTTTTGTGCCTTTCAAAGGTCTCCGTCATGATTTGATAATGCTAATTAATTTAAATTCCAAGCATCGCAACTGTATGCTACTGTGCTACTTGAATCAGGCGACTTGGAAATGCAATACTCTATATCTTACAGAAACAGTTAACCACCATCAACCAGCGTCCCAGAGGTTCTCGCTATTCATTGGCTCCCTCGCCCCACCCCGACATCGTCCAAAGAAAACGCACCACATCCCCTCGTAACCGATTCTACTGGAAGAGCCGAATGAAACACTGTACAAACAGCCTACAACGCATCTTCGTCATGTCCTAAGAGTCCCGTAACAGGTGGAAGAAATACACTGAGTTAGACACCGTTTAAAACCCCGGAGTTCACCATTCATTACGATACCCAGCATTCGCTTAATCCTACCATCCGAAAGGTTGGAACGCGTCTCTGGTCTCGGCACTCTCCAGCGCCCTCCCTCTGCATCTACGACCTGACGACAATTCTTCCACCTCGGACGCAACGTCCCCTAGCCACGGGCTCCATCAGAGTCCACCCCCGGACTCGGTGCAAGCTGGATCGTCGCGCGATCGACGCGGACCTTGCCGTGTACTAGACGAAGTACGTGCGAGGGTTGGCTGGATGCGTGAGGACCTCACCAGGAGGTGCCGTGGGCACGGGCGGCTCCGGTATGGTGCTGTAAAGGTGGCTGCCCCTGGACGAGAGGCTGGCGGGCCTCGCGCTCCCGGCGTGGAGCGCGCTGTAGCCGGCGTGCTGGTGCTGGTGCTCCGCGCCGCTGTCCTCGTCCTCGGTCCTGCTCGACGCGGAGCTGACATAGGTGGACTGCGTGGGCGTGGGCGTGGGTGCGTGTACCGGTGCGACCAAAACGCCATTAGGCTTGGTCCACACGTCGCCAGCGGACGGAGCAGCGGTGTACCGCGCCGGCGTGCGATTTCGGTCGTTCACCTTCTTGCTGTCCCGCCGCTTGCCCACGGAGTCGGGCATGACGAACCGCAGCTTCTCCCAGAACCTCTTCTCGCCCCACATCACCACGGTGCACGTCTGTAGCAGCAGCTGGAGCTCCGGGTCCCTGGCGGGTGCCTCCGTGGCCAGCAGCACCACCACGCGCCTCTTCCTCGAGCTGGGCCTGATGTTCTCTAGCGCCGTCCTCAGAGCGGCGCGGAACTCCGGGTGCTGCCACTCGTTCGCGAGGAACACCGGCGAGAATATTATGACGATACGCCTGGCGGCTGCCGCGGCGGGTGGTACGGCTTCTTGGGGCCTGGCTGGCGGTAGGTCTCTCCAATGCAGGCACAATGTTAGGCCAGACTGCTCCAGTTCCGCTGCGAGGAACCTGGAGACAAAGTCCTCGTCTCTTTCGCTGTATACGATGTAGCCGTCGTAGAGACGGTCCCGTTCCTCGTCCGGCGGAGTGGTCATCTTGCCGAGACGCAGACCATAGCGCGCGTGCGCCCAGAGCCGCACGTCCTGGCGAAAGGCGAACGCCAGAGCGACGAAGAGGCAGATCGCGATCACAGCCACCAAGGCGCCGGCTAAAAGCGGCACGAAGTTACCACCTAGCAGGGGGATTTCCTGGATTCCACGGCTGACAGCCTCCGTGGACGGGTCCCTGCAACGCTTCATAGCCTGCGCCAGCGTCTCGACGCCGTCGCGGCAATACATCTTCTCGGGATCGCCCCGATGCTCGGCCAGCCAGCCCCGCAATTTCGCGGCGTTGCTGCACTCGCAGCTCCAGGCGTTACCCTCCAGCGCGACTTTGGCGGTGTCGCCGACGCTTGGCAGCGCCTCCCATGGCCGGAAGTCGACGATACGGTTGCTGTCCAGCCGAAGAACCTCCAGGCCCTTCATCTTCCTGAAGGTCGTGTTGCCCACGGTCGCGATCGCGTTGTGGTCGAGATACAGCTCGGACATGCGCTCCAGCTGATCGAACTCGAAGCCGCGCAGCTCCCTCAGAGCATTGTCCTCCAGGTGGAGGACTCGGAGCGCGCCCACGCCGTTGAACGTGCAATTGTGGATCGCCGCTATGCCGCTGTTGTTCAGGAACAACACCTCCAGCCGCCGCTTCCCTATGAACACGTGGCTGCCCAGGTCCCCCAGCTCGTTTCCGTCTAAGTAGATCTCCGTCGCGTCCATTGGGATCCGCTCCGGCACGTGTTTGTAGCCGGCGTTCGAGCAGTCCACCACGTTGCTCGACCAGCTGTGGTCGTGGTAGCACGAGCAGTTGTCGGGGCAGGTCATCTCGCAGTCGCAGGCGTCGAAGTCGCAGCAATGGCACAGCGCGAAACAGTGGGCGTCGTAACGACAGAGGAAGTCCTTCGGCTTCAGGGACAACAAGGGTCGTCGGGGCGTAGCGCGAGCGTGCACCATGTCGCACGTGACCGAGTCCAGGTCCATGACGCGGGGATGCTGGCGCAGACGGGACATCTCGTTGATCCTCGGCAACCACTCCATGGTGCAGTCGCACAGGATCGGATTGTCCCCGATGTAGAACTCCGGCAGCTCCGCGTCCTCGGGCACCGCGTGCAGCGCCAGGGCAGCCACCTTCAGGTTCCTTATCTCGTTCCCGTAGAGCACCACTTTCTCCAGGCTCCTCTTCTGCAGAAACGTGTCGGCGGCCACCGCCCGTATCTTGTTGTTGTTCAGGAACAACGTCTCCACGCTGTCGGGGACGCTCGGCCCGGCGATCTCCGTGATCTGGTTGAAGCTGGCGTCCAGCATCTTTATACGCAGCGTGTTCGGCACCATGTAATAATTCCCGAGCTCGCTTATCTGATTCGCGTGTATGTCCAGCCACTCTATGCTGGTCGGTAGGTGGCTGTAGTCGAACCACAGCAGCTTGTTGTCGGACACGTTCAGCCAGACCAGGGTCGAGAGGCTGGTGAACGCGCCGCGGATCTCCGTTAGCTGGTTGCCGTCCAGGCGGATCGCCCGGAGCACCGGGTTACTGGCGAACGCGCTCTGCTCCACGTGGCGGATGTAATTGTTGGCGAGGTTCAGCACCTGGAGTCCAGGTAGCGTGGAGAACGCCTCCCGCGACACGTTCTCCAGCTTGTTGTCCACCAGCCGCAGCCCGTACAGCGCGGCCAGGCCGCTGAACGAGTCGTTCTCGATCCTGGACACGTGGTTGTTGCCAAGGTCGAGCGTCTTCAGCGAGTGAAGCACGCGCACCGCGTGCGGCACCTCCGTCAGATAGTTTCCGCTGAGAGAAAGGTCCTGGAGGCCGGTCAGATTGTCGAACACGTGATGGTGCAGAGTCCTCAGCTTGTTCGTCTCGAGGAACAGCTGGTCGAGAGTGTTCAGCCCTACCGTGTGAGCGGGGTCGAACCTGGCGATACGGTTGTGGGACAGCGTTAACGAGTGCAGGTTCGTCAGGGAGCCGAAGCAGCCGTCTACGAGCGTCTCGATGTCGTTGTGCTCCAGTTTGAGTATCTGAAGGCTGTACAGCCCCTTGAACACGTGGGCGTCGATCTTCGCCAGGGCGTTGAAGGACAGGTCGAGGAGGACGAGCCGCACCAGCCGCGAGAACGTGTTGCGATTCACCCAGCGATTCGTCAGCTCGTTGCTGTTCAAGTCCAACACCTCCAGCTCCTCCAAATTATCCAGAAGCCCGGGCGCCAGCACGGCCAGCGAGTTGTTGCTGAGTATCAGCTCCTTCAGCTCCTTGGTTTTTGAGAACAGTTCCGGCGGCAGGGCCACCAATCGGTTGCTGGACATGTTCAGGGAGCGCAGGGCTGTCAACCCGGCCAGCGCGTGATCGCCCACCTTCGCTATCACGTTCTCCTGCAGCCTGAGCATTTTCAGGCTCCGCAGATTGCTGAGCGTGCGATCCGGCAGGTCGTTGAGATCGTTGCCGCTGAGGTCCAGCACCTCCAAGCTCGGCGTGCACGACTCGACCCAGTCGGAGAAGCCCAACGAGACGATGTCCTGTAACTTGTTGCGCGTCAGGTTGAGCGTCGAGAGACTCTGCACGGGGCAGAACAGCTCCGGCGGCAGGGTCCACAGATTGTTGTCGGCCAGATCGAGATGCTGGAGATGGGTCAGGCCGCGCAGCGAGTCCCTGTGAAGCTCGAGGGTCATCGCCGACCAGTCGCTGTTGTGCGTTCTCACGGCCAGGCTTCGCAGATTGTGCGCGGACGCGAACACGCCGCCGGGAAGATAGCGGATCTTGCAGTAATCCACGCGAAGCTTCTCCAGCCGCGGCAGGGGCGAGAAGAATCCGTGGGGCCCGTCGATCTGGCTCTCGAAGAACAACACGTCACTGCACTCCAAGGCCAGGGAGCTGATCGAGTCCACTTGAATGGCCGAGAGATTGCCAATTAGGCCGGACACATTGGCGATAGTCCTGACCCTACAGGCGAGGGCCTTCTCCTTGTCGTCCCCGTCCTTTTTCCACTCGCAGCCGCCGGGCGCCTCGAGGCTGGTGATGCTGCGGCCGTCTATCAGGCCACCGTTCACGACCAGACACCATACGATACCCACCACCATCAAGCTTGGTGGCTCCATTCTGAGCGACGCCGCGAGTCACCGTTCCCCCTGCCTCTCCTGCAACTAACACGATGCGATCGCGGGCAAAGACAGTCGTACCGTCACGCACTCATAGTCACAGCACACGGGTTCAACCGTACCACCTATCCACAGGGTGTCCGACTAACGCGAGAGAGAAACAAAGGGACGAGACGAGAACTGATCAAACACCCTCCCTTCGAGCGTTGGTCGCGCGCGCTACGTGTCTTCCGCCCGTCGGCCGGGGAACACGCACTCAAAACTGACACTGAACCAGAGGGATCGGGGTCGACCTCGTCGCGACGCTGCTCGTGGACGTAGGAGCGTGAACACGGACCATGCCCACTGGAACAGCGCAAGACACCATTAACCGACGCGATCAACGATTGCACCGTGACGACTTGTACGCGCTCTGGACACAAGTGTCCGCTGCCAGCCCTCGTAAGAAAGTGCGTGCGCGGATAACGGAGGGCAGTTCAAGCGCGACGACGTTCCACCAAGAGCCTCGGTGAGCAACTGACTCCAACTGCGAATCTCAACTCTGTCGACGGTCACGCACCCTGCATGACTGTCGGCGTCCAGCTGCCCCCCCCCCACCAGCTGTCCCCACCACTGGCTTTGCCCCCGCCACGCGCAGGATGCTACCCCTCCCACGCCAGCGCCTGACAGAGTTTCCTCGCGGTCGAATGTGTACGGCAGGCAGTAACGCCCGGCTATAAGGCGCGCACACAACCAACCAGCCGGCGAACTCGGCGTTGCTGCGAAGGATGCGGTCGGCCAGCTGACTGACAACGCGCTACTTGCTAGGTAAACACCAAACTGGTTCCTAGCTGTGCGAGGCGCGCATTTATCAAGCGGATTCTCTCTCCCCGGGCCGAGGGAACCCTCTCCCCTCCTGACGGGTGTCTCTCTCGCCTATAACCGAGAAACGCTATTCACGGGGTTGTCGATGCAACGGCGATGGCCTTTCTTGGCGGATGCTCGCGAAAGGACAACCTCCGTGATTTGTTGTCCTTGCTACTGAGCAAGGGGCTTGATTTGTTCCCAGAGTCACTTCCGGTGGGAGGGGAAACGTCTCAGGGGGTTGGCTCCTCTTGCGAGCCTCCCTGCTAACGGTGAGTAACGTGAAATATTGTGTTTGCGTTCTTGCGACGTCGTGGGGGAAGCTTGTAGGTTTTGTTGAGGAGAGAGTGGTTTGGGATTGCTCAGGTTTCGGGTGGTTTCGTGGGGAGGGATTGTTTCGGGTGTCCTGAGCGTGGAAATAGTGGAAGGTAAGTAGAATTTTGTAATAGGGTAAATGCACCAATAAATAAACACTTAAGGGGTCTCCCTACCATGGCGGACGAACAAATTTTTAAAACAAAACCATTGAATATATTTACTTCCAGCTTTGTGGCTTTAGTTGTCAATCTGTAGAGAATGTGAAAAAAAAATTGTATTAGAAAATAGTGGTTATATCCGGAGTTATAGTGCTTCAAATAGAGCGCCTTACAAAAATCATATGCGCATGGTTAGCATAAAATCAGCCGTTGTAGTTGTCTGAAATAGAAAATTTAAACGTTTGTGTAGGTAATCTGTATGAGCGTGGCTATCGTCGGAACTAGATTAAATGAGAAATATTGAAAAGTAAAAAAAATATATGGCAGCGTCTAAAACAGGCATCGATTTCTCCAAAAAATTCGCTGGTTTTTTAAGTCGCGCAAAAAACGACTTAGCTTTAGTAGCAACGAGAATGGGACACCTACTAAAGATATATACCAAGTTTGAAGAAAATCCAGTGATTGGTTTTTGAGATATGCTAACCAATTCGAAAAACATTGTTTTGAGAAAAACGCGTTTACATAAAGTTTTAGGTACCGCTTTTTTTAATTATTATTTTTTTTAATGTTGCCTAAATATGCACAAATATAGACGTAAAATTGTCAATTAATATAATTTGAAGGTTTCTCTTAAAAACAATCGCAAATATCCCCAAAAATGGATGGATATGAAGTAAGAAATTAAAAGAAACCTTTCATTAATTAGTTGCTTATTTTAATAAAAAAAATGTTCATTCACTGATACGTGGTGATTTACTGGTACGACTCTTTTACACGTGGTTTGTACAGTGTTTGAAGGTTGCTATGGATGATGACTGGGAAGATCAACAACTACTGTTCCGCTCCAGCAGTGTGATCTGGAAACATTAGCACCTGCTTCTACGTTTCCTCTGGCAGTGTGATTTAAAAGAGTTAGCAGGGTTACAGCGATCCTAGAGGTAGAATTTGAGAAGGTATCGATAGTCTTTCTGGTTTGAATCAGTTAGGAATACTTTGGAATTGAAGGTACAATATCGTAGCAGCTAAAGAAATGCTGATAACTAAACACATTCTTATTTCAAAGAATTCAGGATATTCTTATTTTGAATAGGGGTAGCCGCAAAGTGTATCTAGACAATTGGCGCCATCTACGCCGCGGTCATCGAAACTATGCCCCCACTTTTCTAAAGCGGGCATGCATTTTCTTTTCTCCGAGCCCACTATTGACTTAAACAACTGGAGAAATGATCGTATTCAGTTTAGTTCGAAGGATGATTACTCATCCGTCGCACAGCCTATTTAAGATGATGAATCACGCGAAGTGTTCCGGGCGGGCATGCGAGATTATAAATTCGAAGCCGCGCAATGACGAATGGAGGCATTCATGGATTTAGGCGCGCGGGGTTTCCACACTTCATTACGTATTGAAGAGTCGTCAAGGTGATATCACTTCCTGGTGCTCTCGATCAAAGATTGGCCACACCGTGTGCCAATTGGAATACTTGATTAGACTGAGCAAATATTGGTGGGATTAACCGTGGGACAAATAGTTCTGGCGGTTCCCTCAAAATTTCCATCCCCTGATTAAAAGTCCTCTACCACTTTCAAGGAAAATGACAGTCTAACGCAAGATGAAAACATTGTTTCCGATTTGTTATCCGACTTGCATCGAAAGTGCACCAAACGATGTCAAATTTTTTTTACATATATTACACATCATAACGCAAAAACTGTACAGAATGGAGCTGCACGTAAGTCGGGGAGAGATGGCCCACTTTTTTTTAAACAATCAGCACACCGTGAATTTAGTAGTTTTATAAAGGACAAAAATATATTTGCAAGAGGAAATACATTTAGATAAATAATATAAAATTGAATTAAAAAAATAACCATACATTTAAAAAAAATAAAATAAAATTGCAGTCTATGCGAAAGGCCATCTCACCCGGACAATGAAAGATCCCGGTCATCAACCCACCCAATTTGCCACTTTGGACTGTTTCTACGGCTTTCAACAATGCCTCGTTTGTCCACAACTTGCTACGCTGATTATATCTTCGTTTGTATTCCGCTGGCATGTTCTACAATAACATTTACTAAGTAGCTATTATGCATGATTTTATGATGGGCCAACTAACCCGAGAGTCGAGAAGCGCTGACTCGCTCGTTTTTTCAATAATGCTACGACAATATCTCATCATAAGAACGTAAATATAACCCCTAAACATTATATTAACGCACTGCATTAAAAAAAGTCATTACTTTTTCGCAAAATATCAGCAAATAATCATTTAAAGAACACGTAGAAAATTTTCGAGAATATTCAATTTTTACATTACAAATAACTTATCTGATTTCACAGTTGAAAGCAAACAGAAAGCAATATACCACTAAAAACAACTGAAAATCGCGATGTTCTAGAACCTAAATCTGATCGAGCCATCTCACCCGCAAGGCCATCTGACCCGGAATTACCCCACCCAAATCAGCTATTCTATGTCAGCATTTTTACGCAACTCCACGCCTGAACCCTTAAACTGCATCGATCACGGAAATCGGTTGCATTAATTGCGCAGGGGGAGTCAGTTTGCGGAGCGAGCCGATCCGCGAGGGAGGGAGCGCGGGGGCCGTTTAACAGGTTGATTTTATCAGGGTTTTACCAGCACACGGAGCCACCAGTTACAGGTGGTCCAGCGGAGTTTACAGTTTCGTTAGATTTACAGCCGCGGAAGAGGCGGGTTACTCGTGTGGCACACTTCCATGCTCCAGCGACCACGGTCCTCGGGCTGCCGCTCCGCGCGGCCACCTATTCTTCGATCGGGCGACAATGAGCGCCATTAAACGAGGGAAAATCGGGTTCGAAGCCCGCTCATATAATATTCCGAATACATTAGCGCGTAAATCATCACTCGTTATGGCAGCTGGGATTCGAGGTGCAGTGCTTGGAAGGCACCACCTTGTTACCAACGACTAGTCCAGCGAGCAACTGTCACGCGACACACAGCCAAGCCTGGCTGTTCAAACGCATCGAGCGGAATAAATTCTTGGTGCCCTCGAACATTCGTTGCTTATCGTTGGGCAACACTACGGCAATTCAGCTTCGAATTATATGGAACTGATCTACTAGCGATGCCTTCGCTGCGCACGCTGGGACGAGGCACATTGCGGCGCGCAACTGTTACCTCAGAAAATGAGGAAAATTACGGCACTAACGGTTCACGTGGAGTACGTGCGTGGCGTTTCACGTTGATCGGTCGGAAAGTCGGAGGGACGGGTTCTTATTTACAGTTGCAGGCTCTTTAGTTATTCAAAGTGGCCATTTCCCTCGTTACAGAAGACTCGTGACCATTTCTTTTATGTAACACTGTAAGTCCTGAAGGGTGAAGGAAATAAAGGATGTTCAACAACCATTTTGTGAATTAATTAAAGCCTAATAAAAATCAACTCCAACCGCAGAATCTCGCGGAAAATCCTCTACCTTCCCCATTTTCGTGTAGACAGCAAGACACCCCGTGTCCCAGCGCACGCGACGCAATATTCTGCGCGCGGTTCTATTTCGCAACGACGTAACAAGCCGGATCTCCAGGAGCCCCGTGTTTCACGGCGAAATTTATTCAAACGCGCTTAAAGAACAGCACGGTGGCGCGGAACTTGGCGTAATAATGTTTGATATATCCTCTTTAATATTCCCGCGCTAGCGTCGACCTCAAACACCGTGAACTCCCTGCAGGAGAATCTAATCCTTTATTCCTCCGCGGAGGCTCCATTCCTCTGGGGAGCAGGAAACGTTTTCGAACGTGGGATCCTCTTTTACCGAAAAAGGCTGAGCAGTCGACTGCTCCTTGAACGCGAGGAGGGGGACCAAACTGACCCACGATCTCGTTCCGCGCGCCGTCCGAGTCCGTCCACGGAAGTCGTCTATCGGCCATTCCGTGGGACGTCTCGCCCATAAGGATTTCCGTCTCACGGCTGTGGCATCGATCGATCAGACGGAAGGGAGGCGGCGGGACGGACGTTGCACTTTCACTGGAAGGTTACTCGGGGGGTTAACGACGAAAACTGTATCGTGTCATGGAGCTCTGGGGACATTAGCATACGACCAGAACGGATGGTATCTAATAGAAAGTCCCTGGCTCGTCACGTTCCGGGCCGCGTTGCAGCAAACCTTAATTCCTTGCGGCGACTGGCGATAGCTGCTCGCCTTGCACGAGCCAGCTGGCTGCGGGTAATTAACAGCTTCTCCGCTGGATGTGCTGATATTGGGGAGTATGCGAGGGTTGATTTTCTAAACGCGAGCTCAAGCGATCACTGGATAACACCGCATTACTCCGAGGCAACTCGTAGTCAGTAGCAGCAGTCAATCATTTGATACGACGATATTGGGGAGTGCAAGGTTGATTTGAAACGTGAAGTCAAGTGATCACTGTGCTCTGAGATCTACCACTGGCTAACTCCATAGCTACGTAAGGTGAACTAGCCTAATTCGCAACGGCGCCTAAATCGTACCCCCGCTGTTTCATTTAACCTAAGACAGTCACAATCGCCCCTGTCGGTAGAAACTGTATACAACAGTTAGCCATACGCCATTAATAAGCCGAGTCACCTTGCCGTCAGTCCACAAAAAATATAAAGCAGGTAAGATTTTCGGGAGCTTTTCACTTTAGTGAAAAATTTTAATTTTCCCACTTTCTTGGGGATTTTATACGATTTACTATTTGTGAGAATTAGAGCAACAAATTTCTATGTGAAACACTTACAGCTTAGAGCAACGTTAACCGATGTTGAAGAATTTTTAGGCATGTATACAACTTACTTGAATCTACAAACGAATTTTTTGAATTTTCGATAAAACGACCTTTACTATTTTTTTTTGCTATTCCGACGAAATGCACTTTTTTCAAAACGAGGAAACACGTCACTTAGCAAACTAATCCTTCCAGCTTCTAAAAAAAAACTCATGTCGTTTGGACCAATTTTAAAAAAGTTATGCGATTTTAAAAAGCGTCCGATTATTTTCGTTGCTCACTGTATCTGATGATTGTGGTAATTAAATTTGAAAGTACGAATTAAGATAAGTATGGTACGATTTAGGAACATTAATCCTAAATCGTACTTTTTCCATATTAAAAATAACTCGTTTTTACGAATGGAAGTTATTTTTTGTTGCTTGAGTTTATAAAACTGTTTATTCTATTAATAAACAGTTGATTACCACCAATTTTGTTTCATTTTCCCTGTTATTTTTCATGCGATAAGCATTTGTTCTTAAGGGGTACGATTTAGGCAAGTTTACCCTGCTCCAGCGTACTCCGGAGCAACTCGCAGCTCCAAAACAATAATATTCAGTAGTAGAAGTCAATCATAGCGCCAACGAATCAGTGATCGCCGCCACCAATCGTTTCAACTCCTCAGTCACCTAACACACACCCAACTAATTTTGTCCCAAAATCACCGCCCACGCCTCTTTGAAACCATTCCAAATCTCCTTGATGGCGCGCGTAAGTTGCTCAAGTTCTGTCTCCGTTCCCCCTCGGAATCTCACTTCCATCGCATACCAACGACCCATTCGCGACACGTGGCGAGTGGCAGCCGACGCGTCCAGCCGTTCGGTGTCGTCGCCTGATCGCGGGATACCTGTAACCCGCTCAGAAGGCAGATGCAGCGAGAAGGAGCCGCGCGTGGGCCCTGTTGCACGCGTAGAAGGTGACGTTTCACGTGCATGCACCGTAGGACGGCTTCGCAGGCGGAGCTTTCGTGCTGCAAAGACCGCCTGCAGACCGCCCCTGTGTGCTTCGTTTCATCGCCGTCAATGTTGCGTGCACACGAGGGTACCGCGGGCTCCTGGATGGCGCTCAGCGGCTCGTGACTGAGGGCACTGAGACAAAGTGGGGAGCGAAGGAGGGCTTCAAAGGGTTCCTCAGAAAGTACGGTGGACCAGGGGGAGAAGAAGAAGAAGTTAAGACGATCTAGGGAGTTACGTGCAGGTACCTTTCAGGGACCCCGGTGTGCATATCTCTTCCATTGAGTATAGCTTACATGAGCTCCACGAAATCAGCTGAGGCTTGGCCACCGAAGTGGGAGTCATCGCCGATGTTCAATAGGAATTCCTAGCGGACCTCTGCTGTCGCAGCACCAGAGTGGAGGTATAGCGAATTCCTCGAGAAAGTCCGCATTGGAAACACACTCCGGGGCCCCCGGAGTCCCGGCGATGCCTGAATATTTTAGAGGAACCACCTTGTCCGCGGTGCTCCCCTAAATTGGCCGAGCACCGTGGGAACGTACGTGGACCAGGCGACGCGCTTCTTCATCAGAGGCTCCTGCTAACGAGGCCTGTATTTATACGCGCGCTGGCCATTTCACTCTTTTGCATAAGCCACGTCTCCGGCCGCTCCAGGAATGGGACAAATATTCGGGGGCGGGCAAGTGGCGCTGACAGGGCCAGACGGTATAGAGCGAGCGAGGCTACGCGAGGCTATGCGAGGCTAGCCCCAGCCCGCGAGGAAAGTCTCCGTTTCAGTCGGTCGGACCGTCGAATTCCGGGGATCGTTACGGATCACGCCAAGTCCCGGGGTATCGGGGCAACTTGCCGTGTAATTTCGAAAATACTTGGAACGCTCCAAGAACCAGCAACCACCCCGCCGCGCTCTGCTAAATATCTATCGGCTATTCTAGATGCAGAAGTTGCTCGACAACGTTCAAACTCGCCCGGTTCGTGTCCGCTGTCCGGCGAGGCGCGTAACTTCCGAGGGTTTATCGAACGGCCCGAACAGTCGTGGATTATATCTGCTCCACTCCGAACCGTTCCATAGCCATTGCAAGGCCACGCGGAATTAAAAAAATTATGCACAAGGGTGTTAGAGTGGAAAAGTGCTGGATGCATGGCTACTTGCTCGTTGAATCGGCCATTTTACGAATGCACGAGGTCTCGAGGGAGGAAATCAGAGGGAACGTCGGGGAGAGGCGTTTTCATGGCGAGGATTAGGGGGACCAGTTCCCCCTGGGTCGCGCACAATGAGGCGCCCTAAATCTCCTCTCCGCCAATGTAGATTTGTACGTACACGCGCGTGGATTTACATTGGACCGTCCGCGAGGGGTGTAACGCCGTTGCACGAATCGAAATGGAGCATCCCTGGCCCCCGGTAGTTCCACGGGGGCGCAAGCCATTGTTGCACCCCGCCGAGAAGCCATTAATCCGACACTCGGCCGGCCGTCTCGCAATCTGCGATGTCAACGGGGATGTAATGTTACTGATTCGTATCTGTCGGGGGAGGATGAGTCTGCCCCAGCGTTCTCGAGCATCTTCAAGATACTGCTGGAGAGCTTACAGGGGGCGCGTTGCTGGGGGGGATGGTTCAGGAGCCGATGCGAGGGACTCGCGATATGCCGACGAATTTATTGCGTATGACGTGTCACCTGTGTCAGATGTTGAATTTCAGGGGGTAGGGAGGAGGGTTTGAAAGTACACTGGGCAGGGTGGAGTGTGTTCACCCTCTGCGACCCTCTGAACAGACATTCCACGATACCCCCATTCGCGCGTCAGTTTATCGCGCAACTTTTTATCGAGCAAGGTATAACATTTATTTGTACAATAACGCGGGGCCGGCTGAATATAATCCAGGGTACGGAGCGAAGTGCGTATCGCGGAAACAAATGCGATGCCCAGGAAACGTATTGTCGATGATAACAACGAGCGAGCGATATCTGCGGAGTTGATTAAACGGGCCTCCGATAATCTACTCGCCGTAACGTTGCGTAATGAACGAATGATAAAACGTCCTCTGGACGCGGTTACATCGATAATCGGACGTAACGTCTCCTAGCGCTTGTTTATCTGCTCTCCTAATAAAGCCAGCTGAGCGCTATACGGGCGCGGTGCACGTGTTTCCATCGATTAAGCCCCGCGATACCATCGCTAATTACTTCATCGTGAAACTGTTTCCGATCTTGCCGTGGGAAAAATGCATCTCATCGGGGGCAAGGGGAGGTTTAAGCACCGTTCACAACTCGTTCGGTACATCGATTAACGATTAATTCAGAATCACTCGTTCTAACTACCCCGATTTATGTAAAAACACCAACAGCAAACTTCTGGGAAGGAGGAATAAGGGAGGATTTTGGAGGAGGGTGAAAAGAATGACAGTGGGAATAGAACAGAGATGGGCAAAGTTTTTATTTAAAGAAAATTCGAATAGCAAATAAAAGTTAAAAAAAAAATTATTCGCCATTCGTTCGTTAACCTGAGTTAGCTTCATTCGACACATGACGAATAATTTTTTAACCCTTACATATTCGTCATTCGAAATTGTATTTAAATAAAAATTGCGCCCACCTCTGGGATGGAAGGAGTGAAACAAGATGAACGTCGGAAGCGCGTGGAAAAAGTATAGAATAAGAGTAGAGTAAGCATAGAATAAGATTAACTAGATAAGGCATAGTGTAAGAAGCGAAGAAAAGATGGAAGGTAGAGGGAAGAAGAACGGAAGGCTTTGTAACCCTTAGGGGAACAAATAAAGATATACATACAATATTAAGCTTCTAAACACTAAACTTCCAAAGCAGGAGAGCACGCAGGAACATAGAACGTTAATTCCAGCCAACCGATTATTTTCCACGAAAAGAATCGAAGCAAACTTTCGATAATTTGCGCACCAAGATCCGCGCGTTTCAACAAGTAACAAGCACTCGTGCAAGGCGATTAAACTACTCCCTGGGAGTGCCCGGAGCCTTCGCGATGATCGATCGACGCGTGGTCCCGATAGGGATCAAAAGTCTACCGACCGTCGATTCTCCGGAACCTCATTCGCGTTTTCGTTATTCGCACGAATCCCCGATCCATCAAGGTGCGCGCGAGACGACACCGGGCCCAGAGTGCCGGGCGCACACCGAGCAGCGGTTTTTAAAGTGTTTCGAAGTGTTTCGGGTCGGAGGAGCCGCGGGACGCCGATGTAGGCCCGCTGCGAGCTACACGACATCCCGCGGTTCCTTAAGGCGAGACTCACTGACAACAGCGACGGGGAACGTGTCAAAGTAGTTATAGAACAAGCCACGCTGCTGCTCTTCCTACGTGGCAACCCCTGACAGCAGGCTTAGGGCCCCTTTGGGCCCGGTTACCTGGTAGACCAGCCATCGTCCGACCGCGGATGCACGTCAACCGGATACCCCAGACGATTTACAAGGCGCATCGACGATTTCTCCGAGGGGCGAGCGAGGGAACCGAGTGCCCGGCACCGTATTTAACGCGGCCGCTGGCTTATCGCTCAGCGCCACTTGTGCATCGCCGCTTTTTTTTAACCCTTTGACACACATAATTCCCGGGAACTGCACTCGCGTGCACTCGTTTCGCCGGGCTTCACGTGTGCACGGCGGATCGATGGCACCTTCGATTGCTCGGCGAATTCAGGTGAAGGGGATGGCATAGTTGTGTTTCCGACGTTTAAGGGTGTATTCGCTGGAAAGTAAGCGAGGAGAGGGCAGTTTATATGAAGTTCTTCCGTCCGAAATAAACGTTCTCCGAAATACTTATCTTCCAGGTAATTGGAAACGTAACTTCTATATTTATTATTGAAACTTAATACAAAATAAACCGCTACTTCTTCAAAGATGCATAAAAACATGGTCCAAATTTCAGATGAATCGAATCACTAGTTGCTTCCAAAAAAAATCCCAAAGTTTGCTATGTTTTCAGCCCCAAAAATAGGATTCTACTAGTTAAACTTTAAGTCCATCCGCTACCCCCATGTGCAACTTATATAACTTCAAACCTGTGCAACTTCGTTAATATTCCAAATTTCTCAACAAAAAAATTCAACAGAATAGATACTGAAGAACCTTCGTACCAATAGAAAATAAAATAAAAAATCGATTTTTCGAGGGAATACCCCCTTATTGATGTAACCCTTCCACTGTTCTTCTTCCCTTCTCGCATCGCTGCCCCTCTTGGACGCGTGCACGGGGGAGTTACAGACAAGAAGCGTTCATTTCGGAGGGTTAACTCTTTCAATTGGATTCTTTATACGAACAACGCAGTAGAGTGAGTGGCAATAGTGCCATTATCCGCGATCATAATTCGCAATCATTGTCATTTTCTCTGCGGACTTGACAGAGTGCTGGCAAAAACCCGGGGGAAGGGAGGTCGTGGAAATAAATTGTGCCTCGAGCGTGGACCCACGGCCATCATCGTGTTCCGCGAGGAACGCTGCGCCTAACGAGCCCGATTATGAGATTGATTTAATTCACGGGGCTGAATATTGAACGCGATAGAGCGCATCGGTCACAATCGACGAGTCCATCGATTTATTCGTGGCAGCCAACAATAATGATAATGATGAAGATGACTATGGCGATTGCGATGATTAACGAGCGCAGACTGACGCTCGATTCGGTTCGATTTGTCTTGCTGCGGGCCCTCCGGTGAAACTATCCTTTAATCGCCTCGCCACTTTCGAGCCTCTCGGATAATGAATTCGCCACGGCAATCGAGGATTTTTCGGGAAAAGAATCGCCCTCTAACTTGATTCTGATCGATGGTCTCGTCTTTATGAAGATGTTCGTCGGGAAGTGGATCGAAGAGAGATGTATCAAGATTTAATTGCCCAATTTTGTCGTCCTATATTAATCAACTCCCCTCTAATTTGCTGATTCCACATCGGTATTTACGTGATCCTTCTTTTTGATGGCGCGCTAATGAATTAAATCTGCTTCGGAGCTGCTTATTTCCTTCGGAATTTACCCGCTTCCCTATCCGCGTTTAATTTCCCTCGATAAATTTTCCACAGTGATATTTCACTCGCAACAACAGGTCCGACCGTAAAATATTTTACATCCACCGGGTTTCACGTCGATCCACGCTCGATGCCTCTCGGAATCGTATACACGCGAGGTCCACTTAAAAAAAAATGGCCCTCGTCCTGGGATCGGTTGTAAACCGTGCTCATATTGTCCGCGCAAGATGGTATCGATCATCTCGACTAGCAGCCAGTTCCTATTGTGAGTATCAATCAGTCACCGCGCGGACGTTTATTGTAACATTAAGACGCGACGGTCGTTAAGAAAAAAAGCGCCGTAATTTATTTTACAAGTGCCGTGTCCTCCATCGCGGCCATTAAATTTGATGGGACACGAGTTCCGGAATGCCGGCCGCGTCTAGGTTCGAGTCAAGGATCCACGGAGGATCCGACGAGCGTCTGTATTGACCAAAATGGCCCGGGCAGAGAGCTACGAGTGCCCATGACGTAACAGCTGCTTTGGGCATCAAATCCTCCTAATTTCAAATTAATATCCCCGGAAGACAATCTTCCTTTCGTTCTGCAAAGGAATCTACGCTTCTACAGAATCCTTTCTACTATGAAGCTTCATTGTATCCAAGTTACTTTAGCGAAATTTAAACTTTAGAGTAGATGTCCCTATTAATGTCACTTTATTTGTTTTACTTAATAAAAACGTACCGTAGAGAGAATAGTATACAATAATAATAATAATAAGAAGAACAGTCGCAATTTAATAATAATTTGTTTGCACTCTACGTTTTTATTAATTAAAATAAATAAAGTGGTAGTACTAGGGACGCTCTCAATAACTTGGGCATCTACCCTATAAGCTTCAAGGAATATAAAAAATAATTGAACCCTTAATAGTTGATGTGACTAGAAAGGTACGATAGCAAAGTAACACTCGTCCACTTGCCTAAGAGCATCGTAAGCCGCCCATTGAATTTATCGATGCCCAATGGAAGATACAACATAAACATTTGCTGCTTTTAATGGGCCGCGTGCCGCGGGGTGGTTGAAAGCGGGGCCGGTGTCTCCGACAAATTTTAGTCACGCGCCAGCTCCATGGGGTGGATAAATGACACTAACGCAACGACAAAGAAGGCACAAGAGTGCATATGGCGGTTTTCGATGTTTATTCACGCGGCGCTGATAGCCCCGTGGTACGGGCGAAACAAAGAGGGGCTAAAAAAAAAGGAGACGAGGAAGAAGAGGCGGAGGAGATCGACGAAACGATCCACGGCCGAGTGTGTGCCGTTAATAATATCCAGCGGACGACAATAGCCACCATGTGGCAGGTTGTTTCGCGGTAGACTGAATGAGGCTGATTAAATTGAAGGGCCGATGGGGAGAGGAAAAAAAAGGGGCAGTGGAGACCGGGGCGTGCTTCATCGCGAAGGGTTGCTACTTGTTTAACATTTGTGCGCGCTGCTTCAGACCCAGTACCGTGCTGGCTGCACTTGGGCCATTAGGAACAATTATCCACTGATGTCGCGAGATAAATGTCTACTGGGTACACTCAGTCACGGACGAAACCGTCGTGGTCCTTTGGAAACGAACAGCTTCTCCTTTTTCGCGAAGAATTGTTTAAAAATTCTGGTGGGGAAGATTTTCCTGTTTAAATTAGAAATTTTAAACAATTTGGTTAAACAGTTTTATGGCGCATAAAAAGTCGTTAAGATTTCACTGTAACAATTTCTCTATATCTACTAAAGTTTCCAAGACATACAGGAAAGTAGGAAATGACACATTAATCTTTAAGGGGAGGTTCCGCTCTAGAGCCCCCCAAAATAGGTGATCTTTAGGAGTTAATTAAAGGAAAACTACTATATATAATTTAATAGGACTTTTTGCATTGTATTAAGGATGTCTTAAGTTATAGATATATATTTTTTGTTTTATAATTAATTATTACAGACGGCACTGGGGAGTCGTTAAAGTCAAGGCGTCAAAAAATTGATCAAAATTGGTGGGAAAAATGAAATAAAAAAAAAATCGACTTTTAGACCAGAGCCTCCCCTTAAGGGGTGTTTCCACCCCGAAGAATCGAAAGCGGACAGAAACGAAAAATAGCCGGATACTTCTATCGAGGTCCTCTACAAACTTGCACAGTTTCAAACGAATCGGAGCATCCCTTTTCAGTGTATCTTCCTAAATACCTCCCAGTGATTATGGGAAGTAGGGATTGCAAACCGGTAAATCGGTAAATCGCTTTGAAGCTTTTAATCACTGATAACGTAGTAGATATCGACGGAATTATGCGCTACATATATGCGCTACATTGCTATACATAAAATTTTTACCGGTAATTCGCCAAATTTCTACCGGTAAATATCGAGAAATAATTTATCGAATTCGCGGTAAAAATTTGGCGAATTACCGGTGAAAATTGTATGTATAGCAATGTAGCGCATATATATAGCGCATAATTCCGTCGACATCTACTACGTTATCAGTGAAAAAAAACTTCAAACCGATTTACCGATTCACCGGTTTGCAATCCCTAATGGGAAGCATCTTGCGCCAAAGAGAAACAGAGAAAATCAAGTGACCGGTGATATCGCTTAACCACATATAATTCGCCGTGATACTGTACCATAATGGCAAAAATAACTGCTCCGAACGCTCCTCGCCACCGTGGCTGAACGATAACTCACCGCATAACTAATTGCGCGCGATACCGCGAAATAGGTCGCTGCTCGGAAAGCGCTGTTTCTTAAAAGACCATTCAACACTGCCAAGTGGAAGGTCGGGGATTACAGAATCTTTGGAGCATTTGTCGCCCGTGAATTTTGAACGACGGCTGACAATGGCGGCGATCAGAAATTCGGAGTCCGTGGTGCAGAGATTGAAAAGAGTGGTACGCACACGGTCCCCGGATGACGAAAGTATTCTCGCCGACGGGTAGCCCGCGTTTGTTCACCGCGCGGTTATTCATTATCGCGCGGCGCACGTCCGCGGTGTAAGTGGACCGAGGGGCCGAAGCCGCGGCGCGGGCAGGGGCGCGTTTAAAAATAAAGGATGAGCCGCGGAATGGCCATTGTGAATATTCTTTTCACGGCGGGAATTGGCCCGGGCGTCGTCACGACTCGTTTGCCACGAATGTCGTCCAAATGTTGCCGCGCGACAAAACGTAGAGTTCCTTTAAGTCCGCGCGTTTTGTCACGCTTCATACGTATCACGGCGAACAAAGAGGGGCCCGGGGCACGCGGTGTACACCGCCGGCCGTAAGCAGGCGACGTTTACCAAAAGAAATACTCTCGCATCCGTCACACTCTATGCCAAAGCTGCGCTTACACGGGGGGGGGAGAAGAAGAAAGGACGAAAGCAAAAGGAGCAAGATGAGAAATAGAATGAAATAAAGGGACGGGGAGCCTGGTGTATTCTTTTGGCCCGATGAGCCTCATTGTCGCCCGGGCTATATTTTAACCCATTTCAGAGCGATTTCCTCGGCGGAACTTTCTGTCCGATCAATGGACATATGGAAATGACGGAGGACAAGCGTTTCGAGCGCTGGCCGAGGAGTCTACACGTGGGAAACATGCTTAAACAGCCTGTGAGGAATGTGGCGTTACGAAATATTTGTCGACCCCTTTTGTGACTCCGTTGTACGTTTGTGTTCCTTGTTTGACAGGGACAAGTGCACTCGCTGAACAATCGATGTCACTAATGAAACATCAACCCACTCGCTGTCCCTTTCATTACCTTTGTGTGTCGTGCTTCACACTAAATGCAATGAGACTCGAACGATGCGGTACACTTTATAGAATATCTCCGCGTGTGTATTATGCAATTTTCATTCGTCGTTAAAACTGAAAATATCAGATTCACTATAGAATTCGGGAGAATTTTAAAGGGTTGTTCTGGTGTAGAGGGTACAGAAATAGATGATTTTTAGGAATTAATTAAAGGAAAAGTAGCAGAGATAATTTAATGGGCTTTTTTGCAGTGTATTAAGAATGTCTTAGACTATAGGATTGTATTTTTTTCTGTACTTAATCATTGCAAATGGCACTGGGCATTCGTTGAAGCGGAGGTGCCAACAAATTCATGCAAAACTGTGGAACCTGTAGAACCTAAATCATTGGTTTGAAATAAGAAACAATGCCGGATTATTAAAGGGCATGAAATTCCCTAGTGAACGTAGCTTTGGAAATGACAAAAGATGGCATTTTTTAACAAAATAACGACGCTTGAAATTTGAAGCCACTTTTCCCTATGTCTTCGTCCTTCCAACGGCTCAAAAAAATACAAATTTTAAAATTTTTTAAAGTACTAGAGGTTTCTCCACTGAATAGAAGTATATTCTTCAAACTAAAAAAAGTTTCAATCGAATCGGATAATAACTTATCGAGATATTTCTCCCACCGATTCGGAGAATTCTATTTCGAGAAAAACGCATTTAAAGTTTCACGCGAGCGCCGAGTGGCCGGGTTTTACCTTAAAGTGCCTTCGACTTTCAAGAAATCCTTCTGAACACGTGTCCTTGAAAGATTGAAGATTCGAGAAATGGAATAAAAGGAGCCGATTCTTCAATACTTTCAGATCGGAACCTCCCCTTAAGAAAGAACTGAAATTCAAAATCCAAGAGGACCAGCCGCGCCGTTGCAGCAAACCTCGCATACCCTGCCCGGTAAAAACGCCTATCAATTTTCCTGGGGGAAAAAAGCAAAAGAGAATGCGCACGTGGCACGAGGTCCATGTGACACCGCGTATTCCAAGATCGTTAAGCATGCTTCCGTGGGTGCGCGAGCAGACGCGCGAAATCCGATGCGGCCGTAGAAACGCGCGGAATTCGGGAATGCGAGCGATCCGTGCCATCGTCTACGGCCCTGGTCCCGGTTTCATTGCGCCCCGGGCTCGTGATCGAGGGCGTCGGGGGACGGAGAGTGGGGTAAAAAGGGCGGCAGATGGGGTGGCGATCGGCTCCTATCGGCCGTATGTCAGATGTTCATGCAGATGAGACCTCGCGGAGGCCGAGCTTAATGCGGCTAATACTCGCTGCAAACAGCGTGAATCGTTTAGCGGAGCCGCTTACGGAACGGGGACCAGCTCGCGATTGCCCCTGAAGAGGTTTCATCGCCCGGGGAAGAAAATAGGGGGGCGCGTTTTAATGGGAGACGCGGGATTCTCGGGGATCACGCGTGGCGGCTCTCGATGCCAATTAGACGCTTCGACGCCCGTTTAATAGTCACCGATGCGTCTCTATGCGTCGCGTGCGGTGTATTAATTGTAATTAACTTGCTGCTCGGACGCGTGGTCACCTTCACCATAATCGCGGCTGTGCTATGAATATCTGATTCGAATATTGTGGTAGTGGGATTTGTAGACTAGGGTTGTACCGAATATTGGAATAATGTAAATGTTCGAATATTGGAATAATGTAAATATTCGAGTATTCGAATAGCAGAGAATTCGAATTTGAGATTCGAGTACTCGAAGGCTAGAAAATTCGAATTTTTCGTGCTTTGCAATTTGGAAATGCTCTGCGACGAAGTCTCAGCGTTCTAACCGAAGCAGATAGGGGATGTTTGCTAATCAAACCGCTGGATATAACCAAGACGCTGGTCCCGGTAATTGATATTTGTTGCTAACCGCGTTGTGTACACAAGATAAGCCAACAATCCAGCCGGCTGGGATCCTAGCCCGCGAGTAGGTTTCGCAAAACTGTTCTAACCGCGTGGACGATTATGGACGGCAGTTTGCGGTTTGCCGGGGGGACGTTCGTAAACGCTGAACGATAAGCGATTTCTATGGGCCCCTTTGCACCGTTCTCGTCTTTTCGGATTCCCGGAGCCAAAGGATCGCGGTGGAAAAACACGTCTACGTCTTGCCACGATACTACGGACGATCCTTATTATCCCTCCCCATCAAAACCGAAATATTTATCACTGTGATTCCATATGAGAACTAAATTTCGCAGTTTATTCACCATCTACCTATCTGGAAATCTATGTTCATGGCTAGCGCTTCTTTTCTCATTTTTTATTTTATTTTATTATTCTGTAACTTACTGTAATTATCTTTTACTATAAGTATTCTTGTTCTTAATGGGCTTGTCCCGGGAATAAATTAAATTAAATTAAATTAAAAAATTAAATTAAAAAATTAAATTAAATTAAATTTCAATCATCCAAGTAGCATTCTCGACTTTCCAAGGATACCTAAACTCCTCGAAAAGAACGGTACTTCTTAAAAAGCCAAATCGAGCCCCAAGAAAAAAGCCAACAGTAGGAGATCTCGAGTCATTTATCTTTTTCGCACGATCCACGCCAGAAGCCACGACAATGGCGTCCCCTAGGGATCACAAATTCGTGGCTAGAAGGTTGGAAAAACCAAAGGGATCCCGCTGGATCCTCGAGCACTTCGTGTCGATCGTTTCGGGGACAAAGGTCCTCGAGATACGCGCGACGTCCGGTAACAGATACCTGCGGGACTGCGAAAATCCCCGGGAGTGTGTGCACGCACACGTACGGCCGTAAAAGACGCTGGTCGGGGAGTGGGGCGAAGTAGAGTCTCTCAGAAAATCGTCGGGCGTCCTGTGGCTTTGGAAAAAGTCAGCTCGGGGCATGAGGCGCCTCACAAAGGCTCGCGCGATCCGATCGACGCCAATATTTTGACAATGCACCGGCCATCGACACCGAGGGGCGAAGGGGACGCATCTAACCGTGGAATTCCCCCCGGGCGGGGTGGCGTGTACGCCGGTGTGCGACGGTTTGCGGTGGCGCCCCTATAGAAAGCATCGTTCGTGTCTCTCTGCTTGAATGAAACCGAAGGGTAGGTGACTAAGGCGGCGACGGCAGCCAGTGTCGTTGGTGGTGGTGGTGGTGGTGGTTTTATTGTCCGAAATCCACAAAGTATCGGGCTCAATACGGGACGCAATCTGGCAAATGTCTCCCCCCTGGCCAACTGCACCTTCGTCCTCTTTCGGCCACCTATACCTCCGCGGCTCTACCTTTTCCTCCCTTTTCGCCGGCCACAATGGCTTGTTGCCGTTGTTTATGTAATCCTATTATTCCATATTGTGCCCTTTAAGAAACAGTCCCAGGGACGCTCATCCCCGCCGGAACCGATTGGAGTTTCCAGACGCCTCGGCGGAGGAAGATCGTCCGGGGGATCGCGTGAGCACACGAGGGCTGGGCTTCGACTCTGCGGGCTGCCGCTTCCAAGGTGCGTTGAACCAGCTTCGTTTTGGGTCGCTGGCCTCTTTGTGGCGTTCGGTTAATTCATCGAGTGCGCTCAAATAGTCCTTTCCATTTTCTCTCGTTTAACCGGCGATTCAGTTTCAGAGTTTCTCGGAGCAATTTTTTAATTAGACTGGGGTGTGTATGTTGTGTATTTTGAATATTGCAGTATGTGCGTCCAACTTGCTCTTCCTTTAGCTGGCAAGAATCTTAACGCATCGCTGACAATTCGCTAGAGCCCGAAGGCATCCAATCCCCTCCGCTCGCGAAGACTGCCAATTAATTATAACCAAAGCCTCCCAATCGCTTGAACACAGGACCAAAGCGCACGTCCGCTTCGAAGGGGTCGTAGGTGCCGCGTTGTAACAGTTTTCCATCAGATGTCTATCTCCCTGGCATGATGAACGTCTCCGAGGATCCCCCTCCTCCCTAATAGCGATCCATCCAACTGCCTATTAAATTACCGATTTTTGTCACGCTCGGCCGGAGAGGAGAGCTTGAGAAACGCTGGCCACGCGGTGGAGGCCTCGAGGTCAGGTATGTTATAGGAAAATATATAAACAGGGTTCCCACAAAACGCAGGAGTACAGCGGGTGACAGGCAGCAGGGTGCGCGTCGGTTCATTGTTGCCTCATTGTTGCGGATTCCTTCGCCTTTATGCGCCCGTATCGGCCTATCTCCTTCGGTTAAGGTCTCCGAATCGGAGGAAGAAAGAGAGAGTCTTGCCTGCGGAGCGGCGCGACCCTGAGAGAGGAAGGACGTCGAATTTAGCTCTCATTGTGAACGACTCCGGGACTGGACACCCCCACTGCGATGGAAATGACCTCGACGTAAATAGGAGGAGGGAAAAAAAAAAGGGACAAACGAAAAACGAAGGGAAAGGCAAGAAGCAAGAAGCGAGGTCTTGTAAGGGCCCGTGGAAAAAAGTGCGCACCCCTTTCGTGGTCGTTGAAGTGTCCAATCTGAAAAGGGAGCACCGTGTCCGAGACGAATCGCTCGACTTCGGATCCTCGACGGCCAGAAGAGGAAATCGGCTGTGTTTCCTATTAGACCGATCTCCGTGCACCGAGGTGCGCCCACTGTGCCAGGAGATGCGTCGTCCAGACGAGCTTCGTGGGACTTGGCGTGTGGAAATGAACCTTTAATCGCAAGCAAATTGGGTCGTAATGAATGAACACCTAACCCAGACCTTCGTGGCTGGAAGAGAATAAAGACGAGCAGCGTTTTTGTCCGGAGTTCCTTCGAAGCGATCGCACTTAACGAGGGCGATGTGTTACTATAATGCAACTGGCCCCTCTTCGCCGTGAAACCAACGCGCGGAGGATGATGATCGACAGCGGGAGACCCGGACAACTTGATTACACCTGGGGACCGGTAGGAATCTGGAGAAGTGCTCTTTGTGACTGCGCGGGGTAAACGTTTCCTCTATCTTCCCAGTGGAAGGATGAACGACGAGGGAAGAGTCCGGAGTGTTCCTCTACGAGAAACACGAAATTTAGCGACTGCGCGGCGCCTGGGAACAGTTAGACGCGTAATGGAAGACTGATCAGAGCCTGTCACGATCCTCGAGTTGTACTTTCAATCAAGACTGATGCAAGAACGATCCGCGCGCTTCATGGGAAGAACAGATTCGTGCATGGCGAGTGCACTGGCAGGGTTTCATCATGTATTTACTGTTGAATGACGAAGAGCTGTTGATGTGCAGTTATGGAAGACATTCGCTGTACCTATCTCTAATAGATTTTAAAGTAGGTACGTTTCGCGGTCGAATTGAGTGCATTGTTCTTGAATATAGTTTTCACTTATAGTCTATTTTAGCTTTGGGTTATTTGGAGGGATCGGAAGGCAGTCAGGGTGAGTCCAACTTTCCCGGAAAATGAGTTACGCAGTTGAAAAACCTCTTTACTGCTAAAACTTTCAGTTGGAAAAAAATTATTTAGAGGACAAACAGGGTAGATCTTTAAGTCTAATGGACTCGCACTGATTCGCTTCTGAGCCCTTCGTTTAAAGATTCCTGCACGCGCGCTTTTGCAATTTGCTTTCGTTGTATGCTCGCGGGACAATTGAAATATTTGAACATCCGGGGAATTCGAATTTCTGTTGCCAAATATCCGCCCATTGGAATATTCTGAAATACCCCGAGGGCCTGGCGCGGTATGCGCATAACGCGAAATGTGCTTGCCACGTACTAACGCGGTGTTTTTCTATCCTAGTCGCGGCTACGCGACCTCCCATGATAGTTTCATGAAAGGGAATTTCGAAGAAACCAGAGGGAAGAGGGAATACTAAAACGTGTTCGAGAGATCACGGCAATGTATCTTGCATTTGTCCTGTGAATTTAAGTGGAAGCTCTACTGTTGAAGATTTCAAGCTGCGCGGGCCACAGTCGCTCGCTGGGAACGTGTCCTGAGGGCGGTATTGAGTGTCAGTGTCATCCTAGAACCTACTGGATCTAGGCAACCTGGGCGCAGCTACCTGCAGTGGCGAGACTTACCAACCTCTGCAGGAAGGAGCACTGTTTAAGTACACCCGGAAGCCTCAGCGCTTGCAAGCAGAGGGAAATATTAAAGGCGTTCCTTCCGAGGGACAAACTTTCACCGAAAATGTGGTACTACTATCCTCGCAAAAGAACCACTGACTATGTAAATAAATAGAAAGCACTATCCTAGTTTAGATCATTTCATTTCGCCTACGCGAATTAATTAGTGTTTGACGAATTAGCTCGAAAAGTGGAGATTTGAACGATTGAAGAATAATTATAGCTGTGCCTTTCCTTTTATAGCACTCGATGATTAGCTTCTAATGATGAAGTTTAATTTTCTTTTGCTTATAGTTTGTAAATCACTCTACCACCCGAATTCTAAAAATTCTGTGCCAGTAAATTTAAGGTCTCCCGTTCCTGTCACCGAAGAAGTCACTAATTTTCATTTACAGTTGGAGTTTGAGTAGTCGTTCGTTTAGCGCGACTTAAAGGCACCCTGGAACAGTTGCGCATCATCGACCACGAGCGGCGGAGATGTTTATTCGCCGTTCAGAAAATCTAGGGGACTTCTTCGAGGTTTCTGGGCTGTTTGCACAAAACATCAATGGGAGTTTGTTGTGACGCACAATGTTTCCCTTTCCTTTCTTCTCCTCACGCATCTGTGGGCCCACCCAAGGGGCCCAAAGCACCTATAGGGCCCGTGCACACCATAACGCGAAGTCGCTCCTCTGTGACGGAGGTCTATGGTTACCCAGAGCATCGTTACTTAAGCCGCTAGCAGAAGGAACGAGCAAAGTGCTTGGAAAAAAAAGTTCGCCCATCCGAGTGTGAGCCTCGTGGCGTCGCACAATTTCGCTTTCCACGAGAAAACCGTCCCCAAGAATTCCAATATGCAACGTTTAGGCATGGAAACATCCGAAATCTGCGTTTCGAAATTCAATTTAACGCCGGCATTCGTGCAATTTATTTCTCGCAGGATGGGACTTCGTAAACCCATAAAATCCGAAATTGGAAAATATCCCAGCTGGGGGAATGGCGCTCAACATAGTTTTATAAATCCACATACGTTCGATATTCCACCATTTTGCTTTTGAGAAAAGATTATCGCGAAATTTATCGCAATTACGTGCCGCGCAATTCTGGCAACAAGCTTGGCCAGATTTTTCAATGAATTCTGCTTCATCAGGAAACAGCCGCGCCCGCGCAAATAAATATGAAAAGCATTCATTGTACCAGTGGCCTCGCTTAGCTTAATTGCAATACTCGTTAATCACCCGCGCGTCGTTATTAACGCGTTCAATTTTTAATGTCTGAATAGGGGAATATCAGCGGAATATATCGCGTCATCCAGCGGGTCACGCGGAAAATGCAATATCGAACGGGCCATCTTCCTGTTTCGTTTCCCCTTTGTTTCCTAAACAACGCCAGGCGCTACTCAGCGAGGCGCGAGAAAAGCTGCGAATGTTATATTCCGCGAGCTGCTCTCAACGTCATTTACGTTTCGCGGTGAAATCGAATCCTTTTGCCATTAGCATATCGCGGCTCGTAATCAATGCCCATTATTTCACACGTAAATACTCTAAAATTTGAGAGACATGGCTACGCGATATCCCGCCATCCGAAACGAAGGAGTCCCCTTTGCCAGAGGGTTTCGTCCTTGAAACCGAGCCACTCGACGACCCAGAACACCCACGGATTTCCTCGAGGAGCCGCCAGGGAGATTCTAGAAGGCGGGGAAAAAGAAGAACGGTTAATTGTCGGACAGGTACGAGTCGAAATCGAGAAGCTGTCAGCCGCGTGTCCTCCCAAATCAATCGCGCCAGCGGCTGTCCCTGTGCAAGCGCGAATCCGCCGGTGGAATAAGAGGAACGAGGTGGTTCGGGCTCGGGGAAGAACCGGTCGCCGAGCGCAAATCAAACTATTCGGCACCGAATTTCCATGGTTGCTGGCGAACGGAATGGCGAAATGACTCGCCGAAGATGCCAGCCGATCGGGGCCCGAGAAAAAGGGAGAAGCGGGGAGGAATAAGGCCCGCTCGATCGGTGACCGATGGTGTTTTATCGCGCGTCTGATCTGACGCGTTTCAAACCTGTTTAGGACATCGAATTTTCGAAGGTCCGCCAGCAGGACCCGACCGTCATAAATATTTCATTTTCTCAGGCGCAAAGGTTATCGCGCGGGGCTTGTTAATTTCAAAACGTCTAATTTATTCACGTTCCCAGACCCGCCGCCCGTGCCCGCTCGGAGTAATATAAAAAATGGTCCCCGGTTCCTTGATCGTGAATGATCGTCTAGCAGGTATTTAACGCCAACGCCAATTTCGGGTTATTTCACCGCCGGCCGCCTATTATCCTGCCTCGTAACCAACGGGATTAGATGGATTCCGATACACGGCTATTCCGTTCTGTCATAATGAGATTTGGTTACGTCTTTATAACCGTCTAATAAGGCCCGGGAAACCGACGGATCATCTACAGTTCCGGCGCGATGGTGTGATTTATGCTTTTTTAATTTATGGTTTATAAATTTATGGTTCTGAAAGGCTGGGGATGGGTTGTCCAACGTCGTTAACGATGTTTGCCGGGTAGGAATTTTGGTAACTTTTGATACAACCCCTGGCAATAAGCTTGGAAGCAAACGACACGAAACTAACGAGACATATCAATATTTTTTATATATAAAATGCAACGGTACATATGCGAAGCCCGTGGTAATGTTAAGCTGGTCTATTTTAAAGTAAAAACGTATAAAATAATTACGAATTTCGTTTATTATGTAATAAGAGAAGTGCTGCTTGGAAGTAACTATGGAACATTATGAATTCGCAGAGAAATTAATAATTTATTTAATATTTATATTACCTAAGTTTTGTGAAGTTCCCACGATGTAATCAAATTTCCAAACTTTAAAATTTGTTTCCATGACTTACTAACTTAATGATTCGGATTTCAGGAAAAGAGTATTGAAAACAGAGTAATGAGATGAAAACCAGGAAGTCACTAATATGCAGGTACAAATGTCAGAAAATACTGGGTAATATAAATATCGAATTACTGTTACTTTCTTTGAAAATTCATGATATTCCATACTTATTTCTAAGCAGCATTTCGTTGCTTTTATATTTTTTTTGCATAATGAACGAAATTCTTAATTATTTTTGGTGCTTTCACTTTAAAATAGACCGACTTAACATTACCATGCGCTTCGTATGTGTACGATTGCATTTTATATTTAAAAAATATTGGTATTTCTGCTGAGTTTCGTGTCTTTGATTTTGGTTCGAAACTTATTGCCAGGGCTTGTAGTTTAATAGCTCCCGAGATGAAAGTTGCCGAGCTTCAGAGGAATGAGCATGGCGTCGTTCGGAATTGTTTTTCTGGAAAGGAATGATCTGGATCTTCGTTGCCCTGGTCACGTTGCTGATCCGGGCCCCCTGCTTTGCCATAATATCCAGGACATCCGATTTAAATTCGTCGAGGTATGCGCATACGAGAAGAAAAGTTCGGTTTATAGATGCGACGGCGCGGCCAGATTCGTAAAAACAGCTCGGACGCAAGGAATCTGGGATAAATTTCGCGAACACGTAGCCAGGTATAATCGGGTAAACACTTCGACGTCCCGGCCAGAAAACGAGTTATTTATGCGCATAAGCCCCGTTGCATTTTTCTGGTAATTTATTCGGGGCGCGTTAAGAGTATGTAACCGTGGCCGCCGCGCTCGATAAACAAAAATCGTGGAATAAATGCTGAGAAGTGAAATAAACAGCTCCTCCCGCGAAAAGTATTCGAGCACTTCTCGAGAATAATTCTGAAGCCGAGCTACATAGCAATTGTTTTCTACGGATTCCACTAAATAAATATATATAAAGAAGGCTGTGAAATCACCTTGAAATTATTATAACATCACTCACCAACCCTCTTCAGCTTCCAACGAACACCCACGACTCCGTTCACCGTCAAGTCCCAAAGTTCTCTGAAACACGTCACCTTACGAATTAAAATAGAACACCCTATTCCCAGATGAGCAAAATTTGTATGCAAATAAAATCCCGAATAAAAAACAAAAGTTAAAACAATTATTCGTCGTTCCTTCGTTAACCCGAGTTAACTTTATTAGACAGGTGACGAACAATCCTTTCAACTTTTATCCCTTATTCGAAATTTTATTTAAACAACCCTTTCCTAAAAATCTTCCACCCCCGGCTTCATTCCACCCCGTGCATCGATCGGTAACGCGGTCCCGCGATAATACGACCCTGGACATCGAGAATATCAATTACCCGTTTGGAAAAGTCGGTCGTGGGCCGCGGATAACAGAAGCCCGTCCGCCAGATCGCCGCGATTAATGATTTACCGATCGGCCAGGAGCGAGCGGCGCAGCCCCCGTTGCGATCGCAAATAAATCAGCAAATACTAACCAAGTAAATATTCCGGGGGGCACCCGAAATTAACCGTCGGTGAATGGGTTTAGGGGAGGTCATGACGGCTCGGCCACGGCTGTTTGTTCTGCCTGGGAAATGACAGCTGACCCGCAATCCCGGCGCTCGGAATCGCTCGGCATGGAGGGACCAAGAGGGCCGGAGCGCGCGCGGAGCGAGAGGGAGAGGATCCAGGCGCCTCCTACACGATATAATGGCACGGAAGAGCCGACGGAAATGAATCTTTCCTATACGATCTCGCTTACAGAGTAATGCACTTTTGATTATCCCGACGTTTCTGTCCTGCTCCTCGATCGGCGATTCAGGGATTATTCTGGGAAAAAAGCGAGCGAACGAGTTCGCGAGCCCGCCAGGGGGTGCACGTCCCGGTTTTGCCCTCTGCCAAGGGAAATTGGCGAATTTACGAGGCAGAGATTTCCATTCTTAAATGCAGGATGCCTTCTTCGGATTAAATTGGACGGGATGGTGGATTTTGTAACGCACTTAGGGAATTACTCGTGTGCGGAGGGGGTCCGTGGCTGGCAGTTGTTGGTCGTTTTGCATTCCCGGCGAATTCTTTCGAAAACGATACAGGCACGAGAGGGGGCTCGTCTCGGTTAGTTACGTTACGTAAGGACAATTCGAGATAGCCCCGTCGCTCGCGTGTACGTTTTCCGCATCCGCTTCGTGGGGGGATGTCGTTGCATGTACGAAATAGTCGTCCCGATGCACACGCTATCGCGAGACTCCTACCGTGGCGTCAGGTAATGACAATTTTCCGAGGGAGCTCTTACGTGCTCCCCTCGACGAGACTGTAAATCCTTCAGGCCACTGATGTTTGTTGAACTGTTCCTTGGGCGATTATTAACAAGGGAGGTTTCTCATATTTCGGGGCTCGCACGGAAGTCTTCGCTGCCCTGCACGCCGCGCGAATCGATTCGCGCTGCTTTTAATACGCGACGTATGCAGGTCAAGTCAATTAAATCTCCTCGGAGGACTCGTCTGGGGCTCATAACTTTAAGACTATTTCGAGCTTCGAGATTCCCAGCATCGGTGCAGATCGATGGGCATCAATTTTTCTGGCCCATTTCTTCTACCATCTGGCGTGGAAATAGACTCGATAATTGATAGCAATTTCAAGTTGTCGACTTCCAACGGCTTCCGGGAATAGATTGAGCCCCGGTGGGTGCAACGCCGGGGTGAAATTTCGCGGTCCGAACTGTGCCTCTCCATCCAGTACTGTTTCCTCGCGAATACCCACTGCAGAGCCAGGAAAGGATTTATCTATCTTTCTTTTATGATTCAATAATCCAAACATCCACTTACATTCCCCTGGGTCTTCATCCCTTAACCTTAACTATTTACACAAATCGCAAAGAGAGCCGTTCGAAAGTAACCGAACGGAATTGTTGCACAGTTTCAACAAGCGTCAGTCGATGCGTTACAAGATTATGAAAATCCGGGATAAAATCGATAAACCACTGCTTTATTCGACGTATCCCGTCCATAGGGGGCGAAGGTGGAGGGTGTGGATCCAATTAAATACAGCGCACGACCGCGAACATATTTACCGCCGCATAAATCTCGACAGTTGTAATATTTCAGTCGTTTTTTCGGAATGTTCTTGTCGTCGACATTATGCGGCGTGTGTTCCGTGACTTGCCCCGCGGGGTCGTCTTTTTTTTTCCCCCCCCCCCGCCCTACCTCCTCCGCCTTTCGCCGGAACGATGCGCCACATATTGCACATAAATTTCGCACGCACCGCCATAAAAAGTCTCGGTCGTCTCTGTGCATTATATCGCCATAATAGTGACCAGGAAGGCGTGGCGGTTTTCCCCCCGCGTCGCGCCGCTATTACGCGGAAAATAAGATTCGTTTTTGCATAACGCCACCGTGACGACGAGCCAAATGGACCCCATCCGCGCCACGTAAGTACAGCGGCCGATGAGCGCCTCAGGATCTTCAAGGGGCTCGTCGCGGCGAAACGCTCATCTTCAACGAGCATTTTGATTAAACTCGTTCTTTAAATCTCTACTCCGCTTGGGTGTTCGGTGAATTTCAATCGCGCGCGCAATGCGCTCCTCTGTGACGATTAGAGTCATCCAGAGGTGGGCAGAAATTTATTTAAATAAAAATCTCCAATCCCTACTAATATATAAAAATGAAACTTTGGTTTGTTTCTTCCTTCGCGCCTGAACGGCTGAACGGATTTCAATGAAAATTTGAGTATACATTACATACGTGTCCTAGAAACAATTAACTTTAACCGTGAAATAATCTAAAGTGAATTTTTATAATGTTTTATTTAGTTAATGCCCAACTCTGGACTCACCCCCTGAATTAATTGAAATATTTGTTTCCTGCAAACTTCCCCGAGCGCATCTGCTTTCCCACACAAAGGGCCGGGGCCCTCTTGTTTTCTATTTCCTCTCGCGTTATCAGCCGTGATCGCTGAAATCCAGGAGCATCTGTTCCTGGGGCGCGTAGCCGAGAAGGAGCGCTGCGGAAAGCCGAAGGAGCCGTGGTTCCAGAAGGTAGGAAGAAAGTGAGCTCGATGAAAGGTCCATGCAATCCGAAGCACGCACCCTTCGCTCAAGAAGCTGCAATCTTGCGGTCGAATCGCGGGCGCAGCTTTTTCTAAGCGACTATGCGCGCCGCCAGCGCGTCCCCTGCTGAAGGGAAAGAACACGGCTATCGGCCAGTCGAATCTTCCAAATCCATGCGCCGTCGATCGGATCGATCCGCGAGTCCACTTTGTTAGATAGTCGTGAAAGTGCTGGAGCCCGCGGAGAGATAAAAGGGGCCTGGGTAGAAGCTAGAAGCTGCCGAGGGACCAGCCACCCCGTTTTCCGAGGGACAGCGGGTGGTCGGCGGAAAGTTTCGCCGTAAAATAAACAGGGGGCTCGCGGAACATGTAAATAGAAAGATTTCGCTGGCTCGGGCTTAGATTCCGCGCTAGGCAGCGGACTAATGGCTCTCCACTTTGTCGTCGGTATGAATTTGTATCTGTCCTCGCGCGGTAAACCGCGCGGGTACTTTTCGTCCGATGGAACTTCCGCGGAGGAGAGAGGAACGGGATGCGCGCAGAGGCTCGAAGTTTGCGGCATTATCCGGCTCCGGGACGCTTGTACGGTAAATGGAATGGTAATTCCGGAAACGGGATCTTCGGGGGAGGAAATTAAAATATATTCTTTCAGGGTAATGTCCCCCGTCCGGATGAGGACCCGCGTTTCTGCCGCAACTTCGGGATGAGTGTTTGCGAGAGGTAATCGTAGGAGCGGAGCATTCTCGATCCATTCCCCGCAATCGTGGCGGATGCCCGTAATCGGGGGATGTTTATTTCGGGAGGCCGATTCGAAGCTGAAAACTTGTTCGCTTAACGATGCGACGAAACTAAATAAATTATCCGTTTCTCGAATAAAGCTGCGCCTAGAGTTTTCAAGATTGCTCGATGGAGGAGGCATGGCTAAAAATACGAGTGCCGCTATTTCGTTTCCCAAACGGAACAGTTTTGGTTTATTTCGGTCGGGCGGGCGCTTTGAAAAGCTCCTTCGAGTTGATTCGGAGGATCCCCTTCGCCCTATCGCCCCTCGACTATGGATGCGTATGACCTGCGTTTATTTTTGATGATGATTTAAGGGGGGCGACGAGGGAGCCGTATATGAAACGAGTATTTATTAAGTAAACAAGCTTTGAGGACGGCGTGGCGCGGCTAAACGTGAAAATCATCAAGTTGCAGGGGAATCTAAATCAGAATTAATGAAACGTCAATTTTTTACCATGCGAATGTTAAAAGAATTAGTGGTTGATGATAATAAACTTTTACTGCAAATCAATCATCCTATTTTATATCATACCAGGCTGTCTCTGCAACAGAACAAAAACTGCGACCCAAATTCACCCTCGAGATTAAAGTAAGAAAGAAACATCTCACAAACTCGAGCACCTCCCCCACCACCGTTATCGTCGGCCAATTATCATCCCCGATTCACGGCGCATCTATCAGCCACGATCTACCAGGGCCAGATTACTTTCACCTCCGATTTCCCCCGCTAAATAATGCACCGTTCGATTCTGCCAAGTCAGTGTGCCGGAGGATGTTCGCGGGGGCCGCGGGCGCATAAAAGGGGTCGTTCCCTGTGTAGACATGTATCATCGCATAGCGACGGTGGTCGAGCGTGAAAACGCGCCCTTATCTCCGACCAGGGGAGGGGCGAGGAGCGTATCGTGCCGCGCGTATTACAAATAAATGACGTTCTCGGCATAGGATCCGTAGACGACCACCACTACCAAGGGGGATGAATGTCGTTTCGCGCGTGACTCAGTACCGCGGTCACGCCACCCTCGAAAACACCGCCACTTCGATGCCCGATATTCCAACTTCCCCCTTTTTCCCTCCACTCCGCTCCATTCTGCTCCCTTTTCCTCCCTTCTTCTCTCCGCCGATATCTCGGCAAAAGGCGCGCGAGGGCCTCCCCCGCACGATTGGAAATACCCCGGCGCGTACAGCATGCATTATAGATACACTGCACTGTTCGTAGTCTGAGATTAGAGGTGGAGGCGGTGGGCGTGCAAAAATAGTCCACTTGGAGAGGCAATAGCTTTTACGGCGCAAAGTCTGCGCGTATATTTTAAACGGGGGACGCGGCTCGCTCGTAGACGACGACGCGGGGGCCACACCTCCTGCGGCATGGGGGCTCTACGAATTTTAAATGCGAACGCGCGCGAAGAAAAAGTTGCCCGTGGAACGCGATGCCTCTGATGCCGGCGCGACAACAATCGACGATAAATAAACGCGCGCGGTCGGGCGGTGAAGAGGACGCGGCGCGCAATTATTCGGAGGTGTGCCGGATGCAGGCACGGGGATGCGTTATTTTTTACGCGAAATGAAGGGCCGAGTTGTGTAACGTAAAGTCGCGCTCCCACGTGCGCCAAGCGCGTCGAACACACTGGGGGTACTCGGGAGGAGAAGCTTCGCAAAGATGAGAGGCGTCTTGGGCCACGTTCGCAGTTGCAAGCAAATCGCATGGCACCAAAAAACAGATTGAATACTTTAAAGCAGGATTATCGTTTCTTTGGATTAGGTGCTAATAAAAATAAAGATATAAAAGTAACTTAAGGGATGATTCTCGTGTAACGACAATAAAAGCAAGTTATTTTCATGATTGTTTTTTTTAGAAAACTACTGATAATATACAGAAAATAAATAAAGAGAGAACACAAAGTGAAAGAGCAATCTGTTTTTTAGTCACCGCCCAAATTGCGCTTTGCGCTTTTTGCAAGAAATTAAGCGAAAGTTGATTCTCAAAATCGCCCAAACTGGCTACAGTGGTTGCGAGACGCGTGAAGTACCTACACTTGGAGCGCTTAAGGGGTCTTTCCACTGTGACGCCCTGATAAAGTACCGCTGTTTGGAACTTTTTTGTCAAAAAGAATGTGTTCACTAAATTGAAGTTCTTCCTGTTTATTAATACGTGCTCTGAGAATGTAATATTATTCTTTTCATATTTTTGTAATGCTTGCTTGCGCCAAAATAAGTGGGTGTAATGTGCGCTCTAAAATAAAAGATGCCTCGACTCCGTGGTAAATTTTGAAGGAACCGTGTGTCTGAAGAAACAAAACCAAATAGATTTCTACTTCGCTATGACAGGGACTAAGATTAATTAGATTGATGAAGAATTAACAAAATCCCGGACGTCAAAAGTTGAATATCGAAATTAGCTAAATTTTGTAATCATTCTGCGACGCAAAAGATGAGGAAAAAACAATGAAAATGTGTGATCCCAGTTCGGGCCATAGCGACGGTCACACTGATTACAAACCTCCCTGATACCACCGCCCCAGATACAGGGTTCTACCAAAATCGACACCGCAGTCGAGGCGTCTTTTTTTCACAGCACGTATTACACCCCCTTATTTTGGGACAAGCAAGCATTAAGAAAATATGAAAAAAATATTGTATCCCCAAAACACATGAATAAATAAAAAAAACTTCAATTTAGTAAACACATTCTTCTTGTGACAAAAAAAAAGTTCTAAACAGCAGTACTTAATCGGGGCGTCACAGTGGAAAGACCCCTTAAAAAATGACATCTCACAGAAGACTAAATTATCAATAGGTTTTCACCTAAGCTTTCTCAAGTCAATACACCTCACTCGTCGCGATTTCCCTCTAAAATGGATAAGCCTCTTTGCGCACGATTCGATGACAACGGAGCCATTGTTTATTGTTTCGTTAAGCACGACGCCGTTGCACGACTACGCTGGGAATCTCTCGTAAATCTGGCCATCTCCTCTGCCCGCTTACGACAATGTAACGACAATAGTAAATACCCTCATCTGCAATTACAATGGGCCACTTAGCGTCCTATAAATCACAAAGTGGCGTCCGCGCCGTCAGACGGATTACAGGAATCATTCCTTCCGCGCGAGCCGGAATAAGAAAACTTCTTTCAATTCTGGCACGCTCGCCGGAAGTTCCCGTAAAAGAGACAGCCAGAATTAGTGGCTATTTAATTAGCAACTTCGAGAGGCGAGTTTCCACTATCCGAGCCCCGCCTCCCGCGACAGGGGGTGGAAGCTGTGCTCATGGATTTCTTTGGGCGAATAATACCCGGGACGAGTTCGATAATTAGTTCCCGATGGTTGGTGCGTAATAAGAACGATACTGGGTGACCTATCAAAGGCACAAGTTTCTCTCAGCCCGTTCGCGACGGAAACTTCGCCCTGTCCACTGCGTTCTCCGAATGAGATTCGCGTCAGAGGGCGGATTTTCTTGGCGATATCGATCGCGCCCCGCAATCGCGTCGCCCGTCGCACGGCTCGTCGAATAAATCGCTCGACAGTCGCGTCCAAGCCGCCTCTGATAAATATGTATTCGTAAATTCCATACAGAGGGGGGTGGAGTCCTATATAGTGTACCGGGCCAGTTGGTCGTCGGCGCAGAGCGGGGGGGCAGTGTTTTATAAAGTATAATCTCGCTGGATGCGCCCGATAGAGTGCCGGCGCCCCTACACAATGTACGTTTTATGTCACACGGCCGTTTTACTTTCAAAACCGGCCCTAATATCGGGAACATCCGGGCGAATCGATAACCCGTCGCGATCGCCTACGGCCCTCCATTAATCGCTCGTAAATGTTGAAATTGATTTTTTAAAACCCATACCCCTTTAGTCCTCCTCCATGCATATGTATATACACGGGCGAGCAGGAAAGGAGGAAGCCGCGGTGAGCGGTGTTTAATAAACGTACGACCGCGGAACTTTTCACAATTACGAGAAAACAGCGTAATGCGGCCCCGGCTGCGAGTCGAATTCCAGTTACGAGTGCATTTTAAGTAGTTCCGCGGCCGAGCCCTGCGCGAGATTAGAAAACGAAAGGGCGGTCAGCACGGGGGTGGGTGAGTTACCGCGGGCACACGTGAAAATAAATCCCCGCGAAATAAGAAGTAGAACGGTTTTCGTCTGGATTCGGATCGGCTTAAAATACCGTGCAGGGCTGCGCCCGTTTTTCTTCTTTCGAGAAAGGGGGTTCGTGACCATTTTTCTGCGAACGGTCCGTTGCGGAAATTGCGGGAAGTACTAACTATATTATCCATCGCGATGCATGTCAAGATTCGGAAGAAAGTTTCTCCGGCGATGTTTGCTTTTTTAATACTGTATCGCGGCGGCTATCTTGAAAGTTATGGAGTAAGAGGGTTGATTAACTCGTACCTTCCAGCTGAATGTAAGCGAACGGTGCGCGGAACTTCGCCCGGAACACGCGCCTTCTGTGAGAGGTAAAGGTTTTTCCGCCTGGCCGAGCGAAACTTCGAGTTCGTCTTTAATTCAGCGTAGTTTAAAGTACTTCGCCAGAATATCGACGGTTTGTTTGTTACGGTTAATTAAACTTCCGGGCTCGGCAGGGGCGAGCTGGGAACCGGAGACGGTGCCGCCACCTGCGGGCGGAGGCGCGAAAGTACCGGCAGCACAAAAGGCATCTACGCTGCTGAGCGGTGGCGAGTAAAGCGAGTGCTGAAATCAATGGGATAACTTTCTTAATTTGCCTATCAAAGCCAAAATTCGCAGTTCTGTTAGCTTTTGCTTCTTTGGTCGGCCCTAGCTCGGAGCTGGACCTGAAAAAGAACGAAGTAGCTGTGTAGAGTGCTTTCAAGCAGTTGCCATAGAATTAAATTTTATTAGATCCTTCCTTTACAAGAGCACGAGGGTCTTGATTACGTATTTGTATGTATAAAAATTAATTTGCTTGCTCGATAGAGAGAAACGACGAGGAGAGGTAAATTAAGCTCGAGTTACATTTCCATTCCACGGGAATGCGAACATTGAGGAGGGCTCCTTACGTAAGCGCCGTTATAATTTCACGTACCAACAAGGAGAGAGAATATTAATATTACAAACATTAACAAATATATATATAGCTTTTATTACTAAAAACAATTTCTGCTCGCCCTTGCCGCGACGTCTCATTGTTATGCCATACAAAACGTGGAAATGCCAAATTAATAACGAACTCACTGCAAATCACTCCAAGGAGCTATAGATCTCTTCGAACCTTGAAATTCAATGGTTCCTCACGTTTCATTCTTCAAGATCTTTCCTCTCGCATACGAAAGGCTCAGCACCTCCACGTTTCTCGCCTCCAGAAATAACTAGAACTGTGCAACTACTCGTAGCGGAGTAACACATAGCACCTGAACTTCAAGAACCATCGTCGCCGCAAAGCTTGACAATTCCGAAAGCTCCCTAAATCCTAACGAGCCTAAAATAATCCCCGAAACGTTGCGTGCTCTACAGAAAAGAAGGCGGACCGTCTGCCCCTCCTAAAAATGGCCCGAATTTTGCGGCGACGATCATTCGTAAGAAATAAAAAGAGGAATGCTTCGTCTTGGTGTATCGTTAACGTACGAAGAGCGTAGAAGACTGAAAGAACAAGCACGTACATCCGCGTGCTATCCGTGATAGGACCACCGAATCGGGACGATCGCGTGCATAGTTTATATACACAGAGCACCTCGCGTAATGACAGAATGCAGTTGCCGCCCTAAGACGATCACCGAGTCGCGCGGAGTCGCTGGAAAACGCGGGACGAGCAGCGGAACGCGACTCCCTGGGTTAAAGCAAGACCATGGGTAATTGGGATTAACGCCCCGAACCGGTGAACCGAGGCGAGAAAGTTTGATTAATTCGGTCGGGGAGCACCGTGCGCGATCTCCGAAGCTAGTTAACTATAATTGCCAACTTCCATCGCGAAAACGTCGGCGACAGAGAGGAGGAGGAGGATGCAAAGGGGCGCGGAAAAATCGGGCGTGTTAAATAAAAAGGGTCCTATTAAATATAGATTATACCTCAGATACAGTTGTCCTGCTCGTTGCATCTGTGCCCGTGATTGCAAAGTGTAACATTAGACGTACCTTTTTCTCCGATAATTACCTTCAAAGAGTAAACTTATCGTCATTAAACTACGAAGAACGTGGAGGTAGCGCGTCAGCTCGGAGTTACTCTTGCGTGTCGGTGTTCCAAAGGAACCCCTCGCCGTACAAGAATTTCTTTTACCTTCCCTCCCCCAATTCTCATCTTTCTCTTCTTCGCCACCGCCGCGGACGCCATTCGCGATCGTTCCCTTGGTTAGCAGGTAATTTTACTGGCAAGTAAAGGCTAATCTCGCGGATTAGTTCTTTCGCGTCACTGTGGCTTCTCGGAGGGAGACACGATGGTGAGAGGAAAGGGTATTGCAGCACCATTGTGTCCAAAATTCATTTTGGGAGACGGCGTTCCGACTTCCCGTCGGCTCGGTCCGTTGGACAGATTGAACCGGTGAGGTCGGACCCGTGTATAAATACGATAATGCCATCCGTACGCATGGTTGCAGTCTGCTAGTTCCGCTTGCTGGAGTTGATGAGATACTTGCAGCAGTGCGTGAGCAGGTGCTTCTCGCCTGTGATGTCGTGCGGGACGCTGGTCGGGCTGGTCGATTCCCTGGTATAAATGTCCAGGCCGTATTGGCCCTCCTCGGGAAAGCTGATCGAGAAAGTCACCACGTCGTCGTCGGCGATCGAGTGCGTGACGTATTTGGAGAGGCGTTTCTCCTCGATGCCGTTCTTGTGCAGCGTCGCCATGAAGTCGGTCAGCGGTCTCGACATCCGGAATTGGATCTCCAGCTCGCGGCCAGCGAACACCAGAGCCTCCTGCGATCATTCATCGGGAGATGGGAATTAAATCGTCACATTGCGTCGATATATTCTATGACTACAAATGAAGGAGCAAATGGGAAGAGCAACTAGATGGGTCCTAAGGTGCCTTTTTCTTATTTCTATTGAAAGAGCACACTGGTACCACTTGATTACTAAATTCTAAGGTACGCTATAGGAATTGTATGAGTCGACGTACCTGGTGAGTGATGGGTATAAGCCCAAACAGCCTGGTCGCCTTCGTGGGCCCCCATTCACCGCTGGCGCAGTCTGGCAGAGGCACCATCACCGTCTGCAACTCCTCGCAGGCGATCTTGAACTTGCACACGCTCTTGAACTTCATTGGCTCGCCAGTCAGGTACTCCTTCGGCGTCACTGCGTTCGCGAATATGTCCAGGAGGAAGGCCCCTGAACAGGGCGCGTGCACCCTGAAGGCGACTATGTTCCCCACCACTGACTACGAACACGAGTTTTCCAGAGGTTTATACTTCGAGTCAAGGCAATGGTGTCCTTAATCTATGCATTCTTCAAACTGCTGACTGGGTACATTTAGCGAACTAAAGAGTATCCTTTCATAAAACGACTTGGACGGTCCAAACAGCTGGCTAAGATCAATACGGAGGGACGTTATTATCGTAAACACTGAACGTTGAATCGCGAACGAACCAACAAACTCTTCGCGGATTCCTGCCGGCCAATTAGTTTCATTCCCGCGCAACTAATTAGCGAGGGACGCTTAAACTCCCATCAAGAGACTCCTCCACCAATTACACTTTTCTAATTAGTTCGCGCAAATATCGCGCCGGTTAATTAGCCTGACAGCGCGCGATTATCCCGAAAAAAATCGAGCGATCCAAGTTACCTGCATGACGAAACGCTTCAGCGACACGCCGTCGTACCCGTCGCCGTCGTTGTCGTAGAACTTCAGGTTATAGTGGAAGATGAGGGAGGACTGCATGTGTGCCGGCATCGCTATCCTGACGGTCGCTGCGCCGGTGGAGTCCGTGTACATAACCGCATTCGTGTTCGTATCCGGGAAGTAAAGGCCGTACCTGTCGAATTAACATAAGTCCTGGCTCTTTTGGTACACAGTGCATACTCGTTACGGGATAGAGTCCGCGAGAGAATTGGGAAACGCAAACATTCAGATCAAACAGTCGATCGTGCGATAGTTCCACGCGGTGGATCTTCTTATCGATGTTTGCAGAGAGAAGCCACGGGGTTACCTCACCTGAAGAACAACGACCGCACGAAAGGCAGCTCCTCGAAGTCCTTCAGCGAAATCGGCTGCTTCAGCAACTGCCACTCCTCTTGCAGAGGGAAGAACTCGTATATGAACTCACGTGGGTCCGTCAAGAAGTAGTGGTCATCGTACTCGTATCTGTAACAAAAGAAAAAGCAATGGTCAGGTTAATTAGAGAAAGGCGGGTTATCATTGAAAGATCGGCTGTGTCACCTGAGGCTATCGTTCTTGGCTTTCGGCTGACCAGGGCGAGGAACTTCTTTGGCATTGACGAGATGTCGTGCCCCCCAGTTGCACTGGACGAATCTCCACGCGCCAGCTACGTAAACCGCGTTCCAACTGTTCCGGAATCTGTTGTCCTCGAAACAGACCCCTGGTTGGTAGCCGGCCGACTTGCTGTAGCCCTTTATGACCACGCAGTGCAATCCTGCGTAACTGCAGAAATAGATCGGCGTTCAGTGGGAGGCCCTCGGGGCACCCTAAGCTGTGTTCTCTGCTTCTAAAGCTACGTAAGCCTCGCTTCTTCTTCTGCAGAGTGTTTTACACGCGCGTCGCGGCAAGAATCGTTATTGCCATAAGCAGAGTCGTTCCACGTACCTGCACAGTCGCTTGAACAGAACGTGGTAACTTTCGGTCCCGTGCTTTATCCCCCTTAGCAAGCCCATAGGCGTGTCCCCGCGCAGATTCTCGTCGAACTGCATGGTGTTCAGATTCTTCACGGTGATCCATCGGAATATTGTCCTCGCCTTTTCTATATCCGAGCCGCATCTGCTCACCAACTGCCGCACCAGGTCCGTGAACGTTTTCTGGTCTTCTTGGGCTACCTGATTTATCGCAAACAGAGAAAGGATAACAATGGTCCAGCGTTAAAGAGTCGCCCACTGAAATTACCACCCCCACTGCACGAATCTCTCAACTACCCAGTCGGGTTGCTACAATTTACTGTCTGCTTCAAGCACCATCGCTCCTTTCAACTTTCAAAATTATCCTCGAAATAAACGACAGCTCGTAAATCGATTACCCCCGGTGGCTGCTGCGGCAGGCTTTGGGGGAGGCTGGATCAGGGAAGCCGTACCGCGGATATATGAAAATATCGTCGCTGATTCGAGGGGGCCCCTTTAAAATTCCGTCGATGTAACCGCGGCGCCTCGTCGATATTACGTTTACAGGATCCCGGCGCTAAAAGGGACCCGGCACGCCGGCAGCTTACCGAAATAGCTATCTGATCCATGTCAGCAAACTCCAGAGGATCATTGTAGATGTGATACTTGGCGAGGGCCGGGGGCTGCGGGGGTGGCGCGCGGGACGGATAAGGCATAGGCGGCGCTTCCTGGGCATAACCGTCCCCCTCGTCTAGGTACAGGCTTTCCTGGCGCATATACTCGCTTCTCGCCTCATTGATCAGCTCCAGCATCTCCGAGCTCTGTTTCTCCACCAGCGCCGCGGTCGCCGCCCTGGAAATTGATCAGGAGTTACGGGGGTGGCCGTGAACCGCGAGGACCCTTCCGACATTTCGAAATTCCATTGCCCGCGGCCAGAAGTTCCCAGTCGATTTTAAATAAATTATTCCGACGGTTGGCCGAGTCCGGTCGGAATACAGTGGGACCCAACGATTGCGGAGTTAAATGTGAGTTACGAACAGAGGGAGAATACCATGTGGCTGCAGCGGCGGTTTAATTTGTAACAATCTCGCGGTGGATTTTAATCATGACGTACCGCGCGTGTTTTCTCAGCCATGTAACGTTCCACCCTTGGATTAACCCCCTCGAAGGACCTCTGCACGCTCGTGTCTGACAGAGGATTACGCACAGGTCGTGCGCACAATTCGAGCTTGCTAATTAATGCATGTCGAATGATGGTCTGGGCATCGAGATTAAGAACTAGGTCTGCAGGATGCGCTCGAGTAAATTTCTGGGCATTTTGCTCGCGGGGAATGTGAGAACGTAGCGTTAAGGGGTTAATCGCGGGTTGACGCAACAAAGTTGCGCTCCGTCCCGCGGGATCGCAATGAGCGCAATCCGGTAAGGAGCGAGTTTAATTGGGTAATGGGTACCGTTCGTGCTCCAGCATTTTGCGCGTGAGACTTTCCTTCTTCTTGTCCCTGCGGAGAGTCATGTTCTTCTCCAGGTCCTCCTTCTCCTGCTGGAACTGTTGGGTACGGCCTCTTCCGCCTTTCTCGCGCTCCCATCTCGCCGACAGCTGCTCCAGCTCTTTCTCCCATTCGTCCTGTTTTCGGCAGAGTACCGCGAGAGTTAATCGCCCGCGATTTCGATGCCGCGACAAATATTTCAATTAACAAGCTGGAGACACGTACCCTGAATTCCTCCCGAATCCGTCTGTCCTCCTCCTCGCGGTGATGAGCGAACTTCCTGTAGAGATCGTCCTCCTCTTTGCGATGCTTCATCTCCAGCCGCGTCTGCTCATCTCGATCCTACCAATGGCGAAAGGAAATCACGTGAAAAAACACCCGAAAGCATAAAAATCCAAACCAAGACGGGTTTCACCGAGGTACAATTAACCCAAGATCTCTTCTTCGGCAATCGAAGTAGCCTAAGACCCCGCCTAAACGCTCCGCAAGCTGGTTCTCGTCTAGTTTTTATAGTTTACTTTCACGCCCGCTCTGCTTTCCTCCTATCCAAGTGGCAGCCGGAAACGACCGGTGTCGTCGACAAATTGAAGCGATCACGGCGCGAAAAAATTGGAGTCGACGTTCAAGAACTTCCAGTTTGGCGTTCCATTGCGCAATTTCCTCCGCAATCGGTCGCGTGCACAAACAGGGAAGCCCACGCTACAGTTACGTCATGACGGTGCACGGTATTGCGTGAAATAGCCGCGAATAGGGACAATGTTAACCCGGCGTTGGTCAGGTGGGGTCTCAAACACACCAGAATTTAGATTGCGTATACTTCTTAACAACGCGTGGCAGTGTTATTTAGTTTATTCATTATTTAAGCTATTTAGGAAGTATATTTTTGTTGAGAATTAAAGATGTTTAATTAGTTAAGTATTTTTGAGTAATAAAAATGTAATTAAAGATATGGATTTCTATAATACAGTAAATTAATTTCGGGGTCTGTGGGACCCCACCTTACTACTCTTGTTACATTTGCCCACGTTACCAACGCCGGATTAAGGAGCTTGACATTTCCACGCGTTTCTAACAGCTTCTTCAGCCAGATGGGTAAGAATCGAAGACCTTGAAGGGGTGCAGCTCCATCTTTACCAACTCCGAGTAAATAAGAAAAAACTGATTATAAAATTACTGCTTTGACTTAACGTTGAAAAGAGCACAGAATAAATAGTAGTTATTCAATAAGTTTTTATTTCTATTTTTGACGAATTTTTCAAATCTGGAGCTGTCTCTGACTCGCAGCTTTCAAAATTTGCAATAAATCGCTCATTTGTTATCGGATTCACATCAACCGTGCGCCAAGCGATGTAAATTTTTGTTTACCTATATTACACGCCATAACGCAAAAACTGTGAAAAGTTGGAGCTGCAAGGTCTTCAATTGCGATCGTGATTGCTGAAACTAATTCAGCATGCCTTCCCATCCCTGCCAATTAAAACGTTCCCTTCTTCACAGAGGCTCCCAATAATGGCCGAGAAATTGTTACAACATTCGCGTTCTCGGTTTTCGAATTTATGGCCGTCCGTTTGTTTGTTCCGCGAATCCCACCCGTTTCGCTGTTAAACGAGCCGGTAAAAAGCCTCGCGTACTTTCGAGACGCCGTGAAAGCGCGCTAATAGGATTAATCCGGTCACTCTGTTTACCCGCGTCATTGGAGGAGCAATTTTCTTTTGATATACCTTCGCGTGACTGCTTCACCGAGATCCCAGCAACTTTTGTTGCCGCGTCCTCTTGAGAGGCGCGGTTAACTCGCCACGTGCCCGTGCTAATAACCCTCGCGTCGATTTTATTGAAAGCTATCGTGCCGTCGATTGCAGTCTTCCGCGTGTGTCAGTATCCATGTCAGTGAAAACTACCTTATATTTAATTTCAAGGAAAGTGTCACCTGCCAACCCTTAAATAATTCCCTCCAGAAGTAATCGAATAAATAAATTCCTTCGCATATTCCCTGAGGAAAAGGACCATCATAAACCAAGCAACAGTATCTCACTCTAAAATTCATGCTGTAAAGTCAGCTTTTAATCTTCAGCCGAGGGTCCACCTGGAAGCTAAGTTAAACTAAGTTATGCTATGCTATGCTATGCTTTGCTATGTCTGACTGTGCTATAAAAAAAGAACATAAAAAAACATAGTACCGCTGAGCTTAGCATTAGGTGAAAACGATTCCACAAGGATGTATTAAACCTAATTTTTTAACAGTTAACATAGCATAGCATAGCATAGTTTAACTTAGCATAGCATAGCATAGCATAGTTTAACTTAGCATAGCATAGCATAGCATAGTTTAACTTAGCATAGCATAGCTTAGCATCCAAGTGGACTCCCGGCTTTAGCGAGTGAAGAACGGCGTGGACAGAAAGTAAGAACAAAATTGATAGAATAGAAACTGCTATCTTCATCCACCATGTTAATCATTCCGATTAACGCACCAGAGGCTGTTTGTTCGCGAAGGCGCGTGAGAGGCTAAGTCACAATTGCTTTTCAACAGGATACGCACACGGCGGTGCTCTCTTTCTACTTCCCTCGTACTAGCGTGCACAACTCTTTCCTCGGCCCCGGCAACGATTCTCTAATTAGCTATCAAGTGCAGTAGAGTACCGCAAGCGGAAGTGATTCTGGCTCCGTGCGCGAGCTTTCCTTCGCGTGCACGCCGCTCCCGCGAGCCAGCCGAAGAAGACAGTGGGACGCGTTCTTCCGTGGTAACAGTTTGAATAGTGTTCCTAGGGTACGTGCATTGTATTGTTCGCGGACCAGGCGCGTAAGAAAGTCGCTTGGATCGCGTGAAAACCGTGGCAGAGTTACAGGAACAGGGAAACGCCAGAGGCGACACGATCTTTCCTCGTCTTTCGATTTTTGCCTTCTTTTACGCTTGACGGCCCGACGATCCTCGGCTTCTTGCCGGCGAAATTGTCCGCTCGAACGACTCTCCAGGCGGTCGTCGCTGGAGGAATCCGCGATTCACGGTTCCGCGAACCGTTGAAATCGACGGTTCATCGGGAGGAGAGAGAATCGGGGGGAGCGCTGCCGGTTTACGAGCGGCCGATAATTGGGAAAACGCGTGGGCGGCGACCGGGGATCTTTACAGCGCCGCCGTCATCATCGTGGACGTAGAAAGTATTCGTTTTATCGCGCGGGATAACGGGTCCCGTCCAACACGCCACTGGTTATTCTCGGTTGTAATAAAATAGAGGAGAGTGGCTTGTGTATCGGGCCGCTGCTGATATTCTAGGAACGCTACGAGAATCCGATGTACTGGGTATAATAAAATGATAGAGTCGAGAAGTTAGAATCGCGTGGAGTGATTGAGCCCAGTTATGCAGGAAGCTACCAACCCTCAAAATGACAAAGAATTAGGTAAACGCAGTATGGATCCTATAATTTTGTAAAAAAGTTACCAACCCATAGAATAACTCCTACATTATACGATTATTAAAACTACCAAGCCATAGTTCCATTTTAGGCTTAAAAAAGAAAGCCTGCAGGAAATTTAAATTAATAACAAGAAATAAACTATACTCAATAGAAATAAAGCTACATTTTTTAAACAATTAACATTTTCAATTTACTCAGTTTCAGATCAGTGAGGGCTGGTAGCAACACCACAGCTATTTTAGAAATTTTCGAATTAGCGATGTATCCAGCTTATTAGCCAGCTATGCTACATGAAACACGAATAATTTCTCTTTACTTTGAAACAAAGTACACACAAAAATATCAATTATTATTCAATCAACAGCGACCTAACTTTTGCTAGGCGATATTAGGTACCACCACCCTGCGTATCTACGCACTTACATCCTCACTGCAATAAGAAATCATTAAGAATCCCTGCGGCAGCTCAATAATTCGTGCCCCTTAAGCATCGCGACTCTATCGCGAGCTTTTCAACAGATTTTCCCTCCCTCCGTCGCCCTTCCCCGTCCCCCTTTTTCCTCCTCCGTTGGAACGCAGAAGGAAACAGGGTCCCGCGACCCTGCCACCCGATTGCCCACGGTACTTTCGTTTCGCAAAGGCCGCGCATAGAGCCGCGACGGCTGCCGGCGTCCACGAAATCCTATAAATAACAGGGACCACCGTGGGGCCTTTTTGCTGGATGCGCGCGCGAAAGCGGACTGGGAGAAAACGCGCGCGGATAGTGGAGCGGCTAGCGGCTCGGCCTTCTTCTACGGCTGCCGGCCGATGGGAAAAGCGGTAATCTCATTTTCATGTGGAGCCCGTCTATGCTGCGTACACATTCCGCGCTTGTCAACCGGTTCGCTCATGAAAGTCACATTCCACCGCGATCGGAAATTCGGCACCCCTGCCCACGAGTTTCCATTGAATCGCGTCCGCGTCCTGACACGCGCGTCCATCGTCTCGGATAATCGCCGACCCCACCGTGGTCCAGCGTGCGCGATTTCCACGAGTCACTGAACTCGGTCGAAATACCTACCCAATTTCGTCGTAATTTAAGTTCTTCGAGACGTGAACATTCTGGGCTGGCTTTGGCATTTATTGGAGCGACGAATGCGCTTTATCTTAATTTTTGTATATCGAACGAGACTTATAGGCAGTGGCGCACTCAGGATTTAATCTTGGGGGAGCCGAGTTGAACGGATAAAAATATTTCTACTGCAAATTCAATAAAATTCGTTAGGCGGCTATACAAATTTATTTAGAGAAAAAAATCCCGTTTTCTTTTCTTTTTACAAAGCCCCTTCTTTGGGGGGTGCCTGGGCACCTTGGCCCCCTCTGGGTGCGCCACTGTTCATAGATGAAACATGTAACGTAGTGCTACTTTATTTAGCAAATTTCAAAGTTAAAGCCACTGTGGCACAGGGCTAAAGTGACCATGCTCCCCGATCGATGGTTCGACGGAAGGGCCTGCATGTGCCCGTAATTAACGCGAGGCCGCTTAATTGCCGCGATGGTGGTGGAGAATAGGTGATCCGCGCCTAATATGGCGGTGACCGTGACGAATGATTTCACCGGCTATGCCCAATGACTCACCAGATAATAATCGATGGGCTTCTCGCGTGCCTTGCTGTAGCCCTTCTGAAGTTCGGTCTGCTTAAGGGCATGGGCGATGTGAAGCGCGCTGGCGTCGAATCTGCCGTACTGATAGCTTCCATCCCCTGTGTAATTGTGGTTGTACGGCGAGGACGCGCCACCGCCGCTGTTCCCATGGAGATCACGCTGGGACGAATTCGCGGCGGGCGGTGAACCGTGCCCGTTCAGGTGCCTGGCATAATTAGGCGAGTCTACATTATCGTAACTGCAACAAAATTATGCAACGGGTCTTCAGGGGGGCTAGGGATCGTCGCTGCAACAGTCCCCGCCAGCGCTCCCCTTCGGCCAGGGAACTGGGGGTTGACGCGGTCAATCACGCGTTTTCCATCTGACTCTGACACGCAAAGAAACAGAACACATAAAAATATTCCAATTAATTCTGTACAGCGCAGTAACTGAGTGTGGAGACGCTGCATTCGATGCTTATTAATTGCGTCTTGTTGCCATGGAGGATAAGGACACGGTGGCGTTTAAGGGATAACGCAACGGTGATAGGCCACAAATGGTAGGATAAGTTTGGAGGTGATTTTAATGAAATTTATGAGCTTTGTTACAAATGCAAGATAAAGGCGAACAGAGAAATATTTTTGCAGGATTTTTTTAATAACAGATGGGGCATAATATCCGCACAGGGAATTTCCGCGTGGGAATTTTTCACGTCCACGCCGTTGGGTCTAGAACAAAAAGACAAAAAGCTTTGTAATCTACGCACTATGTACTAAAAAAGTACTCAAGATTTCGAAAAAATATAGATTTTTCAAGGAGTGGCGAATATTTGAAAACAATCTCTTTTGCTAGAAAATTCAGGATAATGAGAAAATTCAAATGTTGGCCATTCCTTCAAGAGTCAACATTTTTTTAAAATCTTGTATACTGCTCTAGTATTTACTGCGTAGATTACAAAACTTTCTGCCACTTTGTTCCAGCTCCAACATTGCGGACGTGAAAAATTCCACCGCGGAATGGCTCAAATGGAAAACACGTACCGGCTGTGTGGCTATTATGCCGCCATTTGTTATTCAAAAAATCTGAAAAAAATATATTTCCGTTCTCCTTTATACATATCATAAGAACCTTATGTTACATTTTTAATAAAGCTTATAAATTCCTTTAAAATCAATTACTGTAGGACGTACGATTATAATTACAAGAATTGTGCAGGAGCCGGTTAAGGGTCCTGAAAATCATCTTGGACAGAGTGGAATGTTTCCCTTCAGAGATTAAGGGATAAAGGTCAAAGGATATTCAGACACAAAGAAATTCACGGTGATGGTTTCTCTGTAGCACAGCTTCCGGTACTTAACACGAACGCAACGATTCCGTGGAGCAAAAACTGGGTTAGATTGTTAATTGGGTCTCGTTGCCTCGAGGACGCCGGTTTCCCCGCGTGCCTCGAGGAATCGCCAATGATGGTGCCCGGCGCAATTACAGTAGCCGATATTACCATAACCGCGACAAAAATTGCCGAGCTAATCCCTACAGACCGTAGGAATCGTCGCGAACGGAATCACCTCGAGCGTCTCGCGCGGCGGCAAGCAAATAGAAAGTTTGTCAGCCGTTGTCAATCCAATTTCGAGGGAAAAAGCCGCGGAAAATAACCTTGCAGCTCATCGTAATCGCGATCCCTGCTCAACGTAGCTTCCGGGCATTTAATGCAAACGCCACGATCCCTCCCGGGTGAAAACTGGGTCGGTTTTTAATTGGGTCTCATTACGGCGAAAACTCTATTTTCCCGTCCGACGTTTCCGCGGAATCGGCCACAATTCCGCGGCCCTTGGTCTCATTACGGTTCAATTAGCCACGGGGCATCGATCGGCAGCCAGAAAATCCCTCAAAGCCCGATCTCGCGTATGAGAATCCAGCGTCTCAGCTAAATGAATGTGTTACACCTCTTCGCTCGTTCTCTCCTGGGGTTCATTCACTTGCGGCGAAGCCTCCGTTTCTCTCGCCTCCTCCTTCCCTCTCGCGTGCGCTCCTTATGTCAGCCGGAGGCAGCTCGCGAAACGCGGCTACGAGGAATTCTTCCGCTGCACGCGTAACCCCGTGCACGCGCACCTCTTGCACGCCCCTCGACGGAGAAAACGAGCAGACGCTGCCATGTACGTATCGAGAATTTTCGGAGTCTATTTCGGGCACTATCGAGGACCACAAAACGGCCATTCGATGGATTCCCTGGTGCATTCCCGTTGCGTTTGCAAGGTGTGAGCACTATTAGGTCGTTTTTTTTAACTCAACAGCGTGTAATTAGAGTAAAACCTGGCTAACAAGGAAGTTCGTTGAATTCAGACCCCCTTCCCCCCCCCGGAATTAATCGCAATCGAGCGGGTTCTTTCTGTTTCCCTGCCTTGTAGTAAAATTCTCAGTGATCCGGTCCCGTTAATCTGAACTTTCCCTCGGCTCGAACGACCTCTCTCTAATTAATCTGGATCGACGACGCTCCACTGTGTCTGTACGATTAAATTCTCAATGGAGGTGAATAGAATTCTGTTTGTTGTTGAATTTAGAGCTCCTCGAGACTTTCAACGTAGCTTGCACATCTGCTGCGAATTAAAAGGTAAATATTTTCGCGCAGGATTGTTTACTGCCGCCGCTAAACCGAACGCGGCGCGCGTCAACGGCGCTAATGAAATGGATTCATCGGCGTTGCCGCATTAAAGTATTCGTCCGACACTACTCGCGAGCTTCCTCGTCGGTCGCGAGACGGACACGCTCGTTCCTTACAGTGAAAGCCTCGAGCCGGCGCGGAGGTTCCCGCTGGATTTTCACTGGTCGCTCGCCAGAGGAATGCACGGAACCGACGAAACGAGCGGCTGGTTCCAATCCCTCGGATACGTGATCTTGTCGTGGGTTACTTCAACGGAATCGGGTCGCCCATTGACATTCCGCGCGAGGAGCAAGTGCGTTTCTCGCGCACAATCGCGACGCTCCGGCTCCGAGACGACATCGCCGGATTAAGGCCAGCGCGGCGATACGTTACGTAACGAAGATGAACGAGGCGGTCTGTTAAAGACCGGCACGTATATAGGACTGGGGCATGATTGCGGGCCAAAGTGTGCTCGTAGGGAATAATTGTCGCGGGGCCGTGCCCGTGAGAAAAAAAAAAAAAATTCAGCACGGTCATGGAGCCGTTGAGAAGTGTCCGAGTTACGTGACGGACTTGTTAATTCCGACGTGAAACCGCCGCGGAGGGAATGATCTTTGTCACACATTCTTCGAAAAGAAACCGCGCGTAAAAAGCAGCTGTTCCCAGCGCGAACCTTGGGACGGTAATCAAAGAAGCAGTACAATCAGACCTTTTTGCTACCACTTTGATGACTTTTTAATTCCCTCCGGTTGCACAAGGGACTCTTAATTCCCTGGCGAGCGGACGCTTGAGTTATATGAAAATTCCTGCTAGGATCTCGAAAGCTCTTCGTGTCCTGCAAGCATGGAATCGAAGCCTAGAAGCTAGTAGAGAAGGATATCGATTGATTCTAGGCTCCGAGAAAGGCAGCGGCAGTTGCGCGGTAGAGAAAGCTCGCAGCAACAACGTAATAAAAGATAATCACTTCCAAGGCCCAATAACGCAATTAACAAGATCGTTAATACGATCGTCCGGCACAAAAGGCCGAGCTGGCATTCGTACAGGCGGCCCGATCTCGATTCACCGGCGAAGGGAAAGTGGTGAAACCGAACGCGAAGCGAAGTCGATCGACTTTCCGCGAGGGAGGCAGGGGGGCCTATCATTCAGAAGCCCATTTAAAACGCAGGGAACGTAAAGGAGGGCCCCTCCCCCCGGTTAATTCTCCCCGTTCCGTTGCACCGGCGGTTCCTGTTTTAAACGCTGCACGTACGGCCGCGGACGATTCCACTTAAAAAAGGCGAATAAACGGGCTATGACGGGCGACGATAGAATTTTAACGACGCTTAACGCGCCCTTATCGCGACGCGGTCGGGCTTCAATTGTCGAATTAAGAGAATTGTGCCGCGCGCCCGGCCGTCGGGAATGCGTGATCGATCGCGATAATGTCGAAAGGAAAACCGTCCGGATCAAGTTCTCGATCGCTTTCAAGCTGATCATTACGTTGGCGCGAAACGTTCTCCCCGCGTAACTCGAACCGTAACCTTTGGAATGGTGACACCGCTCGCGCACGGACGTCCAACGCGTCCTTGGGCTCGTCGAGCGGATTTAAAGCGCTTAATTGCACGCGTCTAGTGCTCTCTGAAAGTCGTGCGACCTGCGGGACGCGACACTCCCCCTGGATCGGCGCACTTCCGCCGTCAAAAAGGGGCAGGAGCAAGGGTGTAGTGCCTATCCGAGATATAGTGACTTAGGTGTGAAGTCCCTCAGCGGGGTCTTACCCGACAGCCTGCTGAGTACTGGCCGCTAAATACACCCCCCTACTACCTCTTGCAGGACTGTATTTAGAGAAGACCAGGACAAAACCGGGGTCCTAAAGGGTAAAATCTCCAAAATTACCTGAAGCATGCAGTGACTTTAATTTAAAATAAGTTGTTAATATAAGATAATTTATATTACAACTGTTCTAATGCTGTACATATACCTTACTACAATGGATTTCTATTTAATATCTGCTGACAATGAGAGAATTTTTAATAGCCAGTAGCAAAGTTTAATTGATGTCTTTTAATAATTATAATCAATTTCTTTTTTATTTTATTAAAATCGAAATTGTAACACTTAATCTTTAGGGCCCCGGTTTTGTCCTGGTCTTCCCTAAACACAGTCCTGCTAGAGGTCACGTTTAGCGGCCCATACCCAGCAGGATATCGGTTAAGACCCCGCGGAGTGGCCTCACACCTAAGTCACTATAGCTCGTAGAGGCACTATACTGCGACGATCAGTGGCGGATTTCACCCCATTTTCAAGAGCAACTTATCAATTCATCCAAACAGTACACTTAACTCAAGTAATTAGAACTGAAAACTTGGGCCCCTTCGGAACGTTTGCCGCCTGCGCCTTTTTCCTTAAATCCGCCACTGGCGACGATGCAAGTAACCGGACTCGTATTATAGTTGCCCGGGCGTGCTGCGCGTAACTAATTCCCCTTACTATCGTTACTATTATTTAATCCAACCCCCTGTTCTCAAGCAACGCTCTTCAAGGCGTATTAAGTGGGACCGCGTCGCGAATTCCAATGGGGAATTTCTGGTGGCGTTGGAGCGTGGGCGAGATGCTGAGGACGTCTAGCGTGCAATGGAGGCGCTCTGTCGCGTAGAAAGTACATTGTTTTATAGTGGGAGGCGTTATTTGGAGTCGTGATCGCGAGCCTCGAGCTTTTAAAGGAATAGAATAAGAGGAACGAAGTTTGTCAAGTAAACAGGTTCCCGGGGAACGAGTCTTCCGGCTCTAGCTTCCTTCGATCTTGACATTTGCGCCGGCCCTGACCAATATTTCCAACGCTTTGGGACGCGTTAACTGTCGCGCGAAGGTGATACGCAGCACGCCGAATCATTGAAACGAGGGAAATTGGAACGACTAGTTAAGCTGCGGCGTTAATTGATTCACCAAGCCTTGAGTGATTTCTCGGTGGGCCAAATTAGCACACTGTACTACTTTTCTATAATATGTTCGTTACGCGGACACACCAGAAACGCCTACGTCCCTAGAATATTTTCTTCTCTTTCTCCTTTACAGGGGACCAATATCATTCGCATCGATTACAACTCAACTGTTCGATGAAAGGTAATTCGGCATCGCTAGTGTCATAAGCCCGGTGTCGAAATGATTAACGCGAAAGCACGGTTACATGCCCCTTACCAAGGTGGATAAGCTCCTCGCGGTGACGCACCGCCGGCCCTGATCTGCTCGTTGACGTAACCGCTCCTGGGCACGTTCAGGGCGCTCCTGATGCCCACGCTGGACCCGTCCAAGGTGCCCGGGCCCGGTTTGGGCACATGGCTGCTGCAGTACACCTCCTTGTCGTTGATCGTGTGCTGGTTGTTGTAGTAGGTCTTCAGGGTCAGCTTCGTGCCGCAGATCGCGCACTTGAAGCAGCCCGCGTGGAAGAACGTGAAGTCCTTCAGCGGGCCCACCCTGTCCACCTGGTACACCGTCTGAGCGCACCTCAGACACGTGCTCTCGTAGAAGTTTGGCCGATACATGCTGATAAGAGGATCCCAAGGGTCTCCAGTCTCCAGTCTCTCGCTTCGTCTTCAGTCCAAGCTGCACCTCGCTCTGGAAGCCACCGCGCGCGACCTTCGCGGGCATACAGCGAGAATTCTGAATATTTACTGCGCTATTCGTGGAACTCTGTTATTTGGGACCTGTGCTGTCTGATTTCTTAGAGAATATCTGAGATTTTCAGAAGAAGAAGTGACTTCGGAGCTTTATTGCGCTCAGTGTTGGGTCTAGTCTCAGAGGTCTAGGTATGAAGACTACGTTTTTTAAGCCTCAATTCAAGAGAGGGTAATTATGGAAAAGGTTAAGAAAAGACTGGCGAGATTACACCTTGGGCCCACTCGACTTTCACCTCCTCCCGTCGCGACAAAACGCAGAAACGTGGAAAAAGCATTTCATAAGTTCAGCGATACAGCCGCGGCGAGCGGGGTGCTTTAATTAGGGGTAATCACCGCAATGCAAAACGCGCGCGCGCGCGCGCGCGCGCGAATCAGACCGAGGCCGTTTCCTAACTCTCAATAATTACACCAGCCGCGGATTATGTCTGGAAAAGAGAAAGACAAAAAGATGCACATGGAAGCCCCGGCGCGATAGCATCTGCACGCGAGATGATTGACGGATAACTAAACGCATCGACGTTGTTAAAAACGATCGCCAGGCCGCCGACACTTTCCTGCCTTTTGCAACGAATCGTTGCCAATGCTTCTCGCGGTGGGCGGCTGCGGGCAGGTAATTGCAAAACTGATTTCACGACCACTACGGCAACGTCATCGAGATTTTCACACGTGTGAATGAACCGCGCGCCCTCGTTAACGCTTCGTTTACGCTCCATTTATGTCCGATCGTCTCTACAGTACTTTAACAATATCCTTCGATCTTTCCCATATTCTCGCGTCTCCCCGAGATCCGAGCCGCTCGAGAAGATTGCACAATCGCCCATTCATTCGCCCAAAGGTGTCGGGCGAAGGCAAATCGAGCGCCGCGTGAAAACTTTCTAAACGATCCGTGACTCATTTTCCAGAAAATTAATACATCAGTTTCACCGCCGCGTATAATCGGCCGTGTTACCAAAGAGCGACCGAGGTTTCCCTTTTCTTTCCGCGATTCCTTCGGCCACGAATTCCTCGTTGCATAGCGGACGACCACAATGGCGGGTTACGTCACACCGTTAGCGACCGTGCACAACGAAGTACCATAGTAAACGCTGGGATAGAGACCCTCGCACGCATCAACGAATCCTTTGCCAGTTACCGGACACGCACTGATTCGGATTTTTTCTCTCTTTGCCGCGACGATTTCGCGAGCCGCGACGAACATCCGAAGATCACACGCACTGGGAAAGCTTCTACTCTGTCGAACGAGCACGCGCTGGCGTCGGGAGAAAGCATTTTATCGTATTCATGATTAAACCTTGCATGTATGTCACTGTGACGCGCTAAGATCATTTTCGGGCACCGCTTAACGAGTTTGAAAATAATTCGCTGGTTGCAAAACACAGTTGGGTTTCCCAGGCGTACTATAATACATAGTACTGCACTATATTTTTTTGTAAAAATACTGTATTTCCGATGTATCAATAAAATTCTACAATTTTTAGTTTCTCTTTTATTCCACGGCAACACCGAAACTATAATTTGTGAATTTCAACTTCAACAGGGAGGATTTTTTCTATAATGAGTTTAATTTTGTACCACTTTCCTCAGAAGAGTACTATATTTTATCATATTTGACGGTAAAGTACTGTATTATCCCGAAAAAGAATTGGCAACTCTAGATACAGCGGAGGATGGGTGATCAGAGATTACCGAAGACGAATCAGAGCATTAATCGAACCGTCCAAAGCTATTCCTGCGAGTGCAGATTGTACGAAAGTGATCGCTAACGGACGCTCAGTTTCGAATTGACCGAAAACGACATGGAGGAATACGCGGAGCACGCGGAAGTCGTTGCTGCTCGATTGCAGGCTTTATACGGGCGGCAGTGTTCATTCGCATCGTATTCATCTGGATAACGAAGAAACGGGCTCGATCGATTCTCGGTGGTGCCACGCCGGTAGCCGCAAACTGGCACTCGTAAATATCCCCGACGCAGCGCATACCTTCGCCCCCTTTTCCGCCGAACGGGTGGAATTTTTCGTAATCGCGCGCTCAAATAAACGGCGGGCATTTTAATCGGCGCCGCGTTACGCAACGTCTCGAAGAGGAAATCGTAAAGATCCCCTCGTAAAACGCGGCGACTTCCAATTACGGTTGGTCGTCGGCACCCATTCATTGGGCCCCGCGTGTGGTCACCGTGAAATAATTCCAGCGACGCAATAGCATCGACGTTTCTACGTCTCTCCCTTCCGTCCATCGAGCAGGCGCATCGATCTCTCAAAAGAAAAAAAAAAGAAAAAAAAGCCGCCGCATTTGCGACGATACGCGAAACGATCTGTATAATGGACAAATCGCGCCGTGAAAATTATCGCATTCCTCGCGTCGTTTATCACTCGATAATGCTCGAATACCGGTGTCCCCATTCTGGCCCGCCCTCTCCCAAGTATTTACGCTCGGCTCGCACACACGTCTGTACTTACGCGGCACGTAGCTCCGTAAAGAAACGCGGAGACTTCATCGAGCCGGATCGCCAAAGTCCAGATAGCTCTAGATACCGGAGCGTAATGTCTCGGGGACGACCAGCAGGTTAACCATTGTTCCCGAGGCGGAAAAGGCGTGTTGCTGCGGTTTGCGACAGTTCGCCTTGTTACTTAACGCGCGAAAGTACCGGTGAATAGCAGGCATTCCGTGCAACGGGCACGCTGTGCCTGCGCCGCGGTACCACGTTGCACGGTGCCCGCGATCCACGGTGATTTGAATTATTCCCGAGCGGCCAGAGAACCAGTTCCCCGAGGCGCATCAGATTTGTCAAGCACGTGTACCTCGCTGGAACGCGAGGTAAATCATCCACGGGCGCATCCGAGCCCCGCCTCGCGGATGCCTACGTCGAGGCAGAGGTCCGCGGGTAGGAGATCGGTAGCGGAGCTGTTTTTCTCCAGCGAATGAGTAGCGTTGCGGGATAGAAAGAGCCGAGTGCGCCAACAAGGCCGGGGCAGAAGTCGCTGTCCACGTATATACTCACGTCCTCATGCTCCTCTCCTCGTGCTCGCGTCAGCCTGGTAGACCTCGATGGTGCTCGTCCCCGCGCGCCACGAGCATCTCTTCCGATGGTTTTCTCGTATCCGGAATCAGCTCTGTCCTCCTCCGTTCGGCACGACTTACTTCCAACCTCGCTCCACCTACGGGGAACCACGACACTGCGGAAAATCGCGCACGATACCACGGGCGGGCTGCTCTCTTCCGGTCACCGCCGCGCCGTGCATTGAAATCACCAGGTGCCCGATGAACGTCGCTGGGCCAACGAGCTCCACGCGCGCACCTTCGACGCACGTAGGACGATTCCGGCCAGCAGATCCACCTGTGTCCTCCTGCGTGCCGCCGATCTGAACGCGGATCCTAGATCCCCGAGGTTCCGCGAACGTTTTCGCTAGCGAGCCCACGACGTAGGAGGTCCTCCTCCGACCTCGCTGGTAACAGCAACGACGTTCTTTTTCTGGCACCGTTTTCGTGCGGCTCGGAATGAGGTCTCCAGCAACCGTGGCGGCCACGCGATCCGCTCGAACCTGAATACCGCCACCTGCTTCCTTCGACGTTCCAGGAAGGTCTGAGGTGAGAGGGACGGCCATTTTGAGGGAACCGTGGCTGGCTCTCAGGTGGCGCTATGGGTTGGAGAACCGAGGCTGAACCGGTGTGGGTAGATCACTCTTTTACGTGAGCTCACCTGGCGGAGGCTCTGTCTCTGTCACCTGTGCTCGACTCCAGCGCGATACTCGCCGCGCTGTTTTGTTTGAAAAGGCGGGCTTTTCTTCGCTCGCTGTGCGCCTTGCGAGGGTATCCAACGCGGATGCCCCGCTCGCTGCTTTCAGGGATAATTACCATTGTTTCAGGTCCCGCCAGTTTCTCGGCCACCGCTGGAACGCGGTCCCGATTCACTATACTTTCATTCCGAACGCTCATCGATACGCGATGGGGAAAAAAGAAAGCGGGGAACCGGCCGAGGGAATACCTACCGAGATTGGCGGCCACCGCTTTTCGACATCCTCCGCGGGATCACTTCTAAATCCGCGCGCGTGACTTTCAATTTATTGCGACTCCGTGATTTAAACCTTCGCGGTCGCACGGGGTGTATCACACCCCAGGCAATTCCTTTTTCTTCGACAATATCTCCGTAAACTTTTAGAGCTTTGTATTAAATTTTAAAACTCGCGCGAATTTTGACTGAAAAATCGGTTTTTCCACTACTATCTTACAACCACAAGTTTCGTCGTATCGAAATTTGCAATTCTGGAAAAATTCTATTAGAGTTAAAAGTTAATGGAATCAAAAATACGAAAATGCTAACTGAAAAATGTGACCAAATTGTGATTATAAAAAGGTGTGACCGCGAAGGGTTAATTTTCTGTAATTCCTCACTTCAGTGTTTTCTCCATTCCCTTCCCTCATTCCCTATTCGTGCACCAAATACTAATAGAGCATTCATTTCACAATTTTGAAGGACGCTTCGTATTTGATCGACTCCAGGACAAACTGGTGGACAGCAGCCGGGCCAGCTAATTGCCGATTAATTTCCCAAGTTAAATCGCCTGTAAGAATTCGATTTAATGGACGTTACACCCATAAAGCCGGGGCGCGGTGCCTCCATCAACCTGCTTATGGTTGTTTTCGCCGGGCATTCCGAGATATCACTCTTCGATAGCTCGAATGAGATCATTCGACCGGGTGGAGCGCACGGGCGGAGCGTCGTAGGTGTGCTCGGCGTTTTTGCGTGCGACTGAAAAGCAGGTTGCCCGCTAACGGCGGGATTCGATAAGTTTATTTAAATGAATTGTTGAGACGCGCTAGTGCCGCGATCTCTCTTTCCACGGGCGGCTGCATTCCGGGCTCTCGCGTGGGATATGCGTGCCGGTCGAATCGCTAAATTGCTGGCCGATATTTCCCAGTGCCCCCCGCCGGACCGGGGAAAGAGGAGGAAGGAGGGAAAAGAAGTCAAAGTTTTCGCACGGGAATGGCATTTGGCTAGCCCACGCGTGTGTGCGAGTGTTTCAGCGCGCACGTGGGAAGTAAGTTGTAAGCGGTGATGCAACACGTGGACACGGATGCAAATATAAGTCGGCAACAGTTCGCATATAATTACACCTTACTGTATTTAGTTTTACGACTGTGTAACGTCCAGGCCTGAATGTCTCGCCTTTCAAGTACCGCGGTCTCTCCCCTATCTTTCCCTGGCCAATAAAGGAAACGCGCTGAAAAGCCACGAGGATAGCTCGTAGCTGTGTCCAACAACTGTCTTCTAGGACGTCGTTCAATTAATAAATGAATTATGCATCGACGAGCGCGGAGAAGATGCTCCAGCTAAAATTACCCCGAAACCATCGTTTACTGAATATAGCCCTGATAAATTCGACCGCCAGACGCTCCAAGCGCCTAAACGAGATCGAGGATGGCCTCTTGCGTAACCCGCTGGAGATAGATCCCCGAACGTTTCGGAAAGAGTCGGCTCTAACGATAAAAAATACATCACCTTAATCAGTAAGTAATTCCCAGCAACAACCCATCTTCAACGTTCACATCCGTCTCTGCTAAATGAATTAAATACTATCGCTAATAAACAGGAAATAAATCCAAACTATGGTTAGATTCTTGAAGGGTAAAAGGAAAAACAGGGAATGTCCATTTTTAGTGATTCTGTGATGTACGACGTATTTTGTTGGTGGCAACTGGGAGCACTAAATTGTTAAATTACAGTGGGTTATAAAGTAGATAAATTTCGCTTAAATTGAGTTATTGCTGCCAGGTAGCAGAAAAATAGTTCATCTATTTGTATGTTAAATAAGAAAGCCATATCTGTATTAAAACTGAAGATGTAACAGTTTATATTTCGGACGTATTTGAAATCGATGCCTGATTTTGGACGTATCTAAAAAAAGTTTCCTTTGGAGTTTATGAAATATTTTACGGGTTTGTCACAGATACTTAGATACCTTTTTATCCAGATTTAATATTTAACCTAATCTGATTTATGTAGCATACCGATGGCATAGCACAGAATACTAAACGTCATTTATCTCAGAACCACCTTTTGACCAGATACGCCCTTTCGAATTAGCACGGCAGAAATGTCCACATAAGACTATGTTAGACTTGGTGTATTAAAAACAGAAAGTGTCCACCCTCCGCTGGAACGAAACAAGAAATGTCCCCAGGCTTCCTATTTGCACTATGTATTTCTGATTAGCGTAAGCCCGCGGACTTCACTGTGCACACATCCTTCTTTTGATAATAATAGAAGTGACCATTTATTTTGTCACAGTATTCTGCAGTGGTCTGCCCTTGTTAGTTAAAATGTCCTATCTAGCATTTTTCCCTATTTCAAGAAATATTTAAATGCTTAAAGCTCCACACGTCTCTTACCTTTCAAGTGGTTAGAAAACCCTACGTGCCTCGCAGAGATCTAGAAACAGTCTAATTTATTAATTTTTTTATAAGGACGGCAGAAAGAAAACGTCAAAACTTCAGTTTTCTCGGATGTTTCGAAATGCTAGATAGGATATTTCAACTAAGAAGGGCAGTGTTCCACTTGAAACATATAAAAACAATGTGAAACAATTATCTCTTTGCTCGGATCTTTCCTGATACCTAATTAGAGTAAGTACAAATTGTTCATATCAAAAACAATCCAGTTAAGTTCATCGAACCTTGTTTCTGACGGACTAAAGTATTAAAACTTGATTTTCTCGATAAATCTGTTTCGTGACATTCCTTGTTTTTACCCTAAAATTCCCACCCGTCACCACGGTTCCTCGACTTCCCCGCAGCGTGCCGAGGCGGCAGAAAAATGTCGCGCCCGGGACCGCTCTATCGCAACGTTCAAAAGAGGCTGCCGTGGTCCCCGAGGTGTGCCAGCTCGGTGCGCGTAAACGCGCGCCTCCTCGCGATATATTTACGCGAACGGGGAGACTTCTGTAAAACGGTGGCACCGGTCCAGCAGCCACGATACGGAAATAGATTTCGGCTTGGTGGCGATGCAACAGCTTCGCGTAGAGCGCGAGGCAGTCGGAGGCAGCCAGTACCGTGACGACCAGTTCCCGAGGAAAACCGGAGAAATCGCCTCCTTCGAGGTCCCACATGAATGTGAGTCTCTCGCTGATCTTCCTTTCACGAGGTGTGCATTATCCGGCGCATCGGCCCGATCCCGGGCCACGGAGTGCCGTCTTTTGTTCACCATCCCCGCCGCGGGGCCGCGATAACACGGTGCATCGGCCCGCAAAGTGCTCGCGATACACCTCGCGGTTCGCTCGTCAGCCCGATGTCGATGACTCCTCCCGTCGGGGTGAACGTGTCGGCGCCGAGGAAAATGGACGGTGCCTCTCCTCTTTCCCTGGCGAGGTTGCGTAAATACGCGGACAGGGAAGCTCGGCCGAGCACAGCTTCCTTCGCGGCGGCAATTAGAGCTGCCGAACCGAGAGCGCCGCGTAAATTGTGCTTTCACTGGCTCCGCTCTCGCTGGAGGAGACAAAAGAGCCGAATATGGTGGGCCGAGTTCTCGCGAGCGGGGGCAAACGTGGACGCGCTTGTCTCTCGCGGAAGTCCCCTGGATCTCGCGGCGGAGTGCACCGTGAACGAGGGCAGGATCGGTTTGTTTATGAAGGGGACAGGCTGGGCGCGCTCTAAGTACTATTACCCGGCCGAAAGAAGATCCCCAAGAGGCGGGCTCGGGCGATACAGTCCGTCGCTATGACGATTGGTCGAATCACCTATTTGGGCACACTTTTAAAGACGCGGCACACGTATTTTGGTTATTGGCTGAAGTAGGCACATGATTGTCGCACCGCGCGACGAAGAGAGCGAACAAAACACATCGAGATCGAGTGGAATAGAGCGATCTGACCGACGAGCGCCAAAGCAATAGCGTAGGCATCTCAAATAGTTAACCATTAATATATAATAACATAAAAATTTCCTTATTTTTCACAATATATTCAGGAAAGTATTATCATTGGTTTGGTTAGATTTTTCTGATTAAAATAAGCCCAAACGCAATCTCGCCCAGATTGTTTGAAAAATAAGAAAATTTTTATGTTATTATATATTAATGGTTAACCGTCTGAGATGCCTACGCTATTGCTTTGGCGTTCGTCGGTCAGATCGCTCTATTCCACTCGATCTCGATGTGTTTTGTGCGCTCTCTTCGTCGCGCGGTGCGACAATGTATGTGCCTACTTCAGCCAATAACCAAAATACGTGTGTCGCGTCTTTAAAAGTGTGCCAAAATAGGTGATTCGACCAATCGTCATAGGTACGGACTGTATCGCCCGAGCCCGCCTCTTGGGGATCTTCTTTCGGCCGGGTAATAGTACTTGGTGTCACTATCGCGATGAAAGTATCCGAGTCTTCTCTCGTTGGGAGCCAGTTAATTAGACCATGTGACACGTGTCAGTGCATTCGATGGTTATTCGGTTCAAATTGCACGCTTCGAAGTGTTCGTGGCTCGGCTAAATTGGAGCACGAATCGAGGCGTTGAGTTTGCTCTCGGTATAGGCACCGCGGAACAGGGGAGCAAATGTTCTTACGCAGTTGAAAAAATGTTTTGAGAAGAAACTCTGGCGGGCTTGGTCTACAACTTGGAATACCTCCAACTTCCCTGCTGACTTTTGCAACGTTATCGGGAATTATTGTCTCGCGGTAGTCAAGCTTTCGCCGATTAGAATCCCTGTTTAAAATTCACACGCGGCGATGGGTAATTATGGGTGCCAAGAAGCGCGGCTAGCGTGGAATGTAGTTTTTAGTTTCCAGACGGGAAAAATGATGTCTGCAACGATCCTGGCGCGATCTAAATTTATAATTCTTGGAAATCGGACGCTTTGTTGCTCGTCTAGTGGACAGAATAGCAGCATAGAACAAAAGAGCGTGAACCGTGGCGAAGAACAGAAGGGGTAAAACGTTCTAAAGATACGTATGGCTCTAATTCGAGGATCTAATTCACACGTGAGGAGCTCGTACGGCTTCCTCCGCTGGAATCACGGGCTTAGCTTCCAACCTGACGACGTTTTCATCGATGCGCGATCAACAGCGCCCCACTTACTATCTAGAACCAAACAAACAATTCTTTGCTACCTAAACAAATGAAATTCTGCGCTTCGGGTGCGAAGTAAACGAGGATTTTCGTAGGGAGGTTATCGTAGACATAATCGAAGCGCTGAATGAACGGGCTAACGTAATCCCGCGATATTTACGGATCCCCCACGTTCGGTGTCGACGAGAAATATAGTTGTCGCGTCTCGCCTCGACTTTATTTCTAGACGCGGAACCACGATTCTTCCCCCGCTCCGCAGATACAGACTTTCAATTTTGGCTGCTTCCGGCTGATCGAGTGACGTCGAAGCTTTCCCGAGGGCCTGCTCGAAAAATCTCGATTGTGCACCCTCGAAATTACTCGGCCACCTAATCCAAGGTGCGATGACATGAATTCACGCGCCGCTTGGCAGCCGAGAGCACGAGTCGGCGATGCTCTGCCAGCTTGTCTCGGCACCCCAATTCGCAATCGCGCGCAAAAATGCGCCAGCCCGATAAACAGAACCTAGACACGCACTCCCAATGGAATTTAGTCCTATACGATCGTTTAAATGCAAATATATGCAGATATAAAGCCAAGCCTGTATCGCTATATTTCTTTGTAATTACACAAGATTGCGTTAAGTTGGTATTAATTCCTAACCCAGTGTGTTTGATTCACAGAACCCGGGAGCTGAAAAATGGCGCCCGATGGCCATCTCGAATCCATCGACCCGGTTGCGCATGGCGAGGTCCATGCCCCACTGGGTAATGGTACGCGCGCCACCCTTTAATCCCTTTCATTTACGCTTCGAATTACGCGGAGGATTTAATTCGCTTGATGTTTCCTCGTGGCAAGGCGCAGCAACAGAAGGAAGCGGAACAGCATCATCGACGACCACCGACCCCACCGAAGCTACCACCACCGTCGCTCTCTGGCGATTGTGGTGACCCAGACTACGAGATCATCGAATTCCCGACCCGACCGCAAGCAGACAAGTCCTCGGCACCGGGCACCAGCCCCAACAAATGCGCCCTCTGCGGCACGGACAACGTCTTCGCACGTTGCGACACCTGCAAGGGTAACTACTGCGAGGCCTGCGACGACATGAATCACAAGCACCCGAAACGAAGGAGCCACGTTCGAAGGAGGATCCTCACGGATCTGGGGACCAGGACAAGACCCCCGCTGCCGCCTAAAGGGGAGAGCATGTCCAGCCCGCCCCCGATACCGCCGCCCAGGCGGAATCGCAAGAACGCTCAGGTAGGATGCACCCTGGCCTGAGGCTTTCATCCCTCTCCGTCTATTTTCTTCCAGGACGACTTCCTCAAGGCGGCCCGGAAACGAGTTCGAGGCTCGCTGCGGGACTCGATGGAAATCAGCGGACACCAGGTTGCGAGAGTCGCGAATCCTATTTTCTGATCCCCTCGAAACTTCTGCTTCTTGGTCGCCCAGTAGCCGATTCAGTTTTATTGTTGGGCTAGACGGTCTGGGGCGGATTTGTGTAGGCTAAGTAGGCTAAGGCGGACAATTTTGGGGTGTGAAAATTTTGGGCAGCTGTTTTGGGGGAGTGACAAATTTGGGGGAGCGGCAAATTTTGGGGAGCGATAATTTTGGGGGGTAGCAATTTTTGGGAAGCGATAGATTTCGGCGGGTGGCAAATTTTGGGGTGCGACAATTTTTGGGAAGCGGAAAATTTTGGGGAGCAATCATTTTGAGGGGCGAAAAATTTGGAGAGACTGCATATTTTGGGAAGCGACAAATTTTGGGAAGTGGCAAATTTTCGAGAGCGACAAATTTTGGGGAGCAGTAAATTTTCGGGGCCGAAAAATTTCGGGGAGCGGCAAATTTACGGGGGCGAAAAATCTTAAGCAAAAGAAAATTGGGAAGGTTTAAACACAGAGCACGCGAGTTGCCGTATTGAATTAATTTTGAAATTCTCCCAGTTGTTTTAAATGAAAATATTTAATAATATTTCGCAGAAAGGGCGGCAGACACTTGTTAGCCTGGCAGCGCCGATTCTCCAAATCCGCCCCTGTAGATTGTAGAAGATAGTGCACCGATATTTCTTGAATTATTGGGGGTGTAAATTCGCACGCGAAGCTTCGCAACTTTGTCTCCGGTGATTTGAGTCGTCGTCGTTATGTATATTCGTAGATATTTATTGTTACTGTTGGTTGTACGCGCCGAGAATGGCGGCGGTTGGTCTGTAGAAAACGTCACACCGAGGCAACGAAGACTGTTAAGCGCGACTGTCGCGCGAGCTTTTCAATGGCCGTCCAAAGCTGCTCGCCGAACTGCGCACAGATGTTTATTGTACATTGTCGTTGATTCTTTCTAATACACCACGTTACCGCAAAAACACTACTGCCGTATTCACTGAACCCGTTTCACTCTCTGTCGACGAAGTAACGGCGGGGAAAGACGAGCCGGGACGTAGTAATTCGCGGGCAATGTATTACACGATTTCGCGTGCATCCGCGGGTCGGACATGTTCTCGGAGGATTGACGCGACCGGTGAATATGGCAGGACACGGTGGACACGGTGATTCATACTGGTTACTATGTGCCATTCCGTGTTTCCCGTACCGTTACTGGTACCATGTATCATTTCCCCTTTAACTTACATAGCAACACACTGTACACACGTTCATTATTTTCAGCCTGCATTACGACAAACCACCGTGCTCGTTTCAAGCCGAATTTCCTAGATGTTCGTTCAGAATTACCTCGCTTAAATCGCACATATATATCCAGCCCGTTTTATTTCGTCCACTAACGCTTTGTCTAGACCTAAACGATCCAGCCTGATTGGAAATTTAATTTTAGCGCCAAGCTTCAGCTGCAACGGCCCCTCTTCTCTCCACGAAGACGCACCTTCTCTCTTTTTATTTTATTTCTCGCATTCTCGCCACCACACGCCAATTGCAGCGTAGAAAACGCATCCACGGTCCCCCGACAGCGACACACACTCCGGCGAAAAAAGAGCGCCGCTCGGCTCCACTTGTGTAATAAAGCTGAGGTTTCCGCGCTTAGGCTAAATCGGCGCAAAGCCAGGGCTCCACGAATCTCTCCTTGATCGAGAGAGTCGGCAGCTTGAAGCGAACGGTACCGAACACCGGCAGGCCGCTGTCGGCGACGATAGACACGAAAACGGTGTCGAAGTCCACGCAATCGGTGAACGCCGCTTCCGTCGAAGGATCCGGAGGATCGAACACCGACAAAATGTCCACGCTCCAGGTAAATCCTCACGCCGATAGCCATCTTATACGAGACAGTTTCTGCCTTGGCAAATAACAATTATGAGCTACAGAAGTGTCTCCTGTAAGAAGGCTCTAAGGAATCGAGTGAACGATTCTTCGGTGTATTGTTTGGGAGAGAGAAAAATACTGGGGAATATCTTTAGGAAAGGTACAGGAAATATCAGGAAGCGATGCGAGCGCAGGACGTGAACAGGAGGAGGCACACCGCCGCTGACATTTCGAGGGACACGTTGAACGCGAGGCCGCTGAGCATGGGCAGCCCTAAAGCTGCTCCACCTGTGCCACCTCCACCACCGCCTAGAGCTATGATACAGTCGGCGAGCGTGTGCGATTTATCGTCACCGCATACGTGGAACCCTGGCATGCATCAGGTAATTGGTCACCCGGAGTGAATTCAAAGAGGAGTATCTTCTTGGGAGTTTAAATGAAGAAAGTGGCACGAGTGTCTATTTGTTACTGAAGATAGATCTGTATAGCTATTGAGTGCAAATTCTCTTCAATTTTGGTCTCGAGAACTATAAGACATCAGTGGAAAATTCGAGTTCCCTGCATTCCATACAAAATTAACTGAAGTTTTCGGTAACAGAGGAAATTGACTAAGGTTCATGTTGATTTTACATTTCTAAGTGAAGATTTATATTGCAAAGTAAGCGACTCAGTTATACCCAGCCAAATACCTTTTCAGGCCCAATCCATGGCTCACTTAGGCCCAGGAGGCATGCCCATGATGTGGTACCCACCAAATGGCCCCTGGGATATGACGATGAGTGGCTCCACGATGAGCCTCAACCACCCAGCAATGTGGGGCTACCCTATGGGATATCCCCCATCGCAATTGCTACCACCACAGTACCCAGGCTCGGTATCTAGGCCACACAGTCCCGCCAGAAGCGTGAAATCGAGCCGGAGGTCTAGAGCAGCTTCCCCGTCGCCTAGCTTGAAATCTAGAAAATCGTTAGCCTCCAGATCTCGATCGAGGAGATCGCAGGGGTCGCCGTCTGACGCTAGTTCAGAGGACTCCGGGGAGTCGGACCTGGACGACAGGCTCTCACGCAGCTCCAGAGGAACCAGACGCGGCAGTGTGTCCAGGAACGTCAGGCAGAGGAGCTACCACGAGGAAGAAGCAAGTAGGAGTCTGTTGACCAGGAATCGTCGCGAGTAAGTTAACTATAATCCTCAGAAACTATTATACAAAGCTACAGTAGCGACTCGCGGTAACTTCCTCGGAAGATTTCAATACAGTACACCTAGAGAATCGACGTGTTTTCAGGCGACTGATGTCTGAGGAGAGGATGACGAGCACAGAGGACCAATGGTCCGAGGGCCACCCTAGCAAACGGTACTCGACGTCCTCCATGAGCTACGACGACTTCCAGAACAACACTCTAAACTCTCGACGACGGTACGACCAAGATGAGCGGAGAGCCTCGAAGCTGGAGCCACGAGTCGATCGGGTTGAAAACGGCAACTATCGCGATCGCCGAAGAAAAAGCACCGACGACGAGTCTGACAGACGGTCCAACCTACCACCTCGGTCCAGGGTCACCAGTTCCTCCGACGATCACTTCGAGAAAGTGGAGGTCGCCCCTCCCAGAAGGGACGAAGTGGTGTACCCAAAAAGAGCGTCCTCTGTGAGAAGGGACTCGGGTTTGGATGAATCTGAGAGACTCTCCCGTCGGGGTTCTCGAAGGTCCTCCATCGAGAGCGACGCGCAGGCCTCGACAAGGGCGTCTTCAGCCTCCAGGAGGAACCAGGTGTCGGATAGAATGCACAAAGAGGACGCTGAAAAGCTGCCACGCACTGTGACGAAGAATCAGCGAAGTCGTGAACCGTCTCGCGATCGAGAGACGCTACCAAAGAGAGAAGCTTCCCTGAGAAGAGACTTGTCAATCGATGATGCGGACAGATCCGCCAGGAGAAGTTCTGGAAGATCTTCCTTGGAATCTGATAGGAAAACCCCGTCGCAAGATGCTCCTCCTAGAAAGCTGCAAGAGAGCGAAGAGGCGTCGCGAGCAGGTAGCAGGAACCAGGAAGCAGAAGCTCGAGAAGCCAAACGTTCCGTGGAAAGGGAGAAGCGAGTGGAAGAGAGTCCCCAAAGAAAGTCACTGGAGCAAGCGGTTAAAGGTCCTGCGAATACAGCCTCGCTCGTGAAAGAAGAGAGCCGTGGGCCAATAAATGAAACGACAGGAAAAGAAGTTCCAGAGGAAACGAAAATGGAGATACCGAAGGAGGAGTGGGCCTGCGAGCACTGCACTTTTATAAACAATGTTAACGACCGCGTCTGCGTGGTATGTTGCAAAACGAAGAGCAGCGCGTTGCCACCCAGCAGCGAAGAGACTGTAGAGGATGTTCCAAGTAGTTTGAGCGAGGCACCGAAGAGTGAGTCAGTGACGACGGCGAGCAACCTTAGCAACCCTAGCCCAGACTTGGAGAAGAGGACGAGTTTGTTAAAGATATCGAACAGCGAAGAGAGCGGGGACAGTGGCCCTCCAAAGAGCAAAGGTAGAGCAAGGCGCAAAATCAGCTTTTCCTTCGGTACCAAATCGTACCAGTGATACCTGTTGCCCTTCTCTCCGCCTCTGAATGTCTCCCCTTCTCCCATTCTGCGAAGCATTCTCGTGTCTCCATACATCTGTCATTCTCTCTTCTCTCTCTCTCTCTTTTTTTTACGAAAAAGATGAACAGTATGATTGTCCCCTGTTCGATGTATACCCTTGGATGAATAATAAAGAGACATGCAAACCGTTTTCGTAAGCAGCTCACAGTGGAAACCAAATGCATAGTCGTATTTGAAATGAAGCCACTCTTCCTCCTGCATTCGATCATGTCTGATGCGTTTATTATTCATTCAAGAGGAGCTAGTTTCAAGCACGGCCGTGCATTTGGCTGGTGTTCATTCAGACTTCATTCTGCTCCGGTGTACATCCATGGAAATCGAAGATTAAATAAAACGGTCACTACTCGGGTCCTTATATTAGGAGATCTGCATGCAGGGTTTCTGATGTGCCGTAATACTCGTGGAAATTGTTGACCAAGTGAGAGGTCCTCTATCAAAGTGTGATTCAGTGGCTTGAATTTGCAGATACCGCGACGCAGGAAGATTCGCCTGCGGTCGTTGCGGGGAAGGCACCTTCCGAAGGTTCGTCGGTAACGAAAGACACGTTGGTAACTAAAGCTGCGTCAGCGGCTACTGACAGCGCACAAGATGCTTCCAGTGTCGTTTCTTCGAAAGTGAATGACGAGGAGCGTGCAGAGTCGCCTGTCAAGCGACCAATGCTAGGGAACATTCCAAAAAGCCACTCGGTGTCCACGGGAACGTCCCCTCCGCCTCAGAGCATTTCGACACAAGTAAGGAAGCAACATTTTCCAAGGAAAAAGCGTTCGATTCAGACAAGTGCCTATTATCAAAAGCCTCGCGTTTCAGACCTACGACTACCTACCAGCGCGAGGAAACGCGGGATTCGGAAGAACAGCGTCCGCCTCGAAGGGACTATTGTACTACGATGACAGTGACGTGGAGGTAAAAGGAAACACAGAAGCCCAACTTCGAATATTTCTTACTTTGATCCTTTTTAAACATCCTGAAGATAAGCCATCTTCAGTTCCTTGCATACTATCGAACTCGTATCTGGGTCAGGCTATTAGCAGGCCAAGCGACTCGCTGGGAGTTGGTTTACAAACTTTCAACCGGTCTCTCCTTTACATGGGGCCAAAAGTACCCACTTCAATTTTTAACGACTAGCTTCCGAGTACGGATACGTAACGAACGGTTTAATGAAAGGAACCATTGGGAGCGTCTGTTACAGGAGCAGACCAGGTTCGCCAACAGCCCTGACCTGTACCCTCGCGCCATCCAGGAGCAGTATCTTCAGCAGCTCATCAGCGGCCCCAGCAGGGATCGAACCAGGCGAAACTCCATCGACTCCACCCACCTTTATTACCGTTCCAGGGTAAACTTGCTAATCTAATCCACGGTCTGCTTAACACGACTTTTAGTTTGGTTGTCCCGTAGCCTCGGTGTGAACGTAGACAGGGTAGACTTTACACCCACGATTCTGCGTTGTGACGTTTTTCCATTTCGCCCAGCTCGCAACATAATACCAGCGACCTTCTTCGTGCTTCCGTAGACAGTAGCTCTCCAGTTTTGTTAATATCTCGTTTGTCACTATTAATCGAGTTGATTCGTCCACCAGCGTGTAACACAGAGGGTACCTTTCGACGATCCAACCCTTCCGAGAGGCTCATCGGCCCCGCAGCACTTGTTCTCCTCGCCGAGCGTGTTTCCAAGGGGCGAATCATCGACGGGGGGAATTAATTGGTGTTCCAGGAGCCGAGCCAGCCTAGATTCGTGGAGGCTGGGCCTAGCGGGCAGGGAGTGTCGACGTTGACGCGGCAGGGCTTGGAAGTCGTGGAGCTTCTGAGGGAGGCTGAAAGGCACGGTTACTCCACGGACGATGTCCAGGTGGCTCTGTCGCAGGGAGCTAGCAACCCCATCGAGTGGCTCAAGACACAGTGGCCGCATTTGGTGGAGACCGTGCTGGTTCTGGCGACCACGCAGGGGAAAGAGTTGAACGAGAACAATATCGGGGTGCTTACAGTCGCTGAAGCGAAGGAGGCCTTGAGATTGGCCAAAGGTGACGCTTGGAACGCCGTCGCCATTGCGATTCAACGTAGACAGCAAAAGGTACGAGGCTTCAGGGGTTACTTCGCGCTTGGCTCCAGGGTGCTATGAGGTTTTACTGATGGGGTGGGTGGAATAATTTTACTAGTGCGAGGATGTGATGAAGAAAGGTAACTTCGCGATGGCGGAAGTCGTCAAGGCTATGGAGAATAACGCGGGTGCCGAGGACGCGGCTTTGTTCGAGCTGCAAAAGAATCAGCTCAAGCCGTTTCTCATGAGGATTTGGGGTCCTCCGGTTGGGGTGGAGAACGACGAGGCTGCACCGCGGGAAGGTCAGAGATTATTTCCAGAATCACCCTTTGCAAAACTAGAAACCTAAAAGAATTCCTCGCCAAGGTGTGAATTTTCACAGCAGACACTTCTGTATCTCCCAATTAATATTCCAGACATATACTTCCACTTAGAAACCATAGAAACTTAGAAACATATCTGAAATACCACTCACGAGACACAGAAATGTCCCCTCTAAAAAGGCTCCAAAGCTTCCTTCGATTTGAAAATGCTTTACTATATTAACAAATTAAAGTCAGGCACTACCAACCTGCTCCCTTGCATAAAAATATTAATAGAATCGTCCACAGAAAATACTCCCCGAACAAACCCATTTCTACGCCGAGTAAGACTGATGATGGTCAGATATGGTTGTTCTAGATGCGGCAGGTGCGGTCGGTGGTGAAACGGGTGTTCCCGAACAGGTTCCCAGCGTGACGGACGCGGAAGCGCGGAAGCAGGTAATGTCACCAATTGTTGAAAATTTCGTGGCGTTGCAGGCCGACTTTCAAAAGCAACTGGCGGCCCTCAGACAGCTGACCGATAACTGGCAACACGATAAAGACCCCCTGAACGCTCCCGGTAATAAGCCTGACAATCTCTATCAAAGTAGCGACGACGATCGGACAGTTCTAATCGATAAAAATCTGGTCCCAAGGGCCGTACAAGACCCCGATGTAGCCGTTGACGTTAAAGCGCAGGATACGATCGGCCCCAGCCAACAATCGAGGCCAGCCACTATAGACGAGCCTAAACTAACGCTAGTTAAACACGACGCCGCGATTGGAACCCCTAGTGCACCTGCTTTAATTAAAAACGATCAGAACGTTCCTATAATAAACAGAGTAGACGAGAAAATCGAGAAAGCTTCGAAGCCGCCAGCGGACTCGTCGACGCAGAATGTAGATAGCGAGAAAGTAGAAGCTGAAATGATTTCAGAGCCTGATAAAGTCGCGGCGGATGGATTGAACGAGTCACGAGCAAGCAATCTCAATGAGGAGGATAGAAACGACGACAGCCAGAGAGAAGGAGCGAGTGTCTCGTCGCCTGGTGTTGAAAAAGATAAGCCATCAATGGGAGTAGAAGCTGAAGCAAACGACGCGAGTAGTTCGAAAGGAAGTGTAGAAGGAGTGAAAAACGTGGCTTCAGAGGTAGCTCAGGCAGAAATCGAAGGAATAGTTCCTGAGGGAAGCGAAGCGTCCCAGAAGGATCCTGTTCCTGGTCAAAAGTCTGTGCAAGTTGATAAAGACTCCTCTCTAGAAAACTCTCTACCAGAGAACATAGAATCTGGAGCTGAAGCTCCATTACAAACTACTACTCAATCTAATGCACCTCACCAAGACGCGACAGTTTCCGAAGAAATTAAAACGCCTGAGCAAGCTTCTCAATCGCCAGAGACAATGGAAAAGGAAGAAACGATTGCTCCATCCAGCGAGTCCAGCGCTGAGGACTCAGCCGCAGAGATCCCTGAAGAACTACGATCAGCATCGATTACGCTGGGAGACAGTTCATCGCCAGAGCGATCCAGCGAGAGCGCCTCGCGAGAAGCCCCTCGTAAAAGTAACGAAGCGCATGTGGCCACGATGGAAGCGCTGATATCTGTGGTGAAATCGCTGCCAGAGCAATTACTGGGCCCGTTCATGTCGGCGATGCAAATGTTATCGCCGAGGAAGTCCATCGAAATCGAACCAGCGAAGCCTTTCGACGCGGCGCCGTTCGATCCTCGAACAAAAGCAGCGGATGGGAAAAAGCAGGAGATAAAAGCGAAGCCTTTTGAAAACCCTCGCGGGGACGGCGCGAAACTTGGGCCGGAAGCGGGGGCCGCGGAGAAAGAGACAGCTGAAGAAACAATGGAATCCGCGAGCGCAACATCCGAAACGACCGCAGCCGACGTGAAAAAGCTGCAGCAGCTCGAAACGGTACGTACAAGCGAGAAAAACGGTGGCGCTCCGGGAACTAGCTTAGAAGAGGGGACAATGGAGGCGCTCGTGGACGCGGCTGAAGGAAAATTTGACGGTAACGAGGTCTCCGAGGCTCTGTCGATTCTGGACGCGAAACTAACGCCATTAGAGAGCGGTAGAACAATAGGGGCGACAATATCTGGCAACGACGTGGCTAAAGTAAGTTTGCAAAAATGTCCAGCCGGGGAGGATAGCAAAGGGACTCGGGAAGACGCTGGTCAAGGGAATGTGCCCGATGCTCGGCGGATTACAGGTGAAGCTTTGAACACTGACGCGCAAGTGGTAGAAACTGATTCATCTAATCATCATCTCAAAACGAGCGCGCAGGGCGATCGATCGATACGCGAATCGTCATCAAAGGGAGCTGGTAGCTCTTCCGTGAATCACTCCGAGGAATCTCGGCCTAACAATGCATCTGCGAGCGAGTCAGTCATAATGAAGCATACAGAGATCATCGGTGCACAATCATTACCAACTGAGACGCCATTCGCTAGTGACTCAGTGGCGGCTGTTCATGAATCACCCGACACGCAAACGCACACTGTCATGGGGATCGGGGGTGGCCATGGGAGTCGTGTGAAATTAATCGATGCTGGTTTGGTAACTGATAATATCGTCACTGCGGAGGCTGAACCGCGCGATGGTGCTTTGACTAATTCCAGTGTAACGCCTTTGCCACTGGCAGTTGCTACTAAATTCTCACCTCCCGAACTTCTTACAGACGAAGGGCAAGGGGTAAAGAATTCTGAAATTTCTGTAGACTCTAAAACCGAAGTGGGGGATTCTAGAATTGTGCAAGAGGCTTCCACGGATTCCAGAGACTCTGCTCGAGGAATTTCTGAGGAGAGTAAACAAGGGGCTAATGCAATTCTAATGGGTACTGAAATGGGTACGCGTGAAGTTTGTGGGGTTTCAAAAAACCAGGAAGCTGTAAAAGATCCTGAAACTCGTGCTTGCGAAGTCCTTACTGATCCCAAAACTCCTGTCTCCCAAATTGTGGAAGATTCTAAGAACACGGCACGTGAAACTTCCAAGGATCCTACGGTACTTGTTGCAGAAGCTTCTACAGATTCTAAAATCGTCACTCACAATATTCCTGCGAACCTTCAAGCTTCTATCTCAGGAACTTTGCAGGATTCAAAAACTGTTGCAGATAATGTTACCAAAGATTCTGAACCGCACATCAGGTGCCCTTCAAAAGATCCCCAAGAACCCCAGGAAATTCCCTTAAAACTGAAAATTACTCCTGAACCTGTAGTTCCAAAGAATGGCGAAGCATCGATCGCGCAGGAAACTAGCAACGATCCCAAAGTCCTCGTTGAAGAAGTCTCCAAAGATCCCGAACACATTGCTCACGAAACTCTCGCACCCAAAATATCGGGAAACTCTACGATTATTGCAAACGAAATTCCCAAGCATTCTCAAGTTCCCCAAATTTCGAACGACTCGACCCCCGTTGTCCAAGAAACTTCCACAGACCCGCGCACCGTTCACGAAATAATCAAGACCGCGAAACCCGAAGCACTAAAAGTTCCTAATGAATGCAAGATGGCCCGCGAGGCTTTCAAAAGCCCGTTGCACGTGTCTGAGAAGGTGGAGCAGGTTATCTCCGTCGCGTGTCACATTCCTCAGTCCATTGACAAAATCGATACTCGTCCAATAACTTCCGTAAGTAAGTTACGCGGCTCTGAGGGGTACCCCGGCGAAATTAACAGTCTATTGGGAGGAGAAAAGGACGAGAAGCCGATATCGATCCCCGCCGAGCAAATTAATAAAGCAACGAAAGACGGCTTCTTGATTGGAGTCAATAATGGCCCCTCGGTTGTCGCGAAACAGGATTCAAATGGAACAGAAAGGACACCGAGAGATAATTCAAAGATCGACGATACACCATCAATTCCGGGCAATGAAAAAATTCGTAAGCCTGCACAGTGCCCCTCCATGTCGAATAACAGCGACATGAATGGAGCCTCTGAAGCACTCGCGACTACCCGGTCGACAAACTTAACTATTTCAAGTGGGTCTCGTATCGATGGTTGCTCGTCGAGCTCGCATACTTTGGACATCGAATCCTCCGTTAACAAGCTAAATTCTATGGATACTAACAACATTCCAGAGGGTCCCATCGATCCTAATAATGCCGTCGATATGTCGCGTAACGGGTCCAACTCGAGCACGGAAACTACCGTTGCCGAATCGAGTCCTGCCGAAGCGAATCTTCAAAGTTATTCCAACTCTAATGCGACTGAACTCCTTAACAAATCTTCCAGCGCGATTGCAAAGGATTTGGGGGGTGAAACGCTTGATTTAATGGCCCCCGTTCGTGTACCTAACGAGATCGAAGGGAATAAAATACAAAATGAAAAGAAAGGCACTGCGATGCCTGCAGATGCTAGTAATTCAGCTGCTATCGAAGTTTCTAATGGAACCGAGTTGAATCTCGATTCTACGGCAAGTGTTGAAAGGACAGATTGCCCTACTGCAACGAGTGTTAACGATAATATCCAACCTGGTGTACCTGAAATCATAGAAATTAACATAACCGAATCCCCCACGATAGCGGTGAACGATTGTGCGCCGATAAAGGACGTAGAAAGCGTGTCGAAAATTGAGACTGAATTAGTTGGGGCTTCGAAATCTGTGGAATTGGAAGTGGAAAGTTCAATTCGAGAGGAAGATACAGTGATGACTTCACCAGAGAGCGAGAAAGTCGCTGGGAATACTAAAGTACATGCAAATGGAGTTGATAAGAATATTAATCTGGGAGTCATGGTTAAGGAGAGATCCAAGTCTCCCGGAAAAAAGATTAACAGGAGGAAGTCCCCGGTAAAAGTAGTGAAAAAGCCAACCGGCATACCCCGAAGGAGTTTTGGGAAATCGAATCCAAAAGCAAGCGTTGCTGCCGAGGTTCCTCGTAGATCGATTTTCCCATATCAGACGACAAAGAAAGAAACCATGGCAAAGACTGGCACAAGATTCTCGAAAACCACCTCACAGAGCATCGCGATGTCGAGCAGATCGAAATTTTCGGCGACTGTCGCGAGTCAGAAGCAACTTTCGAAAATTTCTAAGCAGAGCTCCCCGAAAGTCACTCTGCAAAAGGGGTCGACGGTTTTGAGAGCCTGGTCGAAGGGGTGCGAACAGATTAAAAAGTCAATTATACCCGCGCAAGCTAAGACCAAGAACGGGGAAGTGGAAGGTAAGGAAGCTCGAAAAGAGAAGGACATTCCCGTGCCAAGACCAAAGTCTTTCCTTTCGAGGATCCCCGTGTTCACGGCGAGGAGCCGTTCGCTGCAACAGCCCCCCAAAAGTCCGCGGCAATCTTCCAAGGAGCCATCAGCTGGCAGTTTAAATAACACTGCGAAACCACCGACGAGCCAGCGAGCTACGGTAAAAACTGGCGCATCGGAAAACGCTTCGAAGATGGGAGCACAGCGAAAAATTGAGTCTGACGAGATCAATAGGGATTTAAGCGAGGGGAAAATGGGTGCAGCGAGAAGCTCGACGCTTGCCAGGAACAAAAGGGATACGAGTGCGAAGGGCGAAGGAGGCAAACCTTCGGCTGGGAAAATGGCGAAAGTTGCTAAGGCAGATTTAGCTGCGGATGATTTGAATGTAGATGATACGGATTCTAGCGAAGAGTACACGCAAGACGAGCTGGAGGAGAGCTCCGACGTTACCACGTCTGACTTCGACAGCGCAGAGGAGTCGGAGATATCTAGCACGGAGCAGCTCTCAGATCACACTTTGGACAGCATGGAGGAGTTGACCGATGCGGAGATCCTGCTGCAGGAAACGATCAATGCGATAAAAGCGAAGATCTCTGACTCGGAGCTGGAGGACAGCGAGAATGAATACGCCAGCGACGTTGGAAGTGAAGGAAATTCGGAGTCGTCTGGACCTCGCGCAGAGGCGAACGAGTCCAGCAGTTTTGAGACAGAAGACTCGCAGTTGGAAGAGGAAGAGCTGTTGGAAGACGAAGAAGTCGATGGGACCTCCGAGGAGGAAACACTGAGGGCTGATGAGGTTAACTTAACTGGCCCTAAGAGTATCGTTCTTAAACGACCAGAGGTAAAAAGTGAAGAAAAGGTGCAGAAGATGGAGAGCACTAAGAAGACACCCAAGAATGTTCATGCTTGTAAGAATCATAAGCCTGCAGAGACCGAAGAGCGCTTAACGTCGGAAACGTTGGCTGATGCAAAGAAGCCGAACGACATCGTAATGGAAAAGCCTGGGAAGTCAAAGAAGAAGCTCGAAATTAATGATAAATCGGTTAAAGAAGATAGTACAACAGAATCTAGAACTGGGACCACGAAAGCACCGAGACGCGCGAATGATAAGCGAACGAAAGTGAAGAGCAGAGGGAGCGCAGGCGGTGATAGGGGGTTGGATCAGGGAGGGACGTCCAAGAAACGGTTCTCCCTGGTAGCCAGTTGTATCCGTCGGTTCGAGGGCGAAGAAAAGACGGAAAGGGAGTACGTCGATAGTAGAAGCGGCTACGTGAAGACAGGGGGATCTCCCAAAACGGAGAGGGAGGTCAGTAAACGTCAGGTGTCAGAATCACTTGTTGACTATGTCGGTCCCTGCCGCTGACAGGCCAATGTCTACAAACATCTCGAAATGTCGAGTGAGAGAGACCGAAAAAAAAAGCGAGATATCTGACGGGGCGCTCCCTTAGAAATCTTTTTCTTAACCCCGTTTTGATTGTAGCCTCTTAAGTCCCTTTTCCAACTAGCATCGCTATTTTTCAAGGTAAGTAACGCTTTCTTTTTCGTGTGACTAATTTCGGTGTCGTACGCTGAGAAAGATTTGCTTCCTGCATTGCGAGCAAATGTTTGGGGAGTTTCGCTTGGTGTATCAAGACTCGAATGATGAAATAATGCAAGCAGAAGGTGGAGGGAAGTGTACTGGGGGGGGGGGTTTGTACGTGCTTGAATATTCACGAAGGAACTGGGAAGTTTAAATTCGATGCCGGGAAACATAACTTTTCCATCATCCAATTGCTTCATTCCGAAGAACAAAGAAGGCTTCTTGGAATATTCGAGGCGCAAGCATCAAACAACTTGGGGAATTCACTTTGCATAGCCCCGGATCCGCCCCATTAACGTATTAACGTCCCTTAACGTATCCTACGAACTCTTTCAGCCCGCGCGTAACAAAAATAATTAATACCACCGTCGCATAATGGTCATCGTCGAAATTTCGAGAGCTGGTTTCTAGACGTTGGCGCAGTCTCTGTCATCCCTATTGCATGCCACTGTTATCACCCTCCCGAAGCATAGAAGCATCACGATTCAAATATCACTCTTAATCCTGCTTCTCCATTCAGAACCTACCGCGACAAAAGTACCGCTTGCCGTTATCGAATCAACGTGTATGTATCGATTACGTTCTAGCTTCGATTGTAAGGAAATCGGGGTGTTTAAACGTACTTGTTCGCGTGCGCAGAGAATAGCTCGTCGCCTGTTAGCGGAGGGCAAGGCGTCGAGCTACGACGAGGCGGAGGTCGCGGCCAGTTTGCTGGCTTTAAAATTCGGGGACGTCGAGGCCCTCCACGCGGCCAAGGAGTGCTCGAGCGTGGAAGCTGCGCTGGCCTTCTTGCAGCAGGAGTGCGAGCTGTGCACGGGTCGTTTCGCGATGAGTCAGGTGAAGGAAGCATGATGAATGAACGAAACGCTGTCTCCAGTTAAGCTTTGCTTCCATTCTGATCGGGGTTCCCAATGCCAGATGATATCCATGCTGAAATGCGTGCACCGTTGCTGCAACGAGTGCGCCAAGAACTACTTCACGATCCAGATCAGCGACAGGAACATCACGGACGCGGTCTGCCCGTTCTGCAAGGAGCCAAATCTCAAGGACGCCAACGAGGACGAGGTCCTGGAGTACTTCAGCAACCTGGACATACAGCTGAAGACGCTGCTGGACTCGCCCATCCACGAACTCTTCCAGAGGAAGCTGAGGGACAGAACGCTGATGCAGGATCCAAACTTCAAGTGGTGCATTCAGGTGTTCTAGGTTCTCCTGGACGGAGAACATTCGATCGCCCCTTCGTTAGTTAACCGAGGCCTTATGCGAACCGTTGGTTTCAGTGCTCGAGCGGGTTTTACGCGGACCGCGATCAGAAGCGATTGATTTGCCCCGATTGTCGCTCGGTCACGTGCGCCTTCTGCCGAAGACCGGTACGTGTAGACGCTTGTAATTGCTCGAAAATTGCCTGGGAATTATGCAACAGCCTCCCATGCATCATCTCTGTCCCACCAACGGCTTGGGTTTTCACTTTCAGTGGGAGAAGCAGCACGAGGGAATTACGTGCGAGCAGTTCGCGGCATGGAAAGACGAGAACGACCCGGATAATCAAGCCGCTGGTTTAGCCAAGCACCTGGCGGATAACGGCATAGATTGTCCCAAATGCAAATTCCGCTACTCCTTGTCTAGGGGAGGTGAGATTCCCAGCTTGAACTCCGGGGTTACTACCGTTTGCTCCCGAGATACCCCGTTCTTCAAGCGTCTTTCTAACTGAGGAATGCTCGCGATGTCCTCTGGCGCGGTTGTACAGATTATAAGAGAATCATGTTGGGTAGGTTGCATGCACTTCACGTGCAGCCAGTGCAAGTACGAGTTCTGTTGCGGCTGCGGCAAGGCGTTCATGATGGGAGCGAAGTGCTCGGTCAGCCCGTATTGCGCGAAGCTGGGCCTCCACGCTCATCATCCCCGGAACTGCCTCTTCTACCTGCGCGATAAGGAGCCGGCGCAGTTGCAACAGTTGCTGCGGGATAATGGGATCGAGTACGACACCGAGGGGCCGGCCGGGGAATCCAAGTGTAAAGTGCAGTTGCAGAAAGAGACTCCCACCGGCGTTGTGGACGCGGTGTGCAACTCGGACGTCGTTGAGGGACACGCCGGCTTGTGCAGGTAATCTGGCTCGTTCGCGTGAAACTTTGCATGCGTTGCCGTTATAAAAGTCACCGTTCTTATCATTTAGTACCGTCTCTTCCATTAAAACCCCCGAGAATATTAAGACATTACAGAGGTAGCAAAGTAGTTCTACCTTGTTGCAGAGCAGAGTTGGGCATTGACTAAATAAAAAATTATTTAAATAACGGATCGAATAAAAGCTACTCTAACTTTAGATTATTGATTTTTTCATTCAGCAATAATTTATTAGCGGAAGTTTTGTTTAAATTAATTTTCTCCCCATCCCTGTGGCAGATTAAGGGGGTGACCCTCGAATTATAGAGACGATATTTGTGGCCGATTCTTCGCGTAAAAGTGAATCTTTTTCCGTTCGTACTATGAATTATGCCCCCTTTTCTGTATATGCTCGATCCACCCCTTTACCCGCACCCCGATTGATCTCAGCCACCCTTTAACAAGTCCTCCCGACATTCAGGATCCATTACATCGAGCACCTAGTGCGAAAGATTCGCACCGCCCAGCTGGAGCCGCTCCCGTTGTTAAACGTGGACGATCTCGAAACGTGCGTGAAACGCGCGGGGGCGAAATTACCGCCGAATTGGTACGGTCGCGACCCGGAGCATTACAGGAGGGACATGGCCGAGGTAAAGGGACGGGTCATAGTGCATGACGCGACTAAATTCTGGGTACTTTTCCCCGCAGGCAGCACTACATTGAGTACTTGGCGGGCCTGGTACTGAAGGGCAAGCTGGATCCCGTGGCGATCTTTGACTTGAACGACGCCAAGCAAGAGCTGCGCCGCCGGGGAAAAGTTCCCCCTGCGAAGGACCAGGAAATGTCCGAGCGGGATTATCTCGAGGCGTGCATTCAGGTGACTAACCAACTCCTTCTGGCCCCGACACACTGACCGAATTAACACACGACATGCATGGAAAGTAGACCCCTACCACGCGCGCGACTTTCGAACCCGAAAACCGCGTGCACGAGCCTCGGAACTGTCGCCGAGAAAAAGAGAGAAGGGAATTCGGTGTTCAATTTCTACGCATCTTCGACACGAATAGTATTTCCCTTTCTTCGCTCCCGCTAGAAATAGTTTGCACTGTTTGGATTTACCTAAGTAGTATGGCTTACGTGGAAGGTATATAATGTTCAAATGTTTCGCAGGTTGTGCGGAAAGAGATTCCATTGGAATGATAGAGGAGGAGCAATTGTTACGCGGCTTCGTACGCGAGACTCAGGCTATTGATGCATGCGTTGTATAGTGTATTTATTTTACTATGTGGACAGCGATGTAGAGAACGATTTACGATTAAAGTAAACGATGATTAAATGTGTAGTATTTAATGTAAAGAGGGGAGATGGTCCTCGGAGGCACGAGTCGAGTGCAGGAATAATAATAGAAGAGCATGTCGATCTTTTTGTAAATCGAGTGCGACAAGTATTGTTTATGCGATAAATAACAATTTATAGCGGTCGGGAGCTTTTATAAAGTATTGTAATAAACTGCTTTTCAGCAAAGTTCTGTTAAGAAGTTACGTAGACTTTTCCTTTTCTGAGGCGTGGCACCTTGATTCACGATATCTTTCAAACGATTTATATTTAGCTTCTTTAACTTCGGAGTCGGCGTCATAATACTTGCAGTGCTTCCAGCTTTCCTCGCGCTTCTTTCTTGCGGAGCCTCTACAATATTATCCGTACATAAATTTAAAATTCCAGAAATATTTAGACCAGCGGTTTTATCTTTAGTTCTCTTTTTCTTGCGCTTCTGAGAGCTACGAATAATTTCCGAGCCGAGTTTCTGTACTTTCTCCCTCGGCGGCTTAGTAAAAGGTATCTTTGTACTGTTCCGGCAAACCGAACATTTAAGCACCAACTTATTCATCCTGTTTTTTAAACACTTCTGCGCTAAACTTGTACGAACTTTAGGTATTCTTTTGCCACCGTCGTTCATGGAACATACGATCTTTCTGATACTTTTAGAAAGCGGCTTGCCCGGCGATATTCTAATACTATGATCCACGGTATTCCAAAGCGACCCGCAATATTGGCACATCGCAGAGGGGCCAAAGTTTTGAGACGGCAGCAGCATTCCTTGACCCAATCTCCTACATTTTTCTCTGAGATACAGTGATATTATGACTGAGTCGTTTAAACACAGTTGATTATATTTAAATGAAATCGTACGGAGGCTTACATATAAAACGTTTGCAGGTTCACGCTCTGCGAGCGATTGAGTTTCGTGACGAATTGATTCACGTCCCACAGATGTGTTATTTTCTCCATATCGATAGCGGAAACAGGCAGAAGCAGCGAGACAAACACCAGTGTCTTACATCAGACAAAAACGAACATGACACCGACGGATCACCTTTCAATAATTCTAATGCGAAGAGATCAGTGAGTCACTTAATGCCGATCGAACTTCCGATGGCTAATACAAGCGCTGGGGAACCGTGCTGCAAAGTATACCGATGGAATCTCATTAAAGTGTGTCAGTATAAACTGGCGATAAGAGGATACTGTGTCCCGCAAACAGATTACGCCGCTTCCCCTTGAAAAATCTCGACTTTTTACGACACGGTTACTAATTAAAAACGATCTTTGTTTGCGTTTCGTCGGGAGAGAGAGAGGAAGGAAGAAATAAAGAGAGAGGCTATAACCTCAAGAAATGATCGCGACAGAAACGTCACTATTCCATCGCGTAACAGGGCAGGCAACGTACGAAAACTTTCGACCGCCCGTGGAATTCGTAAAGCAATCGATTCGGGACCGGCATCTGCAGCAGTAACGCGGACACCCGCGGCGGCTCGCGGTTTCTGCTCTATGAGCGGCGTAAATCGCGGAGGGTGTCAGAAAAATTTTGTATTTTGTCATCCTTGTCATCGGAGCACCGGGAGTACTGTCAAACAACACTTTAAATAAATTGTTGTCGTTAAGGGGCAAATTAACGGCTTGACATGGGCGACGGCAAGGAGGGCGAGCGACAGCCGTTATTAATGAACGATGTCCCTCATAGTTCGCGCAGCACCGATGTCACAGGTAAATAATAGCCGATTTCGCTGGCGCGACGATTAGGATCGCCTTAATCCAATTGCCCCTCTCATCTGCGACCTTTTCCTTCAGACACGATGTGGACCGCCGACACGGTGTCCACGATAGGGCCCGACGAGCTACCACCCCCCTATGAATCACTCCCCCAAGGTGGTGTGCCCATGATCACTTGCAGAGTTTGCCAGGCTATGATAGATATATGTGGTAAACGGGATCAACATGTTGTAAAGTGTTCCCTGTGCAACGAGGCTACGGTACGTTCGCAGATCCGTTGGTCGCGCGCAAAACATTCGGTAGCGGGGATCACAAGATTCTGTTTGTTTCTTTTTTATAGCCAATAAGGAATGCTCCGCCGGGAAAGAAATATGTCCGCTGCCCGTGTAATTGTTTACTAATATGTAAGAGCTCGTCACAACGTATCGCCTGCCCGAGGCCGAATTGTAAACGCATTATCAATCTAGCTCCGAGCCCAATCACGCCACCTGTACTATCTATGCCCGGTATGTGTAGGGTATGCTGCGCCCACTGTCACGACACATTCTTGGTAAGGACTCCAGCGAGCCGCTTAACTGTGCCCGCGCAACTGGGTTGGTAACTGTTCTCTTATTCTCCAGTTTAATACACTGAACAACGCATTGGCTCGATGTCCACACTGCCGGAAGATATCTTCCGTTGGGCCAGACTTCGCTAGAGGTCGAGGGATCGCGTTCATCGTCGTTGGAATAATACTCTTAGTTTGTGCAATAGGCGTGACCGTGCGTATTTCTATGACACCGAATATTTACTCGCGAAATTATTTAATTATTTCCCTCGAATGTATTCCGTGAGACTAATTAGTTTCGTTTCGTTTAAAGGTTGGAACATATACGTATGTGAAGAATAAGGGTGGAATTTATGTACTTTATGTCGGTAGGTAATATTAAGCATTCTTGACTTCGAAAGAAAGATTCTGTTTGTTGACTTTCAGAATGTAATATCTTACGACTTTTTGTTTCAGGTGCATTTCTACTGGCACTTATATCCCTGGGACGCAGCATTTACTATTGCACAATGAAAATTAGTTTGATAGAAGGTCCCATGTAGTCCCCTAAACGACAATTGACAATTAACCCTTTGAAACCGATTCCTTTAACATCTATGTCGCATAATAATATATTTAGATGAAATGTTTATAGTAACGATATGACATGAAAGTCCTTTTAAGACTTAAACTGGCAGCAGTATACAGTCGTACACACGCGTATGCGGGTCTGTATTGTTAGCAGCGCCCGCGCAAACGCCCTGGGCATATGCATATGCAGTGTATATGCTACGGACAAAGAGAACGTGTATCCGGTATATGACACTTTCTCATATAAGGTAATCTATCTGGAATTACTAGAAGAAGATCGGGGTGTCCATTTTAAACGAAGGATTGTTCCTCTGCACTTTTATATATAAAAGCACAGGACCAATGCATCAGCCCCATTAATATTGTTTTCATATGTGAATTAAAATATACTATATAATGCTTTCTACATCTACAATAAACGTATAAAATGCACATAGACATAAACATAAATGAGAATATTCTCGCATGGGTATTATTCCCGACTATAAACCGCTATACATACAGTTACGTAAATTGCGTTTCTAATTCCGTAACTTGCATCGTCGTTCAACTATCTTTTACAAAATCAGTATCATTTAAAAGACATTTCCGAATTCATGTATTATTTGGCATGCAAGTAAAATTATATAAAATACATATATTAAACGTTATTATCTGGTTTATTACCGTACACCAACGCACGGCTGACGTTATTATTATTATTTTCCTTTGTACAGTCGTAATGTTATTGCAAGTATAAAAACGTACGGGAATTTTAATTTTTGAGAGGCAGCGAATGGATGCTTTAAGTTTGTGGATATATGAAGTGCAGGTGAGTTGGAATTATGAATAAGCTAATTTATATTCTAGTTGTTTTAATTTGTGCGTTTTTTCTAGGGGTGGGTTCGAAGCTAATTTTTAAATTCCCGAAACTCGAATACGAAAGTTTGTAAGGCTGCGAAATTTTCGAAACTTGAAGCGCTGATTCTGTTTTGTAAGTGAAATATCTTGCTTTGAGAATTGAAGCCAACAAAATTTTTGCATAAATCTTTGTTGACCATAGTTAAACAAAATGCAAACAAAAGTATAACATTACACGATTTTTCGAGGCACGCTGCGAATGATTGTTTATTCATACATTTTATACTTTTTCTTATTTGGCTTTCGAGAGTTTTGAATTACGGAAAAAAATGCAAAATCTCGAATTCTCGAAACTTTTTTGGGTTTCGAGATTTCGACGCTTCGAGAAACCCATCCTTAGTTTTTCTAATATAACGCGTGAACGGATAACTGTAGATATATAAGACAATCTTAACATTTAATGTAAAGTTTTGTCACAGAATCGGGATGCTTGCCCCTTAGCATTTTCTACCGACGTTCAACATTATCGATTTAGAATCGAGTAAGATTACAACGCTATTAATTATAACAATTAAAACTGCATATATTATTATTGCGTTTGGTAATAAAGAAATTCAATATTTCAACTGTGGAGAAACCCACCTTTAAGCAAAATTCACAGCCATTTGCTCGTGTTATTTGCTATATAATTCATAATTGCAACTCATTGTAATTTGTGATCCGATTAGTAACTGTATATCAAGTAACACAATTGCCTAAGAGTTTTAAATAAGAAATCTACTTTTTTGCAACACATATTTAACACCAAATATTAAAAATAAAAGTTGACAATATAATGTACTCACATCCTTCCCTCGTCGTCCTGCGCCCGATCTCCTGTTCAATGACGCACTGACTCTAATCTCACTTTCAATGATTAGAATAAATAAAAGACTACTAAACACGACCGAAAAATATAGCTAGCAAAAATCACTGACGCTACTTTCGCGGCTGAATAAGTCAAACCGCGAGCTCCGATTCTCTGGAAACAATATAACACCCGTAAAAAGCACTGACTCTAACGACCGCATTGCGCGCGGCCACAAAGTTTTCCGAAAGAAAAGTTAATCCCGAACGGATCGAATCTCCGCGAAGCTCCATTTAAACTGATCACTAAGTGTCATGGCGTCAATGGCGTATCCGTTCGGTCGGTTTAAATTGCGCCCAAACATCTGCAACAGAACAAATAAAAATTAAAGGCAATTGTATTAAAATAAATACCACCGTGTTGTAATTATAACACTCGACTCGGAGTATGCCGTGAAAGATTGCAATTAAGTAGTAAAAATCGATTAAATAGATCAATTTATACTAACTGGGGAACAGAGAAGGGGCATGGAAATTGATTAAACTAATTGAATTAGTTTATGTTGAAAATGGAATAAGTATTAAATGAAAGCCGTAGTGGAGAGCAAACGCGTGTAGTAATATAATATGTTTCAATGGGACGAGTGAGGTTACGTACTTTAAATATGCGCGGAGTACTGCATAGACACGTCTTATAGCTTCGGCGTCCCAAAACAAACAACGACTTCGCGGTCGCCGGGGCACGCGTCATGTGGTGGGGTTAGGCCAATCGCTTCCATTGGAATTTCTACCTCTGTGGAAATGTTGACGTCACAGGGTACCCTCTGTCGAATAATATTTTCGAGTTCGGCCACGTAGCAATGAGGGATATACAGCACGCAATCTTTTAAGAATAATTACCTTCTTTCCCTCTCGATCCAATGACTCCAGTGGGTTCCATTTTTTGGGTACGCGTGTTTCTGCATTTTTATGATAGAATGCAATGCTTCTTTTGTAAGGCGAGATTGGTAGACAAATTAATCGACGTAAATATTTTCTATATATGCGTAAATTAAATAATCTAGCTGCCTTAGTTACAAGAGATTAATTCGCGCGATATCTTACCTCTGGCACTTCAAAGTTTGTGAAAGCTCACCACTAGAGGCGCCACAGGAAGCGCCACCACAAAACGATTAGTAGCAATACACGATTTTTATCATTGTTGATTAGTTGAAGTAGATTCGAATAGCTTATAATTCGTAAATAGGAATTTTCTGAACAGTAAATCCTCTTTCAGATAGGAAATATCTGTTTCTGCGTAAAGTAATGAAACAAATATTTAAAAAAAACTTTGTATCGTAGATGTCGTCGTTGTTCTCTTAGAGACGCTAGCGCGCATGATACAAGTTTGAATTCGAATTTAAAAAAAAAAACATAAAATCATAGAGGAAGTAATTAATTTATTTGTTTTATAAATCTTACGTATCATAGGCTTCCCCGCTAGGTGGTTATAACGTTTCGCGGTCCAAAATGTAACAGTTTGGAAAAATTAAAGGAACTTTCTTTAAACTAGAAAAGCAGAAAGTAATTACATAAGTACGAAACCATATGAATGCAATTAGACTCAGGTTCAGGAAGCACATATATTTTTAAACACTCAGAAGGAAGCTGGAAACGGTTGGGAATCGATTCAGAATCTTTCATGTTTTACTTTATTTTCAACCGTTTTTATGTATAACTAGATACACGGACGTAAATCACAGCACAACTCAACGTTGTATAAATATGCAATCGCCGGGAATAATATGTACACATGTCAATTATGCGACTGAGAATCGAAACGAAGATCAGGACGAACTCAGAAATCAATGAAAATTACGTCCCAGAAATCAGAGATATCAATACCGGTAATTTCGAATGCAAATAGTTTCCTAGAACCACTGTTCAACTAACCCGGTGCCACCAATAACTACACTAATGAAAATACGAATCAAACGATTGGTCTTTGAAATCGCGGACACATCAAACTCTCTAATTATTTGCTTTTGAACCGACGAACAAACAGCGTCAATTTGTTGCAAAAAGAAATCACTGAAGATTGTTTATAAGTGGTTTCATACATGATGACTTCACATTTAATCGGCCAGTACTATATCTAGAACTTGGTAGGAAGTACAGTTCCGTCAATTAATGGTTTCTACTCTGGTGCGTGGAAATTAACGATTAAAACTTCAATAAGTGTGATACAACGGCATTAAAACGTAGATATAGTTCGATTAATTGTCTATTTATATCGATCGAGGAATTAGGCGGTTCCTTATAAGCTCCGTGGTAACGGCACAACAAGAACGTTCATCAAAATAACCATACATGTACACTTATGTATACACATATATATACGATATAATATATCTTTGTATATGTACAAAAACTTGTATACGAAATCTTCCCTAAAGATCATAAAAAATATTTCGGAAAGAAGAGCTGTTTGCGAGGACAAGAAATTCGTTTCTGGGAAGCGATACCTCTTCGTACACGTTACAATTACATTATCACGTATTCTTTATCATCCCTCCTTATTTTCTCTTGTTCCTTTTTTTTTATATATATACAGGGTATCCGGACATAATTATCGCACAAAATGGATACTAAACAGTAAAAGACGCTACTTATGTCTACGTACAATAATATTGAAAGGAACACAATTCCATTCTGTACCAGTTCACTGCATTTGCCTTCCTTTTGTACTTTCGTAGAACTAAAACAATACAGCATTCTTCTTAAATAACAGCACATAATGGCATTGGAATAATCTTAAAATGTGTTTAGTAAGAATTCCGTGAGAAAATTATTTCGAGACACACTGTATACCATCCTCTGTTCTCTCTCCTCTATTTTTTTTTTAACCAATTTACAGCATTTTTGAAATCACTTTTGCGAGTTGTAGGACATCAGCGACTTTGAACATTGGCACTAGATTATAACTTCGATTGTAAGTAGTGCTTGCGAAAGCGATTGTCGAAAGAAGAAGAAATACTTAACGCGATGAAGCGGCATGCATTCAATTCCTGTGTCCGGGAAGAAGTGTTCTCGTAGAGTGCTTAACCTTGTTTACGATTAATTACCTAATTTGCATTGAATCTAGTAGATTGCTAATAGATTTTCAAACGAACTCTCTCTACCTTGCCACTCGCTAGTGGAAGTTCTTCAGATACATTTTGAAGTTTACAGTATATATCTAAGTTCAGACGATGCCACGCAATTAAAGCAGGACAGGAAATATAAACTTTCACTGAATGTAAAATACGTTATTGTTAATTTGTTGAATCTCCACAGCACTCTTTTGCAGCATAGGACAACGCGG